>NC_138869.1:22438197-23038197 GCF_965194805.1 Balaenoptera borealis
GTTTGGGCTTGAACCCATGTCTGGGGGGTGACTCTACAATATGGATCTTCTCCACAAATGCAATTAAGAGAAAGTCTTGCTATATTCTGAACAGGAGGAAAAACCAGGTGATGAACTAGTCTAGCATGCAGCTCAGAGGAATTTGCAAAGAGGGCAGGAGAATTCTCCAGCGGGACTGGTTACATAATTTGTTGGACTCCATAATTTGCAAACTGAAGATATGGGGCCCCTGGTTACAAAACGATGGAGAATTTCAAGATGGCGACAGCACAGCATTAAACTGAATGCATGGCCCTTCTAAGTGCCGGACCTGTGTGACCACTTGGGTCACACACCCATAAGGTCGTTGGCTCTGTACCCCTGCTTTGAACAGATGGGCTTCTCTGTGGCAGGATAAGTACAGGGCAAGCTCTAGGGTCAAGTGGCCTGCGTTCAAATCCTGACTTCCCAGTTTCCTAGTTAATGACCCTGAGTAACTTCTTTAACCCCTCTGAACCTCAGTTTCCTCATCTGCAAAATGGGATGTTGTTAGCTCTTATTTTCTAGGAGTATTGTGAGGTGGAGATAGTATGATGCAGGTAAAGTGTTGAGCCCGGTGCCTGGTCCACAGTTCATAGCAGCAGTACCAGGTACTAGAGTTAATCATCCCTCCCCCACCCACCTCCCCAGGGCACAGATGCCAAGGAAATGCCAGCTCCCAGCTGTCATTCCCTCTGTGCTGCTCAGCCTGGACCAGAAGCTTGGAGGTTGCAGTTTCTCTGCTCCGGCAGCCCCTCCTCCCGTCCCCAACCCCCAGGCTTTTAATGAGTTTAGTATTTTCATCAAATCATTCTTCCTACAACACAGGGCTGGGGGAGGCTAAAAATAGCTCCCTGAGTCACATGACAGCTCCAAATGCGGAGGCTCCCAGCAAAGGTACAAGTGCGACTCCCTGTTTCCTAGGAAATGAGAGTCATTGTGATGCCTGACGCCAGGCCGCCGCCAACGCAGCCAGGGTGCTAGCAAAAGCACATTGTTTCCTGTGACATCCCCGCGTGTGACAGGCAGAGGGTGAGGGCACGGGGGAGGCAGAGCCCCTACAGCTGGCAGATCCATAGCCTGGTGCCCTCGGGTCTGAGCCAGAAGCCGCCCCTTGCCTTCAGGAGTAGGGGGACCCCAAGGCAAGAGCTTCCCCACGCGTGGACCCTCTGACCCCATCCTTCCAGCTGGGAGCAGGCAGGGAATTGCTTTGCCAGCAGGAAAGATGTTTTTGTTTTTGTTTTTTTTTCTGTTACCTACACTTTCTACCCCTTGTTCTCCTGTCAACAACTTGCAACTAAAGGTATTGTGTTGTTTGGTAATGAAAGTGAACCTGTGGACAAACATTCTCCCATGGAAACCTTGCTGGGCTTCCCCCACCTCCGCCCCTCCTCCTCCCGGTATAACTCCCAGTCTGCTAGACCAGTCTCAAGACTCCCAAACTTGAGTGCATCACCGTCACCTGGAGGGTTTGTGGATCACTGGATGCTGGTCCCTGCCCCAGAGTTTGTCATCCAAGCTCTGGTGTGGGGTTGGAATCAAGAATTCGCATTTCTAGTTAATTCCCACAAGATGCGGGCACTGTGCTCCAGGAAGCAAACTTTGAGAACCGCTGCCCTAGATGCTGTGGCCCATATTTTCCCCCAGTCGCTCCTTCCCTTCCTTCTCCGTTCTCATCACCTCTTGTAGCAACCCTACATCACTGTTAGTCCTCAGTGCCCTGGCCCTGCCGTCAATAAGACTTTCTGGCCTGGATCTGGGTCTTGCTGCCTCGCCTCCCTCCCACTTCCACCAGTTAGCAGTAACTAACTGCTGCTCACGTTTTAAGTGTAGGTTGTAAGAATGACTGCACATTGATCAATAACCATATAGGCCTCCCTCTTCCCAATGCTATGTGGTAAGCACTGTTATTATTTACATTCTATCCTCTGTCACTATCTCACTTCTGTGAGAAGAAAACTGACACTCAGATGGCAAGTCATAACCCCAAGTCACAGAGCTAGAGAACAGCTGGGATTTAAGGTGGTCTGAATTTCAAGCCCGTAGGTAAGTCCCAGCTCACCTGACTCCCCTGGAAGCCTCCCCTAAAGGTTCCGCACTGGATTTTGTACACCTTCTTGGAGCCCTCCTACACTCCATGTGTGTCTTTATCAATGTACTGGCAGCCTTGTAGAACGGCTATCTTTTGATGGGTCTGTCTGCTGGCTTAGAATGTTTATTGCTTAAAGGCATGGACTTTGTCCTAACTCATAGCATCGCAAGTGCCGGGAACAGGGTCTGGCATTAGTAAGTGCTCAACTAATGCTTGCTAGCTGGCTGACTGACTGAGTAATGGTTACTTAAATGTTTGTTGAGTGAATGAATAAATGGTTGTTGCCTGATCACTCTTAAGTGAATGCATAAAGAGTAGGTGCTCATTGCTGGAATAAATGAATGAGATAGTAAGTTCTCTAGACGTGTTGGTTGAATGAATGAATTGATGGTAGCTACTAATAAATGCTTGCTGGATATATTAATGAATACATGAATGGCTAGTCGGTGCTCATTAAGTGTCTCTTGCCTGGCTGGGTGAATAAATGGCTTGGCTGGTAGATGGCTGTATGGGTTGGGCTGGTAGGTGGATGGATGGGTGATTGGATGGGACAATGGGTGGTTGGGTAGGTTGGTGGATGGGTGAATAGATGAAGAGACGGGTGGGTGGGTGAGTACCTGGATGGATGGGTGGGCGTATAGGTGGATGAGTGGATGGATGGATGGATGGGTAGGTTGGTGTACAGTTGGATGGATGGGTGAATAGATGGAGAAATGGGTGGGTGGGTTGGTGGGTGTATGATTAGATAAGCAGCTGGGTGGGTGGGAGACAGGTCCATGACTTTGGCCTTGTTAGCATGGGCACTCTGTGTGTGACGCCACTTCTGCCAGGTAGATGACAAAGGGTGAGTTACGTACGGAACCCTAGGGCACATGGGGTCTGCAGCCAGCAGGGCAGCCTGAGGGTTCTCTGGGCCACCAGCTATGACTTGGGAAGCCAGGTGGGTGATAGATCGTGTGTCGAGAGGGGGCTGTGGAACTGTTTTAAATGTCAAGATGTCACCCAGCTGGGAGACTGGGTCTTGACGTTTGTCATGTTCCTGGAGCACTTGTTTTAATGACTAATTATTTTTCCCCTTCTGACATGGCTCCTTGAGGGAGAGTGGGGGAGCTTGGCTGGAAGCCTGGCACCTATGCTCGGCAACTGAATTCACTAACAAGCCGGAAGTGAATTGACCTCGATGTGCCAGGTGTACAGCGGAACCTGGAGGGCCCAACTCCCAGGCCCAGCCAGGTGCCACTCAGCTGCGGGGTCCTTCCAGGGCTGACAGGCACCTGCAAAGAATTCAGAACATCTTAGCCAAAACCTAGGTGGGTGCCTGAAAAATCTAGGAAAAGGTGGGTTGTTGGCTTGAAAGTTACTTGGTTTTGATCTGAATGAAATGATTAACCATGTGTTTTTTTTAAAAAGTACTTGCTATGTATGGGACCTTGTATAAATGCTTCACCTGAAATATCTCATTTCATCCTTGCGATAGCTCTTTGAGGTTGACTGGTATTACCATCATCTTCTCCACTTTACAGATGGGGAAATTGAGGGACAGAAGTTGTTAGAGTGGTTTTATTAACTTTCTTCTTTTTTTTTTGGCTGCGTTGGGTCTTCGTTGCTGCGAGCGGACTTTCTCTAGTTGCGGCGAGCGAGGGCTACTCTTCGTTGCGGCGCACGGGCTTCTCATGGCAGTGGCTTCTCTTGTTGAGGAGCACGGGCTCTAGGTGCACGGCCTTCAGTAGTTGTGGCACGCGGGCTCTAGAGCGCAGGCTCAGTAGTTGTGGTGCATGGGCCTAGTTGCTCCGCGGCATGTGGGATCTTCCCGGACCAGGGCTCGAACCTGTGTCCCCTGCATTGGCAGGCGGATTCTTAACCACAGCACCACTAGGAAAGTCCTAGACTAGTTTTAAAACATGCCTGAAAATTCTCTGATGCTCCCTTCAAGAGATGAAGTCTGATTCTCTTTCCCTTAAATATGAGCTGGGATTAGCAACTTGATTCTGAAGAGTAGAATGAGATAGAGATGGCCGATGTGACCTCTGAGACTAGATCAGGATGGCGGTACAGCTTCCTCCTGGCTCTGTCTTTCTTGAGACATGTGCCTCTGAAGCCTTGAACCTTCATTAAGGAAGTCGGGCTACCCTGAAGCCACCATGCTCTCTTCCGCTCACATCACCCGTGTAACATGTCTGCACATCTATCTGGTGCTACTTCCTTTGGATCCAGAAAGTCATTCCTTCTCCCTCCTTCCCATCCTGGTCCCTTCAGTCTCTTCTCAACAAAACAGCCAGAGAAATCCTGATAAAACCTGAGTCAGATCTTTCACCTCTGCCCCGGACTTTCTGGGAACAGCCCATTTCCGTCAGCATAAACAAGTCCTTTCAATGGCCTGCATGGTGCTACGTGATCTGCGACTCCCTCGTCATTACATTCCTCCCTGACGCATGTCATGAGATGCCCGCCAGGCCCAGTGTACTTGCTGCCATCACAGGAGCTCCCTGCTCTTCCTAGAACGGGCCAGCACATCCTGGGCTGCTTCTGGGCTTCTGCTGTTCCCTCCGCCTGAATTGCTTTGCCTGCCGACGTCCACGTGGTTCACTTCTTCACCTCTTTCAGGCCATGGCTCAAATGTCACCTTCTTTTGGTGGGCTCTCCTCAGCACCTGTTGAAAATGACAGCCCCTGGGACTTCCCTGGCGGTCCAGTGGTTAGGGCTCCGCGCTTCCACTGCAGGGGGCTCAGCTTTGATCCCTGGTCGGGGAACGAAGATCTCACCTGCCACACGGCCAAAAACAACCACAAAAACCCAAAAAGCAAATAGAATGACAGTCCCCTTCTCTACCGTCCTCCCCCTTTTCATTCTTCTCCATAGCACCTGTCACCACGAAACACACTGATGTCTCTTTTTTCTCATTCACCTTGTTTTCTGTATCTCCGTCCACCAGAATGTGAGCACGTGAGGACAGGGATCTTTGTCTGTTTCGGTCACTGCCCCCTGGGAGAGTGCCTGGCACACAGTAGGTGCTCAACAAATACTTGCCAAGTGATGAATGAATGGCTGTTGGCTGTTATTATCAGGGGGCCCAGGTAGGAAACTACTGAGCTATTCCAGGTGAGGACAGAGGTGAGGGCTGTGGAATCCGGTGGGCGGCGGGAAGAGTGATGATGACTGCTGGTGTTCTGGTCCATGCGGGGAGCCTCCCATCCCTGGAGACGCAGCGGAAGGAGCTGGCTGTGGAGGGAGAGGAAGGTGCTGTGTTGGTGTGGGACAAGGTGGAGGTGCTGCTGGGGTGTCCAAGTGAGGTCTAGGTCAGTGACAGAAGTGAGGACGGGGTGTAGTGGAAAGCCCGGCATGGAAGAATCCTGGGAACCCCAGGAGGGTGGAGCCCCGAGGGATCGGACTGTGAGAACAAAGAGAGAACAGTGAGGACAGAGGCCCCCAGGAACCAGGCGGGTCCCATTAGGGAGGACTGGGGCCTGTAGCAAACGCAAGGGCCCGTATCCCTGCTGGAAGAAGATGGAGCCTCTCTCGGTTTCCACTGGCTCACTGCCAGGTGGGAAGACAGGTCTGGGCTTGTAAGAGCTTCTGGTTTGTTGATGGAAGCCAGAAATCTGGATTTTCATGTGAAATTGATTGTTGTTTTGAGATAGTTTATTCAAGCTTTGAAAAAGTGCTGTATGGGCCAAATAACGCATGTCTGTGAGCCAGATTCAGCCCATGGGCAATCAGCTGACATCATGAGGGAAAGGGCCTGGGGCAGAACCTGGGGGATGGAGTCACAGGGGGTGCTGTCTGGCCGAAGGCACAGGAGGTTGAGATGCTCAGCCGGCAGTGGGTTGAAGTGCTGAACGTCAGGCCAGGGCCAAGAGTCTTAGAACAGAAACCTGGCCCTCAGGGCATCACAGGAGGGTCTCACAAAGCAGCTCTGTGGAATGGTAAGGGCAGAAGCCAGATTTCGCCTTCCTGTACTGAAAGGTTTCCACCTTCCTTGCAAGGGACAACCAAGGGGAGACAGATGGCAGTGTCTTTGCTTCAGACCAGGGCGGCCTCTAGAAGAGAATGGGGCCAGGACAAAGCAGCCAGGGTGAGGCCAGTGTCCCGGCCCCCTTGCAGGGCGGCTGAACTGTTGACATCCTTCAAAGGCCTCCTGGGATACTGCACATCACAGACATTTTGAAATTAAATGTTTTTTGGTTTTTTTTAAATTTATTTTACTTATTTATTTTTGGCTGCGTTGGGTCTTTGTTGCTGCACGCAGGCTTTCTCTAGTTGCGGCGAGCAGGGGCTACTCTCCTTTGCGGTGCGCGGGCTTTTCATTGCAGTGGCTTCTCTTGTTGCGGAGCACAGGCTCTAGGCACATGGGCTTCAGTAGTTGTGTCACGCAGGCTCAGTAGTTGTGGCACGTGGGCTCAGTAGCTGTGGCTCCCGGGCTCTAGAGCGCAACCTCAGTAGTTGTGGCGCACGGGCTTAGTTGCTCTGCGACATGTGGGATCTTCCCGGACCAGGGCTCAAACCCGTGTCCCCTGCATTAGCAGGCGGATTCTTAACCACTGTGCCACCAGGGAAGCCCTGAAATTAAATGTTAACCACGTTCACAACGGAAGAGTCAGGTTTGTGGCTCCCGCCCGCACTCCCGTACCAAGGGCAGCCTCGGCCGGACACCGCACTCCCTCCTCTGGGAGTTACTGTGAAAGCCTGAAGCAGCACCGCCCGCTAGAACTCTCCACATCGATGGCAGTGCTCTCCACCTGGGCCGCCCAGTACAGTACCCACGGGCCACACGTGGCTATTGAGCACATGAGGCGTGTTGAGTGTGGCTGGGCAGCGGGACCGTTTAGTTAATTTAATTTAAATGTAAGTGGCCTCATGGGGTTAGCAGCTGCCTGAGTGGACAGTGCAGGTCGAGAGATTTGCAAGAAACTGGCATGGTTAGAAAGACAAGAGTCTATTCTCTTCTGCCCTGGTTCCCTCCTCACGGGGCTGGATAGCCAAGCAGAGGCTGGGCTGCCCCCTTGGGGCCCACGTGCCCACCCTGGCCTCTCTGTTTTCCGTTTCCCAGGAGCATCTCTGACATCCGGGTCTTATCCGCCCAGCAGGCAGCAGGACGTGGGGCCAGGGCTCAACAGAGAAGCCCATGGAGGTCGTGGGCCCGCGCCTATGCTCCAGCTCGGTTTCCCGGCCAAGGGCTCTGCCTGCCTGGGCACCAGCCCAGCTCATAATAAAAAAGCCACTTTTAGTTTTCTTTCCTGATCTCTCATGTGAGTTTGTCTTCCACAGGGACTTTGTGGGACAGAAGTGTGTGTGGCGGGGCAGAGTGGGTGGCTCTGGGTTGGCAGGGTCCTCGCATAGCCGAGGCTCTAAAACATTTGCATCTAGGGAGGTCGTAAGCCCCTAACAGTGGTATTTTCTAATTTTTTCTTCTGGTTTTCTAATTGCAAAAAAAGAACTCTGTATATAATATATGAACACATTCCCTGTGTAAAAGATTAAAATAATTCAGAAGGTTTTCCCCATAGGTAAAATTGCCCATGGCCTTCTTGGGCAACACATACATGCATGCACAGATACACACAGACACACACAGAAACACACACACACAGACACACACAGATACATACACAGACACACAGAAACACACACACAGGCACAGACACAGACCACACACAGACACAGACACACACATGGACACACAGACACATGCACACAGATGCACACAGACCACATACCCAGAAATACACACATAGGCACACAAGACACACACACAGACACACACGGACACACACACACATGCACACAGACACACACAGTTACAGACACACACAGATACATACACAGACACACACAGAAACACACACAAGACACACACAGGCACAGACACAGACCACACACAGACACATACACACACATGGACACACAGACACATGCACACACACACAGTTACAGACACACACACACAGACACGCACACAGACACATAGGTGGGGTGTTTTTCCCCCAAAGGGGTCATAGTGAATATGTTTTTCTGTGACTTGCTTTTCTCACTTACCATGTCTTAAGGCATCTTGCCCTATCTGTTCAGGGAGTTAGGCCCCATTCCTTTTGAAATGCTGCATCGTATTCCACCGTATCCATGTGGTATAGTTTATTTAATCACTCCTTGTTGATGGATACTTCTGTTTCTCCAGGTGTCAATAACACAACCTGTGTTGCAGCAAAGGTTCTTGTCTGCACCTCTTTGTGCACGAGTGTGAGCAGAAGCTGACACACACATGTGACAGACAGAGTTGTATAGACTAGGTCACTGTTCAGCACGTATTCACGCCTCCCTTACTCTGAACTTTGTGACAGGAGGATGCTTTCCTGTCCTATTGACGCCAGGCTTGGCCAGAGGACTTGCTTTGCCCAGTGGAGTGAGGGCAGGGGTGATGGTGCCCTAAGCCTTCAGAGGCCTCGAGTGTTCCCGATCGTCCCTCTTGTCCTTCTGCCGTCACCAGAAGAGGGACATTCCCCGGGGAGCTACCAATCCACGGAGATGGGAGACACGGCCTGGAGCAGCCCAGCCCCTGCTGAACTGCAGGTAAGCGAGCTGAAAAATAAATGCTTGTTTTCTGTGCAGCTGAAATTGCCAGGCTGTTACCCAGGAGAAGTTGCCTGACCCAGGCGTGAAAACCATGAGGGCTTTGACCATCTGTCAACGTGTTTCATGCTTTGCCCCTTGATCCAGTGTGCTACTTCCAGGAGTCCAGCCTCCCAAAACACTACACACCAAAACACACGAACAGTGATCTTTAGGTGGACACCCAGTTGGCAAGAGCAGGTGTCCCCCCTCCCATCTGATGGATGGGGCTGCCCAGGCTTCGAGCTGTGATGTCACTTAGCAGCTCATCCTGGGAACCCACCAGAGACTGCGGAGCCCTTGGCGCTGGCTTCCCCTCAACTCAGAGCGACAGCTCCGGGGGTCAACAGCCCTCACGGCTGTGCATCTTTGGGCACCACCTGGCCTGTCCGAGGCCACAGATCATGGACTGAGGGCCTTGCCGTTTTATCAGCTTGGGAGCCTTTTCCCAGCAGGAGCCGCAGCCCCTGCACGAGCGGTTCCGGTCCCTAGAGGGCTGCCGGGGTCTCAAGATCTGCTGAGAAAACTCATCAGATAGAATGCCTGGGGAAAGAAGAACGTCCCATGGGATTGAGCTTGACTGTTTTCCATTCAGCCCCCCAGACAGCCAATCTTTTCACAGAAGAACTGCATTTTTCAGACTCTTTTTCTCCCCCTGGTCCTCCAGCGGCCTCTTGGACAGGATCAAAAGAAAGCTTCCTTGGGGAGGGAGACGCTCAGGGCTGCAGCCGGGGGTCCGCTGCCGGGGCTCCTCCTGCTCCCTCCCTCAGCCGCTCGGCAAAGGCCAAGGGGAAGGAAACTGACTCCGCCACAAGGGCCTGTGGACACTTCCACAGAGAAGTCATCTGTTGCTGGGGGCAAGCCCAGACGGAACCTTGGAGCTGGGAGATAGATGTGTTTGCGGGCTGTCCCCACTCACCTCTCCGTCCATCTCTCACTGTTAGCTCAGAGCTGATAATTCTGTCGACTTGGAGCGCTCACCTGGCTTGGTAGCGAATGGAGTGGAGAAGGAGTTTTTCCCCAGCAGAGACTTAGCGTGTCCATGGTTATTTGTGGTGTATGCTGTAGCTGGAGTTGGGGTGGGGAGCGAGAAGGCTGGGGGGCAGGGGGCGGCGGTGGCTTCGTGTAGGGGGTTGGAGCCATCAGGGTCTCCATGCCCAGCCGAGGTTATGGGCACCTGGGCATCTACCTGCAGTGCCTGCCCACAAACAGGGAAGGAATAGATGAGCTGAGAAAACCCTACTCCTCACCCATCCTGGTTGTCCGCTAGCCCATCCAGAGGGGGGCTGCTCCATCTTTCCACATCAGGTCATGGAGGAAGGTCTTGTTCCTTTTCCAACTGCTGCCTTATATTCCCTTGTACATATGTGACGCAGCAGCTGTGATGAGGAGAAGGCAGCCACAGATTAAATCAATGTGGGCACAGGGCTGATCATCCACAGGCTGGTCAGCGACTTAGGAGGTGCCGGGCACGAAGCCCTGCCCAGTTGGTGTCACAGCACTCACCTCCGGGCCAGATATACTCATCCCTCTGCTGGGGGAAAGGGGAGTATCTCATTCATCCTCAAAACAGCCCTGTGCGGTAGGTACCATTCTCACCATTTTACAGATGCGTAAACTGACGGCCAGAGAAGTTCACAACCTTGCCCAAGATCACACAGCTGAATAGCAGAACTGGGATGCAAACCCAGCCCTGAGTGACCCCAAGGCCACCCACCCTTGTAACTGCCGTATCCCTAGATGGCCTGGTCCTCGCGAGACGTGCTGAGGTCATGCTGATGATGGGAAGATAGGAGAACACAGCTGTACCTTAGTCCCTGAGCCTCTTAAAGTCCCGGGTATGACAATAATCCTCCCTGCCCACACTCAACAGCTTTAAGTAGCCAGGGCGGGGCTCTGGTTTCAGTCAGCAGTCTGATCCAAAGCCCATGGTTTTTGGTTTGCTAGCTTTTTCCTAAAATAACCAGATCATGGCAGCTGAAGCAAAGCTGCTCACTCAGCTGCAGTTGCAGAAGCCAGTTGCCTCCCTCCTGGACTTGCCCCTCTCAAGGGAAGCCTTTGCTCTTCCACTGCCTACTTTGGGGTGATGGATATCGAAGTCAGAGTCGTGGACCCCAGCATCAGCTCTTGCTCCCCTGCAGTCAGAGACCCCAGGCCTGGTGGGATTGACCCCGGGTGAGGGTACACATGTTGCCAACTGAGTTCTCCCCGGCCCTGATCTCCTGTAAGCCACCTGGAGCGCTGCAGGCTGGGGCTGGGGATAAGGGGTGGTCCCTGTGCCTGGCAGCTCCTGGCAGACGTGCTGTCTGGGCTCCTGCACGCTCGCCCTCCTGCATCCAGCACCTCCAGGCTGGGTCAACACTAATATTTACTTTTGAAGGCAAGGCTGAAGCTCAGGGCTGCTTCCCGTCCCCATGGCTCTCCTGGGCCCAGTGGATGGAATTGCAGAGGCGGGTGCTGCGGACTACTTGTGTGGGCTGAGCGGGAGCCATGGGAGATGGCGGACAGGGAATTAGGTCCAAGGCCTCAAATAACAAAAATAACTCTAGTGATCAGAAGAGCAATTATTTATAAAGTTCTTACTCTATGTCCGATGCTGGGATAAGTCTTTCCCATGCATTTCAATTTTAGTTCTCACCCCGGTTCTTCAAGGCAGGTGTGTCATAGTTTTACAAGCTAGAAGACAGAGGCAGAGAAAAGTAAGTAGCTTGTCCAAGGTCACGCAGCTAGTAAGTGGTGGACCTGGGTGGCCAGCTGAGCACATGAGCCTTGGCGATTCTAAGGCTCCGTGTCTACAGGGAACGGGAAGGTTAATGAGCAAAGCCTGGTAAGTGTACGGCAGCTGGGAGTGGTGGGGACTGGAGCAGTGGAGAGGAAACCCCTGTCGAATCCTCAGCTCTAGCTAGTTGTTGCCACAAAGAAATGTGGACCCACTGGGGCCAGCGTGTCTGATCTTCAAGAGAAAATCTTGGCATGCTTGTTTCTAGAATCAGGGGGAATATACATATTTATACATCTACAGGTTTTTATTTGAAGTATTCCAATTTTTAAATGTTGGCAGCACATTCCTTCTCTTAAAAAATCACAGTGGCAGCCAAGTCAAACATGGCTTCGGGCAATCGCTCTGCTCCCACCGCAGAGCCCAGTTTGTCTGCCCGGCCCTCTGCTTCCTCCACGCAGGGGGCAGGACTGAGAATTCAGCTCAAGGCCCACGGTCTGGATGGCCACCCCTGGGCCACTTTCGGGCTGGATGCCTGGGGACAGTGGCACCCTTTGATCCAGACAGTCAGGGCCCCCGCTGGCTCCACGCTTCAGAGGGTCACCTTCCGCTGTCCCCCTGCCCATGAAGAAGAGGAGGGTTTGCTGGACCGAGGGGTCTGCCCACCCAGAGCTCACATCCTCTCTTCTAGACCAGCCTCTGGGTCCTGGCGACCCCAGAATTCCCTACCCCAAGGCCTTGAGCCTGCTTTCGGCACCAGTGTATCAGTTTTCTGTTGCTGTAAAAAGCTACCTAAACTGTACAGTGTGAAACAACAGTCATCTCTCTCTCTCTCTCTCTCTTTTTTTTTTTTTGGATGCACGGCACAGCATGTGGGATCTTAGTTCCCTGACCAGGGATCGAACCTGTGGCCCATGCAGTGGAAGCGCGGAGTCCTAACCACTGGACCACCAGGGAAGTCCCAACAGTCATCTCATTGTTATTACCTCTCATGGCTCCGGGGCCGGTGAGGTCAGCTCAGCAGTCCTCCCGGGGGTCTCTCCTGCCGTGCAGTCAGTGGTGGCCGGGGCTGGCATTCTCCTGAGGTTCTTTCACCCACATGTCTGCGGTCGGTCTGGGTGTCAGCTGAGGCCCCGGGCCAGGACGGCCAGCCAGAACATCTGCACGTGGCCTCTCTAGGGCCCCCTACTTCCTCATCGAGGGGCGACTGGCACTCAGAACAAGGGTCCCAAGACGGAGAACCAGGAGGAAGCTGAATCACCTTTACGATCCAGCCTCGAGTCACTGCCGATGTACTTATTGGTGGAGACAGAAACAAAAGTCAGGGGGACGGATGCGAACTCCGCCTTGATGGTGCAGGGGCAGGATTTCACGGGAAGAAGAGCCTTCGGAGTGAGACATGCTTCCAGGGCCATTTGGGAGAGCGTTTTCTGCAGCAGTCTGCACGTTTCTCTTCCCTGCAGGCCTCCTCCGAGGATGGGCTGGCAGCAGAGGAGGCCCTGGGGCGGCTGCAGGGGCTGGGAGTGGCCGGACAGGGCGAAGGCTGGCTGTGCTCACGCCAGCCCCCGGGGGCCCTCTGACTCACCCGTGTCTGGAGGGCAGGGCAGGCCCTCTGGATGCGCTCTGAGGAGTCCCCACCGAGAGCGCCATGTGGACAAGGCAGAGGCCAGCTCCTGGGGGATCCGAGTGACGGCCGCTGCTGAGCAGGAAGGGCCGAGGGGAGGAGGAGAGAGACAGAGATAAATGACCCCCTGTGTGTCCACCGACCTCCCGGCCCAGCGTCTTGACTGAGTGTGGAAAGGAGAGTCAGCACTTGGCTTGCAGGGACCTGTGAGGGATTCTTCGTGGTGCTTCCTTGCCAGAACTTGGTTTTGCTTCGATGAGACAAAAAGACACACAAGCCAGCAGCTATCGAATAATGCAAGTCACTGGGTAAGTTTGGGTCAAAGTGCAGGTCTTCTGTAGAAGAGAGAGGTCAGCGTCCGGGTTCTCCAGCCTACCTGCAAATCAAAATCACCTGTGGGAGCTTGATGACCTAGGGATGTCCTGGTCCCATCAGCTCAGTTCTGAAGCAGTCTGTCCCTTGGGGGCCTAGGGGTGGGGACTTATTTAAATTTATCTTTTATTGAGGTAACATTGGTTTATAACATTATAAAAGTTTCATGTGTACAGCCCGCTCACCACCAAACATTTAGTTTCCATCTGTCACCATACTGTTGGTCCCCTTCATCCATCTCACCCTCCCCCTGCCCCTTCCCCTCTGGGAACCACTACTCAGTTCTCTGTATCTGTGCTTTTGGTTTGGTTTGTTCATTTGTTTTATTTTTTTATATTCCATGTATGAGTGAAATCACGCAGTATTTGTCTTTCTCCAACCAACTTATTCACTTAGCATAATGCCCTCCAGGTGTCGCAGGGGAATTTTTTTTTTAAACTTTTTATTTTATATTGGAGTATAGCTGATTAACAATGTTGTGATGGTTTCAGGTGCACAGCAAAGTGACTCAGCCATACATATACATGTATCCATTCTCCCCCAGACTCCCCTCCCATCCAGGCTGCCACATAACATTGAGCAGAGTTCCCTGTGCTATACAATGGATCCTTGTTGGTTAACCTTTTAAAATATAGCAGTGTGTACATGTCAATCCCAAACTCTCTAACTATCCCTTCCCTTCATCCTTCCCCCCACCCCCCTCACAGGGGGATTTTTTAAAGCTACCCAGTGATTCTACTCTGCAGCCAAGTTTGAGACCCACTGAGCCAGAGGAGAAATACCTGGATGGGAAAGCTTCCCAGGCCTTAATGAGGGAATGGCTTGAATAGTCAGGGCAAGAGAAGGCATTCCAGGTGGGCGGAATAGCAGGAGCAAAAGACACCAGGTGAGAATGTGCTTTGCAATATTAGGAGTATCCAACATATGGATGGATCTGCTAAGGTAGCAGTTTTGGTGTTGGTAATAGTAACAAAAAAAGACTGCCATGTGTAAGACACTGTGTTATGAACTTACAGATACAATCTCATTTGGTCCTCACTACAGCTCTGTGAGGTAGGTATTTTAATTCCCGTTTTACAGATGAGAAAACTGAGGATCAGACTGCCTGTGTGATTGTCCCATAGCTAACCCAGAGCTGGGATTTGAACACCTGACTCTAATTCTCAAAGTGATGCTTAGAAGATTTGGTGCAAACATGGGGAATTCTGGACCTGAGCTAGAGATGATAGGGTGAGGTGGTGAGCCTGGCAGGTCAGTGTGGAGGTCAGAAGGTAGGAGGGGTGTGTGTGTGCAAGAGAGGGCAAGCCAGTGAGCGAGTGAGCCAGAAGGAATGGTTGGGCAGTGTCCCGGTGGGTGGGGCAGGGTGTGTGGGTGAGAATAGCTCCAGGTCGCAGCTTTGGAGGCCGGAGCCAGCGCCTCTCCAGCTGTGGCTCCCTTTCTGCGTGCGTGGGTCAGTTGAGGCTTGGGCAGCCTTCCTGAGCATCTCAAGCCTCCTGGCCTTTGCACGTGCTGTTCTCTGCCTGGAACTGTCTTGCCCTCTTCTCCACCTGTCTGTCTGTGAATCCGTCCATGCATAGCTGAGCTATCACCTCCTCCAACAGTCAGGCAAACTGAGCTTTGAGTTGGAACTCTGACACGTACCAGTCCGGTGTTCTTGGGCAAGTTATTCAACCTCCTTGATTCTTAGTTTCTTCATCTGCAGAAAGAAAAGAGTAAAAATAGTCCTTGCCTCAGAGGCTCCTGGGAGGATTAAACGTTTTCATGCGTGTAAAGCTCTTAGGACAGAACCTCGCTGAGAACTAGCGCTGACAAAAGTCAGCACCTGTTTCTGCCCTGTTGCCCTCACCTCTGCATTATGGTTGCTATTCGGCTGATTCCCCCTTGAGAATGTAAGCCCCCTGAGGGCAGAGGCTGTCCTAGCCTCCACTGGGACCCTGTGCCCACCATGATGCTGGGTGTGACATGATTCTGGGAGAGTCCTTGGTGCAAACCTGGAAAATTCTGGATCTGATCTAGAGGTAACCTGATGTAGGTGTGGTAGAAATTGCTAGAGGCAATCTCATCCAAGATGTTACCTCTTCTCACCTGCTTGTCGATGGCAGCACTAACGTATTCATCTAAAGGGTAACACCTTCCAGACTCGGGCAGCCAGAGTGGCCACGTGATGCTGTGACCACAGACCAACCAGGCTGTCCGAGGTTGCGTTCTCAGAAGCAGACTCTTTAAGGCAAAGATTCAAGAGCCAGCAGTTTATTTGGAAGATGAATCCAGGAAGGATTTGTATGGCAGTGGAGAAATGAGACAAAGAGGAGAAGCCAAATGCAGACTCTGTGAGTGAGCAAGGTACTGTTGGGGGCAGCTGGGGCTCTGTCCCACTGGGAGCCTCTGAGGGCGAGAAAGCTGGAGTATTTGTCCACCAACTGCTGTCTGTCATTGGTTGCGGCTGCTCCTGGGCCCCATTAAGTCTGGCACATCGGGCCTGCTCTATGTGGTGACCTGAGCAAGCTACTGGGGCCAAAGGAAAATATTTCTAGAAGTAGTTTCTGTGGCTTCACTGGCGAGCATCCAGGGGACATGGGAGGGGCAGGCACCAACAGTGTCTTTTATAGAAGTGTAAGTTGTTGCAAAGAACTTCCTGAAAAGCCCCACAAAAGGTAGCCTGACTCAGCTAAGGGCTCTTTTGCTTATGACCTTCCCACTTTCCTCTTGCTTAGAATATAGTTTTAATGGTTGGAGCTGTGGCAGCCATATTATGTCCATGAGGAAAAGACCAACAGAACCATCAAGATTTCTCACTGTTCCTACAGCTTTTAATTAGAAAATAGTTTACTGGGCTTCCCTGGTGGCACAGTGGTTAAGAATCCGCCCACCAATTCAGGGGACACGGGTTCGAGCCCTGGTCCAGGAAGATCCCACATGCCATGGAGCAACTAAGCCCGTGTGCCACAACCAATGAGCCTGTGCTCTAGAGCCTGCAAGCCACAACTACTGAGCCCACATGCCACAACTACTGAAACCCGTGCGCGTAGAGCCTGTGCTCTGCAACGAGAAGCCACTGCAATGAGAAGCTCGTGCGTCACAATGAAGAGTAGCCCCCAATTGCCACAACTAGAGAAAGCCCATGCGCAGCAACAAAGACCCAACACAGCCAAAAATAAATAAATTCATAAAAAAAAAGAAAACAATTTACTACTAGACATAATGTCACATAAGAGAAAAAAAACCTCTTCACTTTATAGTTTCAGGCAGCCAGTGATACTTGGGTTTCATGTTACTTGCAGCCTAATCCAATCTTAGTTCAAAAAACTGTAAATGTTAAAGAATGAATGAATAAACTCTGGGCAGGGGGTGGCAGTAAGGTAGAGAACACCTTTTGCTTACAAAGATGCCCAGCAGGTTTGACTATATTCCTAGACTGTAAGGGCTGGATAATAATTATTTTTGCTCACTATTTTACCCTCAGCCTGTGCAGAGGAGACTTGTAATAATTGTTTCCTGAATAGGTAAATGGCCAATGATCCTGGGGGAGGAGAGGGAGCTGCAGATGCTCTGGACAAAATTTATTTGCATTTACATTTATGGAACATCTTTTCATATACCAGGCTGTACTTTTTTTTACTAAAGGGGAGGGATTGGGGCGGGGAAAGAAGGAAAAGCAGATGAGCTAGGATCAAGTACAGGCAGACCTCGAAGATATACGGGTTCAGTTCCAAACCACGGCAGTAAAGTGAATATCACAAGAAAGTGAGTCACACAAAGATTTTGGTTTTCCATTGCATATAAAAGTGATATTTACACTACATTATAGTCTGTTAAGTGTGCAATAATAGCATTATGTGTAAAAAAAATAGTTACCTTAATTTAAAAATAATTTATTGCTAAAAAATATTAACCATAATCTGAACCTTCACCAAGTTGTAATCTTTTCACTGATGGAGGGTTTGAAATATTGCTAGAATCACCAAAATATGACACAGAGACACAAAGTAAGCAAATGCCGTTGGAAAAATCGTGCTGATAGACTTGCTTGATGCAGGGTTACCACAACCCTTCAGTTTGTTAAAAAACCCAATATCTGTGAAGCATCCTAAAGCAGAGTGCAGTGAAATGAGGTGTGCCTGTATTAAAAATCAAGTAGGTTATACTTCTCTCTGAACCTCAGTCTCTTCATCTGTAAAATGGGAATGATAACCATACCATACTGAAGTGTGTTGTAAGGATTCAATGAGATAATATAAGCCCAGTGACGTGCCAAGTTCTGGAACATAGTAGGTCCTCAACAGAGGGTACTTTTATCATTGTTGTTCTTCTTGTTATTACAAATGGGTACCTCTACTGGGCCCTGTGGAAAATAAATAAGACATGGTCCTTGTCCTCAGATAGCTGATGATCTGATAGGAGAGACTCACTGTATTAGGAGGGAGGATTAGTATAATTATTCCCATTTTATGGCTGGGGAGATAGACTCTGGGGGGTTATAAAATGTACCCAAGATCAGCTGACTGGTTTGTGTTGGGGCTCTCCCTCAGCACCATGCGGGAACTTGGGAGGAACACAAGAAGTGTTACTAACTTTGGGACAAATTCAGCAGAGAAATTCTGTGACTTGGTCTTGTACGGAGGACCAACACTACACAAAGGTCCCAGTGGGCTCTGCGATGGCAGCTCCACACTCCCTCTCACTGCCCCTGGTTCCCTCCCATCCTCCAGGCCTCAGAGACCTCCAGAGACCCATTCCAGCCCTGAACTTGAAAACGCACTGATTGAAAGGAGTTGAATTGGCATGGAACACCTAAAGGAGGTGTCTTTTAGCAAAGCTGTGCATGGAAATGTCTTCCAAATTAGGATGAGGTGCTTTATTTTCCAGCTTAGTCCCTGAACAAGCTTCTTCATTCTCAGGACTGTTCTGATGCTGGCATTGGCAGAGCTGCTGTCGCCAAGACTGTAGACCACGGTGAACTGTCGGTGGGTGGTCTCGCTCACCAAGGGGAAAAGAGAAGAGTTCCCCTCATCACCTGACTGGGAGTCTTCCCCAAGTGGGTGAGGATGTTTCCAAAATATTTGTATGGTAATTGATGAAGTTATTAAGATTCACTGAGTCAATAATGTTCCCATTCAGAAGCTTGGGTTTGAAGCCCATCTAACGTCCCTGTAAGTGGGCTTCCTTGTTGACTGAGCTTTAGAGCCCTATCCATTTCCACGGTCCCCATCACAGACTCTGTGACCACCACACTGCCTCAGGTAAAGTGACTTTCCTAAGGATGAAGGCCTCAGAGTGGAGAAGGAAAGGGGCAGGGGGCTGAGAAGCCCTGCTTAGTCTCAACCTCAAGACGCTGGTACCGGTGCTGACAGCTCAGCTTCTCTGTATACCGGCGCCGAATCCAATCTTGGAGACAGAGTTTTGGGTGAAGTAGAAAAGGATAGCTTTATTACTTTGCCAGGCAAAGGGGGACACAGTGGGCTCCTGCCTCGAAAAACTATGTGTCCCCACTTGGAGAAGTGAGTGAGAAGTTCTATAGTAATGGTTCCAAGAGTGTGTGATCAGCTCACGGACATTCTCCTGATGGGTTGGGGGTGAGGTAAGTAGGAGTCGGCATCCTCAACCTTGAGGTCCAACGGGTCTGGGGTCTACATGCTTGTGGGCAGCATACCTTCATTAATCGCTAACTTCTCCCACCTGGAGGGGGTTTCAGTATCTGCACAATAGCTCAAAGATATCGTTGTGTGTATCCGTTGATGGGGAAACAGGACCTTGCCCCAAGGCTGCTCTTGGCTGTGTGTTTCTCCCTGGTCTCGCATCCCCTCCCTTCCCTTCCCTTCCCTAATCAACAAGTGCTTAAACCTGCCCAGTGGAACTCAGGGAAGGTCATGGAGGCTGAATGAAGGCTGTTTCCTGTAATCAAAGAAATGGGGGACACAGAAAGTCTTTGTGCCCAGGAGCCCCACAGGGCCCTGCTTGGTAACGGTACTAACACAGGCAATGCTGGGCTTTGGGGGTTTCTCTCAGCAGTTCGACCGCTCCCTCCTTCAGCATCTTGTCACCTGAGGGATGGTTCTCCTATGTGACACAAACCCACAGGCATAGCTCTACTTTTCGTGACACAGGTAAACAAACATCATCATCCTAGTCTTGACCGAGCTACTCGATAGCACGTGGTGGGACGCGATGCGTTCTTTGCCCCTGGTGTTTCTACCTTGCCGCCTCTTTCATGCTGCCCGCGGTGCACTTTGTACTTATTGCCTCCGGGAGGGGATGACTCAGCAGAAACTCTGAGGTCAAAGAGTGTCAGCTCTTGGCTTTGGAGTTCCAAAAGCTTAGGCCTCAGGGGGACACGAGGGAGTGACCTGCATAAATAATAGATGTGGGAGAAGGGTTGGGGAAGAGGGAAAATTCTCAACCTGGTGATGGAAAGGATTCCCCTGGGTGGGGGAAGGGAGAGAGATGGAGGGGATATGATAAAGGAAGGTGGACCCGGGGCCATGTGGGCAAGAGGGGACTCGGCTTCCAGATACTGCCTGGCCCCCTGGGGGAGAGCACTTGGGTCCTCGGGCAGGGACGCCCAGGGGAGCTCAGTCAGGACCTCCGGACCGTGCAGTCTCTTCTTGTGGTCATCATGCATCATCAACGCACAGGAGCTTTACACTGTAGAGGTGGGTGGGGTCCTGGGCACCTGCAGGGGTGGTAGAGATGGAAGAGACGGAGCCCCTGATCTCTCCCAGCCCCCAACCCCAACTGGACTTGCCAAGATGTACTTGCTGAGGTGGGGCAGGGAGCACCCCAGGGCTCTTAGAAGCTCCTTAGCTTACAGCATGGGAAGGAGGAATAAGATGGGCTGTGGGTTCATGTCCGTCCCTGAGGACTAGCTCTAACTCCACCTTTTCTGTTCCTCTTTGGAAACCTTAACGGGGTGCAAATGTAAGACAGAAGCCCCCCTTCCTTCCTCCCTTGCAGAAGCTCGGGGGACTTAGTCTGTTTCCTCAGCTCGACAGTTCTCCCCCGGGGCCTCTCCTCCCCAGCCAGGCCGCCCAAGGGGTGGAGTCTCCCAACGGCCCTGCCTGGCCCTACTCCCCAACCCCCTCACGAGAGCACAGGCCTTTTTATTTAAAGAGCTCATCGCTGCAGGAAACAGATGGGAGTCACAAAAATAATAAACAGTGAGAATTTCAAAGGTTCCGGAAGCTTCGAGTCATGGTCTCAGGCCTGTAGTTAAATACTTCCTTCTGAGATAGCTCCTGAAAATGACTGCGGCCACTGTTCCTTGAGCTCCTGGGATGGCCAGGCGGAGACTGGCAGTGTCGTGAATTGTCAGCAGCCGGACCAGTCTGTAATCCTGACCGCAGGACCTACGGAGGGAGGGAGTCGTTACTGCCGGCTTACAGATGCAAACACTGAGTTCAGAGAGCTGGCTGGGGCCACATGATCTACGGGGCCCAGTGCAGAATGAAAACGTGTTGTCCTTTTTCAGAGATGACTAAGAATTTTCAAGATGTTGGTATCAGAGCATTAAACCAAGCATGGGGCGCTTCTGAGCTTGGGGCCCTGTGTGACTGCGCGACACCCAGGCCCACGAAGCCAGACCTATCGGAGAGATGAGGCGGTACCTCAAGGACACAGCTAGCACGGGGAAGCCCAGGTTTCAGCGCAAGTCCTCGGACGGGCCTTAAGCTGAATTTCGCTGTCTCCTGTCCTTCACCTTCAGGCACCCCGATTCCCTCCCTCCCACCCACCACGGCTGATGGAAGCTTGGCTCTGTCCCTGATTTCCGTGACTTAAAAAGAATAGTAAAAGGCAGAGCAGGGCTGTAAGACTCGGACACTACACAAATCCGATGTTGTTGCCGTCAGCCCTTTGGCTTGTGCTGAAATGGAAGCTAAAGGGAGGCCTGGGCGTCGCCCCGTGCCTGGCCTTCCCCATTCAATTAACTTGACAAGTCAACATTTTTGAGACCGATGATTCTCGTTTCCAGTGCAGTCTGAAAGTCCCTGGGGGCAGGAAGAATATTTAGGCTTGCTTACTTCAGGAAGTGGTATCTTCACTCCAATTTACGTGGACTTGATTTTCAGAGGCTACAGCGGGCTCAACCCACGTAGATAAGTGTCCCTGACGGGACACGCATAATATAGGGTTTACAATATACATTTGATGCAACAGTTTAAAACCTGTTTATATGAGCATATATATTTGTATTTTATTTCCTTATCACAGTGATTCCCAATGGAGGGAGAGACTTTACCCTCCCCCTTCCCCTGGGGACATTTGTCCGGGGACGTTTTTGTTGTCACAGCTGGGTGGGGGGGGATCTGCTACTGGCTCCTAGTGGGTAGAGGCCAGGGATGCCTCTAAACATCCCACACTGCACAGAGTGGCCCCCACAGCAAAGAATTATCTAGCAGTCATAATTCATTTTGCTAGTTTCAAGGAATGAAATAGACCTCTAAGACTGGAAGCCCAGTTTGTGAAAATCTATCCTTAAGAAATGAAGTTTTGAGACATGCCCACTGAATTTGTGAACATGATGTAAGAACTAATGGGGTCCCAAATCAAGGGTCGACTGAACCTCAGGTAATCCTCACAACAACCCCAAGGAGTCTGAACTGTTACCCCATTTTGCTGATGAGGAAACTGAGGCTCAGAGAAGACAAGTAATTGGGGAAGGACTTCCTGGAGGTGGGCTTCACCCGAAGATGCCGCCACAGAGTCAGGCACAACATGGGGGTTTTTCTGGCCCTAAGGGATCCACTTTTGTCTCTCGGCACCCCACCTGCTTTGGTGACCCCGCCCCCTGGGGGCCCCACTTCTCCGCCTCCAGCTCAGGAATTTCCCCCTCTGCGTTTGCTCACAACAGCTTCTGTTTTTTTCCATTCCACCTCTACTTCTGAATGTGTTGTGTTCATAACTCCTGGACTTTGCTTTCAGGGAACCACCCTCCTCCTAGGAGCTTGGGATAAACTGACCCCAGACTCAGAGTGATAGCACCAGTGGATAACTTTCCTTAGGCCTCAGTGATTGTTTTGGGATGACCAAGTCTGAGCCAGTGAGAAGCTCTGAGAGGTTTGCTGCCCTATGGCTACCTGGGGGGGCTCAGCCTAAGGGGCTGCCAGATGAAATACAGGAGGCTGGTTAAATTCGAATTTCAGATAAACAGTGAATAAAAAAGTTCTTTTAAAGTATGTCCCACTAAATATTTGGGACATACTACAAAAGTAATTCTTGTTTATCTTAAATTCAAATTAAACTGACATTCTGTATTTTTTTATTGAAGGATAGTTGATTTACAATATTATATTAGTTTCAGGTGTACAGCATAGTGATTCAGTATTTTTACAGATTATATAACATTAAAAGTTATTACATGATAATGGTTATAATTCCCTGTGCTATACAATATATTTTTATTGCTTATCTATTCTCTATATAGTAGTTTGTATCTCTTAAACCCATACCCCTAATTTGTTCCTCCCTCCTTCCCTCTCCCCTTCGGTAACCATAAGTTTGTTTTCTATGTCTGTGAATCTATTTTGTGTATATGTTCACTTGTATTATTTTTTAGATTCCACATATAAGTGATATCATATAGTATTTTTCTTTTTCCGTCTGATATTTCACTAAGCATAATATTCTCTAGGTCCATCCATGTTGCTACAAATGGCAGAATTTCATTCTTTTTTATATATTGTATATATATACACCACATCTTCTTTGTCCGTTCGTCTCTTGATGGGCATTTGGGTTGCTTCCACATCTTGGTTATTGTAACTAGTGCTGCTGTGGACATTGGGGTGCATGTGTCTTTTCAGATTAGTGTTTTCATTTTGTTTTCAGCTATATACTCAGGAGTGGGATTGCTGGATCCTATGGTAGTTCTGCTTTTTGTTTTTTGACGAACCTCCATACTGTTTTCCATAGTAGCTGTACCAATTTATATTCCCATCAACAGTGTCCAAGGGTTTCCTGGCATTCTGTCTTTTTATTTGCTAAATCTGGCCACCTATCAGAGGAGGCTAAAGAGGAGATAGCTCCTGGTGACACCATCTGAGCCCTTAGTCTCTCCCTCCATTGGGAATCACTGTGATAATGAAATAAATTCAACCTTACCTAAAGCCACACTACCTAGGGACTTACAGCTGCAAAACTGCTAAGGAATTTTCTGGACCTTCTCAAAGTCTTGGCCTTGGGAAGCTTGGAAAGAAAGCCTCCTAAGCGTGTCCTATGCTTCCTCCTGTTCTGACACCGTGCTCAGGGTCGGGGAGATAAAGGTTTATGAAACAACAAGTTTCTGGGCTTAGCTCCCTTATAATAAATTGTTTTTATTTCTTTGAGCATTTACTATTGTTACCGACCAGGGTTCTCGGCCTCTTTAATCAATAGAAATTGATCAGAGGCCAGACAGGAAATTCAGGCAAGGGGTTATTGGGGCCCCTGCTGCAGCAGCGGGGAGTGGGAACAAGCAACAGTTGCTTGTGCCCTGAGGGGGTTGCGAGCTGCTTCCTTGCAATGGGGTGAGGGTAGGGGTGTGGCCAGGGGTCTTCGAGGGTGCGGTGGGGAGGTGGCTTAGGTGGTCGTGTGTGCAGGGGGCATGCGTGCAGTACCCTGCTTTTGCTCCCGATGCCCTGCTTTTGTTCCAGGCTCTTCAAAAGTGGCAGTTGGGTTTTTTGGTCTCTGTGTATCTTTTGTCCAGAACTTGCCCCAGTTGTCCCTGCACGCAGTTATTTTTAGTCCCATATGGTTTCTTTGTATTTTGTTGCTGGAGGAGAGGTGTGTCCAGGTGCAAGCATGCCAGCCCTGCAGCAAAGGGTCCCAGGTCCCAGCCTGTCTCACTATGTGCTAGACACTGTACTGGGGATTTCACTTAAATGACTTCCCACCCTTCAAACGTCTTGGACTTAGGTAACATCACACCCATTTCACAGGTGAGAAAACAGCGGTCTGGAAAGGTGGCATCCTTGGCTTTAGAGCACAGGCTGAGAAAGTGAGAAGCGGGTAATTTTAAACCGGTCCTGGCACCTGCACAGCCGGCGCTGGTCCCTTACAGCTTGCCACCTCTTTGCTCCCACACCTTGCCTGCCGGACAGCCCTTTGGAAGGAACCCAGTGCTATTCATGACCCTGCCTTCCTCTCTCAGCCTGCAGGGACCCCCATGAGCTCCCCACCTCCTGCTTGAAACAAGCCGCTGAACATCTGGAAGCCCCAGGAGGCCGTTTTCTTTGACAACCCTCCCTTTAAGGGCTCGTGGAAATTCTTGCCCCTACTGCTGTGCCGTGAGCAGCTCAGGTACACAGGCCTCTGGAGGCCAGAGGAGCTGGCCGCATCTGCTTCCCATCACCCTGGGGAGGGACTGCACAGCCAGCTGCGGGAAACAGGAGCCCCTGGCCTCTGATTTACAGCCCATTGGTATTGAAGCCTCGGGAGCAATTATTTGGATGGAGCCTGGCGAGGGGTAAGAGCTTTTCAGAGCCGAGAAGAGCGGATCTCGGATCTCGACTGGCTGGCCTCCCTCCGCAGGTGGGTGAGAATCACCTGGTAAGGACCTTCTTACTTATGTAAGTTACCAAACTCTTATGGACCTGCCCGTGTGCCCGGCACTATTTTGAGCGCTTCATGAATATTCACTCAGTGAAGTCTCCTTGGGGGGGAGATGCTATTATCATCCCATTTTACGGTTGAGAAACTGAGGTCCCCAAAGAGTACATAACATGCTGTAGTCACCTAGCTGGGAACATGGGCTCATTTATCCACGTTTCATTTATCCATTCGTCGGTTGGTGGACATTGCGTTGTTTTGGCTTATGAAGAACGCCGCTGTGAACATTCGTGTAGTTTGTGAAAACCAAGAGGAAAACTGGTAATCTGACAGGATGTTGTGTAGGAAGTAGGAATAGTGTGGCTTTGGGAGTGGGCACTTTGGCTGGAAACGTCTGGGTTGTGACTCCTTATGAGCTCTGTGACCATGAACAATTAATTTTATATTTTCTGTGCCTCTTTTTCCTCAACTGTCAAATGGAAGTAATACTGGTACCTTCTTAATTGGATGGTTATGAGGGTTGGATTAGCCAGGGTTCTTTAGACAAACAGAGCTAATAGGATATAGATGTATATATGATTTATTATAAGGAATTGGCTCGTGTGATTATGGAGGCTGAGAAGTCCTACGATTTGCCATCTGTGTGCTGGAGACCCAAGAAAGCCAGTGGTTCTAAGAACTGGGGGTGGGGGGGGGGTGCCCAGTGGAGTAAGTCCCAGCTGAGGACCGGGAAGACCAATGTCTCAGCTCCGCAGTCAGGCCGAGAGAGCAAATTCCCTCTTCCTCTGCCTTTTAGTTCTTTTCAAGCCTTCAAGGGATTGAGTGAGGCCCTCCCACATTGGAGAGGGCCATCTGCTTTACAGTCCACTGATTTAAATGCTAATCTCTTCTGAAAACACCCTCACAGGGATACCCAGAAATAATGTTTAATCTGGGCATCCCAGATCCTCATTAAGTAGACACAGAAAACTGTCACAAGGGTAAATTGAGATACTGTATGTTGGTTGTTTTTATGTGGATGCATATAGAGCTCAGGAGAGCAGAGGGAGCGGGGAGGGTGGACAGGTAACTAGGCTGGAAGGGAAGTGGTGGGGAGTCCGCGAGGGCTTCCTGGAGGAGGAGGCATCTGAGCTGGGGCAAGTAAGAGTCAGCTGGGGGATCATGACATCCCTCCTCCCTCACCTCCAGGTCAGGGAATCTGACAGCCAGAGCAAGGCTCCAGGCAGGCAGCCATCCCACCACCTCGGCCTCCCTGCTGGCAAGTCTGACACTGGGGGGAAGACGCCTGGGACAAGAGGTAACACAACATGGTGGTTAAGCTCAGAGCTCAGGTCAGACCGGGTCACCTGGTGTACAGATCCCCCTGGCTTCCCTACTGTCTACCTGGGTGCCCCTGGGCAACCTGCTGAACCTCTCTGAGCCTCAACATCCTTATCTCTAAATGGGGACAGTGGTGACAATACCGACAGCACAGGAGAGTCGTGAGAATTCAGTGAGGTGATGTAGGGAAGCAGTGGCCCAGGGTGACTGGTGGGTCCGTGTCAGTGGTCAGTCTTGGCCGAATCCCTCTCTATCTGCACCGTCCCGTTGCCTCCAACGTCTTCCCAGAGCAACGGCAAAGCAGGCAACTATTTTTGAACCTGGGGCTGCTGTTTAAAGAGCTTGGAGTGGAGACTGGGACAAGGGAGTCGAGTCGGGGTCAGGCCTGAACCTGCTGTGTGGTCTTGGGAAAGTGAACCACCCCTGCTGAGCCTGGGGGGAAACGGCTGACTGATGGGTGAAGGGGAAATGAGATAAAGGAGGTCAAGCCCTTGCTGTTTCCTGTCTCCCTGGGAATCCCTAAGAACATTCCCCAGCCTCCTCCTCCGCCCTCATCCCTCTCGGGGGCTTAATTGGGCAGCTGCAGTCACTCGGTACTTAACCTTCTCCCCATCTGCCCTCCAGGGAAAGAATTAACGTTAATCCCCAGAGCTGCTTCCCGTGCCCTGTCAGGGAAGCCTGTGAGTGCGGGGAGCAGGGAGCCAGCCCAGCTCGGGCCTCCCAAGTAGCCCAGCCGAGCTCGGAGCCCAGCATCACGGCCCTTGGTCCTGTAGTCATCCTGGAGTCGTGGGGGGCAGCCCTGCAGCCAGCAAGCCACCTTCCTCTTCACCCCATCTTTGTTCCTCTAGCCCAGCACTGTCCGGTGGAAGTATAATGTGAGTCACCTAAATAATTTTCAAATTTCTAGTAGCCATATTAAAAAAAATTAAAAGAAACAGATGAAATTTTAATAGCACATTCTGTTTAACCCAAAGTATTCCAAATGTGATCTTTTCAACATAGAACCAATATGCACAATTATGAACGAGATATTTTACGTTCTTTCACGCCTAGTAAGCCTTGCAAACGTGGTGTGCATTTTACGCTTTTACAGCGCATCTCAAATCGGATGCTAAGTTTTCTTGGGAATACTTGATCTGTATTTAGATTTCACAGAATGAATCGTTGAAAGAGTAGATTCACCTACCTAAGTCGTTTCAGACCCAGAGAAAAGTTTTCCAACAACTGAACAAGTATCTTTTTCGGTTTAAATATAAATTAAAATTAAATCAGAGGAACAATTCAGCTCATTAACTGCACTAGTATCGCATTGCCAGGTCTCACGCGTGGCTGGTGGTTACCATACTGGGTGGCACAGCTCTGGCCTTTGCACCCAGGTGCCCACGGCTGCTCCTCAGCTGACCTCCCAGAGAAGGCGTGGGGAGCAGTAGAGGTAGAAGAGACAGGAACTCTGCCTCCAATTTGCTGTGTGACCTTGGGTAAGTTGCTAGACCTCTCTAGGCTTTTCTTTTGCCAGCTCTCAAACCCTTTCATTCAAATAAACCGAGTGCCTACACCATGCTCTGCTGTAGGCTCTGGGAGTGACCGGGAAAGAGCACACAGTTCTCCCAGAGCTTCATTCTGGCCTGGGAGATGGTAATAATAATAATGACAGCTAACACCAGGTGAGCCCTTACTGTGTGCCAGCTGCTGTTGGGTGCCCTCAATGTTCCCCATCTCCTCTAACCCTCATGGTAACTAACTTTGTGGGGCAGGTGTTATGTCACCGTCTCATGTGGGAAAACTGAACCGCACAGAGCAGTTAAGAAACTTGCCCAAGGTTGCCCAGCCAGGAAGGGGCAGCGCTGGGATTTGAACCCAAGCTGTCAGGCTGTAGTGCGAATGCTTTCATCACCTCCTTTTGCCTCCAGTGAATAGAGTGGCAATGATGAGTGCTGGGAAGAGAAACAAGGCAGAAGAAAGGAAGGGTTGTTATTATAGATCAAGAGGACAGAGGCCACCCTGCTCTCCAGGCTGACCAGACATTCCCTAACATCCCTAACATGACAGCTTGTCAAGGGCTGATCCTGACCCTGGCTTTGGAGGGCTAAGGGAGGCCCCAAGGCAGAGTGTGATGTATCCGAGTCTTTGAGGCGGCTCCTGGCTCAGATTTGCCCCGCAGCGCTGAAGGGTTGGGCTCCTGAGTTGCCAAGCACAGCCGGGCCCTGCCAGGCAGGTGTGTCACTCAGGCTGGGAGCCAGTGCCAGTAGCTGCTGGGCTGAGCCACGCTTGTGCCAGGGACCGCAGTCCAGAGAGCGGCCAGCCCCCAGCATGTACTGAGCACATTTTCTTTACTGATGTCACTTTCCTTCCCTGGTTCAGCCCTGTCTTTCCCGTTCCCCTCCCCTCTCCCTTTCTGCCCTCTCATCTCCCTCCCCTCCCCTCCTTTCTCTCCCGCTCCCTCACTCCTTACTTCCCATCCATCCATCCACCCACCCAGTGTTTACTGAGGGCCTACTATGTGCCAGATACCGTGTTAAGCTCTGGGGACACTGCCGTGACTAAGACGCTTCTGTCCTCACGGAACAGTATGAACAATTAGGGTGGCACCATAAATAAAACTGCAGTATCAGCTTAGAGAAGAGATGTGTGCTCTTCGAGAACAATACTGAGATGAATTTTGGGAATTAGATCCTCTTTGTACATGGAAAGAGACTGTAGACAAAAAGACAAGAGATTGGAAAACTCTTTGCACCCTCTGGGATGCACAGGGAGCCCGCATCTGTGTACAGAGCACGATGCTCAAGGCCTGGCCCTGAGCGCCACTCCCTTCACAGCAGGGCCTGCTCTCAGTTTTTTCTTTGTCCTTTTTCTTCTCTTTTTTTGTCTTTTTTTTTTTCTTTCTTCTGTTCCTTTCCTTTTTTTTTTTTTCTTTCTAATCTTCTATTCTACATTAAATAATAGTGCCCTGTGAGTAGGTGAGGGCATTAACTTCCTGCCCCAATGAGGTTAATCAAGAACAGGTATGTCGTGGGATCAATTCACTATCCATTCATTGACAATTTATTGAGCACCTACTACGTTCCTTAGGGTGAAGCTCCAGTGTGGAGCAAGACAGAATTCCTGACCTCAGGGGTTTAGAATTTAGTGTGGGTGGCAGACAGGACGCTAAGCAAAGGTTCTTTGGGGTGATGAGTGCGATCCAGTCCAGGGATGTAGAACCCGCTGATACAGAGGGCCAACTGTATTTACCATTTTATATAAGGGACTTGAGCATCCGCGGATTTTGGTATCCACGGGGTCCTGGAACCAATCTTTCCACTGATAGGGAGGGACAGCTGTAGTTCTATCTTGCAGGAGTCTAGCAAGCGATGGGGGTGGGGAGGTAATTGGGTCAGATTACAAACGGTATAATCCGCTACGCCAAGGGGGTTGGACACTATTCAAAGATCAGTGGGAAGCCTTTGAAGAATTATAAGCCAGAGAGTGGCTATCTCACATTTGTCTCTTAGAAAGAATACGTTGGCTGCGTCCTGAATAACGGAGTGGGGAAACCTGGAGAGGTAGCGACCGGTTAAGGGGCTGTTGCCAAAATCCAGGCAAGAACCTATAGTGGCTTAAAATAAGGAAATGGCAGTGGGGATGGAGAGAAATGCATGGAGGTCAAGGTCAGGATCAAGGCGAATGGCCGTAGGGGCTGCTTCTTCGGGGCAGGAGGGATCCGGGAGGACCCCAGCTTCACGGCTTGAGCAATCGCAGGGGCTGGTGGGACTGGTAGGGAGCGGGACACTGGGTGGGGAACTGTTTGGGAAGAGGAGAGGTTGGATGATGAGTTTGGGATCCTTGTGAATCTCACAGTGGCGGTTTGCGCGAGGCAGTTTCATGAATCGGAAGGTGAGGGGGAGGTTTGGGCTGCAAATCTAGACCTGGGAGGTGAAGGCAGACAAACAGGGCTGGAAGCCAAGGAACGGCTGCAGTAGCTCACAGAGACTGTATCATTCAAGGAAAGAAGGCCCTGAACATTTGACACTGGGTTGGGTGTTTGGATCAAGAGCCAGGAGATTCCTGGGTTCTTGTCTGGCACTCGCTGGCTGTGTGGGTTTGGGCGGGTCGCTTCTCTCTGGGCGTCAGACTCGCCATCTATAAAACACGGGACTTGGATAAGATCAGTGATCTTCCACTGTCCCTCCGAGCCCTTGGAGTTTCAGGAAGTCTTTCTGTGGCCATGGCAGCGGCTGAGGAGGTGTTGTTGGTTGGCTGTGGCTTGGGACTGTCACCTTCTCTTCAAGCACAGGAGTTCCGCCGTGATTTGTTTTGTAATTTGGCCTTCTAAGTTTTGATTTGAAGAAAGGGCTTCATGACTCAAGAGAGGTTGATGCGGAGATGACCTCTCATGTTCCATCTGGCAGAGGGTAGAGTCACACCCAGTTGGGAGATTCCCTGATGCTAGAAAGAGTGACGTCTCCATGAGTTGGAGGGAATTAACAACAACAAACCTCCCGGCACCGCACCGTTCAGTACAGGCTACAGATCCAGGGGAAATGGATGATCCCTGAACCCAAGATGTCCCCGTGGACTCTTCTGGAGGGTTAGCATCAGCAGCAAGCACTCCAGGGATAACAAATGAGATTCTGCTCTAGTGATACTTGCAGTTGATGAGAAGGTTGCCTGGAGCTGCACTGAGAAGGCTTCTGAGGCTGCGTCTCGGTGAGGAGAAAGTGCTGTGATTGATTGGCAATGTCTGCCCTGGGCAGCAGATGAGTGTAGTGGTGTATGTGCCACGTATCTGCTAGCTTTGATCTAATCTTTGCTCTTGACCAGAACATGAACTCTTTCATCCCTTTCCTAGTCCCTGGCTGCTCTATTGTGCTTTCCCTTCCTTCTCCTTCTCTTGCCATTGAGTATTTCAAAGGTTCATCCTGGCCCACTTCCCAGTGGACCAGTCACTTCAGGAAACGAATGGGCTGCTCTTTGGAGGAAGCCAGATCACTCAATGAGTTCCCATTTCTGCAGAATTAGATGGTTAGTCATGCTGACCAGGGGCAGAAGGTGGGCTCATGGCCAGAGAAGTACAATGCTTCTTTGCTGAGACCCAGGGCGTGGGCTTTCCTTCTGAAGATATTCAAGGCCATGTTCAGGAGGCTCTTGACACCACCCTTGATCCTGCTTGCTGTGTTGTAATGGGGGCCTGCCAGCACTCATGGTGGGGGTGAAGGCAGGAGTGAAAAATGGGCACTCTATTCCACCTCAGGAAATTCAAAACCTGCCGTTATCTTTAACGTTTTAAAAAAGTAATCTTGATTACATAAGGGGACCATGCTTATTGCAGAAAGGTTGAAAAACGTGAATAAGCAGAACTACCTGTCATCCTAACACCTAGAGAAAAGCACTATTTCAGCAAGTTGGTGTTTGTTTTTCCAGACATGGGCAGCGTGGACACTAGTCCATCAGGGTAGATGATGGCTATAGCCTTGAGGTGGGTGGGGTGGGACCCCTGCTGGGCCAGGCATTAACCCTCGAGCTGCTGGATTACGGGAAGGTCTAGGGTCCTGGGGCTGCGGCCAGGACAGGTGGGGTGGCATGTGATGCGTGGAGTTAAGGCAGCAACTTTTATCACCCAGACTGGAAATAGTTTAATTTTGAACAACTTGAGCTGGTCCTTTCCGGATAATGATCAGTGGTGCCCATCCTCACTCCTCTGAGGGTGTGACTGGACACGCTGGCCTGGGCTTGGGAGGGTGATTGGTGGGCGGAGTTAGGAGGCCACTTCCCAGCCCGTGTTTCTATTTGCTTTTGGAGCGTTGTTGATCCTGGAGGGTGAGCTGGGCCACACATAACCCCTTATCTTTTTAAATTAATAATATTTCCCCCAACAGGAACCAAGCACTTCCCTAGAAGAGAAGAATCTAGGATTCTGGCCTTCACCTTGGGACTCAAAGGTAAAAACCTCCTTACCTTCTGGGCTCAGCTGGCTTTCATCAAGTCTAGGTAGTCAGAGAGGACCACAGGATTCTAGATTCTAGATTTCCTTATAAGGGAAGGGTAAGCCTGGATAGAGCCAAGACTTAGCACTCAGGCCCAGGGAGCTGGAGGCGAGGGTTCTTCTGAGCGTGGTTTGAGGCGAATACTAGAGCCCACCCTAGCTGAGTGGGGACCACATGGGGCAGGGGAGTACGTGAAACGTAGAGGCTCTCACTCTCTGAAGCTCGGGCAGCACTGTTGTAGGGCCCATCTCAACTGCGGGAGCCATCACACCCTGACCTGAAGGGGCAGTGAGGTCTCCCCAGATGTGAGGTCCCAGCATGATCAGCTCAGGGAGGGGCAGACCAAGGCACGGAACCAGCAGCAGCTTCAGGGTGAAGTCCCAAAGACCGGATTCCCCACCTCCACCAGGTGGCAAAGATGCTCGGGACTCATTTGCCAAGTAGTTTAACTTAGTGTTTAGGAGTGCAGATTCTGGAGCGAGACAGCTTGGGTTTAAATCCCATCTCTACTGTTTATTAGCTGTGTGACTTTGGGCAAGTGGCTTAACCTCTCTGTTCCTCAGTTTTTTCACTTGTGAAGTGGGAGACACATAGTACCTATCTTAATAGAGCTATTGTGGGGATAAAATTAATTAACATGTAACTTTTTACATAACTGGTCGTTACAATTAATTGTTGACTCACACATACATCCCTGGGTGGTTTTGAAAATGCAGCATTTGGGAAGGGAAACCCTGGGAAAAGCTGGAAATTCTTATTGATTTGGAAAGCAGGGCTTTGAGCTATTGTGTTTTAGGCAAGTGGTTCTGAAACTTGGAAGTGCGTCAGAATCATCTGGAAGGCTTGCTAAAACAGATTGCTGGACCCTATGGCCAGTAGGTCTGGGCAGGGGCTGAGAATCTGCATTTCTCACAAGCTCATAGGTGATGCCCAGGCTGGAGGTCCACAGGCGGTACTTGGAGCAGCACTGGTTTTGAAGTTATTATAAGTGCCCTTCATTTGTTTTCCCAGGTGCGAAACCCATCGCATGCCTATTATATTATACCTCTCTTTTTACTAAAGCGAGATCTTACCTGACATTTGGTAACCAGACTGTAAACCTGACAGGGGCAGAGGACATGACCTTACTCCCCAGTGTATATGTAACGTCTGACATGTAGGAAGTGCCCAATAAATAGCTATTGAAGGGAGGGAAGAAACACGCTGTCTGCACTCAACAATATTCTTGTGTACATTTTTCCTGTTAATAAATACTCTTCCCCAGCATTGTTTGGTTGGTTGCATAGTTTGCCCTTGTATGGGTGTAAGCGGGAGAACAGCTTGAGCTTGCTGGAACAAAAAGGGGAGATGGATTCTAAGAGGCAGAGTGCCTCAGCGCCTAGAATCGGGGACAGGAAACCGAGACCTACGTAAAGATCTTGCCCTTCGTCTCTTCTCTGCACCTCCCTGTGATCCTTTGGTTCCTTTCCTTTGTCTTTTGCTGCACCTTTGTCCACATGACATCCAAGATGGCTGCCTACACCTCCCAGTTCTCTTGTTACAGCTCCTGCCATGTGGCGAGTCAGTGTGTCTGTCTGCTCTTACTCTCTCTCCTAGTAACCCCAGCTGGGACTCTGGTCGGCTCTTCTGAGGTCAGGTCCTTATTCCTTATCCAATCAGGGAGAAGGGCCGCATGGTTCCAATATGGCTGCCAGGTGCCACTGTGGTGACGGGTACAGTGAAATGGGTCATGGTCATCCTCACATGATCCATTCCAATTGCCTGCCATTTGTCTCTCCATCTCTCTGCTTAAACCTGATTTCAGTTTCAATCTGGTGACCAGGATTTGGTTTCTGTGGACTTTTCTGGGCTCAGAGCAGGGATTTGACTGACTTAACCCCACCTCTCATCCATTAGTGATAATGACCCATGGCAGTATCCTAGGTTTGTCTGATGTCTTTGAACATTTAATCCGTGCAACGTGTTTTTGAGGGAGGCAGGAGGTTTCACCCAACGAGGCCTGTTTAGCACCAGCAAGTCCGTTCATGATCTGAAATGCAGCTGAAAAAATAAATATAATTAAAAAAGATAGCTCAGGCCAGCGTTCCCCGAGACTGTTTTACATGGGTGCATAATGAATGCTAAGCTTAGTGCAGCAGTGCCAAAAAGCAAAATAAATTCTTGGAGTTGGTCTGTTTCCTGCCTGCAATACATTTGCTTGTTCCAAACAAATATATTTGTCAATACAACACAATTAGGAAGGCTGAGCCAATCAGACCATCAAATATCCAGAGAAGCAGATCGTGGCTTCCATAAGCCCTGCTAGATGGAGCCAAGGTCTGAGCGTATTATGACCAAATCAGTTATGGCCTGGGCAAGCCTTGCATTCTTCGCCAGGACAAGCTTTCTCATCTGTCCTGGTTACTGAGAGAATTCAACCTCTTTTTTCTTCTTTCTCAATGTTACTCATAACCCTTGAGGCAGCACCCGCCTCCCCCGCCCCCCAATCTTTTAAGTTAATTTGCTTCCTTTTTTTTGCCAACAGCTAGAAACAACTGCTGACATATACAGTTTTTAGAAGGAAGGCCTGCCAGAATGGGACTAATAATGAGTTTTGATAATAATAGCTATCATTTATGGCACAGATGCCAGGCTTTTGGCATTCATGGTTTCTCCTGATCCTTACAACGCTGGGATAGGCATTACTAGTTCCATTTTGTAGATGAGGAAACTGAGGCTCAGGGAGGCCAAATGGCTTGCCGGAGACCACACCGCTGGTGAGTAGCTGAGCTGAGAGATTCAAACTCTAGTCTTGCTGATGCTAGAGCTTGTATCAGGACTATTGATGTTAAGAGACATAGAACCCAACTCAACTTGTTTTGACCCAATAAGAGGCTTGAATGGCCTTTGTGAATGTATAGCCCAGATGTGGGTTTCAGGCAAGGCTTAATCCAGCCATTTTGCCCAAGGACCTGGTTTCTCTCTGCTCTGCCTGCCTTCATTCTTAGGCTCCATGCCACTGGGTTTACAGTCCACTGCTCTGGACTCTCCCCTCGTGGAAGGAAATAGCTGCAGCAGCTACGTCCTTTGAATCCTCAGCCTGGGGAAGAAGGAACTTCCCCTCTGGGAGCTTCCACGGAAGATAGAGGAACTTCTACTCTCAAACTCTTGGTGTCCCATTTGCTTGGAATGAGCTAGGTGCCCATCCCCGAACCATCTCTCCTGGCTGCGGGATGCGACGTGCTGATTGCCGTAGGCCGCAGTGGGGGTGATGTCAATCTCACGCAGGCCACGTGGCTGAGAAAGGCAAGGGACAGCATCCTGGGTGCTGTCATCAGAACAGGGGAAATAGCCTAAGTAGTTAACCAACCAGCCCGGCACAGGCGCTCACCAGTCAGAACCAGTGCGACCACAAAGACCGGTTAACCCTTTGCTACTGAAAGCAAGCTACTGGTTTAGCAGCATTGGCATAATTCGGGAGCCTGTTGGAGATGCAGAATCTTGGGACCCTCCCCGATTCCGGAATCGGAATATGCATTTTTACAACATCTTTAAACCTTTAACAAGGTTTGGCAAGTTGGGGAACCTGATTTAAGAGAATGGTATAGCAGGTAGGCTAGGGTTTCTGCATCAAACATGTGGGGTCCCAATCCACGCTCCATCACTTAGCTGTCACTTTGCTGGGTGACTTCAGGCATGGGGTAATGCCACCACCCTCAGCAAATTGTTGAGGGGAATAAAGGAAATAACTTTCGTAGCGTGCCTGGCATGTGGTGGGTGCTTAATAAGCATTGATCCCCTTTCCGCACCCATAATGTTTATAAATGAGGAAACTGAGTCAGGTCCCCGTATGCCCAAGACACAGAACTGGACCTCGGGTGCCCTCAGCGCTAGTCTGGGGATTTGCTGTCCTTAGTACACCAGAGATTCTAAGCCTTGGCTACCCATTGGAATCATCCAGGGAGTTTAAAAAATCTCAGTGCCCAGGCATCACCCCAAATCAACTCAGAATCTCTTGGGGGAGACCCAGGCATCAGTACTTTTAGATTCCCATGGGCCATTCCTCTGGGCAGCCAAGGTAGAGAACCAGTGCCTTCCACTTTGTTGCCTCCTAAATTAATTTGACTGTAAGAAGGCTCTGCTTTGAACGCTTCTGAGTGGCTGGCTGCAAGCCCACTGCTGGTGAGGGTTCCTGCCGTCGAACACTGAACATGTGCTCTGCTGGGCTCTAGGAGGGGGATGCGGCAGAATGTGTGCTGCCTCGTTCCAGCTCACGTGCCTCAGACATTCAGCAAAGGTTCAGCTTTTGCACCTGGGAGCCAATGGGCTCGGACCCTTGGCCTTGACTCCAAGGATTCCGTGGGGCTGGTCGGAAGCAAAGACCATCTCTCTGCACCTGAGTGAGAAGGGAATGGACCAGATATTCTATATCTTTTGTGTGTTATTGATCCCTTGGCATCTACGGAAGCCCCTGGACCCTTCTCAGAAACATGTTTTCATTTTATGCGATAGGGCTAAGGAAAGCAGTTGTTTGGAAATACAATTTTCAAGGTATTAAAAAGAAAAAAAGTTATTAAAATATATGTGCTTTATTAACATATTAAATAACAGAGATCTAGCAGTGAGTTTAGTAACTGTTGGAAGTTGAGAGCAGTGGTGAGCTACATAATATTTTAAGATGTCTGCAACAACTGTCCTGTGATATAAAAGTATCTATGATTCATAGTGGTGACAAACTTGTAGGCACTGCTAATCCTACGGTGGATTCTTGCCTATATTTTACAGTGGAGGCAAGGGCAGAATTTTGGTTAGAGGTCAATGAAAATAATGATCTAATTTTTTTCCACCCGAATCTGCTGGCCCTGTGAATTCTATCCATGGACTTTTGGAGTTCCATGACCCTAGGTTATGGACCCTCAGGACAGAGGAAAAGGCTGAAGGCAGATCTCTGGCTGCAGGAGGGCTGTGGAGAGGGGTTACCCCGCCGGTAACAGCATGGTGTGTTTCCATCACAACGTCCAACCCGCTTTTCTGCTGGGTCCTGGATGCTGAGGTTCCAGTGGAAAAGATGTGTGTCCTAGAGCTGGGGGTGTGTAGGGAAGGGATTCCCAACTTCAGAGTGGAGTGTGCCAGGGTTCTCATGCCATGTCACCTCTCCAGCTCTGTAGCCCTGCTACTTCTTTGACCTTGTTTTCTTAATCTAAAAAACAGGGGTCCTGATACTTCAGGGGTTTCTGTGATAATGAATGAAAAATGCCTAGCATAGTAACAGCGAACCTCATAGTTAAGAGTGTGCTGGCTGTGTGACCTTGGACAGGTTCCTAACCTCTCTGGGCCTCGGTTTCCATATCTGTAAAAGAGGCTGCTACTACTGCCTGCCTTACTATGAGGATGCAGTGCCTGGCACCAAGGGAGCATTTAGTCACCTTAACCTATATGGCCGTTAGACCAGGGCGGCACACGTACAGCCTGCCATACACAGTGGCTGTCGAGCTGAGTGCCTCAGACATCCCGTGGGATCCAAACAGAGCGGCTTTGGAGCCTGCTTCTTTGGCCAGACTTCTTGGCCTGCTTCCTTGGCTGGACCGTGCAGAATGCCAGTTGCAGGTGGCAGCCCTGGAGGATGCTCGGTGACCTTAACTCCTCAGGCACACCAGCCTGTCGCTGCCTGGCCTGTGGGCCCGGGGGGCGGGGTGAGGAGGGGAGGAATTGGGTGGGAACCTCGGGGGAGGGGTGGGGGGCCTCGGCAGAAATGCCCTCCTTCCACTTCTCCCGGCAGCCAGTCCCCCTCCGAGCCTCTCCCAGTGGCGTGACCCTGACTCGGCCGGGCCTTAGGGGCACCTGGAGGGCTGGCTATGCCAGACCTCGGCCGAAGGGACTGGGTTTCTTAGGAAAGACCCTCGGTTGCAGGCATGACCCTCGGCTGCAGGCATTACCCTCCCAGCCTCTGTCCCTCCCAGTCTGGAGTCTCTCATTCTCACTCTGTTTCCTTCTGTCTGTTTCTGTGATGATCCTGTGCCCCGCTCGCACTTCCTCCCTCTTGTTCTCTCTGCCTCTCTCTCTCTCCCCTTCTCGACCTCCTTCCTTCTCTTTCTGTCGCTCCTATGTCTGACTCTCTCCATCTTTCCATCTCTTTCTATTCTTATCTCCGTCTCTCTGTCCGTCCCTCTGTCTCAGTGTCCGTCTCTCCCTCTGTCCATTTCCCGCTCCATCTTGCCCCACTCCCACCCCATGCATTTCCGTCGCCTCACAAAACACACAACCCTCTGGTGCATTAATGCTGAGCTCTGCTCCCTGCTCCTTTTGATACAGGGACCTGGGTGACTGTGGAGGGCAAGTGCTTCCTGAAGTTTCCATCCCCCCACCCCGACTCCACCTGCCACTCTAGAGGCAGAGTCTTGAGAGGCGTGAATGGGATAGAACCCATGGAGCGCCTGGGACGCGTGAGTGAGTGTGCAGTTAACCTTAGCTCTTGGAGCTCCTTGAGGGCAAGACTGCATCTGGACTACCTTCGAATCACCAGTATCTAGCCCAGGACCTGCTACAGGCTTGATGTTCAGTACACATTTATTTACACGAATGAACGGTGAGAGCGTGAAGGAAAGCACCAAGTACTTTCTATCAGGTAAAATGTACTCATGACTATTTGTGGCTACTGGTACGTCTTTATAGATTTAGAAGCTGAAAGCTCCAGTTAATTCTTTAAACCTCATTTGCTTCTTTAATTCTAACACTTCCATTCCCACCCCCCGCCCCACCCTGCCCCTTCAACTTCATGTTCCAGAATATTCCAGAATGTGCTAAGCTGTTTTTGTACTTTCGGTTCTCCCTGCTCACTCCTATTCATCCTTCACATTTCCTCTTGGATGTCCCTTTCTTCAGGAAGCTTCCGCGACTGCCGGGCTGGGGTAGGATTGCTGCTTGAGTTCGCCCGTGGTAATCTGTGTGCGCTGCTGCTTGATCCTCCTCCCCTGATGTCCCCTCTTCTGGGACGGGCAGCTGCTTGAGGGAAGGGGGCAGGCTTTCCTCACCCAATCCCGGGCCTCACACCGGGCCTGGGGGGGCGGGTACCACGGGCATCATCCTGAGCGCGGGTGGTGACGCGGGGAACGCCCAGCCACACAGCTGTGGTCCTGCGCCGTCTCTCTAGTGTTTAGCTGTTGCAAGACAATCCTGTCCAAGACTGAAAAGACCACACAGAATGCAGGCAGGGAAGGCCAGTCTCGGAAGTCACTCCCAGGAACTCTAAGCTGGCTGCCACCTGCGCTGAAGTACCTGGCCTTCAGCTTCCACGCTTGACATGTTGGTTCTCAGCCAGGCTGAGCCCCAGGCAGAGAAATAACTACCTGTTCAGACTGGCGGTTCGCCCGCATTCCCCCCTCCCTCTCCCCCGCCACATTGTTTCAATAGGAGGAGGGGAAGTGCATGAGTTATGAGCCCAGGGTGTCTTGTGTCACCAGCTGCTGCCCTTGAAATGTGCAATCACGGTTGCAAATGAAACTGTCCGCCCGGCCCCCAGCCCTGTGCTCTGAGGGTTTTCATCACAGCGCCTCTGGGGGTGGGTGCCCTGCCGAGGAGGCCCTACATTCCTCCAGAGGCCTCGCTGGGCTTGGAGCAAGTATGCTGGCGGCTGCCCCACTTTGCAGGGGCTGGGAGGGCTTGTCGGAAACGCCCATCTTCATCTGCCCACCTCCTCTCCAGCCCCCAGCGGCCTGGGAGGAGGGGCTGAGATAAAGCCGCCAGCGCAGGCAGGAGATTAAGAGCTGCTGTGTTTATCTCGGGTTCGCATGGTCTCCTGTGGCAGGGGCGTTAGATAGCAGGTGGGGCTCCGGGGGAGCGGGCGCAGGGGCCACCTGACCCTCCAGCCCGTCAGGTCCCTGCCTGGGATCACTGGGAGCAGCTGTGACAAGAAGCAAAAGGCAAAAGTGATCCTGGATTGTGGCCTGGATATCGAGCTTTGTATAGAGGCTCAAGCGTGGATGTTTAACGTTCAGGAGGATTAAATGTTTCTGTGATGACATAAGAGCGGCCAGCAGTCACTGCACTTGCTTTGTTCCTGGCCCTCAACTAAGTACTTTTCACCTGTTGCCCTAATTATTCCTCACGGTAGAACTTGTATAGCCTGACTTGAGACTAGTGTCAGCGACAAGGGACACTGCTGTTGAGAGGCAAGCCCATGAGAGACCAGCCTGACATGGAACCGAGGGCAGCTTCTAGCTCTGCAGGCTCCCGGCTGGGTGTCCTTGGGTGGCCCTTGTCACCCCTCAGAACCTCAATTTCCTCATCTGTGACACTGGGATAATCACACCTACCTTGCTGGCTGCTGCCGGGATGAGAGGATATTACACGTAGAAGGTGCCTGCCCTGGGCTGAGTTGCATGCCCCCCAGAAGATGTGTTGAAGTCCTTATCCAGTGCCTCAGAATGTGACTTGAGTTTGCAAACAGGGTCTTTGCAGATATAATTAGCTGAGGTCCTATGGAGTAGGTGGGCCCTTAATCCAGTATAACGTGTTTTTATCAGAGGGGGAAGTTTGGACACAGAGATGGACATACAGAGCAAAGACACAGAGAAGACAACCATGCGAAGACAGAGGTAGGATTACGCCGCCAGAAGCCAAGGAACGCCAAGAACTGCGGGGAGCTTCCAGAAGCTGCGAGAAACAAGGAAAGGTTCTTCCCTAGAGCCCTCAGAGGGAGCCTGGCTCAGCTGACACCGTGGTTTCAGACTTCTAGCTTCCAGAATTGTGAGAGAATAAATTGCCATTATTTGAAGCCACCTGGTTTTTGGTGGTGGTGACAGAAACACATAACAGTGGCTCCTCGGGACTTTGCTGGTGGTCCAGTGGTCAAGGCTCTGTGCTTGGAGTGCAGGGGCCGTGGGTTTTATCTCTGGTTGGGGAACTAAGATCCCATATGCCGGTGTGGCCAAAAGTAAATAAATAAATAAAGGCTGGGACTGTCTTAAAAAAAAAAAATACAGCGGCTACCCTTGTGGTCACCTGCAGTTTGGTCACACAGCGAGGCTCTCACCTCCAGTACTGGCGGCTGTCTGCCTGCAGGCTTTCTCTGAACGCAGAAGCCATCCAACGCAGCTGGGCACAGAGCAGGCTGCAAGTGCCCAAGAATTAATGCCCCTGGGAGCAGCCCGTAGCCAGTGGGGGCTGGGAGTTGGCGGATAAACACCCCGGCTTTCTCAACCCTGGGTGGGACAGTTCTGAGGCAAGTGCTACACAGTCTCACAGAGGCGACCCGTGGGACGGAGCACCCACTGCCCATGGTGGTAACCCAGTAACGCACCCTTTACTTAACTTCCCATCTTCTCCCCCTTCCTTACTTTCCTTTTTGGTGCTTCCTGGCATCAGCTCTTCAATAGACCACTTGTGTCCAAAGCCTCATCTCAGGTCTGCTTTGGGGAGACCCAAGAGAAAGACAGGCACGGAATGACACTCCAGTGGCAGCTGCTTTCTCCTCCTGATCACAGATGGAAGGTCAGATGTTGGCACCTTTGAGCTAAATGGACCAGTAGCTAGTCCTCAACCACATGGGAAACTTTGAAGACCATGACGGCCCACGAAGACAGGTCCAGTATCTCAGGAAGAAGATGATGACGTCGATGACCATGAAGAGGGAGAGAATAGTATTAATCAGAATTGTTGGGCGCAGGCCTGGGGAAGTCAGACAGTCTGGTGGGACTGCTCTCACAAAATAATAGGGAAGATGGAGCTGTTACTCCCTGGCTATTATTCCACCTGAGGTAGGGGTCCTGGGTTGGGAGACTGGGCTCTCGGAAGGAGGCAGAGGCGATGAATAAGGTGATGGGGGCCTGAGATGTGGGCACCATGATTCCCCCGGGGACTCTTCAAGTCTTCCTGAAAATTACTAAACCACAAAATCCACGCATGTAACAGAATTTCTTGTGAAAAGAGTGATGGGGCCAGGGTTCGTGGGAGTTCAGACTCTGTGACCTGGCACAGTAGGCTCAGGAGGGGAGAGGTAAGGTGGGCAATCTGCCGAAATTGTTGGGAGGGGAAGCACACAGGCCGGGCTATGGGGGTCTAAGCCACATTTACCCAAATCCCAAGGGACAGAGTAGCGTGGAACAGACGTGGTCATTTGTGGCTGCCCATCACCCAGGAGCCCTCTCCCTACATTTTGGATCATTTCCCCCCTTTTCAATCCTGCTTTAAGGAAGAAGACACAAATTGCTGGAGTCCCTTGCTTTCTGGAGTGTTATTTGCAAGGTCCTGCAAATTCAGTGCATCTGTGGGAGCCTGGTATTCAGAACTGGGTGCCAAAGGAAGCAGCCCCATGAAGGGAACCTGATTTCTGGCCAGCACGGTGGCCTGGGAAGTCTGCCCTCCAGGAACACTGGAGGCAGGATATTGAATATAGTTCATCCCAGGATATTGAATATAGTTCCCTGTGCTCTACAGTAGGACCTTGTTGTTTATCCATTCTATATATAGTAGTTTGCATCTGCTAATCCCAAAGTCTCATTCCTTCCCTCCCCTTCCCACCTTCCCCCTTGGAAACCAGAAGTCTGTTCTCTACATCTGTGAGTCTATTTCTGTTTTGTAGATACGTTCATTTGTGTCATATTTTAGATTCCACATATAAGTGATATATGGTATTTGTCTTTCTGTTTCTGACTTACTTTGCTTAGTTTGACAATCTGTAGGTTCATCTATGTTGCTGCACATGGCATTATTTCATTCCTTTTTATGGCTGAGTAATATTCCATTGTATACACGTACCAGGGCTTCTTTATCCATTCATCTGTCGATGGACATTTAGGTTGTTTCCATGTCTTGGCTATTGTAAATAGTGCTGCTATGTACATAGGGGTACATGTATCTTTCGAATTATAGTTTTGTCTGGACATGTGCCCAGGAGAGGGATTGCTGGATCATATGGCAAGTCTATTTTTAGTTTTTTAAGGAACCTCCATACTGTTCTCCATAGTGGCTGCACCAATTTATATTCCCACCAACAGCAACACTTGTGTTTTTCACCTTCTCTTGGAACCATCAGACCTATGACATCCTTCATGGGCCATGATGGGTGGAGACCGCCTATCTTACTTTGGTACAAAAGCCCAGATGGAGATTACACTCCCTCTTTTTGCCCCCCTTTGCACTGTGCCACTGCTAAATGAAAAGGAAGCCTTGGTCCTGGGTTTAGTGCATCAAATGAGGGAAGGAGGAGGGTTGGATGTTAGGAGAGTGTTGTTCTTAGAGATTCTTCATGGTTCCTACATTTGGCTAAATAGAAACGATGTCCAATAAAGTCCTGCTGTCAAATACGAATCTCTCCTACCTGATACACCAAACATGGGCCACAATCAGTACTCTGGGGGTCGCCATAGAGTGAGCTCAAAAGTCATTGCTTTTGAACTCTTTCTGAAGGTGACAGCACTGCAAACACACTGAAGATGCTGTCAATTTTTAGACACATTGGCAATTTAATAACAGCATGCAGAGGGTAAACAGAAATAATAGCTAACATATGTTGAGAGCTTACTATCTGCCAGGTGCTACACTCAAGCTCTCTTTCATTTATTATCGAATAGCTTCAATTTTTTGGGAAATGGCAGAGCCTGGAGTGTAACTCCAGAGCCTTGCTCTGAACCATCTCACTGGAACATTTCCTAAGAAATACCACCTTATATCCTCCCATCGATTTTAAGTCACCTTTTGATTTCTGAAATGTTACAAAATGAAGAAGCATGTGTCTCAGAGGTGAGGAAATATGGAAGCTCTCAGCATGTGGAGGAGCCCTGGGAAGGTTTCCATAACTCACTACTGACTCCCCCTCCTTCCTCCTGGGAGGAAGAAGACAAGGCTGGGACAGCTCAGGGGCTGACGGCTCCGCGGAGCCAAATCCATCTCCGTCTCCCTATGAGGCTGCCCTCTTGATGAATGCCAGTGTTAAGGGTCTTGATGGGACTGGACCCTGCTGTTCAATGGGGAACTTTTCCTGGGGTGATACCGTCCCAGGTTCTGTGCTGCATCTAAAACTCCAGAAAGCCTCTTCAAGGGGCTGAATCACCCTCCCCTTCTCTTTTAATTATTCAGGACCTGACACGCTGACTGGGAATACATCACTCAGAGTACATGGCTGGTAAGATTAAATATTAGAGGAAACTCTTTTAATTAATTTTTAATGCGTTCTTTAGAACAATTCTTCATGCCTAACCACATTCTGAAACAGAGTACTTAAAAGGAAAATTAACGTTCAGGATCTCAGGGGCTTGTAGGTCCAGACAACCCCTATTTTGCTTACCTCTGAGCTACATATCAGGATGTACCAGAGATGACATCCTTGGCATATTAGTGGAGTGACCGTATGTCCTGGTTTTATCGGGACAGTCCTAGTTTACGCCTGTCACCCCAGTGTACTCACGAACAGTGCCCACTTTTACTCCCCAAAGTGTTCCAGTTTGGTTGCTAAATTATATACTACCCTACTTCAAGGCCATCACTCCATCACTCTCCCTTCCCTTGCCAGTGACAGACATCACTAGTTGATTGCAGCACCCAGTCCTTGCTGATACTCCAAGGCATTCTCAGTAACTAACTCTCCAGCAGCCACTCCGGTGATTAAAGTTGGCATCAGGATGGATCCTAGTTTTCCTTGCTGAGAAAGCAGTTTATATTAAGTCCTTATATTTTTATTTCATCTTTATCTTTAAGCTACTTTTCTATTCAGGCCCTTACTGTTTTTCAGTGGGAGCACTATTGTTATTTCATGTGGGGCGGTTAGTTGTGGGTGACTACCTCAGGCATTATTGGCTATTTAATACAGTTAATATCCCTGGGCCCATGGGCATTAAATGCCAATAGTACAATCTCCTCCACCCCCAGTCACTGTGACAAGAAAAATATGCCCCCGACCCCGCCAATTTCCAGAACACCCCTAGGGGAGCATTGCTGCCCTGAGCTGGAAATCAATGTAAGTACTGAGAAGTAAACTAGTCCAAAGATGTTGCTTTGGTTACCTACTGCTGTGTAATAACCCCTTTTCTTCCTCCCTTCCAAGGATTCAGTGATTTAAAACAACAGCAGCAGTTAAAAAATATATTTTTTTAAATTTTTATACAATTTTTAAAGGTTACTTTCCATTTATAGTTATTACAAAATATTGGCTCTATTCCCCATGTTGTACAATACAACCATGAGCCTATCTTACACCCCATAGTGTGTATCTCCCACTCCCCCACCCCTATATTGCCCCTGCCCCAATAATAACCACTATTTCGTTCTCTATATCTGTGAGTTTGCTTCTTTTTTGTTATATTCACTAGTTTGTTGTATTTTTCAGATAAAACTGATATCTCACAGTTTTTATCTTTCTCTGTCTGACTTATTTCACTTAGCATAATGCCCTCCAAGTCCATCCATGTTGCTGCAAATGGCAAAATTTGTGGTTGAGTAGGATTTCATTGTATACTTGTATACCACAGCTTCTTTATCCATTCATCTGTTGATGGACATGTAGGTTGTTTCCATGTCTTGGATATTGTAAAGAGTGGTGCTATGAACATTGGATGCATGTATCTTTCTGAATTAGTGCTTTTGGTTTTTTTTGGATATATACCCAGGAGTGGAATTGCTGGGTCATATGGTATCTATTTTTAGTTTTTTGAGAAACCTCCGTGATGTTTTCTACAATGGCTGCACCAATTTACATTCCCACCAACAGTGCAGGGGTTTCCCTTTTCTCCACATCCTGGCCAATGTTTATTATTTGTGTGCTTTTTCATGATGGCCATTCTGAGTGGTGTATAGTGATATCTCATTGTGGTTTTGATTTGCATTTTTCTGATGATTAGTGATGTAGAGTATCTTATCATGTGTCTGTTGGCCATCTGCATTTCTTCTTTGAAAAACGTCTATTCAGTTCTTCTGCCCTTTTTTTAAATCAGGTTGTTTGTTTTTTTGATGTTGAGTTGTATGAGCTATTTATATATGTTGGATATTAACCCATTATTGGTCATATCATTTGCAAATATTTTCTCCCATTCAGTAGGTTGTCCTTTCATTTTGTCCATGGTTTCCTTTGCTGTGCAAAAAAGCTTTTAAGTTTAGTTAGGTTCAATTTGTTTTTTTGTTTTTGTTTTTTAACTTTTGTTTCCTTTACTTTAGGAGACGGATCCAAAAAAATACGGCTTCAATTTATGTCATAGAGTGTTCTGCCTATGTTTTCCTCTAGGAGTTTTATATCATTAGTATCCAGTCTTACATTTAGGTCTTTAATCCATTTTGAGTTTATTTTTGTGTATGGTGTTAGGGAGTGTTCTAATTTCATTTGTTTACATGTAGCTGTCCAGTTTTCCCAGCACCACTTATTGAAGACTGTCTTTTCTCCATTGTATATTCTTGCCTCCTTTGTCATAGATTGACCGTAGGTGCATGGGTTTATTTCTGGGCTTTCTGTCCTCTTCCAGTGATCTGGGTGTTTGTTTTTGTGCTGATACCATGCTGTTTTAATGACTGCAGCTTTGTAGTACAGTAACAGTAGTTTTTTAAAAATTTGCTCACAGTTTTGCAATTTTGGCAGGGCTTGATGGGGCAGCTCAACTGAGCAAAAGGCTCTTCCAAGAAAGTTCACTCACACAGCAGACAGTTTCTGGCTGTCAGCTGCAAGCCCAGCTGGGGCTCCAGCTAGTTTCAGTTCTCCTTCTTCTGAGCCTCTCCACGAGGCTGCTTGGGCTTCCTCACAGCATGGAGACTGGGTTTCAAAGGGGAAGAAGTGGAAGCTGCTGGTTCTCTTAAAGGTTAGACCTGGAACTGGCATATTGTCACTTCTTCCAAAGCAGGCACAGGCCCAGCCCAGACTCGGGGGATGAAGAAAACTGACCCCATTTCTCAAGGAGGCAGTGACAAAGGACTTTAATTCACCACATGTTCCTTCACATTATCTCGATCACATTGTCACGATAGTCTTAAAAAGTAGATTGGGCAGATCCCATTGAATCTTCTCACTTTGCATGTGGTGGAACTGAGGTTCAGTGGCTTGGTGTGGCTTGCCCATGGCGGATGGATAGTTCATAAGCTGTGGACTTAGAAGAAAGGAAAGGTCAAGGAAAGTTCTGAAGCATCCCTGTGATTTCCTTGGAACCAGTATTGTGAGAAGCAAACCAGATGGAGTCAGAGGGTGTCACTTGGGTGAGGACCCATTTCTTGGAAGGTCCACACTGACATGGATTTTGCCATGTTAGACATGCAACCGGTGCCTGGGTTCTTGCACGGCCCCAGAACCTCTGTCACTTACTCATGACATATTTATTGAGCATCACCAGAGGCCAGATGCCATGCTAGACCTGGGCGATGGTGAGGTGAATGAGCTAGAAATGGTGTTGGTGCGTCCACAGTCTCCAGGGGAGATGACACGATTTAATTGCACATTCTGAGGGACAGCTACGGCTGTGAGGGGTGCTATGAAGGGAAGGTGCAGGGTGCTATGGGCATGCATAGGAGGGGCGCTGACCTGTTAGGACATCAGACAAGTGTCCCCAAGGAAGTGACACTTCAGCTAAGACCTGAAAGATGGGAAACAAATAAAGAGGCAAAGAGAGAGGGGTGGGGAAGGATGTTCCAGGCTCCGCCACCCCATATGCCATAATGAGGGTCTGCAAAAAAAGTAAAGAAAGCCCCGGGGTAAAACCACAGAGAGTGGCGTGAGAGAGGGCCGTGGAGGAAGGAAGGGCCGGGAAGTGGCAGGACTTTGTGGGCCAATGAAAGATGCTCTTCTGCTTGTTATTCTCGTGTGTTATTCTGAGAACAGTGGGAAAACATCTTGTTTTGGAGAGATTGTTCCAGCTGTAGCTTAGAGAATGGATTTGGGGGTCGGGAGTGTGTTTGGGGAGAGCAGGGCCTCAGCTCCTAATGAGAAGGTGGCCAGAGACCACGTCAGACAGGCCCACCGAGGTAGCCCTTCTGGTTCCTCTCCACGAGGACCATCCCCCGACCTCCACCTCTGCCCCCCCCCATTAGGGTTATATTAATAGAGATGCTGGCTCTGCTCTGTGATGTGAGCAAGGGCTCCTCATCCACGGGGTCCAAGACACAGGGCCAGGACCAGGGTGAGGTAAGTGAGATGCCCAGGAAGCAGAACTCAGTGAGGCATTCATTCCTGTCTGGGCTGTGCACCCCTAACAGTGGGTGCCTCCTTACATTTTGTGCCCTAGACGCCCGCCTCCTTGCTTCCTGGCCAGAATGGTTTATCTCCAGCCTCAAGGTGTGCGGCAGGAGGCAGGGAAGGGGAAGGGAGCATGCCCCTTCCTTGAAAGAGCCTGACCTGTGGCGGACCTCTCACTCCCCACACATCCCTATGGCCAGAACGGGGTCACCGCCGCCACGGCTGGCAGGGAAGCTGTGCGTGTCGCCTTGATCCTGGGCAGCCCGGTGTCCAGCGGATGTTCTGGAGTTCTGTGACCGTAGCAGGGGAATCAGATAGCTCTGCAGCACGCTGTCAGATTAGAGAGGCTTTACGGCGCGGTGGTTCAGGAAACGAGGGGAGCTTCAAGGTTGTCCAGGCTGGATTCACTCCCCAGTTCTGCCAGCTCCTGGCTGAGTGGCCTTGGGCAAGTTATGGAAGTCCTAAGCCTCCTCTCTTCATCTGTGAAATGAGGCTTGGGATAGAATTTATTGCACAGGGTGCTAGAGAAACTGGATTCTGATTCCAGAAGCACAGGCTGAGAGAGAGCCAGCGGATCATTGAGTCAGCTCCCCGACTTTCCAAGTGAGGACCCGGGGGCTAAGAGAGGGGCGGCCTTGCCACGATTGATTACCCAGTGAGTGGAGGTTGGGGGCTGGAACCCCAGCTCCAGGGGAGCCCCAGTTTCCTGACTGCCCATTCTCTTGCCCACTCCTGCATGGAGTGGCTGCGACCGACCCATCCCGAGGGACAGGGTGCCCGGGCAGAGCCACTCTTGTGCGGCATGAGTGGACTTTCATCCCGCTTAGAGCTAGGAGGGGACAGGCTAGGGAGGAGCCAGGAGGGACCCAGGAAGACTTCTAGGCTTCCGCTGAATTCAGAAGGAGCTCTTCCTCCCCCTGCTCTCCGCATCTTCCTTCCCCTTTCTTACCCCCCTGCCCCGTTTGGCCTCCTCCCTTCCTCCCTTTTTCCTTCTTTGCTTCCATCTCCCCTTCCTTTTCTCCCTGTGGCACCCCCTTTCCCATCTTCAGCATTCTCTGCTTCCCGCTGCCCTCCCCCCTCCCCCCAACTGCCCTTTTGTCCCTCCCTGGCCTGGGTGACATCTGAGGAATGGCTGATGAAGGAAAGGCCCCAGTTTGGTGGCTTAGGCGCAAAGGGCCCTCTGCTGTGCCACGGTCCCTCCCTGCTGCGTGTCCCAGGCCTGGCCAGCAGGTGAAGCTCGCTGCCTCCAGGCCGGCCCTGCAGCCTAGAAGACAGGTCCTGCTGTCACAGCCCGGGCTCGGGCCTCAGGTTTCTGATGGGCCCTTCTCTGGGCAGCACCCCGCTTTTTAATCCTCATCACCCCCTCCATTCCTTCCCATTCGTTCTTCTCTCTCCATCCTCCACCTCGCTGCTCCCAGCACCTCTGCTGAGAATTCCATGCAGGGAGACCCAGGATGCTGCAGAGCTGGGGAAGTTCATCCAGGCTCTATCCTGGATCCCTGTCATGTTCCTTGAGTGAATCAATACAAGAAATTCTCCTTGGCTTTTGCTTGGTATGCAGCTCCCGGGAGTGAACCATGGTTTTATAGAAATGATCCCCCTCCTTCTTATGGACATGGGTCCCCTCCTTCCTTCCTTCCTTCCTTCCATCCTTCCTTCCTTCCTTCCTTCCTTCCTTCCTTCCTTCCTTCCTTCCTTCCTTCCTCCTTCCTCTCCCTCCTTCCCTCCTTCCTTCTTTCCTTTCTCTCACTTCTACTCCCCCCACCCCCATTCTCTTCCTCACATCTGTGACCTTAGATACACTATGTAACCTTTGTCATGTGCCAGGTTTCTGAACTCAGGGAGGCGGCACGGGTTAGATGGGTGAAAAGCGCGTAGCAGGTGCTGGGTAAAATGGATAGAACGAGAGTTTGGAGATCACGATGTGAGAATGGCAGGGTGCTGAAGCAATAGATTCACCTCCTCACACTCTTACGTAGGCACCATTTCAAAGCAGCCCCGTTTGTCCCTTTCCCACTCACTCCTCTTTCCTCTTGGACAGTGAGTTACTTGCTTAAATGGCCTTGGCTGAGTGCTCACGTGACAGCATTCCATTAAAAATCTCTTTGCATCACTGTAGTGCAGTGAGAAACATTTGTGGTAGATTTGAGGGGGGGGGGCACCGATTTTGAAAGGAAAAAGAAACAAAGTCCTTTTATTCCCCATTGAATGAGAAAATACTTCCAAGACCCCGTGTCAAATCATTTCCTCACTTTTTCCCTCAGCACTTTGCCAGAGACCCTGACAATGAACTGCTCTCTTGGGGTCATTGTTGTGGCAGAGATGTTTCCTGTTTGACTTGTGTTTAAAGGATGGATCCTGTCCCGAGGAAGAACAGAGATCTGCAGAGGGTTTGTGCTTTTCTGTCTTAGAGCATCTGCTTTTGGTGCAGAGAGCAGAGTCTTCATTCCATCAAGGGTCCCCCTTGGAGATGCAGAGGCAGAGAATGGAATTCCCTCTGGCCTGGTCCTTTGGGGAAAGTGAGAGGGGCTGTTTGCTTGGAGACTTGGCTGTTTCCATCTTGACCCAGCCTGCCTTCCAGGTGGGAGAGATGGGTGTTGTTTCTGCTTCTGAAGAACCAGGAAGTGGGAGACCTGTGACTTGAAACCAGCTTGGGCTGCGTCCCCTTGGCCAAGTTGCTTTCCCTCTCTGATTTCCACATCCATAAGAAAAAGCGTCCCAAACTTGGAAATGAGGCAAAAGGATGACGGTGTGTCCTGTGCATGCCATACCCGACCACCAGCTGAGACACCCGCCCAAAGGTTATCTAAGTCTTTAGGGTTCAGGCCAAATCTGACTGCCGCCTGCTTTTGTATATGAAGGTCTGCTGGAACACAGCCACGCCCATTCGGTCAGGGATCGTGACTGCTGCCTTTACAAAAGGCAGCGTCCAGTAGTTGCAACAGAGACCAGATGGCCCACAAAGCTGAAAATTATTTACTGCCTGCCCCTTTATAGAGAAGGTTTGCTGACCCCTGCTCTAGGGGAACATAGTGTTATTTGATTTACTGTTTACTACTGATTCGGGCCCAGGCTCTGGGAAGTGTGATGCTAATTTGTGGGAGATTGATAACTTGCAAATGATTTTGGTCCAGTGGTCATGAAAGTGATTTCTGTCCAGTATAAAAGATACCCCCAAAGAAAACGATTTTATTGACCTGTAGGACATCCATCATCTCCGTGTCTAGCTTGGCAATCTTTTTCCAGCATTCTCTCTGTCCTCATTGACTTTGGTCCCTCCCATAAGCCTTTGAACTGGCTTTCCCATTCGGCTGGTTCCCCCATTAATAGGTTAGAGGAATCTTTGCCACGTGTGCATTTTCTGTTTGTGTGATAGTCGAGATCTTAACTTTTTGGAAATAGATGAGCAGTTAACAAACTGTGCTCTGGGGAACCCCGGGGTGTCTTCAGAAGTCCCTGAGGGTGGATGCTAATGAGATCAGGGAGGTCAGACACCAGGGTCCCCTGCCTCTTCCCCAACCAGAAAAGCTCCATTTGTCAGTCTGCCTTGTATTTTGAGGCGTCAAACATAAAATTCCTGGAGGAAAAAGAAAAAGCATGTTGCCACCAAAATAAATAAATAAATAAATAAGAGTGCTGCAGCACAGGAGGTCCTGAGAACTGTGTGTGGAGCAGACAGGGCTCTGCTGGGCCCTCGTAGCTGCTGGGGGCTGTGCATTCCTCCCCGGGTCTGTAACAGGCTCCTGGCGGGTTTGTGGCCGGCAGCTGGAATGCGGGGTATTTATGCTCCTTCAGAGGAGAGCGAGGCCTCCAGAGACCCAGCTTGAATAGGAACAATTTCCCCAGGTCTTAACAAGGAAAAAAAAAAGTGTGCCTTTCCTTTCTAATTGTGTTTCTTAAACAAACCTAACCCGAGTCATACAAAGCGTGGTCTGTGGTGCCTGATTATCGACAGTTTCTCATGAGAACATTCCGGAAAACAGCGGGTCTTCGTGCCCGGCAGAGACCTGCGGGGCTCACCAGGAGGGGTGTGTGTGTGTGTGTGTGTGTCTGGGACCCTGTGGGCCTGCTGGGGGTGCGATGGGGGCCGGAGGAGAGAAAACTGATCAGAGCTGCCTTGTGTGTGTTTCCTCTTTTATTTCGGGGCTTACTTGTTAATTGCAGCTCTAGGGCAGGGGAGTGTCTCGGTGCTCAGTTCAGCCACCGCCTTCCTGGAAGCAAGCCTGCTTTCTCCCTGGCTTGTCTGGGGCTTCCTGAGAGCGGGGGCCTGGTGGGATAACTTTGAACACCTCTCGGAGTCTGAGCCATGCTTGTTGCGCTTAGCTTGGGTTAGATGAGCTTGTTGATTGGGCCTTTCCGTTCTCGCCAGATTGATCTTTCTTCTTTTATTTAATCGAGGTGAAACGCACATAATAGAAATTGGGATGAAATTCACATAATCGAAAATGAACTGTTTTAAAGTATACAGTTCATTGGCATTGAGTGCATGCACGGTGTTGTGCAGCCGTCACCTCTCTCTAGTTCCAGAACATTCCCCTCACCCTAAAGGTAAATATCCGTTAAGCAGTCATGCCCCATTTTCCCATCCCCCAACCCCTGGTAACCACTAATCTGCTTCCTAACCATATGGATTTTCCTGGATGTTTCGTATAAATGGAATCATACAGTGCGTGACCTTTTGGTTCTAGCTTCTTTTCCTCAGCACAATGTTTTGGGAGTTCTTCTGTGTTGTAGCCTGTGGCAGTGCTTCATTCCTTTTTGTGACTGAATGATGTTGCATTGTACGGCTAGACCTCAGTGTATCGGTTCATCCGGGGATGGCGTTTTGGTGGTTTCTAGCCTCTGGCTTCTGTGACTATTGCTGCCACATAACCCCCTCAGTCCCTCAGTAGCACAAATGCTCACACAGTGACAACTGCCACCGCAAAGTCTCCCCCAGGCATTGCTGCGTGTCCCTGGGGGGTTTCACATGACTGAAGCTCTGTTCCAGGTGCCTGTTTGCAGCCTCTGCAACCTTCTCTGGTTGCCTTGTGTGGGCGGACAGCTCGGCCGCACCCAGGCGGCACCGCTGGAGCCCCTGAGCCTCCACCCGCCGAGCTCGTCCTGTGATGCAAGGTCTGTGTCGGGACAGGACCTGGGACCCCCTGGTTTCATGACAGGATGGAGACCTTGCCATATCTTGAGGGCATTTCCTTCCTCCCTCTCAGCCCGCAGGTCTTTTTGCCTGGGCTGGTCCCTTTTCCCAGAAAGGAATCTTTTGGTCTCAGAGGGATTTAAGAAGGGTGACAGGTCATCCTGGGTGATCCAGGACTGAAAGTCCATCATCCTGGGAAGCCCCCTCAGTCTCAGGCAAACCGGGATGGTGGGTCCCATAGGTTTCAGCCTGGCTGGGGGGAGCCTCGTTGTTCGACGTGTTGGGTTTCGCCTCATCCCCCTGTTTTGAATCTGGCATTCCGTGGTGCCCCAAAGCTCAAGTCCAGAGCCTATTCGCCTGCGCTTGGCTAGAGATTAAGCCTCTTTTCTTCCACTGAATTGGTTAGTCATCTCCATGTCTGAGGTTAGGAAGAAACCTGGAGATCTAAACTCTCTTTTTAAAGAATTTTTCCACCAGCCCCTTGCTTTCAGGGCTACGTGGTGCCTCCGTTCTTGATATTTTCTGGGGTCCTGGGGACACAGATCACCTGGCTTCCTATCGTTTTCCCTCGGACTTGGCTGGAGCTCTCTCAGCTCTGATACATGACTTAGCTCTCATCCACCTGCTTTTCACCACCACCCCGTTTATTTATTTATTTATTTTGACATCTCTTGCTTGTTCATCTCTCCTATTTTCTTTTTCCTGTCTGGCTTCTTTATGACTTAAAAAAAAATTTCCTTTACTTTCATGTTAGTGATTCACAGGGAGGAGCAGAGAAAAGCACATGTTTTGTCTGACATTTTTAGCAGGAAGTCTCATTTCCTCCACGTGTGAGGCCAGCTTGGGTCTCCATCGTGGCTCAGTCTCTCAGCTAAGTGGCCTTGGACAAGTACATGATCTCTCCGAGCCCCATTTCCTTCAAAGCCTGGGTCTCCTTTAAAGTCAGAAGAGCGGAGTGGGATAATAATAAACCAAAGAACACACGGGAAGCCCCTGGGCGTGGGCCAGGCATGGGTGGCCCCATGTCTCCCAGGGTCTTAGATTTCCTCAGCCCCTTGTTTCCTCCCCGCCCTCTTGTAGGAGCTGAGAGTCCATTCATGTCTAAAGGGAATACACCCCTCCCATCCTCCGCCCTTCACGTTCATTTTCTCTAGGGCTTCAGATTGAAACCTTCCTCCCCCGTCTGCCAAGGGTGCCACCAGCCCATCCTTTTCTCCTCACTCCTAGTTTGGGCTCAGCTTGGACACATGTCCTCAGCTTTCCAGCCTCACCTTTGCCCCACGTAGGTACTAGTCTTTGACCTCCGTGGTCAAACTCAAAGTCATCTTCCCCCTAAATCTGACGGCCTCCACAGAGACCCCAGTCCCACACTTACATTTAGGGGCAGGCGGTGGAGCACAGAGGCTAAGAGTTTGGGCTCTCAAGGAGTTGCCCACCTGGGTTTGAGTCTCAGCTCTACCACTAACTGGCTGTGCCACCTCGGGCGAGTGACCGTACTACTCTGAGCCTCGGTTTCCTCATGAGTAAAATGGGGGTGAATAATAGCGCCTAACAATCCGCATGGGACCCATCATTCCAGAGATGAAGGAATATGATGGAAGTAAAGAAAGTACAGTGGCCAGTGTGTATGAGTAAATACTCAGGAAAAGTTGATTATTATTTCTGCTTCTGCGATATTTTGATTTTTGGTTTGATTTAGCTGCCAGGCTATCTCTAGGGGTGGGGTCTTGTCTTCTTCCTCTTTCTCTACTTTGCAGCCTGGCCTTAGTGGCCCAGGAGGCCGTAAGAGCACTGGAGCAGGAATCCCAAGTCCTGTTTGTCCTGCATCATTGGAGGGGTAACCTTGGGCAGGTCGCATCACTTCTCTGAGTCATTACTTTTGGAGGCAGCTGGGAGACAGAGTCCTGCTGAAGCATGCAGAAAAGCAAGTGAAAAAGAGACTGGAGCTTGTGATGTACGTTTCTTCCCTCTTCCAGCAGGTCCATCCCCCACTGGCTCAGCCAGAGTGTTGTTCACACAGAGCTGGATGGAACCCTCTGGGTCCCTGACTCTGTCGCTCTCAGTGTCTGCTTCACAGGAGAATAAACTGGGGAGATTCCAAAAGTATTAATGCCAGGACTTCACCTTGGATGAGGGAAACTGGAATTTTGGAGGATGGGATCTGATTAGAGAGGTTTTTAAAAGCTCCTAGATGGTAGGCATGCTTCTGGACCAGGGGCCACATGTGAGTAGCGAGGCTCTACACAATCCTCTTGTTCTGGGAAGCGTCCATCAGGCCCCTTTGTGCCAGGCAGAAGGAACCGTCTCCCTTTACAGAGCTCCGGCCTGAATTCCACAGAACCCCTCTTTTCTGCGACCCATTCCATTGTCGGACAGCAGCTCTGATGACCAGCAAGTTCTTTTCATGGAGCTGAAGATGCATTTCTGGAGAGCGCATCTCTCCATCCCCACTGAGGGTGGCTCAGCCCGACCCAGGGAGGCCACTGTGCATCTGAGCCGCCCCTCATCTGAATGGCTCTGGCAGAGGTCACTTCACGTCAGGGTCACTTAGAGAGTGGGACTTCAAGGGCCAACCTCGTGGATTTCAAAGGGCCGTGGATCCAGAAGAGATGCCATCCTCCTAACCCGGCGTTAGTCTAATGTTTTCCAAATGGGCCTTCACTAGAATTTTCTGGGCAACACGTTCCAAATGTAACCTACCGAATCGGAATCTCCAAGGGAAGGTCTAGGAATGCTGTCTATTTAATACTTGCCCCAGATGAGAGTTACGATCAAGCAGTATGGGAAACACCTTGTAAGTTGATTATTTTAGCTACTTCTGGCTACCGAAGGTTCCAGGCAACAGACTCCAAGATGGGAAAGAGCCTGGGGCTTAGCAGGGGTGAGGATGGGGGTGGGGTAGGGGTGCTGAACACGTGAAGGCAGAGGGAGTCTAGGCCTGGATGTGCTCCTCCCTGGGCCTGGGCCTTAGCCAGTTGGTCACCCTGGCACCATGTTGGTCTGTGGCTGTTGTACCAGAAATCTTTGCTCCTTCTTTGCCCAAAGGGGTCCTTTGCTTTCATCCTCGGTTCTTGGGAAGATGGAGGAGACCATCAAGACCATTTATGCCTCGGTCATGCCTACACAGCTCTGTTCTCTGGGAAAAGATTTACTTTTTCAGGGCTCAGTTCTGTGTTTTAGTTTTTCTGTTTTTTCTCTTGGAACAAGAAAATCAATCCTTAATTAAATAATGCGGCCCTCTGTATTAGCTTGCTAGAGCTACAATAACAAAATACCCCAGACTGGGTGACTTAAACAATGGAAATTTATTTCTCACATTTCTGGAGTCTGGGATTCCGAGACCAAGGTGTTGGCAGGTGTGGTTTCTCCTGAGGCCTCTTTCTTTGCCTTGTAGACGGCCGCCGTCTTGCGGTGTCCTCACACGGCCTTTCCTCCGGGCATGTGCATCCCTGGTGTCTCCGTGTGTGTTCCAATTTCCTCCTCTTAGAAGGACACCAGTAACGTTAGATTAGGGCCCATCCTAAGGGCCTTATTTTAACTTAATTACTGATTTAAAGGCCCTAACTCCAAATACAGTCACATTCTGAGGTTCTGGGGTTAGGGCTTCAACAATTGAATTTGAGGAGGACACAGTTCAGCCCATAGCATTCTCCTAGGGCTGTGTAAGTGCACTACTGGTGACAGTGTTAAAAGGAGGCCTGGGTGGAGCATTTGTTAAACTGGAGGAGAGAAGAAGCAAAGAAACAAAGGCTAGAAATCATGACCACATCAGCTATCTCACTTTGGTTACTGAACCCTTCTGCTATCCTGTTTTCAATTTCCAGATACTCTTTGTCATTTTCTGTTCATTTTTGAGAGTATCCTGTTCTTGTTTAAAGGATACATTTTCTTTCTTAGGGTGTTTTCAAGAACCTTCTTCAATTCCTTGTGTCCTCTAAGTCTGAATTTTTCCCTTTGCATCTGTTTTGGTTTCTCTCTGTCAAAGTAGAAGTACTGTTGAAATGTCTAGAGTGTGCAGCTGTCTGATTGGAAAACCAGTGGGGTGGGCATTTTTTTCTAAGGACCCCAAATATCAAATTCTCTTGGTCTTGCCTTTTGGCTCAGTCAGCATCCTTGGATTAGAACCGTCTGATGATTGGTGTGTGCATGCACACGTGTGTTGGATGTGGCAGTGGGATGCTGGACAGTAGGTATTCTGGGGCCGAGTTGGGGGAAAGGTTCTGAGCCTCACTCTTCAGTGGATGGACATTAATTCTACCTGTTTTTAGTATAGCTCCTCATTCCTACCATTGGCAGGGGCTGGTGGCCCCAAGCTAGAGTCCCTGGCGTAGCCTGTCCTGATAGTCAATTTCCCATCCACAGCTGCAGAGCTGGCACCTGCCTGGCACTGTGGCCTGGGGAGGGGAGCTGGGGGGGTCTGAGCTTGCACTAACTTTCAACCCACCCTCCTGTTTCAGCGCCACCCCACTCACCTGTCTCCATAGGTACCTGGTGCCTCTTGAACTTCCAAGATTCTGCAGTGCGTCATCTCTGCTTCTTATTGCAGGCACTTAGCAGAGAGGAGGAAGCTGAGACCCAAATCTCTTGTCACTTGTCTGTCCGTTCTCCGTCTTCCTAAACTGTGCTGACATTTCCCTTTTGCTGTTGTTCCCTCTCCTGTTTGCTTTCTTCTTCTTTGTTTATAGCTTTGTTCTTCCTTCATCCTAACCCTAATGAGTTTGGGGGCCTGAGCAGAGATCAGCATCTGCTTGATTAGCTGGAAGTCGACCTCTCTGCAAAGCCTTAGTCTCCTCGTCTATAAAATGGGCTAATACTAATTTCTGCCTCAAAGTTGGTGAGAATTAAGTGAGATAGTGCCTGTGGAATGCTTCGTATCGGGTCTGGCAAAAATATCCAGTAAATACTAGGAAAACAGCTAAGTAAAATTATTGACCTTATCCGAGGGCCCCTGGAAATCCTTGGAACTACCCAGTGGCCTGTCTGGCTTCACATTTTGTTCGCTGGCCTCTGATACTTGCCTTTTTCTTCCCATTACTGAAAAAAGACGCAAAACTTGGCATTTACCCACAAAGAAATGTAGACTAGACTGATGCTTCTCAAACTCTGCCATGTATACCAGTCCCCTGGGCTCTTATTAACACTCCAGTTCTGACTCTTGCTCTGGGGTGGCCGGAGACCTTGCCCTGCTGTTCCTCCTGCTGGCCCGAGGACAACACTTTGCGTAGCGAGACAGTAATGGTAGAAATGTACCCAGTTGGCCAGTGAGGAGCAGGGAAGGGGGAGTCGTCCTCCTGGGGCTCATTTGGGTGGTGGCCTTTCAATGGGGCTCTTCTCCTTCAGGATCAAAACCCAGCGGGAATAGTGTGGGTTCCTCAAAGTGGCCACAAGATGTCATAATGTCATTACACGACTTTTCCCAGAAAGGTTCAAGTCTGGGTGTCAAATTACATCCTTTAAAGCAGGAAAGTGGCAGTTATCTAATCAGTGCTGCTTCAGGGACCGGCCCCAGTTAAAACTCTCCCCTGGGGTCCAGGACAGATGTCAGGCTGACAGCAGAACCTTCTTCTTACCCACCTTATTCCACTCGCCTTATTCTTGGCATCACATGAGAGTCACTCGGGCACTAGCATTGAAATCTGTCGTGAGGGGAGACTGGCCTTCTTAGAAACACAAAGTGCACTATTTCCACAGGGTGGTTCCCAGAACCACAATTTGGAGGGATGCTTTGCACAAACAGAAATTTTCCTGCACAAATCAGTTAGGGAGTGGCTTCACGCTCCATCCCCATCTGGAGTCTTCGAGAAGCCCATTAGCAAGTCAGACGCTTTGATCAGACCTGCAGGGAACCAGCCTGATAACAATAGTTCCTCTTCTGCTTCTCCAACTCCTCACACATGCTAGTAAAGCCTCAATGTAGTTCTTCAGGAAACCCAGGTTTGCGCCATTCCTGTTGGAAATGGAGGTTGCCTTAGTGTATGTTGGGCGCCAGGCAGGGCGAAGAGAGATGCATTTGAGGTCACCTGGCTGGAATTATCAGCTCCCTCAGAGATGGTTTTGGAAGAACCGTTAAAGAAACGAAGTCAACTCTACCACGATGATGGTCTTTTATACTTTCTTCTTCATTTCACAGTCAGCTGTGTTTATTTCATCTCCCCAACCGTTACGTGGAACCACATGAAACTGCTGTTTGTGGAGGTCAGGATGGCCAAATAGCAACAATGTCACGTGGTTTTACCTAGACTGGGGGCCAAATCAGTCCCACCCCTGTTTTTGTGAATCCTGTTTTATTGGGATACAGCCCCCCTCATTCGTTCACCTGTTGTCTGTGATTGTTCTCAGGCTGCAATGGCACAGTTGTGGAATCGCCACACAGGGCTTCTGGTCTGAAAGGCACAATATTTACTAACTGGCCTTTTGCCGATCAAGGTTGCTGGCCTCAGTATATAAGCGGTTAACTCCTGCGGAAGAGAATCCATAGACGAGCCATTTTTGTACCTTCCCACTCCCTGCCCCCAACACCACAACCTGTAAATAGTAGGTGCTTAATAAATATTGGGTATGGAAAGCCGCCATGAGCCTCCTTCCTGGCAAAGGTTGCCTCCGGGTCGTTCATCTGCTTCTCCAGACCTTTGGCTTCTGTACTGTGAGTCACCCTCAGACACTGGCAGGCAAGCTCTTGCTGTTGCCAGTGAAGACAGCTTCCTCTTTTTGAGGAAAAAAAATTCTTGCAAAAGTCTCTGAGGGCCTTTGGACATCAATCAGCTAGCTCTGAGAACCGGGTAGACAAGGATATAGAAATGAAGCCAACATATGGATTATATTTCCATCAAAATACACATAGGCTCCGAAATTAAGTGGGAAAGTGCTTTGCGGGGTTACTCCATCGCTTGGCCGTCTCTGAAACTGTTTAAGGAAAGTTTGGTATGTTTGATAAACCTCACAAGCAGTGTGGAATTAACTTTTCTCTCCCCAGACTGTGCAGAAAGCTCACAGGGGCTGGTTGAGGTCCACCAAATTGAACTACTCATTTGAAAGTCTTTTGAGTCTGACGCAAAAAATGATTGGCAGCTGCGTATGCCCATTTGGGGGTATTTTTCAGTCCCCCTTGGAGGGGCAGAATGGAGGCAAAGGTATAATTTGCTAGGGTGGTATTTTCATTTCCTGTCTGATGTGTATGCTTGGTGTGGTGGGAAAAAAAAAACCTAACTGAAAAAAAATGATTACACACCATCCATGTTCATTGTCAAGAAAACGAGAAGAGACAGATGAACACAAAGAAGAAAATAAGAACTGATCTGGTATCATTTTACTGTGATGGGATGGCTCCAGGGTCCTATACGTAGATATTCAAGCAGAGTTGGAAGGGAAGGCAGAGGTGGGGGAAACATTTTGGAAGAAGAATGATGTTTCTTACAATACAAGATACATTTGGAGGCTGGAAAGACAGGAGAATTCTAGGGGAGGGAGTGGGGAGCTAGGAGGGTGGGATCCGAATTTGGATCCTGTTTTCAGTCTTTCAAACTGGCTTCTGCCCTTTAGGGGCTTTTAACCTTCGCCCCAAACTTCTGTGCTATGCAGCTATGGGGCAAGCCTGGAATTTGGCTCTGAGCACCGGGAAAACATGAAATTACTGTAACTTTTTTGTAGGCCTCTTGGACTTCCAAATACTAGGTTTTTGGCAGCATACGTGAAGGGACAGGGTTGATGCCTGAATAGGGTCATTTGTTCCCTTGACCTGCAAAAGTCTCACTTGCTCCAGTAAACACAGGAAGTGGGAGGTGGCAGTGGCTGGCTTGACCCTGAGCTCTGTTGTTCATTCCTCTCTGTGCCTGTGTTATTCTTTGGTGCACCTGGAAGACCCTGCTGAATAGTTACCCTCACTCAGTTTGCAACCTCCTTTCCCTCGCTGCCTTCCTGAGTGGAGGATAGAAACCTGGATAATTCCTTTCCCTGCTTCCCTTGCAGCTAGGGCGGTTAGCTACAGTTCTAGTCTGTGAGAATCTGCTGGGCAGGGCCTCCGGGAAATCTTTCTCTTTCCTGTGTAGAAGTGAGTGATGCTATCTCTTTTTCCTATGGCCAGTTTATTTTTGACTTGAGCATGGATGAGATGTCTGGAGCTGAAGCAGCCATTTTGTGTTCACGAGAGAAAGGCCAAGAAGATAACAGAGGATGGCCCCAAACTCATTAAAATCTGTCATCAACTACCCACCTCTAGACCTTCTGTTATGTGAGAAAGTAGTCCCCTCTCTGTTTATGCCAGTGTGAATTTGGTTTTCTGTTGTTTGCAGCCAAATGGCATTTTAGCAGATGCACCATATAACCTGCTCAGCTCGGCATTGAGACTGATGCATATCATACTAACAGCATATAAACTTAGTTCTGGCAAAAGAAAACTTTACAGGATGCTTTGAATTTGGTGGCTGTGTCTGGGTCTCAGCAGGAAATTGACAATATATTCAAACAGGGTATTGAGGAGATTTTAATAAAAGGACGATTTACAGAGGTGTCCGGAGAGTTTAGGGAAACCATAAGAGATTGGTCAGTGCCCCAGAGCTACTAGCCTGGAGCTCAAAACCCTTAGGCTAAAAGGGCAAGGGAGTAAGCCATGCCCTGAAGCCGGGACAGAGGGGCCAGATGGAAGAAGCTTCCTGACAGGGGTGTGACCTGGGGCAGAGGAATGCTGCTAACCTGCGGTAACCCAGCACAGGTCTGTCTCTCCTTCCACCCTCCAGTGTCTTACCAGTGCCAACAGGAAGCCAGAGGGCAAAGGAGCCTGCGGATACACTCTGTCCGGGGCAGGCTCCCAGGACACAGAGCAGGGTGGACAAACATGGCCGGTGGATCTGGAGGTCTCCAGCCCGCTGGTCCACCAGTGAAGGCTCTGGGGCCTTCCAAGGAGCTGTGCTCCCCCAGTGGAGAACTACTGCTCAGGGATCCAAAAGCTCCCCTTAAACCTCAAGGGCTCTTTGATCTGTGTCTTCTCTCCAAGAAGTGGTCTCCAGGTTTTTGGCCAGTGGCCCACGGCTGTGCCTCCAGCTATGACTGGCCTCCGGGCTTGGGAGGCACTTTGTAGAAGCTGCTCATCTCTGGAGACCCCCCTGGGCTGGCTCCCTGGCTCAATTTACCATGTTAATTGGGCACTGGGAGCTGCATGGAGTGCTCTAGAATCAGACTGGTTTTAAAAATTTCTAACTCGATTTAAATGTCCCTGGGGGCTCAGAGCAACCTAGTTAAAAACAAACCTTTAGAATGACTAGAAAGGAAGGAATCCGGGCCCCGCCAAGTGCTTCCCCTTCAGGGTCTGATTTCACAGACCCAGACTTGACCCAGGTGGGAAGGGAGGCACAAGAGGCTAAGTAGCTTGTCCCAGGGCTCGAGGCCGGCACACGGCAGGGTAACCCAGGCTCCCCTGGTTGGCCCTGCCCTTCCCACACCGCTGTCCTCTTTCTCACAAGAGTGCAGAGTCCAGGGCACCTACTGGGTGGCCACTGCTCTGAGTTTTCACCTCACCAGGTAGTTGCTGTAGTCTCCATTTGCCGCGGAGGCTCAGAGAGATTAAGGGACTTGCTCAAGGCCACAGAACTAAGTGGCATCTTCAGAAGGAAAACTCAGGTCTCCTGATGCCAAAGCCTGTCTTCTTAATCGGGTAGGACTAAATCCAGTTTCTTCAGGGCACCCCAGATCTGCATGCTGGAAGCACCTCTCAGTGGGGGTGCATCCTCTGGGATTTGTCTGGCCTGAACTAAGGTATACTTGGCACCCAGAGAATTCAGAAAAGTCATAGTAATTGCACGTAGAGAATAGTCATTGAGAGCACTCTGAGTCGGGCGGAAGAGGATGAGTTCTTAAACCCTTTGGACCTCGGTTTTCTCACCTGTAAAATGGTGCTATAACTCTCTTAGGTTGGATTCCCCCAGAAGCTGACTTTGGGACAAGCATTCTAGCACAAGTAGTTTATTGGGAAAATGACCCCAGGAGACACTAAGAGGACTGTGGAGGCAGGGGTGAGACAGGGAAGGAAGGCAGCCCATACCACATCCGTTATCAAGCAAACGACTATGCTGGGTGACCAGAGCTTCATCCTGTTGGGATTAAGCCCAACTGGGAACCGATGAAGACCACACAGTTCTCCCGCTCAAAGAGCAGAGAAGCTGGGGTATTGATCCACCAGCTCCATCCCTCATTGGCTGAGGTTGCTCTGGGGGTGGAGGATTCTTTCTCTGGCGCTTCTGGCGTGCTGGTGAGTGGGCACAGCCAGCTCGAATAGGAGGAAGCCTTCAGCAGAATGACGCAGGGGTTGGCAGATGATGTCAGCCAGAGCACGCTGTACGTAAGGGTGGGGGCACTAGTCTCCGCTGCCGACCCCCTCGAGTTGTGAGGAGGCCATAAAATAACGCCTGGCACTTAGTACGTGCTCATTTAATGGCGGCCATTATTATTCCCGTCATCTTCATGGCCATGGCCGTCACTGTGACTACTACCTGCTCGGAGCACGTGGAGCAGCCATTGAGAGCTTATTTGTCTCCCTCCGAGGATTTTTGCCATCAGAGTGTTTTGCTTCAGCCAAACGTTTTTTATTTTCCCCAGGGACCATCCACTGGAAAGGGCTTGAGAATTCTAGCCAGGTGTGTTTCCCAAGCACAGGGAAGAATTTGCCTTGCGGGAGGAAATTGGGCCTGGCTAGGTTCACGACTCTGTTTTCTCCAACTCTTCAGAGAAAAGAAAAAAGTACCAACCCTCTGCCTTCTGTAGCCCGGCGAGCCCGTTTCCCCTCCAGCTGGCAGCCCGTGCCGTGCGTGCAGCCAGGACCTGCATGCAGCTGTCTCCTCCTTGGGCCCCCTGCCCTCCTGTTGTGTCCCTGAAGGCCCAGGGACAGAGAAAGGCCCTCTTTGAAGCTGTAAGAGGGTGGAGTTGCTTCCTCCAATTGCCCTCCTTCCTTCCTTCCTTTGTATTTTCTGTTGCTTCCTCTTCCGCCTCCACCCCGCTCCCCAACCCCAAACACACCGTCCTATTTCCTTGTCACCCTTTCCCCTCTGGGCTCCTTGGGGAAGGGTGGTGTTTCGGTCAGGATTACTCCCACATCTACCCCTTTAGAAGCCCTGGCTGGGTTTGGAGTGTGTTGCGGGGGGCTTTTCCCTCCTCCCCCTCCCTTTTGGGTCTGTTCCCTCTTGTGTTTGCTTTGATCTCCAACTGATGCCGACAAGTGGACAGGCCCACCCACTGATCCCATTCAGTATGGTTGAAAAGCAGTGTTTTCTCGTTCTTGGGGCTGCTGCCTTTGCTGCTTGCGGAAGGGAGGGATGCTGGCTGGCATGGGACCCTCTCGAGCCCTGCAAATTGAATGAGCTGGCAGTGCCGGCTGGCTTGCTGTTAGGGAACTGATGGTTGATGCGTGGCCTTGCTGCCTACTGAAAGTTGGAAACAGGGCAGGGTGTGGGGTAGGGCAGCTGCAGATGAAATAGGACACGTCCTCAAGAAAATGCAGCGGTCTCTCTCCGGAGGGATCTCTAAGGGCTACTATCTAGAAGCTTCTCCAGTATCTGCTACTCTGGAGGAAATGCAAATGAGAAAACAGGCCAGCGGGACACTTGGCTTCGGGTTCTGAATCTGTTAGTATCTGGCACTGGGGCCTGGGATGAAACACCCGGTCCCGTGCCAGCATTTTCTGACTCCTAAACTGGCTACAATGAAACTTACCCTGCTCTGTTTGGGAGCTCATAGGATCAGCCCTTACTGCATGAAAAGAACTTCCGCAAACTTAGTGGCTCGTAACACCCAGTGGTTTGGGCGGGGTTCAGCTAGGCGGCTCTTCAGTTTTGCCTGGACTTACTCATGCCCCTGAGGTTAGCTGCCGGGTCAACTGGGGGCTGGCGTTCTAGGCTGGCCCAGCTGAGACAGTTTGTCTCTCTCCACTGGTCTGCCATCTTCCAAGACCTGGCCCTGCTGATGTCTGGAGTCCAAGAGAGAAAGCCAAAGCGCACATGGCCTCTTGAGCCCTTGATCTAGACCAGCAACATAGTCACTGCTGCTCTATTCTTTTGGTCAAAGCAAGTCAGAGGCTAGCCCAGAGTCAAGGGGTGGAGAAACAGAGTCTGCCTCTCTGTGGGAGAGCTTGCGGAGACACGTTGCAAAGAGGTGTGACTACACGGAGGGAAACAGTTTGGGTCATTTTTGCCAGCCATCTGCTGCCCCATGAAATAACAAATTCAGAGTTGCTTGGGAGACCATAAAGTCCCTTGTAATGTAAACAGATAGGCAATGGGCGGAAACTCAGTTTAACCTCACCTCCCAGTAGGATGTATTACTGATATTTGTCTGCATCATCCAGTCATTTTCTAGGTTCATGTTGTGGTGTTCTGGCTGAGTAGGAACCAGAATTTGAATGACCAGGTGAACAGAATTAGATGAGAACTCTTTTCCTGGTTGTCTGTTTGCAACCTCTGAGAAATGTAGTCCTCCTGACTCGTCCACCTTTGAGTTTGGACGTACAGTACTGATAAGACTAATAAATTTAGACAGCTTGGATGGTGGTCCAGTTTCAGGGACCCTTGTCATAGGGGATGGAGTCTAGCATGGTACCCCAGATGTCTCACAGAGCATAACATCAGAGGGAGGAGGGGTCCCGGATCCTGTATAATGGGTATCAGCACCTACCCTAACACGTGGTGGCATGTGTGTTTTCTGGAAGAAAGGAGCCGTAGATGTCACCTGAAGAGGAGCTATCGCTAAACTCTAATGCTTTGGAGACTTAAGCCACCTTGCTGTGTGACGGTAGCACCAAGGGCATTCCATTCATTTCTCTCCCATGATGATGGGAATTGCTGGCCACCAGGAGCTGGTGTCAGTAGAGATTTGGGGCTGTGGAGGATGGTGGATTTTCAGGCTCACCAGCACCAGCAACGAGAACCCAGGTTCACTGCCAAGAGCACAGCTGAGGCTGCAAAATGCCAGCCTCGCCAGCACCATGGTCCCTGAGTCTCGTTCACGGACACGTACAAGCAGTCCTGGAGCCCAAACTGGCCTCCAAAATGTCAGCCCCTCGTCATCCTCCGCAGCAATCTACTGGCGTGCCTATTTCTCTTCTGCTTTTGGCAGCCCTGAACATGCTCAATTAAAAAAAAAAATCCTGCCTGGTTTTAAGTGGACTCTCTTGATGCATACATGCTTAGAAGCGGAAGCGTCCAGAAGCCATTCAGACTGGGAAACCATGTGGAAGACGGATGCTGGCGGCCCCGCTGTGGGACATTGCCAACCCACTGCCATCCTGCTCAAGAGGGTCCTTCAGTCTGCACACGTTTTACTGCTCAGTGGGCAAGTCCTTTTCTCTTCCTGTCCGATTACCCTGCCTGGGTACGTGCTTCTTTTCACTCACCAGGGCCCGTGCAACCCCAGATCGGTTACTTACTCCACGCAGGGCCTTTACCAGCGGGAGGTATGCCTGTGGCCAGCCCAGATGGGTGGCACGTCCCCACCCTCACCGGCTGCCCTGCCGGGGTTTGCTTTGTTTTGTGTATGTTGGCTCCGTTTCAGGGGAGCCTACAGATGTGGTTGAACCGGGGAGTGGGGGGAGAGGAGGTGCAAGCTAAGGGGAGAATAAAGGCACCAATCATTTCTGATATAATCCGATCTGACTGGAACTTTTGGAAGGGGGGCAGTGAGACAAGCCAGGCTCGGGCTGGGCCCCTCTTGGCCTGTCTTCTGGGTCTGTGTCTCCATCCCACCCAGAGAGTGGGACGCCCCGGGCTCTAGCAGCCCTGCACGGCTCAGTCACAGCAGCTGCAATTTCCAGGCCACGGCGGGAGGGCCTGGCTCATTTGCCTCCTCTTCTTTGGGGCTCCTTGGGACTGGCTCAGCCCTAATGAGAGGAGACAGATCAGAGAGGGAGCCAGTTTGACAAGAGAGCTGACATCCCCTCGCCCGCCCTGACTTTTCACCTGTCGGGTGAAAAGGATGCCAATTAAGCACCTCAGCAAAGCAGAGCCCGCGGCCTCACAGCCCATCCTCTCACCTGCCTTCCAGGGCGGTGGAGGAAGATGCAGGACCCTGGGGGCTGCAGGGCTGTGTGTGGGAGGGGTCAGTCCCTAGAAGAGGCTGCCCCTCTCTGGGGTTTCCTGGCCTGTGGTCAAACCACCCAGAAAGCACAAAGCCTTGGGACCCCTTCTGGATCACGCAGGCGGCTCCTGATCTCTGGCTCCCGCAGGCTTTGGGGGAGGGACTACAAAAGAGTACAGAACTCCCCTCCCTCCCTCATATGCCAGCCTCCCTATTCCTGCCTCTGCTGGCTGGCTCCCATTCTTTCTGGGGTTCCCCTGGCTTTTCCACAGGGAGACACGCAGGGCCCTGCCCCCGGCTACATCTGCCAAATGCAAATAGTTGCTAAAGTTATTTATTGTGTCCTCCTGTCTCCTTGATGTCACTGGTGTTCCCTAGGCAACCGCTGCTGGCATGCAGTCAGCTTCTAGGGGCTCTGAGCACAGGAACATGAAATGGCTCGTGCTCACTTCTCTTTTGGGGGCGTCTCGAGAGGGGTCCTCCCGCTGGGCATTTCTTATTTGCAAAGAGGGCAATGAGAGAAATCTGATTCAACTGCCCCCAGAAGTCGAGGCAGTGGAAACTCCAGGTTCTTGGCTGAATCTCCCTGGGTGGGCGTGAGAAGGCATACAGAGAACGACCACTTAATCTCTCTGGTGCTCTCCCACCAAAACCTTCCCGTAGGCGTGATCATGGCAATAGAGAAAGAGAGGATGCTCTCTTTTCTTTCTAAAGACTCTTTTCTTTGTTTTAAAGCTATGTTTTCTTTTATAAGCATGAAACTTCTTGCAAAACATTAGGAAGCATAGATACGTATAAAAAAGAGGGAAAAACTCTACCCCAATGACCCATCATCCTATCCGGCAGAAATGATGACTTATTAACATTTTGGATAGGCATATAACTGTGTACAAAACAAAAGCGCTTTTGTTTTTAAACAAAAGCGGGACTTGTGCGGTATCTTACAGTTGCGTGAAAAAGGCACTATAGTATAAACCTCTTTCCTGGTCAGTCACATGCACCTACGTTGTGTCTGATACCTGCTGCTGTGTAACAACTTAACCCCAAGCCCAATGGTTTAACACAATGGTTCTCAAACTCTTTTGGTCTCAGGACCTTTTTACACATTTGAAATCATTAAAGACCTCAAAGAGCTTTTGTTTATGTCAGCTATATCGATCAATACTTACTGTATTGGAAATTAAAACCGAGAACATTTTGAAATCAAGAATACATAAGCTTACATCCCACTTGCTGTCAAAGCGATGATGTCATCACACATCATGGAGCCTCTGGAAAAGTCCTCTGTACACTCACGAGAGAACGAGAGTGAAAGGGCAAATAACATCTTCCTGGTATTACAAAAAGAGTTTTGACCTTGTAGACCCTCTCATAGGATCTCAGAGACCCCCTTGAAGTACCCCTGCCCTGGACCTCACTTTAAGGACTGCTGGATTTAAAGAATTTGTATTTACTGTTGTTTACAAGTCCTCAGGTCAACTGGATGGTTCTTCAGGGCTTGACTGGGCTTGCTGATGTGTCTGCCATCAGCTATGGCTGGCAGGTGGACCTCCTGATCTTGGTCAGACTCTCTCTTGTGTTTGAGGGTCACCTGCTTAGAGGCTGGTCTAGGATGGCTTCAGCTGAAACAGCTAGGCTCTCCCCCCACCACGTGGTCTCTCATGCTCCAACAGGCTAGCCTGGGCATGTGCACATGGTGGTGGCAGGATTCTGAGAACGAGAGATGGAAAGAGAGCATCAGGCGGGTAGATGCAGCTACCAATCCCAGGTGAGGATTCCCACCCTGTGGAGGATGGCAAAGATCATAACAAGTCAACTGCCAGAAGTAGGAGCCTGCAGACATGGTTCCCTGCGTCTTCTTGAGTTTAGGAGTTGCCAAGGACGACTTGACACACAAGGAACTGGTTGGAACAATGTTTTATTCACAGACAGGAGAAGAAACGCAGCAAGATCAGCATCTCCAGTGTCCCAGTGCTATGGGTCCCTTGTGATAGCCAAAGCAGGATGATGGGCTGCATGCACCCTTCTCATGCTGCAGGCAAAGACCCTGTTCCCTCCCTACCAGGTATACTGGTGGGCTGACCAGCTGCCAAATGATGCACGTGCTTCCGTAGGTCCCATGATGGCTGCTTGCCCAACAGGTCCCATGAAGGCTGCTCGCCCAACAGAGAGAGAGGGGAAGGGAGGGACGCCGAGAATGTGAGAGAGAGGGAGAAAGAGGGTGGGGGTGGGGGGAGAGCTGAAGCTCTCTTAAAACCTAAGCTCAGAACAGGTGCACTGTCACTTTGTATTCTGTCGACCAGAGTGAGTTGCATGGTGGCCAGGAGGGTGCAAAACAGACCCCATCCCTTGATGAGAGTTGCTGGAGAGTCATGTTGCCAAGGGCACGCATAAAGGAGAACAACTGTGGCTGTCTTTGCAATCAATCTACACATACTTCCTACTTGTTTAACGGCTGCATCATTTTCTATTGAGCGGACAGTGCCTATAATTTACTCCAGCCCCAATTGCTGGACATTAAGGTTGATTTTAATTTTCTCCTAATATAAACGAGGCTGGAACAAGCATCCCTCTGTATTTGTCTGACTCTTTCCTTAGGACAAATTTCTAGAAAGGGAATTGCAGCAATAAAAGTTCTGAGCATTGTTAAGGTTCTCATGCCTACCACCAAATTTCTCTCTTGAGAGTTCCCACTTGTTTACGCTTCCACCAGCAAGGAAGGTGGAGCCTGCCTGTTGAGAGACTTTTTCTGCTAGTCCGTGTGGGGAAGATTACTTATTAAACATGGTTCTCTATACCTCGTGTAGACCAGATTACTTATTAAACATGGTTCTCTATACCTCGTGTAGACCAGATTACTTATTAAACATGGTTCTCTATACCTCGTGTAGACCAGATTACTTATTAAACATGGTTCTCTGTACCTCGTGTAGACCAGACAATCAATTACTGAGGTTGTCAGTAACTGAACTGGCTGAGCGGAGAGCTGCTCTCAGCCTTTCTCTACAGAAGTGACCACAGCTTGGAGATGATGCTGAGAGGGGTGTGGTACCCTGTTCACGGACTGCTGACTCTGACTTTACCTAAGGGCCCTGCTTTCCTTTCTAGCCCCTCACTGGTCTTAATGAGTTAGTCATTAGAGATTCAAGATGCGCCTCGTCCCAAGAAAAAAAAAATGAGTTCTTTTAGACAGTCAAGGACAGTGTAATGGGCTGTCACTCAGGAATGGAGTCCTGAGCCCTTGGGGAAACAAGCCCACCCTGGTTGCCAGGTGACGAGGCTCTGAATATCAGCCAGGTGACTCGGGGCAAAACCCATAAACCTGAAGTTCTCTCGGGCAAGCCTTACCTCCTTTCTGCACTGTGCCCTCCATGTTCTCCTAGTGTTCCTCGGTCAGTAATCAAGCTGCTTAGTCCACAGGCCCTGTGTGAGTTTTTGCTTTACTTCTCACCAGTGCCCCACATGCCTCATTGACCCTATGTTTCTGCCAAACCATGTTTCCTACGGTTTCCAGAAGAAACTGTGATGAATGCCTCCAACTTCTGGGTTTCTGCTTCTGCTATTTCCTCTGTCAGAAGTTCTGTCCCCACCCTCTGTCCATCCCATTTTTCATCCAGCCAATTCATAAGTATTCTTTAAAACTCAGCCCAAGGGAATTTGAAAGGTCCACCTTTAGTCTGGGTTGAGGCCCCAGGCCCTGAACTGATGCCTCCGGTGACAGCAGCTCAGGCTGAGATGGGGGAGCCCTGATGCTCACTGTTTTCCTAACCGTGTGACATTTGGAAAGTCAGCTGACCTCTCTGAGCTCCAGTTTTTCTCTTCTCTAAAATGAGGTTGCTGTCTGGCTTGTATATCATTCTCGGTTGCTCTGAGGGTCAAGTGAATTCACAGAAGTCCATGCTATTTTAATTGCTACAAATGCAAAGCACTATTGTTATGAAAAAAAAAAAAAGTCCTACTTTGGGTTCCCCTAAAAAAGCAGAGGATAAGATCTTGTGTGAAGATGGTTTATTTTGACGAAGTGGTTCTTGGGAAAGGGGGGTGGGGGGCTGGGTGGGAGTCAAGCAGGGAAGACAGGTGGGCCGGAATGCGTGGAGGAGAGGCCTGTGCTGTAGGGACGTGACCTCTGGGAGCAGTAGAGAGCACCTCAGCACCGTGCGCTCAGGACACAACACAGGGGAGTGTTTCTTCCTGTGTTAGCTGCGGTTGCTCCTGGGGGCTGCATTTAAACGTGTGCCTGGGGCCCCGTGACAGACGCCGCAGTGAAGCCCCGCAGAAGGCACACCCCCCAGTGCAGCTAAAGCGAGGCCCTCTCGCTTCAGGTGTCCAGGTGTCTGGACAGGACAAAAAGGTGGATGGTGAGAGCCTGAGACACCACGTAAAAGGTGTCCCACCCAGCCCCGAAGGCTGCCTCTGACATCTCCGAATCCCCACTTGTAAGCGTGGTGCCTGGCACAGGGCAGACCGTAAACCAACGGTAAATGAGGAATGAGGAAAATGTTCCTGTTGAACTGGTTCATGGCCGTCAGACTCTGATCACAGGGCCCGGAGGCTCTTATCCATGGTGCTTTCGTTTTTATTTTATTTATTTATCTTTAGAGCTCCTTAGTGTCTTTACAAATTTTTTTGTTTATTTTTTATTTTTTTGGCCGCACCATGTGGCATGTGGGACCCTAGTTCCCTGACCAGGGATCGAACCCTCGCCCACTGCATTTGAAGTGCGGAGTCTTAATCGCTGGACCACCAGGGAAGTCCCTCCGTGGTGCTTTTATACCTCTCTGGAGCCAGGAGGGAGAATGTTCTCTACTGAGTGAGTGAGGCTGGTCGAGCTAACCTCGATGAGGGGCTGGCTTAGATGAGGCTTTTCCAATTGCGTCCTCCAGGGACCTTGTGGGGAAAGTTGCAGGGAGGGGTGGGGTGGCCTGTTTGTAGCAGGACACATTCCTGCTTCCTCATTCCCGAGAACCACCTGAAACAGCAGCCATCAGCATTTGCAAAGCACAGCATTTGCAAAAATGTATGCCATGGAATTCTAGTTCCTTCTCACCTCTTCTTCATCCAGGGCACTTCCACTCTCACCTCTTTGATATTTTGAGTTCATATCTGTCTCAACTGGGATTTGGGTGCAAGCAACAGAAACCAATTTCTCTAACTAAAGAGCAAAGGAATTTATTGGAAATGTATGCAAACCCCAGATCTCTGGGCGAAGAAGTTTGGGAAAGAGAATTGAACAAAGTAGAACAGGGCTGTAGTATTGCAGAACTTTTCAAAATATTTAGTGTGCCATTTGCAAGTCTCCGAGGGGGTGTACAGTTTGCAAAGCTCTCTGAATGTATTTCTTGGATTCCAATATGTGCTGCCTGTAAGATGGATAAGCAGTTTAATAACAGCTCTCTAGGATTCAAAACCAAAAAGGCAAACTATCAGATCGGTTGTACAAATGGATTTGAAGAAGCAGCCTGATTTCATAACCCTGTTTATTTGTTTTAAGGCAACACCTACAGAGTTCTCACTATATGCCAGGTACTATTTTAAGAGCTTTTATGTAAATTGACACACTTAATCCTACCTTTTGAGGTTGGTATGGAGCCCAGAAGGGCCTGAGAATGTGCTTCTCTTACTGCTGGCGGTGGGATTGACAGAGGGCCCCTGCTGCTGGGCTCTGAATCCACTTCCACCTTGGGCAGAGACCTCCCTTCCCATGGGCTGTTCCCAGCCAGTGACCCAGCATGTGGCGGATAAGAGGCAGGCCCCTTCCTGGGAGACGCACGATTCCTGATGGTTGACTTGGACTCAAGAACTCCTCAGAACTTTGCCAAAACTTTCTTAGAATGGCACTGCAATCTAAGACTTTTTCTTACGCTCCTTTTTTCTTTTTCTTTTTTTGTAGGAATTCAGTCTGCATGGAGGTTTCACAGCATTTCCAGTCACCTCTGGCTTCTCCCCACACTCTCTCACAGCTGTTTCCCTCATACACATCTCATCTTGGCATCTGCTTCTTGCAGAACCTCACCTAACACAGTTGCATCTCTTACTTCATTCCCAGTTCATGGATGGCAAAGCTGAGGCTCAAGTAACTTGCCCGAGGTCACACAGCTAGGAAGGGACAGAGCTGGTAATCAAACCCAGTTGGTCAGACTTCCAAGTGTATGCTCGTAACTACTTCATTACTCAACCTCTCATTTCATTTTAATAAGTGAAAAAAAATAAGAAAGTGCATCGGAGGCATCTAGGAAATGAGGTATTGGATCACAGGACTCATTTGTTGCCGAGGGTCTTGTAGGACGAGGATTCAGGGAGCTGTGCCCTGGGAAAGGCTGGCCCAGTGCTTTGCAATGCATGTCTGTCATTAGGGACCAGCTCTCATCAACAGATGGGAAGAACAGAGGTGAGGACCAAGCCTGCTGCCCTGAAGGAGCCTTCCACGACTGTCCTGCATGGCTGTTGACTGTGGCCTTGGAGAAGTGTAGGAAAGACCCTGTCATGCACTTGATTTCTACACGGGCCCTTAGCTTAATTCTGCTGTCCACTTGTCTCTCAGATTCTACAGAGCCCACCACATTGTGGTGGTAGGAAGGCTGTTTCCCTGGGGGAAAGGGGGCCTGAGTTTCCGACCATCACTAAGCAGCACCAGGACCCTGGCAAGTCAGTGAACTTCTCTTGCCTTGCTTTCCTCATTTGTACCAAAAGGATGGGATGAGATGGAGGGTTTTGAAATAGAGCTCTTTCAGGCCCCAGTGGCCCTTTGGAGAAAACAAAGAAGTCACTGTGAGCAGGTGTGGGAGGGAGGCGCCCTTGCCCACCCTCCTCCATTTCAACAGAGAATCTCCACTTTTATCCACTTTAAATATGGGAATTTGGTGAGTATCTGTAAGCATTATTGACTGCAACCCTCAGAAAAGTGACTCTCCTAGCCAAAGAGAAAGAAAATGTATTAAAAGGAGGGACAGTTATTTAAAGATTCAATAAGAGGCCGGAGAACCAGGCTTGGGGTCAGGGGAAGGATACTGAGAGAGTTCTGAAAGGCTGCCTTGGTGGGTTTACCACCATCATGAAGACCACCTCCCCAACCACTGCCCCTGCCTTAGGTTTCTTGTTCAAGATCAACTCCAGGAAGAAGGCATTCAGTTGACTGAGCTTGCCTCTGAGACAGGAAGGAAAGACATTGCCTTCTGGAATTCCAAAGTGGGCAGGGGTCACTTAATAGTCTTTCCACCAAGACCTCACAAATTGGCACAAGGCATTTTCCAAGAGGTAAACCAAGTTCTTTAAGAAGAAGGACCAAACACCAAAGGCCCACTATGTGTATGGGATTTTGTTTGCAGAAGAGCTCCGCTGTTAACCCGTTTGAAAGGCATTGGCTAAGAGCCCTTCCTGCGTGACAGTCAGAGACGTTCATTCCATCCAGCTGTCTGGGTTCCAGCTGGGAGAGGAGGGAGCAGAAACTCTCTTGTTTTTGGCCACAGAACTGCCACACGTGCCACTGAAAGCCCCACTGCTCCTGACAGCTGGTGGGGAGAGGGCAGGAGAGCAACTGTCTTGGCTTGGGTTCCTCCAAGAAAGAAGAGCTAGAGATGGAAGGTTTGCACGCAGGTAGTTTAATTTGGGGATTGATCCCAGGGAGTGGGGGACAGGGAATGAGGGAAAGCAAGGCAGCCACCACTGTGGACCATGGGCTGCTGAGGACCCCCTGAGGCGTCATTTAGAAATAGCCCCCAGAACTGTCTCGCTGAAGGACAGAAGAGGGAAGTAGTCATCGCCCGGCTGCTGCCTGTCATTGGTCAGGGTTGCCCCCAGTGCGTTGGCGTGCTTGCGCTTCCACGTCTGGTGAACAGCTGAATGGCTGAGCAGGTTCCCGCACAAAGAGGCAGCTGGGAATCCCCGAGGTGGAAAGTGGAGAAGTGAGGTCAGGTGCGGTCAGGTCCACCTGGGCATAGGTGATTGCTGCAGCATCAGCTGGAGGCACGGGTGGCCGGGAAGGACTCAGGGAGGATGTGGGGCGGGGCACCAGAGGGCTCCCATACCAAACTCCTTGGCACTTGTCCAAGCCTCATCCCTCTGAGGCCGATGTGCACACGAAGTACCTGATGTCAGGGTAGCTTGGGGCCAACCCAGTGGGCTTTGCACGTTGCCAGGTAGGGGCTCCGGCCCATGAGAAAGGGGCCACCTTTCACTAGCTGAGCAGAGCGTATCGCACTCTTTGGCGACAGATGTTTCACTGGGAACCTCACACTGCTTTCCCAGCATCTTTACATTCTTCAAAAGGCAGTACTTTTGCAGAATGTACTCACATGACGAAATTTGCATCTGGCTCACCCTGCAAGCTGACTCTGCCCCGAGGGTGAGGGTGAATGCTCTCCAGCTGGGGCCTGCCGTCCTCAGGGACAGTGAGGGGCTCCGCGCTGGCCGGGCCAGGCCACCAAAGGCTCGCACAGGCAGGCTTCCTGGCTTTGGCTCAGGCTGCAAAAGGGGAGAAGGCTGAGCTTGGAACCTGGTTTAGACCCCAGCCAAATGGTCCAAAGCTCTCAGGAGAGGAGGCTCCCCAGAGCTTTGTTGCTCGAACTCTGCGGTGTTTGGAGACTCCAAATGGCCTCGCTAGAGGCCTAAGATATTTTTATGGATTTTTATTTTTAAAGTCCACTGGCCTCTGGCTCTCCTCCGAGTAGAGACAAGAGGTCAGCCTCTCTCTTCCTGCACGACCGCTCTGGCCGAAGCCTGGCACTCTCACCCTGGATGGAAGAGATTGCTATTAGTACAATTCTATTTTCAGTGATCTTCATTAATAATCATTCCACTTACCAATATTTCATAGGTCCCAGGCACTGTGCTAAAAGCTTAATGTCCCTTCTCTCATTTCCCCCCTATTTAACTCCCCAGGCATCCTTTAGATCTTCATTGTCCCTTCCTTGGGGACATCTGCCTCGACTCTCCTGTGCTCCCCACCCCTCCATCAGAGGCTCTAATTGCACCGCAAACCTTCTCCTTGAGGCACTTATCGCAGCTGACATTTTGCTTTTCTTTGTGTCACTTTTTGATAAATGTTGGTCACCCACACTGGAAAGAGACCTCAACGCTCCCTGCTCACCGCCATACCCCACCCCAAGCACAGTGCCTGGCACATGGTGGGCGCTTAATAGGACGCTTACTGAATGAAGAATGATTGAGTAGCCTTGCCAGAGCCCTGCAATGTGGGTTTTACACTGAGGCTCAGAGAGGTTAAACGCTGGCTCTGGGTCACACAGCTAGAGAAGGTAGAGGAAGGATTCAAACATGGGTCCATCTGGCTGCAACACCAGACCTTCACCATCGCGCCCTGCTGCCTTCCAGCGTCCAAGTGCGTTTTCTCTCTTCCCCTGCCATGTCCCGCCTCTGAAGGGCGGGGGCTGGGGGTTCCTGTCCCCTCTCTCTGGCCCTCTTGTTTTACCTTCTGGTCCCTCTCACCTAGGGGCCTGGCAGTCAGCCCTCCAGCTGTGAATCCTGCCCTTTGCAGATGCCTTCCATACCGCTCAGCGGTCTTTTGGCTGCAGCACTGGTGCCCATCTGCTGAGATGGCGTGGTGCCCGCTCACAAGATGGCATGCTATTTTTACCCCACTTAGGTGCCAAGCCAGCCAGATGTTTTTCAGCAGCACAGGGAAGCTGAGCATTGCTGGGGTGTGGAGGGAAGCTTTCAGATGTCAGCTGCTGGGGGTGCTCTGGGACATGGCAAAGGAAAGGCTCTGCCTTGGGGGTGGACGCTCCCAAGAAGTTTCCAGTTCCTGGTACCTGTCTGGGGCCCCAGCAGCACGCGCTGCCTTGGCTGCTGGTTATGGACACGTGCTGGGGCTGTGATGGGTCTCCTCCAGGAAGGAAATGCCCTGGGTCAGCGTTCCCAGGAAGGCATGGGCTTCCTCCTCGGGCTGGGGCCCGGGTTAGTGATGCCTGGAGGGCTTCCCTTCCATGGCTGAACTGGCTGCCTGGAAAATTCCAGGTTTGGCTGGCTGCCCACGGAACTGGCCAGATCTGGCCGTGTCCAGGCGGTTAGCTTCAGCTTTCCCTCAGAACAGATGGATCCAGCGGTGTGGCGATCTTAAGCCCTGCTCCTTCCTTCCTGTGAGGGGGCGGCCCTCAGTTGAGGCATAGCCCCCAAATAACAGCCAATTAGAGACGGGGTGGGGGGTGTGTGTGACCTGACCCTGCCGGCCCCGCTCCCTGTTCTCCGAGCTGCTCCACTGCTCCCCCGTGTCACCTTGAGCAAGTCCCAACCTCCCTGAGCCTCAGTTACCTCGTCTGTGGCACCTCCAAGGCCCCTCCCCCAGCTCTGGGAGCCAGAGGCGCCCATTGGCTGTAGTGAATCACAGTTTTCACCACGCTTTGCTGACCTTTTCCCAGGACCAGCCACGCTTGGAGCTGCAGCCGAAGAGCAACCGGTTCTTCAGCCGAGAAGCGTGCAAGTCTCACCCTCAGGTGTGAATCCCATTTTCTCACCCTTGGGGGACATTTCCAAACCTTCAAAGCATCTACGAGAGGCTGATTCCCAGTACAGGTTTCTGGACAGGTGGACCGCACGCCCCACGAAGGGCTTAGCTATGGCGACTGAGCGGAGAAAAGCAGGCTTCGGGAGGGGTCCTCTCGGCCTGATTGAACACGCTCGCCCGGCGGTCCTGAGCCTGGCCTGACAGACGGCCACGCTGCGCCGCAAGGCGGGGGCTGCTCGCGCTTGAATGTGCGCCTGCGCCACCTGCGGAGCTTGTTAAAATACCGGTTCTGATTGGTCAGTGTGGAGTGGCCCCCGGAGCCTGGTGGGTAGGCAGAGTCATGGTGCCTCAAACACGTTCGCGTCCGAATCCCAGGAGCCTGTGCAGGTGACGTGGCAGAGGAGAATTAAGGTTGTGGGTGGGATTAAGGCTGCTCGTCGTCTGACCTAGTGATAGAGTACGCTGGAAGGGGGCCCAGTGAAATCACAAGGGCCTTTAAATGTGAAGGGGGCGGGGCAGAAGCGGAGGTGAGAGTGAGGCAACGTCAGAAGGAATCAATCTGCTGTTTCAGGCCTTGAAAGCAGAGGCACGGAGCCACTGCCCAAGGAATGTGGGTGGCTTCCAGAAGGTGGGGAGTGTAAGGGGATGGCGTCTCCCCAGAAGACCCAGAAGGAATACCACCCCCCCAGCAGCTGGATTTTCACCCCGTGAGGCCTGCTTCAGACTCCTGACCTCCAGAAGGTAATAGCTTTGTGTTGTTTTGAGCTACTTAGCTTGTGCTGATTTGTTACAGCAGCAAGAGGAAACCAACGCAGTTGGCATTTCTGACAAGCTGCCGGGTGATGCTGATATTTGAGGCTTAGAGCTGGGCTGGCTGAGGACTTGGAGGTGGCAGAGAGCTGTTCAGTGGCTGTTCCTGGAAGCTTCTCATAACCTGGTTTTGCCTCTGTGCCCTTGTTCCTCCCTCGGCAGAAATTATTTGAGGTCCCTTGGGTGTCTCGGGATATGTCCCAAGTCGGAGTTTCCTGGTTTGTGGGCTACAGCCCCCTGAGAGAGAGCTGGGGGAGTTCCTGTAAAGCCCCCATACTCTTGTGGGTGCTGTCTGGTACCCAGATACGTGATGCGACATGCAAATTAGATTTCTCAAATATTATGCAGCTGCCATGAATAGAACAGTAGTGGAGGGCGGTGATTTAGAAAAGAGGCCTGGCCCTCTGGCTAAAATCGTAACTCTATCAGGACCCAGGTGTCCCTACGTGACCTGGCCCCTCCCTCCTCCTCCAACCCCACCTTTGCTCATTTCTCCCCATCACACATTAAGTAAGTAAGCTCCAGCCCCGTTGGCTTCTTTCTCGCCCTTGAACATGGGTCTTTGTTGCTTCCGTATCCGAGGGGCTTCCTCTTTATTCTCCCTGCTTGTGTTGAAAGGCACCTTCTTGGGGAGCCCTTCCCTCATGCCCCGAGCAAGCTCACCTCTTAATCTTTCTTATTGATTTGGTGCGTTTCCTTTTAGTGGTGATTACAGTTTGTAGCTACGTATTTATTGGAAGCGTTGGCTTGTTTATCACCTGCGTTTCCGTCTGCATTGAGTTCAGCAAGGGCGGGGCCAGGGGAGTTTGGGTTTGCCTGTGCTCAGCGCTCTCACACGTTATGTGCTTAGTACATATTTGACTAGGGAAGGAATAAATAAATGAATGGGTGTACCTCTAAGCCTCCATGAGGAGAATTCTGGAGTGTGTCCACTTTCCTCAATGCTCTGAAGCTACAACCCGGGGGTTACCACCGTCTCCTGAAGCACTGGTCCCTGAGCCCCTCCTGTGAAGTAGGAGCCACATGGCCGACAACACTGCTCCTTGTTTTCCCTCACATTTCCTTTCTCCATCTCCATCTCTCCTCCACACCCCCGTGGTTTATCTCTGGCACGAGGAGAATGAGCTTTGCTGCTCTCCTCTATATGATTGGTTGTCTCCTAATGGGAAAAATAAGCTGCAGCCTTGGTGCCTGGCATCCTTTCTTCCATTTTAATCTCAAGTCAGTAGGGCTTTTGTATGGCATGAAGCTGAATACTAGTATTGACTTTTGTTTTATCCCAGAACTAGCGTGGTTTGTGTGAGTCCTGGCAGCTGCTGGAAATATTCTGCTTCTGGTCTTGCATCTCATCCTGGCGGGGGGAGCATGGGCTGAGAACACAGGAGCTGACTTCCATTGTAATGGGCGGGGCAGTAGGCTAGACCGCAAGGAACAGCTTCCCTTGCACAGGGTGGTATGAGGGGGACGTGTGCCCCGAGCTGCCAGGGAGCAGTTGTCTCTGGAGAAGTTTGGGGCAGAGATGACCATGTGATCTGAGGCTGATGTGAGCACTGTAGGATCTGGAGGCGGGTGATGGGCAAGATCCAGCCACAGGGACCCGGGATGATGGCTGGCTTGGGGGTTACTCTTTATCATCCACATTTCCCACCATGAGTGGGAATTGCTGAAAATCTCAAATCCTTATAGATGAGGACACCGAAACTCAGGGAGGTTAAGTAGCTCATTCAAGGTCATGCATTCAGACCATGAATTCAAGTCTACCTGACTCTAGATCTTTTGTAGTCCTACTGCCTACTGCTTTCTCCTGTGCACTTGAAAACTTCCTGCTGTGTTCTGCAGGTGTTTGCTTGTATATGTCAGTTCCTTAAGAGAGATGCTTCATTCTGGCTTGGGGATCTGGAAGCACTTCCTGGGGGAGGCGCAGTGTTTGGATGTATGTGCAGAAGGGTGAGTGGTACACATTTGAGCATTACCTTCTCAGCGTCCATTCCTCCTGCTTCCAGCAATAATGCCTGATTTGGGGAGGAGTGGGGAGGCAGGGAGAATCTACTCATCACCAATTCTCAATTTGTATTGTTTATAGAGTCTAAGCTTAGCTCCAGGAGTGGAATATAGGGCCTGAGCCTAAGCCAGTGAGTGTATCCCATCTTTCTGGCCACAGGTCAAGGATGGTCACATGTCCTAAGCAGGTTGAATCAGAGTAGAGCTAAAAATTTTTGAGGGAGCTATCAGAAAAGGTTTTGGCTCTATCTAGCTGGATTTGAACCTGAGTGGAGTTGAGGTTGATACCATGGTAACCATATTGTCACCATGAGGGGAGAGTCTGGAGTGGAAGGCTCAACTGGAAGATGGCTAGAAATTGAGTCCCAAAGTATGGTTTGATCCTTGATCCAGCTGTATCTGAAGCTAAACCTACCTTTAAACTTTCCAGCTCTATGAACCAATAATTTCCCTTTTTGTTTGTTTAAGCCTGAGTCACTTTTCCCTGTCACTTGTAATGGTGACAGCCCTAGCTGATACAGGTAAGGGGGGGTGGCCAAGCGGTGCCAGCTGGAGAGAGAAGTACAGAGAGAAACATGTTGTCGGCTTGAAAGTGTGGGAATGAGGACGTCTCTGTATCTCAGTAAGTTCATGATATGTATCCTATTGGAAAAATGCATAGAATATACTGTGTTAGAGCTCCCCTACACTGCCCCACAAGAGGATGAAGAAATTGAAACTGCTTGCCCAGAACATCAGTGTCCTGTAGTGTTAATAGGTGTTTCACTAGGGAAGGGATTGTGTGGGCCAACGAATTTGAGAAACACGGGAGCAAGTAAAGAGATAAAGAATTCACTACCAGACCTCTTGAAGCCTTTAAAATGCTAACATGCATTGTGAGCTCCAAGGAGAAGAGAGAGTGTGTGTGTATTTCCAGAGTTATTTTTCTTGAAGCATCTCATGGGACCAGTGTTGCAAAGAATGTTTTGGAAAACATTGGCTTAGAGAGCAGTTTCTGTGCAGGCTTTAAGGGAGCCTCTTTCCAGAATGAAAAAGCTCTGTGAAGCCAGGAGTGCTCATCTAGATGTGCTTAGGGCTGGGGCTATCTATAGGCAGGGGCTATATATAGGCAGGAAAGGGAGGTAGCTCTTGATTCAAGGGCCCCAGAAATGCTTTCTATATTTAAGTTGCCCACTGACCAGCCAGCAGCAGGATTGAAATTCCTATGAGTAGGGGCAAAATTTGAGCTTGGAGGAAATCTTCAAGAAATTCCTCTTGAACTATAAATGCAGAACTGCTTGGGCGCCATCTCTAGTTTGCATTCATTCATTTATTTATTCAACACTTATTTACTGAAAACCTACCACGTGCCGGGTACTGTTCAAGGTGCTAGGGATCAATCAGTCAATCAGACAGAAATTCCTGCCTCTGTGGAGCTTAAATTCTAGCAGATGGAGGCAGACAGTCAGGTAACTATATACGTAGATAGTATGTTATGAGATTAAAGAGGAACAGCAAGGAGTTTAGCGCAGCTGGATGGGGTGAGCCAGGGAGAGGGGTGGGTGATGCTGGGGGCGGTGACTGTAGAGCCCTGGAGTACCTTGGCTTTCACCTTGACGGGAATGAGCATCTACTAGCAGGTATGAGCAGAGGTGGCACGTGATCTGCCTTTCATTTGTAAAGGATGGGTCTGGCTGCTTTGTTGAAACTCAAGTGCAGGGGCCAAGGGTGAAAGCTGGGCGACCGGGGTGAGGCTTTGCATTTCACCTGGGAGAGATGCTGGTGGAGTGGTCCAGCGCTATAAACAAGTGGAAGCGGGGAACAGTCGCTGGATGCCTTTTGAAGATGAAGCCAACAGGCGGTCCTGGAAGATAGGAGGTGGGGAGTGAGAAGGAGAGTTGAATGAAGGCTAACTTTTGGTCCATGGAACTGGAAGAATGAAGTTGTTATTAATGGAGATGGCTAGGCCTGCACTGTGTCTAGAAAAAAATGAAGCCAATGTTTAAAAATTAGTTTGTTTTTTTTTTTTTTTTAATCCACATTTGTAGACACTCTTGAAAAATGAAAAGATCTGGCAAAATCAGGCCCACCTTCTACCTGGCTTCCATTGGTTCAAGCTGGCTGGCCGCTCTTCCCTTGGATGGGCAGGCACACTCTGTTCCCTCATTTAGATCACGTGCTTGGCCCCTTAGGGATTTCAGTAGGCGACTCTAGGGATGGATAATCAGTAGCACAGTGGTCCTTAAACTTGGGTGCATGTAAGAATCACCCAGAGGGCTTGTTAAGATAGCTCTCTGGGCCCACCTGCCGAGCGTGGGATATGGGAGGTCTGGGGTGGGGCCTGAGAACCCGCAGTCCTTCTGATGTCCCAGGTGATGCTGGTGTCGCTGGTCCAGGGACCACTCTTTGAGAAGCACGAGAAGGTGCACGTTCTCCCCACAGCGTCCTTTCTCACATGCTTGTGGACAAGGTTGTCAAATGTTCTGGGAGCGGCCTGTAAGGCGGATGCATTTTGGCATCCGTGGCAGCTCTGGTGGGGGCAGTCTAATCAGCCAGGAGGTCCTTTGAGGACTGGGGACACTTCAGGGTTTGTCAGGGCTGCAGACGGCACATTTGGCTTGCTGCTTTGTTTTTGGCAAAAGCTGACTCTCCTGGGTCGAGGTCACCAGCAGTTGGGACAGGGTGTCTGAGGCCCAGAGGAGAACCAGTGAGGCCCCAGCAGGAGGCGGTGTCTTCTGGAGAATCCAAAGGAAAGATGAATTCCCTGCAGCCTGCCCAAATTGCTTGCACAAGCTTTCTCCTTATTTATTTCAATTAAGGTCCAAGTTCATTATGCAGCCCCCGTGCCCGCTCTTCTACGGGGACAAAGCAGAAATCACATTTGCATCTGCTCCTCCAGCGTTGAGAGCTCAAGGAAGAGGACAGGGGCCACTACAGTACTGGCCTCCCATTTACCCCCAAGCACATGAGGCTGGAGAAGGTTCTGGAATCTCTTGAAGCTGTTCAAGGTAAAGGATGGGAATCTGGCCTGCATTTGAGGGGCAGCAGTGTGAGAGCAGGATAAGCAACGTTTTCTTTTTCCCCTGACAAAGAAAATATCTCTTTGTGCATCTGGTTTGCATTTTTCTTTAGGCTTCTGCCAGAAACAATTGTGAAAACAGAATGCAGTCCAGGACCAGAAGAATCTGTCCGTTCCTCTGGAATTCTCCAACTGTCTGGTTGGGCCTCATAATAAGATTTGAGGAATTCCTTAATGTGAAGTCATCAAGCTTTAAAAATACTGCAGGCACTCTTTGGTTTGCCAGTGGTTTCTCACCTTCAAATGTTGGCCTCAGGCCCTCTGTCCCCCTAGAATGGTCTCCCCACTTCTCCCTATCATAATCCAGCCCATGCATTTATATGTCCAGTATTTATCACGCTCCTTTTCTGTGTTGGGCAGTGATAGGTCTTGGTCAGAGTGAGCAGAGCACATAGTTGTCACCATGTTGAAATTGAGACTCTGTGGAAGGACAGGTCGATTAAAGTAGAATGATTAGCGGTGGTGTCTATGAAGCGGTCCCTCTCTAGTATCTGTAAAGGACCTGTCATTTTCCATTTGTTGTTCATCACTGACCAGTACATGGTCCTCCTGTGTGTGCATGATTGGTGTGTAGTTTGTACCAGGTGACTTGGGCAGTGCTTGAGCCCATCCAGAGCCTGTTTAATGAGTTGAGTCTACTGGTTGCTTGCTTGCCTGTCACAGCCGTGTCAAACTGCAGAAGAGGTTTTCAAACACGCACATTCTATAGGTTGATATGGACACGTACAGTCTGCTCATGGCCCAGTGCTGGACTCTATTTAAAGGACAAGACAGGGCATTAGGAGAGAGAGTAACAGGGGCCTTATTCAGTCTGGGAAACCAGCAAAGGAAGTGAGACCTGAAAGTTGAGTAGAGACAGCCAAGGGGGGTGGTGGGTGGAGGGATCATTGTTTCTGGGAAAGGAACAGCATGTGTCGAAGCCCAGAGGAGGGAAAGAGTTTAGCTTGTTGAGGAGTGGAAAGACCGTGTGTGTGTGTGTGTGTGTGTGTGTGTGTGTGTGTGTGTGTGTGTGTGTGTGGTGTTAAGAACTGTGTGTTGTTCAGAAATGGAACGCGGAGCGACAGAAGGGGCAAGGCTGGGGCAGTGATCTGCTCCCATGTTCATTTTAAGAAAGTCCCTCTGGTTGTGACTGGAGCGTTCTTCATAGGTCAGGGTTTCGGGGTGAGGGATGGCACGAGTGGAAGAGGGAAGAGGTGCTAACTGCTGTTAAGATTTGGGTGTTTATTAATTTGCTAAGCCTGCTGTACCACAGAGTGGATAAAGATTTATTCTATTGTTCTGGGGGCTAGAAATCCAAAATCAAGGTGTCTGCAGGGCTGATTCCTTCTGAGGGCTGTGAGGAAGAGTCTTTTCCATGCCTCTCGCCTAGCTTCTGGTGGTTTGCTGGTGATCTTTGATGGTCGTTGGCTGCATCACCCCGATCTCTGCCTTCATCTTCACACAGTGTTCTTCCTGTGAGCACCTGTCTCTGTGTCCAAATATCCCCTATTTAAGGATACGTTATAAATGGCATGGGCCATACTGGATTAGGACCCACCCTAGTGACCTCATCCTAACTTGATCATCTACAGAGACCTATTTCCAAATAAGGTCTCATTCACAGATATTGGGGTTTAGGCCTTCAACATCTTTGTGGGGACACAATTTAACCCAGAACCCAGAGAGAGTGGCTATTTATATCAGGGAGATGGTAGGAGCCATGGAGCAAGTGGAATTGTATCTAGGAGATATTTTAAAGTTGAACTCAAAGGACTGGGTGACTGATTGGGAGTCTGGAGTGAGGGAGAGACAAGGGCTTAGAGCTGTGCTTCTCATCTTCCAACATGAAATCACTTGCGGATCTTGCTCAGGTGTAGATTCTGATTCAGGAGGTCCAGGCAGGACTGGAGATTCTGCACGTTTTACGAGCTCCCAGGTGATGCAAGTGCCGCTGGTCCATGAATCTGAGGGGCGAGGACTTACAGCTTCACCCTCTAACACCTCAGTCCCTAACCACCTGCGACCATTGGGCGCCTCAATAAGCACTGAGGTGTGCTGGAGGTGTAAAGACGTAGTATGAAAAAAAGGTGGTAAAACATCAAATTAGTACATTTTTATCATTATTATTGTTATTTTAAAATTTTTTATTGGAGTATAGTTTATTTACAGTGTTGTGTCAGTTTCTACTGTACAGCAAAGTGAATCAGCTACACATATACATCCATTCTGTTTTAGATTCCCCATATAGGTGATTACAGAGTATTGAGTAGAGTTCCTTGTGCTATGCAGTAGGTCCTTATTAGTTATTTGTTTTATGTATAGTAGTGTGTATATGTCAGTCCCAATCTATCCCTCCCCATCCTGCCTCTCCCCTGGTAACAAGTTTGTTCTTCACGTCTGTGACTCCATTTCTGTGCTGCAAATAAGTTCATTTGTACCATTCCACAAATAAGTGATATCATATGATATTTGTCTTTCTCTGTCTGACTTACTTCACTCAGTATGACAATCTCTAGGTCCATCCATGTCGCTGCAAATGGCATTATTTTGTTCTTTTTTTATGGCCGAGTAATATTCCATTGTATATATGTACCACATCTTCTTTATCCATTCCTCCGTTGATGGACATTTAGGTTGCTTCCATGTCCTGGCTATTGCACATAGTGCTGCAGTGAACACTGGGGTGCATGTATCTTTTTGAATTATGGTTTTCTCTAGATATATGCCCAGGACTGGGATTGCTGCATCATGTGGTAGCTCTATTTTTAGTTTTTTAAGGAACCTCCATACTGTTCTCCATAGTAGCTATACCAGTATACATTCCCACCAACAGTGTAGGAAGGTTCCCTTTTCTCCACACCCTCTCCAGCATTTACTGTTTGTAGATTTTTTGATGATGGCCATTCTGACCAGTGTGAGGTGGTATCTCATTGTAGTTTTGATTTGCATTTGTCTAATAATCGGTGATGTTGAGCATCTTTTCATGTGCTTTTTGGCCATCCATATGTCTTCTTTGGAGAAATGTCTATTTAGTAAATTTTTATTATTATTGAATTAATAATATTTTGAATTATGTAGGGGTCAAATAAGGTATATGATTAAAATTAATTCAGTTTGTTCTTTTTTACCCTTTTCTGTGTGGCTGGTAAAAAAATTTTAAGTTTAAAAAAGTTAGAGAAGTGGCTCACATTACAGGCGTCCCTTGGAGATATTGCAGGTTTGGTGCCAGACCACCACAATACAGTGAATGTCACAATACAGTGAGTCTCATGAATATGTTGGTTTCCCAGTGCGTTTAACAGTTATGTTTACACTATACTGTAGTCTATTAAGTGTGCAAAAGCATTATGTCTAAGAAACCAATGTATATACCTTAATTAAAAAATACTTCATTGCTAAAAAATGCTAATCATCCTCTGACAATGCAGGGTTGTCATAAACCTTCCATTAGTAAAAAACACCATATCTCTCAAGCGCGATAGAGCAAAACACAATAAAACAATGTGTGCCTGTGTATTTCACCACACGTGTCTTTTGGCCAGCGCTGGTTTACAGCGTTGGTCCTTGTAGTCGTGGCTCAAATAATTCCTCCTTCCCGAAGCTTCCTGACGACTTCAGCTGAAGGAGATGTTTCCAATAGGCACTCTCTAAAAGGAGGGGAACTAAGGGAAAGTGAAATAAAGCCCTCCCCGTAAATGTTCCCTGTTTATGGGATCATTAGCACACTCACCTTCTATGGAGCTCTGTCAGGCCCTCAGAGGCCCAAGGCTGTCAGCCAAATCCCAGGAAGGGGGCCAAGATGGAGCAATGAAGAGCTCTTTCCCTCCTCGGGTTTCTGTGCTTTGTGAGAGGGTGTGATTTGGGGAACTGAGAGACCATTGGGAGAGTCGAGGAGACACGGTGACTGCACCAGGCCGTGCTACTGTATAGAGGAAGGGACAAGAAGTCCCTGGGGAGAGAAGGGCCACCAGGGGTCAGAGCTAGCTTGGGAGCAGGAGATCCTCCTGGGTTTCACTGTTCTTTGAGCAGAGCTGCCAGGTCTGGCCAGTGCTCAAGACCCTGCTCTGGGCCAATGGGCAGGGACCCAGGAAAATGGGTAGAGGACAAGGAAGCAAATGTGGTGTTTACTGAGCATTTACTATGGCCAGACCTTTCCCACCCATATCTCATTAAATCCTCCAATAGTTCAGTGAAGTATTAGCAGTGGTGGCAGTGGTAGTAGTAGTAGATGAAGTAATGGTAGTAATAAAAATAGTAGCTCTCGAACTTTCGAACTTGTGTAGTAACGATGGAGCTGTCTTAAGTACTTCCCATGTTGCCAGCACTGTGCTCTTGCCCTTCACTTGCATTATTGTGTTGAACCTTCACAAGGACCCTATGAGAAGGATGCTCAGCTTTCTGAATAAGCCCAGAACAACGAATCAACATGAGTGTACCCTAGTTTCCTGTGATAGCTCCAATGTCAAAACACTTTCAAAAGGTAGAAAACTGAGGCACTGAGAGGCTAAGGCACTTGCCCAGCACTCCATGGCGGAACCAGGATTTAAACCCAGGCAGTGTAAGTGCTTGCAGAGTCCTGGTCATAATCACTCTGTTGACTGCTCTGCATTGGCACCGTGTGACAGACAGCAGGGGGACACCCGCTGGTGTGAACGGCAACGACCCATGCAGGCCGTGTGTTCCCTCACAACTACTCTGCCCTGCCTTGGACAGCGAACGGACAGGCAAGGCTGTGTCCAATAAAACTTCCTTTACGAAAGCATGTGGCCAGCAGGGAGGCTTGCCAGATAAAATATTTTATTTCCTAAATCTGGCAACCTTAGTTGAGCCAGATGTGACCGTGGGCCATAGTTTCCCAACTTCTAATCTCGTGAGTGCCTAATTTCAGCCCTTGACAAGCATTCCCTTAATTCCTAGAAAACACCGGTGAGGAAGGAGTTGTGATTCCCATTTGACAGACAGGGAAACTGAGGGTCAGAGGGATTAAATAACTTGACTAATGTTACACAGGTGTCAAGTACAGATTTGGGTTTGAAATCCAGGTCTGTTTGACTCCTTAGCCTCCTTGTACCCAAAAGACTTGAGGCTCTGGAACAAAGAGGCAATGCTCCTGGCAACCTGGTGAAATGTAGGCAAAGTGGAAAGCTATTCCTGCTTCCCCTCCCACTCTTCTGTCTCTGGGACCAGGCTGCTCTTTTGCTTGTAGCTCATTTCACCTGGATTAATGGGGGAAGAGAAACAGAGGATGAGGAGTGAGTGGCAGGGAGATTTGCCGGGGCGCCATATTTCCTGGTGACGGCTCTGAGCGCTTGACCTAGTTGTGGCTTCTTTTTTTAGACCTGGTGGCAGTAACTACTTATTCCTCATTTAGGCTGACTTCTCTGGCTTCACCCAAGCTAATGCACCAGAAGAATGGCTTTGGGGCCCATGAACTCTGCCATAGAGTGTAGGTCAATCTCTGACCTGCGGGCAGAGTAGATCATTTGCCAGTGGGCAATGTCTGGAGACCTTTTGGCCTGTCACAACTCGGGGGAGGGGGCGTTGTTACTGGCCTCTGGGGGATACAGAGCAGGGTTGCTGTTCAGCATCCTGTAATGCACGGGAGATCCCCCGTAATAAAGCATTAGCTAACCAAAAATACCAGTAGAGCTGATATTGAGAAATCTTGGCCTGCGGTAAAGGGGCCAGTGGAATGGGTCTGCTCTGAACCTACTTGCTTGTTTCCTTTGGTTCCAGCCCCCTTGTTATCATACCCCTTCCCCACTTTTTTTTTTTTTCTTTGCAGGTGGGAGGCAGGGGGTTGACCAGTGAAGGTTCTTCAGGGTGAAGGTCTCTGCTTGTCCCCTCCTCTTCCTTGGTCTTTGCAAAGTATACCTTCCCCTCCCCACTGTAACCCTCACCCATATTTGCCAGACCTGCTGTGTTAATCAGGGTCTAAGCAGAAAGACAGAAACCCCCTCAACTATTTGCAATGAAGGGCATTGAATGCAGGGAATTGGAGGAGCTAAGAAGACAAGGGGGGTGAGCCTCCACCACCCTTAGGCTGTGGAGACAAAGGGAGGAGGTGGGGTTACAGGATCCCAGTGGCTAGGGTCATCCCTGGTGGGTCTGTCCAACGGGGGCTGGAGCGTGCAGGAGATGTTGCTGCTGGAAGGACAGGCTGGAGATGGGGAAATAACGCCAGTATTTCCAACTGGGTAAAACAGCTCAGCTAGAAGTCAGATGACCAAGGAACTTGGGAAGTGCAGCTGCGAGAGTCAGCTCCTTTAATACATGAAGCAGAGCTGGGGAACAGTGGGAGGTGGATTTGAAAACAGACTCAAGAATGGTCTGCTTACTTCTTTTGCTAGAAGGAAGATATGGAGGAATTCTGGTTGTGCACAGGGATCCTGGGCTGCCGTCAGACTTTCCTGAGAGAGGGGGCTTGAATTAAGAACTGAAGCTACCTAAGAGTTCCTACAGGCATCTCAGGGAGGACCCAGTGTATGAGTCTTTTGTATATTTGGAGTCAGGAAAATCCTGGAAGGTATTATAGATGCTTGAGGCAGCTTCCAATGGAGGGTTGATTCTCAAAGTAGCAAGATCACTTGAATCAGAATCCCTTGGGGACTGTTAGTAATGCCAGTTCCAGAGTCTCACCCAGAGATCTAGAATCAGAATTTCCAAAGGAAGAGGACGAGGAGACCAGGAATCAGCATTTTCAATCAAGTTCCCCACAGTTGGAGAACCACTGCTGAAAGGTCCCAGTCATGTTAGCACTGGTTTGGAGGCCCTTTCCACTCCAAATTTCCCACTCTGTTGAGAAGCTATGAATATAACTCAAACGTTGTCATTTTCTGCTTTGCAAGTTTCCCTGGAGTATTGGAGGGTTTCCCCATGAACGTATGATATTGATGAACTAGATTCTTAAAGAGAAAAATTGGTCAGCTGTTGTTTTTCTCTTTCTGCTTGAATGAATTGTGCACTCTGTGTGTGTGTGTGAGAGAGAGAGAAAGTGAGGAGTAGGGGAATGGGGGATCCCAGCATCCCAAGAGAGGGTTGATTTGTGATCAAAGAACATCTGTGTGTTGAAGCCACAGTGGTATCTTAGCCACTCTTAGATCCATCTCTTCTATGGGCCCGTTTCCTCTCTGAGCCCACTCCCATGATAATAAAAACCAGTTCACTTTCCTAAAAACCTTTTTGTGTGCAACACTTTGGATAGGTTATTTCAGTTTCTCACAGCAGCTCTGCCATGTAGCGATCAACTTTTCTCATCACAACAGACGAGGAAACAAAGACACAAAGAGGTAAAATCATTTGCCTGAAATTGCTGAGTCAGTGGAAACAGGATATGCAATGTACTTTCAAATAAGTCTCAGAGTACATCCCCATGTCACTCTTCCAGGAAGATTATGAGTCAAATTAATATTTAAATACTCAGCTGGGTTTGACTTCTGGCATAACAGTGTGAGAGCCTCTGCTGACCCATCCCCAGTGAAACTTGTAAAAACTATAAAAGAAAAAAAAATTTTCATCTCTGGAAATGATCCTAAGGGCACAGAGCAAATGAAAAAATATTTATTGAAGAAAATCTAATATTTAGTAAGAACTTGAATTCGGTGAGAGTCTGTGGTGTCTGAATCATGACCTGCTCCCTCTTCAGCTCAGACCTGCTTCCAGACTGATAAACCCAAGAACACAGAGCTTCCTCATGTCAGCATCTTGCAGCCTGCCTCTCACTACCTGTTGCTGGGCAAAGTTTTGGGCAAGTGAGGCCAAGAGGTGGTATAAGCAGATAGAGGAGGGGGTCCCCTGAGAAAGAGAACCAGGTATTACTTTCTTGACAGAAGAGAAGCCATTTCTGGCCTAAGCCATTCTGTGACCTAAGCCTGGCCACAGTGCTTGTCCTTGAACCGTTCTCAGTAATTAATGATCTTAAGGGAACAAAAGAATGAAACAACAGGCAAGAGAAGTAACAGTTGCAAAGATAATATATCGGTTGTAAAGACCCCCTGTTCTGTTTCAGTGGTAAAGATGAGCCTCAAGTGCTCAATGACCAGATCAACTGGAACCTAAGGGAGGATGATGTGGACCTTTTCTGACCCTCGTGACTTCAGTCAACTAAAGCTTGAACTCTGTGGACACACCCCCTCCACATACCCCTTTGTCAATATGCATGTACCCTTAGCTTAAAGTTTCCCCCAGTTTTACTGTTTGGGGAGACACCTCTTTGGGAAAGATCCCCAGTGTTCTGCTTACTTGCTGCAAGTAATAATTAATCCTTCATTTTCCTGATCTTTGGCTTGGTTGTGTCTTTTGACTTGACACTCACCAAGAGGCAAACCCAGTTTTCCACGTAACAGTGGGAGCTCACTTCTTTTGCCCAAACACTGCTCGAAGAATGGAGGCTCTACGTTGGACATAGCACCACTGAGACTCCTGGGGCCCTAGCCCTTAATCTGGCTTATGAGGTTGGGGTTCCATACAGACAGAGACAAGATAGGGTGACTTAGGATTGCTGGCCCTCCTTCCACTGAATTCTAGCTCAGAGAGAAGCATTGTCATTGCCCCACGCACCAGATCCTTGGCTTAGGGATTTTTCCTGGCGGGAAAATGTGTGACATAGAATAAAGAGCTCCAGATATCTTTCTAAAGGAACTGATTTCATTTGTAGCAAAGTGGAAACGTTTAAGTCAAAGGGCCCTCTCAAGAATAGTGAGAGATTGTGGTGAAAGACAATTTGATAGATTGATAGATTCATTGAGGTACAGGTGAAACTGCAGGCAGCTAGTTTGTTGGTGAGAAACGGAGAGAGCTGGTAAGAGACCTCATGGGGTCTGAAAAAAATGTCAAACAGTGACCCTGGCAATTATTCCTTCAAAGGAAGTGGAATGTGATTGGATCAATCCATGAAGTAATTTATGCCCCAGGGCATTGTTGAAAACAACAGAGCAATCAGTCAGCAATATTAATTGTTAAGTGCCACTCGGCCCTTAACACCTGGGTGTGGTCAGGGAAAGAGACACTTAAAGAGAGTCTGCCAAAACTAGTGGCATCCCAGGGTGACCATGGGCGTATGCCAAGCTGTAACCTCTGAGGAGAAACATTAGAGATTTTACAGTACAGGGTGAAATAGACTTAGCTAAGATAATCCAGCCAGTCACTAAACAAGTAAATGAGCAGATAACAGTAACAAACGCCAGAAGAGAGTGGACTAATAGCCAGAGTTGCTGCAATATATAATGTAAAATGTCCAGTTTCCAACAAAAAATATAAGACATGCAGAGAAACAGGAAAGTATGGCTCATATACCAGGGGAAGAAACAGCAAAAACACTGCCTGTGAGTGACTGGATGTAGGGTTTAACAAAACTTTAAAGTAGCTCTTAAAATCTATTCAGAGAAGTAAAGGAAATCATGATTAAAGGAGTAAAGAAAGGTATGATGACATGTCACATCACATAGACTATCAGTAAAGAGAAATTATAAAGAAGGACAAAATGGAAATTCTGGATTTGAGAAGTACAATAATTGAAATAAAAATTTTACTAGAAAGGCTCATCTGTAGATTTGAAGTGACAGAAGAAAGAATTAGTGAATTTGAAGATGGATTAATAGAGATTATGCAAAGCAAAGAATAGAAGGAAAAAAAAGGGAGTGAGAAAGATGAACAGAGCCTCAAGAAATTTGAGGCACTATTAAATGCACAAACATATGTGTAATGGGAATACCAAAACGAGAGAAGTGAAAGGAACAAAAAAATTTTTTTTCAAAGAAATAATGTTTGAAACTTCCCAAATGTGAAGAAAACTTTATACATTCAAGAAACTCGATAAATCATAGTAGGATAAATTCAAAGAGATCCACAGGCACATCACAGTAAAAATGCTGAAAGCCAAAAATAAGGAGAAAATCTTGAAAGTAGCAAGAAAAAAATGACTCATCACTTATTAGGGAACCCCAACAAGAATAACAGCTAACTTTTCGTCAGAAGCAATGGATGCCAGAGGCAGTGGGAAAACGTTCAAAGTGCTCAAAGAAAAACAGTCAACCTAGAATTCTTTATCCAGCAAAGCTGTCTTTCAAAAATAAAGGCAAAACAAAGACATTGCCAGACAAACAAAAATTGAGAAATTAGTTGCTAGCAGACCCACTTTACAAACACTAAAGGAAGTTCTTCAAATGAAAGCAAGTAACTCAAGATAATAATTTGAATGCACACACACACAAAATGAAACTACTAGTAAAGTTAGCTAATTATAAGAGACAGTATAAATGCAAGTTTCTTCTCCTTTTTTCTCTTAGTTTAAAAAGTAATTGTATAAAACAATATGTGTATTATATATTGTTGGGCCTGTGAGATGTAGAAATGTGATATATTTTCCAGTAATAGCTCAAAAGAGGCAGGTTAGAGCAAAGCTGTGTTGGACTAAGGAAATGATTCCGGGGGTCATCCAAGTCCACAGGAACAAATGAAGGGAACCAGAAATGATAAAAAAAGAAGACTAATATAACAAAAAGTATAAATGCCTATTTACTCTCCATTCTTCTCTTAGCTTCTTTAAAAGACATAAAAAGGTATAAAATTATAAAATTATAAAAATTATAAAAATAATTATAACAATGCATTGTTATCCATTCTAACATATATGGATGTAATATATACAAAATAACCCAAAAAAGGGAAAAGGAGAATGGAGCTATATATGAATAACCTTTCTGTATCTCACTGGAATTAAGTTAGTATCAAGCTGAAGCTGAATTTGATAAATTAAAAAATATGTAGTAACTTCAAGAGCAACCACTAAGGAAATAACTCCCCAAATTGAAAAAACTCATTAAAGAAATTAAAATTCTTCCTATATATATTAAGAGATTTATTGACAGGGATTGGCTTATGTGATTGTGGTTGCTGGCTGGGACTGTGGTGGATTCACAGTCCATGAGGAAGGTCATCAGGAGGGATAGGCTGTAAACTCTTGGGCAGAAGTTGGCCCTGTAGTTACTGGTAGTATTTTTTCTTCCTCAGAGAAATCTCAGTTCTGCTCTTTAGGCCTTTCAATTGATTAGGTGGAGCCCACCAGATGATGGAGGACAATTTCCTTTATTTAAATCAACGGATTGTAGATGTTAATCACTTCTACAAAATACCTTCACAGCGACAGCTAGATTAGTGTTTCATCGAATAAGCAGGGACTGTACCCTAGTCATGCTGACCATCACACATCCCAAACAAACTCCATGTGCCTAAATGTTTGCTTTAGAGTCAGCTTTTGGAGGAACCCAAAGTAAGATACCCCCTATACCACTCTCCTGTTTGACTCAGCATGGCCCGAGGTTCCCCTCTCTAAGGGAGTAAAGCTCATTTTGAACACAAGCAATTCCCGTGACAGCCCATGCTCTCAAAACCCCATGGCTCCTCGTCCAGAATGTTATGTGTTGGGAGATTGTGTCAGCTCTCTCTTGGATGCTGTTTGCTCATGCAAGGCCAAGTTTGACACATTATCTTGGCTGCCACAGCCCTCTGTATCCGTAAGCCAGTGTTTTCTGTCATCACCTTTGCTAAGTGTCCCAGGATTCAAATAAATACCGCATGCCCCCCGAGTAGTATTTACAGCTGTCTGAAGAAGGTATTCATGGGAAGACTTCTGATTTAAAAAAATTTCTCCCCATTTCCCCTGAGCCCAGCATTGAATATTTTCACTACAAAGCTAGACTCAGGACAGAAAAACAGCAGATAAACATTGCCATATGTTTTTAAAACCATGTAGGATTTTTTTTTTTTTTGAGTGAACTGATACTACTCTCAAAAGTTTATATGAAGATCTCTTATCATTTATAGTGATTCAAAACAGAAGGAAGCAATTGGGTTAAGGGAGGTCCCATTTTTTTCTTTCAAGTCTTTTATAATTTGTACTGGAAAAATGCAGCAGGCACCTAAAACCTTTGAGGGGTACGTGCAGGGTGGGGATTAGGAGTCAGCAAAATATTCGTTATCTCTATTTTTAATAACAAGAGCTAAGAGTTATTATCAGCTTCTCCATGCTAGGTACCATGCTAAGTGCTTTGCATGCTGAATCTCATTTGATTTTCAAAACGACTCTTTGAGATAGGTGCTATTTTAACCCCAGTTTCAAGATGAGAAAACAGAGGCCCAGACAAGCCAGATAAGCTGTGAACAGTCTCATAGGTGTAAGTGGTAAAGCTGGCCTTGAACCCTGTCCCGGTCCGATTACAGAGTGTGAGCGTGTAACCGCTGTGCCGCAGGCTGCTTCTGATTGGATGCTAATGCCACCTGCAAAACAGATGTGGGCCGTTCCTAACTCCCAGTATTCACGGAAATGCTCTTGTTGGGATTTTCGCGTCTCAGGGCTGGCGTTGAAAGTCCTCGTTGCCTGTGGCTGGGCTCATGTAGAAGAGAGTAAGATTTCGAGGGAAGGGTAAAAATGAGAATCTTCATTCCCACAAGAAAAAAAAAAGTCTCTTTCCCTGTCACTTGCAGCATGTCATCAAAGGGAAATAACCTTTGTGACACGGAAACAATGTCACTTAAGACGTGGACTTGTCTTCCTCCATTCAGTTATATGATTAATTTTCTTCGTATTAACTTGGAATGAGCCCATTTAAAAGAGTACTTTTTTCCTTGAAAGCATTGCTCATTATGCTATCATTTTAAGTAATTAAATCAGAATAAATGGCTCTGTGAAGCTATTTTAATGTAACATCTAATTATATCTGACCTAGACTATGAACTATAATCATTAAGTACATGAACTGTGTAATGTTCTGCACGTTCTTTAATAATTTATACGGCAGAATTCGGCTGCATGGAGTTGAAAGCAGGGACGGCGTCTTCTGTGACACCTGTTATCTGCCTGGGATTGCAGAGGTGGCCTGTGTGGCAGCTGCTGGCCCACCTCAGCATCCTTCCCTCTCTGGATGCTCAACTCCAGTGGAGGGAAACTGTCTTTGTACTTTGGATGCACATTAATTATTTTGACAAGGAACTCAGAACAAATCAATGACATGGGTAGCATTTATATACTTCTGGCAATTGAAATGTTTTCTGGGCCTGATTAAACGTGGCCTCACGAGGGAGGGCACCTTACCGGATGAGCTAATTCTGTTGCCCAGAAGGTGTCTGGACCACCAGAGTCACACGCTGGCTGTTACTGGAACCGCTGCTCTGTGTTTGCATTTGCATTCGCACTTGTAAGTCTTGAACTTGGCCATGGGAATGTGTTCTTGGCGACAGCTCAAGAGAAGACCTCTCTAAAACCAGGAGGGATGTTTCAACCAAATTTGGGAAGACACGTCACTGTGACAGCTTTTGTTCTTGAATTTGTAAGCGAGGAATTTTTTTCTTTTAATCCATTGCTGTTACTAAAATTAGTTTCAATTTTGGACCTTTTTTTCCCTCCTTCTTTTGCATTTATCATTCTCATTGGGATACTGTCATAATTTTTCTTCTCTTTTTTAAATAGTTAAGCTTGTCATGCTTTGGGAAATAAAGACGTTTGTTTCCATTGCCTCTTTTGGTGGGAGGAGAGTGAGAAACAAAAGATTTTGGTCTCTGAAGTACAAATTCACTATCCCTTCTTTGCAAGTCTGAAAAATTCTGAAAACTGAAAGTTTCTTCATTGCTCATTTCATGTTGAAACCTGCACTGATCTCTGATCATTTGGCTAAACCTGACCTTTATTGACCGATGCTGTTGGTTAATCCACACGGTTGATCGCACTTCTGTAAATTTTCACACGTCCCACTGCAGAAGTATTGGTGTGTTTGATTATCAACTGCTGCCCTAGACCCACTAGGAATATCATAGAGTACACTGTATATGCCCCTTTCTAAAATCTGAAAAGTTCTGATTCCCTGAACAGTTCTGGGCCCCAAGGTCTAAGAGATGGAGACGTGAAACTTGGAATAAAGATGATATCAATAACTATCATTTATTGAACCCCACAGTGTCCCAGGCACTTTACCTGTGTTGTCGCTTTTATGGTCACTCATCGTATAGATTGTTTTCATTTAACGGATAAGAAAACTAAAGTTCAGAGAAGTGATTTGCCCAAGGACACAGGGATAACGTATTTATCAATCTTTATAAATATTCTTTCGAACAGATGAGGTATTACCATAACATTTTGTTTTCCTGGCCAGATACCCAGAATGTAGTGACTGTTCAGAATGTCTTGCAGAGAGGAGATCTTGTGTCCCGTCCTGCGTGCTACAAACCTTGCCTCATTCAGCGCTCACAGCTAATGGCCAAGGAGCACTTCCTGCGTGTCAAGCATGAACCATGTGCTTTTGTTCGTTTCACCATCACAACAATACTATAAGATGGGAACTGTTATCTCCTCTCCCCCACCCCATTTTACAGATGGCAACACTGAGGCTTAGGGAGGTGACTTAAGTTGTTTTGAGATCATGCTGTTGTCGAACCCAAATTTGTGTGCCCAGTGAGGCCGGCCAAACTGAAACCTTGGACTTTGGAGCAGAGAAAGGTTTGCTGCAAAGGCCAAGCAAGGAGTGTGGGCAGCCCCTGCTCAGAAGACCTGAACTAACTGATGGGCTTCTGGGAAGAGTTTTTAAAGGCAAATTTTAGGGTAAGGGCTGCAGGATGGCTTTCTTCTGATTGGTTGGTGGGGAGGTAACAGAGTGGTGTTCCAAGAATCTCAGTCATCAGCCTTCTAGTTCCAGCCAGTCTGGGGTCCACATGCTTGTGCTCAGCCTGAAGTTACCATCCTCCACCTGGGTGGCGGCCTTGGTTCCTGTAGAAGAACTCAGAGATCTGTATCAGATTGTTATGTCCACCCATTGAGGAGGAACTAGGACTCTGTTTTATTGCTGCACTGTTGTGTCTTGACTGCTTTTCCTTTGTTTCTGCTTTCCCTCTCTTCCCTAATAAGTAACTGCTTGAATCTGCCCTTTGGAACTCAAGGAAGGCCTACAAACAAGAAATGGGGGCCACAGAAAGGCTTTTGTACCTGTGAGGACCCCACAAGGCCCTGCTTGTTTTCAAAAGCACCCTTAAATGGCCAGGGTGAGAGCAGAGCCTGTGCTTCCTCATATCTAAGCCAAGCAGCCATCACCTTATCAACTCACTCTAAAGTTGAGAAGTGTTAAAATTCACCAAGACTCAAGAAAAGAATTCAGTCACAGCCAATGTAACTCACAGCAAAAGAAAACTTTTCAACTGCAGGCCCATAAATCGTAAAGCCTCCTAACCCAGTTTGTGGAGCCAGCACCCTAGGAGGAGACTCATTTCTTTCTGGGCTGGAGACTGAAGGCCAGCCGCAGAGGATCCGTCTGTGTTGTCAACACAAGGTTCACGTTGGGTGTAATAAACCCATTATATATTGGGTTTCTCGTCTTCTTTCTTTTTTTAAAAAAATTATTTATTTATTTATTTATTTGTTTTTGGCTGCGTTGGGTCCTCGTTTCTGTGCGAGGGCTTTCTCCAGTGGCGGCGAGCGGGGGCCCCTCTTCATCGCGGTGCGTGGGCCTCTCACTGTCACGGCCTCTCTTGTTGCGGAGCACAAGCTCCAGACGCGCAGGCTCAGTAGTTGTGGCTCACGGGCCCAGTCACTCTGCGGCATGTGGGATCTTCCCAGACCAGGGCTCGAACCCGTGTCCCCTGCATTGGCAGGCAGACTCTCAACCACTGCGCCACGAGGGAAGCCCTTGTCTTCTTTCTTGACTCAAAATCTCAAGTAAGTTTCTGGTTCCTATATTAAATCAAATTAAATATTGACTTGAGTTACTACCAATTATAAGGCACTTTCTTAGGGAATGGAGAAAGACCAGTGGACAAATCAAAGTCTCTGCTTTGAAGAAGCTTATGTTGTAGTGGCAAGGGGGATAGTCATTGAGAGAATAAAAATGTAGTGTGCCGGTAACTGCTAATGGGCACAGGCTTCTTTCTGGTGTGATGAAAATGACCTGGAATTAGATGGTGGTGATGGTTGCACAACCTTGTGAATATATTAAAACCTCCTGAATTGCACACTTTAAATGGGTGAATTTTATGGTATGTGGTTTGTATCTCAATAAGAATAATATGTCAGGATGTAATAAGAGATAAGAAAACAACAAAACAAGGTGGAGAGCCAGAAAGTGACAAGAGATGCTGGATTAGATGAGATGGTCAGGGAAGGTGCAGAAGATGCTCTTAATGTTCTCCTGTCCGCCCTCTGTCCACCATGATTGGTGAATCATGGTGGACAGAATTCCCCATTGGGAGAATTTTGGTCCTGCCTGTAACTCCCCACCTCCAGCACCTGCATTGCTCTGATTCTATGCCCAAGTGCCTTCTTCCCCATCATGGAATTCGCCCTGTATGAGCATGTACAATCATGACAACTAAGCAAGGTGGTGGGGAGTTTTATGGGCTGAATTGTGTCTCCCCCCAGATTCATGTGTTGAAGCCCTAATCTCCGGTACCTTAGAATGTGCCTGTATTTGGAGATAGGGCCTTCTGAGAGGCTATTAAGTTAAAATGAGCCAATCCAACACAGAGAGTCACTTAGGGTTGTACATGTCCAGAAGAAAGGCCATGTGAGGACACAGGGATAACGAGGCCGTCTGCAAACCAAAGGGAGAGGCCTCAGGAGAAACCAAACCTCTGACACCTTGATCTTGGACTTCCAGCCTCCACACCTGTGAGGAAAATGAATTTCTGTTGTTTAAATCCCTCAGTCTATGGTATTTTTGTTACAGCAGCTGGAGCTGACTTTGACAGTTAACCAAACCCACAGCTCAAGCATGTAGTGTCAGACTAATATAATGTGAGGAAGGCATGACCGGCCATTGCTGGTTTGGGAGATGGAAAGGAGGCCCAAGGCAAGGAACACGAGCAGCCTCTAGAAGCTGGAAAAGGCAAGGAGACGGTTTCTCCTTTCAAGCCTCCAAAGAGGAATGCAGCCCTGCAGACCCCTTGATTTTTCACCTAGTGAGACCCATTTTGGATTTCTGACTTCCAGAACTGTAAGAGAATAAATGTGAGTTGTTTTAAGCCACTAAGTTTGTGGTAATGTGTTACAACAGCAATGGGAAACTCATACATACAGCTTCTGTCCCATTGCTCAGCTCTGCTGTGGAAGCCTGAAAGCAGCCACAGACCACGTGTAAATGAATGGCGGTGGCTGGGTTCCAATAAAACTTTATTTGCAAACACGAGTGGTGGGGCGAATTTGTCATGCTGCCCGTAACTTGCCATCTCCTGGAATACAGAATCTCTACAAGGGAATGCAAAAGACAGAGGTGGGTCTTTATGTATTGTATTAACATGGTCCTATCTCCAAGATATTGTTAAGGGGAAAAAGAAGGGTGCAGGAGACTCTGTTTATTCTCATTTGTGTTAAAAAATGTATAGGTGGAGATTTACACTACATGTGTACGAGCCTGTATATGCATATACAATTTCTGGAAGGATACACATGAAATATACTCAGTGGCTCTTCTGAAGAAGAGGACGGTGGGTCTGGGGTGGGAGAAAGGCTTGCATTGATGATTCTCTTTTTGAGCTGTTTGAATCTCTGTGTTCGAGCTGTGTGTATGTGCTTTTTCTTTCTTATTAAATGACAAAAATAAAAATGTTTACAAACCACCTATTCAAAACCAACCCAAGCATTGTGCCAATGTCCGTTGTTGTTTTACTTGAATAGCATGTAAGAAAGTTTTTATTGAAATCTAGTGTAGGCACAGAAAATCACACATATTTCAAGTGTGCAACCTGATGAATTTGCGTAAAATAAACACACCCGTGTGCCCAGCAGTGTGAGGGAGAAACAGAACACGCCAGCATCTGAGGAGCCCCTCTGCTCCCAGACTGACAGTGCCCGAGAGTCACTGCCACTCCAGACCACAACGGCAGAAGTTAGGTTTGCTTGTATTTATACTTAATGTAAATGAAATCACAGAATATCTCTTCTTCTGTGTCTTGTTTCTTTCACACAACTTTATGTTTGTGGGACTGTCTTATTTCTATGTGTGTGCAGTTATAGAGGGTCATTCTCATGTCTGTAGTGCATTTCGATGTGAGAATACACCATAATTATCTTTTCTACTGTGGATGGGCATTTGGGTAGTTTCCGCGATGGGACTTTCATGCATAGTGCTACTGGCCATTTTTATCTTAGCCCCTATTTAAGTCCTGTTGAAGAATTCTGTGCCTTCTCCAAGATTCCAAAGAAATTCTCCTACTGTGTCTTCTAAAGCTTCATTGCTTTACCTTTCATATTTAGGTCTGTCATTTACTGGGAATTAAGGGATGGGTAAGACACAGTTCTCACTCATAGAAAGAGCCAATTGACCTACCAGCATCCATTGAAAAGACCATTTTTTCTGACTGCATTTCAGTGTTCTGGACTGGACTTGAAAAATATTTAGGAATTTAAGTGTTTTATATCTGAAAGGGACCCAAAAATCTAGGAGACCTGACTGATAGATTTTCTAGGGGCAGAGACACAAACCTCTCTGTGTAACTAAAAATGTGTGTGTGTGAGGTATATGTATGTATATGTGTGTGTGTGTGTGTTAGGGCAGTGTGTGTGTTAGGTGTGTATGTATTAGGAGTGTGTATGCATTAGGGGTGTGTGTTAGGGATGTGTGTTTATGCATAGGTGTGTGTATCTATTGGGTGTGTGTGTATGTGTGTTAGATATGTGTGTGTGTACAGGTGTGTGTGTACAGGTGTGTATTTTTTGTGTGTGGAAGGTCTTTTAGGTATTATGTGTGTATGTATGGGGGGTGTGTGTGTGTTAGGGTTGCGTATGTATGTGTTAGGTGTCTATTAGGAGTGTGTATGAGGGATGTGTGTTTATGCATAGGTGTGTGCATGTATTAAGTATGTGTATGTATTGGGGATGTGTGTGTGTACAGGTGTGTGCATTAGGTGTGTACCTGTATTTGGCGTCTGTGTATCTGTGTTTATGGAATCAAGGGCTCCTCTGTGGAGGTTCTACTCAGGTTCCCAGGAGAGGGTTCCTGGACCAGGGGAAGGAAGGGGCTTATCCAGCCCTAGGATAATTAGGGCAAAGGGCAGGGGCTGCGGAACTTGGTTTTTAGAACAAGGCATGTGTTCAGAGCCTGGCCGGCTGCACAAGAGAACTGATGGATTGGTTTCTTTATGTGCCTTTTGCCCCAGGCCAGACTGTTTCTTGAAACGGGGTCTCCTCTCAGAGGGATTTGAGGTGGCTGCAGCCATTGGGAGCTGAATGCTGGTGTGTGTGGGACGCAGGCAGGGCTGGTGAATCCCGTGCTTCTAGGCCCCCTGCCCCCAGGAAGAAAGACCCGCCATGGAGTCTCTCCCCATTCAGTGAGCCAGGAAGTGGGCAACCAGCTCAGACTAGTCTCTCATCGCTCAACTGGGAGCCTGCTTTTAGCCCTGCAAATATATATTTGTTAGTTTCAGTGGGTGAATTTTCTCCACATCTACTTAAATAATACAAATTCTGCCACCAAATTTTCCTAAATGTCTGTCTTCTGTGTAATTTGTATGTCATGCTATCGAGACTGCTGCTTGAGATACTTCAGTGGATAAATTATTCTCTCCTCCACTTCTGCAAAAGATTACACTCTTTGATGTGAAAATTATATGCACTTAGAAATATGCTAATCCAAAAAATGATTTGAGAAGGGGAGAAGAAAGCGAGCAGCTGACTCGGACACTGCCATAGTCGTTTGCACCTGCACCAGGCGATTCCTGAAGGCGAGGGAGATCTTGCCAACTCTTCTCACCCCAAAGTGGTTTTTAGTTTCAAAAGGCATTGATTTCTCGAAATCGGATGGAGGCAATTCTAATGCAAAATATGACGATTTTAAATATATTAAGTGGTTGGGAGGTAGCAGTGGAGATTAGCGTGGTATTAGGGAAACGTTCATTCATTCATTGATGTACGTATTCAGTGACGATTAATGGAACACCCCGTGTTAGACAGCCACAGAGAATAAACCAGATGGTGTGTCTGCCCTCTTGAAGTTGTCAGAACTTAAGATGGTCAGGGTCTGTTGGCAAAGAACGCTTGGAATCTACTCTAGATGAGACACTTGTTACTCAGGGTGTGGTCCGTGTAGCGTCCTCAGCGGGACTGTCAGAAATGCAGACGTTCCAACACTGGCTCCCCTAGACCTAGTGAATCAGAATCTGCATTTTAATAAATCCTCAGGTCACTCATATTCACGTTCATCCTTGGCTACTCATTAGAATCATCTGGGGAACTGAAAAAAGTTCTGAGGCCCAGAGTGCACTCCAGGCCAATCAAATCAGAACCTCTGGGGGTGGGACTCAGGCATAGCAGAAAACCGTTCCTCTGGATGTCCTGAGTCAGAGTTTCTGGGGGCGGTATCCAGGAACCTATTAGTAGCCAGCCATTCAGACAAAACCTGTTGGGTAAGCGCTCAGAGCTCCTTGAGAGAGGAGACTGGAAGACCTTTGCATGGTGGAAGGGGAAGGGGATAAAGCAGAAAGGAGAACTCAGTCTGGGGGTGGGGTAGGTGGGGAGAGTCCTGAACTTCACAGCTTTCTTTAACTCTTAATATTGACATACTTTCAGACTTACCGAAAAGTTGCAAGAAGAGTGCAAAGAATTTCGTTATACACTTCACCCAGACTTCCCAGCCCAAACTTTAACATATTATCACAGTCGTGGCTCTCACTTCCGGCTCTCCCACTGTGTGTATGTGTGTGTGTGTGTGTACACACACATATATAATTATATAATATGTACATACACACATATGCACATATATATCCACCCCCAAACCATTGAGAGTAAGTTGCAAACTTGATTCCCCGTGACTTCGTTATGTATTTTCTGAAAGCAAAGACATTCTCTTATATAATCACAATATATGATTAAAATCAGGCAATTAACACTGATAGAATCCATTTTCTAATCCACAGACCTTATTCAGAATTTTGTCAATTGTCTCAGTACTGTCCTTTAAAATAAACGAACATGTGCTACGTTCAGTTCTCGTGTCTTTGTTTTTCTTTAAGCCAGAACATGGTTTTTGGCATTTTAGTATTTCATGACACGGACATTTTTGAGGTACACAGGGTAGTCATTTTATAAAGTATCCCTCAATTTGAGTTTGTCTGATGTCTCCTTGTGAGCGTGCTCAGGTTATGCACCTTTGGCAGGGATACCACTGAAATGATCCCATGTCCGCCTCACCACATCAGATCCAGATGCCCTTGGCATTGCCTGTTAGTGGTGATGTTAACCTTGATGACTTGGTTATGATGCTCTCTGCCAGGTTTCTCCTCTGGAAAGTTGCATTTTGCCTTTTGTAATTCATTATATTGTGATAAGAGACTTTTGGGACTTTGTAAATATTGTTCCTCCTCCAACTTTAACCCACTGGTTTCAGCATCTGATGATGATTCTTGATGGAATCAGTTACTATTACAACGTTTGCCAAATGGTCAGTTTCTAATTTTATCATCCCTCTGATGTTATTATTAGTTTTTTGGTTTTTTGTTGGTTTTTTTTTTATTATTATAAGGGAGAGCTTCCCCTTCTGCTCACTTGTTTAGTAACTTACACAAGTTCATGGATTCTTGGTGTATTCTACGTGTTACACTTGTTGACTATTTAGCGCTCAAATGATCTGGGATTTGGCCAGTGCGAACTCTGTCAGCCTGGCTCCTGTGTTCTCTGGACATGTCCCCATCAATCTTTGATCACTTCCTTACTTTCTGGAACAGTAAGACATTCCAGGCTCAGATCTCTATTCAGGCTGAACTACATTGGGGCTGACACTTCCTGGGAGGGGTTTTACAGTTTAACACTGATCTGATTTCAGTGAGGAAAATTTTAGTGAATGGCATTGGTAAGACGATCTCCTCTGGATTTTTACAACCTGTAAAAGTTCTAAACTTGACGTTCAACAGTGGATGTTTTCCTGAAACAGTGGGCAAACGTGGAGTTGGGAGGAGGGATTCAATTCTGTTTAAAATAATGCGGTTATCTTGTCTACACCTAACTTCATAACGTTTTTAAAGCAGATTTCATTTATGAACTCTTTCCATAAGTTTCCATAAGATTTTAACTTAGTTCTCATAGAAACAGCAACTCTTATTGCCATTTCAATTTTTGAAGTGAGTCCTCACCAGTAACATTGTCCCTTTTAACAAATAACAGTGTTGTTAAAACAGGCTGCAAAAATGGGCTCAGTATTCATATCCTAAGACAGAGTGGTCTCTTCAATAGTCACTGTATATTTTCTTAATTCCAGAACTTTTCCAGATGGAAAGTTCTGAAATCAAGTGCTCAAAGACTGATAGGGACACGTCCAAAGAACATAGGAGCCAGGTTGACAGGGTTCCCACTGGCCAAATCTGGGATCATTTGAATGTTAAATAGTAAACAAGTGTAACACATGGAATAACCTAAGAATCCATGAACTTGTGTAAGTAAATAAATAAATGGGGACGTTCTCACTTGAGGACAGTTTTGCCCCTGCGGACAATTGATGATGTCTGGGGACATTTTTAATTGTCACAACGGGATAGGGAAGGAATTGTTACTGGGTAGAGACCAGGGATGCTGCTAAACATCCTGCAGTGCACAGCACAGCCCCACAATTAAGAATTATCCCTTCTAAAGTGTCAGTAGTGCCGACAAGACGAATCCTGCTCCAGAGGGAAGCATCCATGGTTTCCCAAAGTGTGATGTGTAGAATACGAATCCCCCAAAGTGTAACAGAACCTCGATTCTATTTGAGGTGGTAATACACCCAACAAAAAGACAACATTCCAGTTTTGCTTACATTTAAGGGGGTGTATGTGACTATGGAAATGTTGTATAGGACTTTGGGGAGGACTGTGAAAAAAGTTGATGCACCCGGGAGGTGGACTCCTTTGTCTTTCCCTCCTTCATCCATTGCTGGCCTGGAATACACATGTGGTAGCTGGGGCTCCAGCAGCCATCTTGGGCCATGAAGTGACTCTAAGGATAAAAGCTACTCGCTTTGAGTTTAGCAAAGCAGGAAGACAGGAGCATGCGTGTCTGAAAACACTGTGGACCCCCATAGTAACTCTAAAGTATCTGGCCTTGGATTTCTCTTATTTATGTGTGAGAAAGAAATTCTTACTTACTGTTATTTTGGGTACATACGCCTTTTCAATTTTTAATAAATATGGTTAATAATTTTCCAACTTGGCATTTAATACAACATATATGTGTACATGCACAACAGACACCCCTTGAATTAGAAAATCTGTAGAGAACAACGTTCTCCTTTAGAAAAGCATGTGCTTTCCCCCGAAGATAATTTAATTTCAATGAATACCTTCCCACAAGAGGTATTTTGCCCCCAGCAGAGGGAATGAGTTCTTTTGAAAATGGTACGTGCTTTGTTCTACTTACTTCTTACACATTCCAAAATAAATGAGTATTCTAATAATTTAGTGCATGCCACTTGATTTGTACCATATGCCCGTGTCAGGAATAAAGGGCTTCAGTGCATTTTCTTATCTGAGTGTTGAATTGGGCTCCTAAACTTCCTGGCTGGCTTGCACCATCAGGCGACCATCTGACTGGGACAGAGCGGGTTAGGGCAAGCTGGGCGTTCTCCTTCCTCAGGGCAGAACCTCACAAGCATCTGCACTCAAAGAGAGACGTTTCTTCCTCTTCTAGGAGATTTCAGTTAAGGGGCCTCTGAAACATTGTAATTGATGGGTTATGGAGAAGGAAAGCGACGTGTCTGCTAAGGTAGATCTCCGTCCCGTACTCCCTTAGGATGCAGCTCTGTGATTTCAGGGTTACAATGAGTATTAGCCAGATTTTAATAATTCCCCTCCCTTCCTTCCCTCCATCTCTCCTAAGTAGTAACAATAGGTAGCATTTATTGTGCATTTTTTATATGGTAATATGTGTTCTACATCCTCTTCTCATTTCATCGGTAGGTACCATCATTAGCATCCTCAATTTGGCAAACCAAGACTTTAAAATGTTGTGTAAAATGACATCTGCAAACACCCTGTTTCCACATAAAGTCACAGGCTGAGATCCTGGGTGGATACAAATTTGGGAGGGGGTGCTCTTCCACCCACTGGACTGCGCAAGTTTTTAACTCCTGCGGAATACGATCTTACGTAACAGCCTTCCCCGTGCAATGTTTAGTTTTGATTGTGTGTATGTGTGTGTCAACTCCCCGGGGGAGAAATTTCACATAGAATGCTTACTGCTTCTTCAAGTGCAAGTTCTATCCTAAGAGACCAAGATGTATTCTCTTTCACAGGCGTGAGGACAAGCCCAGCCCATTTGGCTTTTACTGGGTGTCACCGCTCCATCCATCAGACTTGCCTGTGTCTAGAAGGCTGTTTTCATGCATTTTTATGGCTGCTGGAGACTCCATTAAAGGCACGTTCAATCAGCGGCCTGACAGTGACAGAGCCCAGTTGCTCACCAATTCTCTCTCTTGAAATTTATAGAGATCATAAAAGACTTGTAGGAAATCCTTTGGCCTCCACATTTGGGTTGCAAAGTGTCTCCTTTAAAAGGCAGAATGCCACTGAAGACCATTTAGCCATTTGGTTTTTGCATTTCCTGGGTTTGGGTTCCTGATCCGCTCTTCCCACCCAGGCCCTGGGCCTCGTGCTACAAAACCCAGACTTGGGAATGAGGGAGCCTCATTAGAAGGGGCAGAAGTAGTGCTTCTTGATTTTTTTTTTTTCCCCCTTTCCTACCGTCCCAGGGACCGGGAATGTATCAGCAAGGTCCTGACCTTGGCCATAGTTTGGCATCATAGCAAACCTGCAATTCTGCTGTGTGGAAATAACCCAAGTTGGGCCGTTGGCAGTTGTGCAGCCCTGGGTACCCCTCCCCGTGGAGGAGCACGTGGTGGGCGTCTGGGTTTGCCAACCCTGCATCCACATAGGGTGAGAGTACCTTGTCTTTGCTTTGGAGGCCGTCCTGCTTCACTTAGTGACTTAGTGTCTGTGCTGCTGGCGCCCCCCGCCTCCACCCCACCACCTCACCTCCACAAGGGGTGGGGCCCGACACCCACACCCAGGCACATCAGACGCCTTTCTGAGGCTTCTGTTGGAGTTATTAGGAAGCTCGCTTTCCACAAGGACTGTGCTGGGCCTTTTGCCCTCAGAGCTTGTCTCCTACTTCCTTACTTTCCCTCCACTGTTGTCTGTATTCCAGAGGGCCGGCCCCTACAGGCTGCATTTCCCCAGCACCCTGGCCAGCTGGCTTCCAGCTGGGTTGGGCCAGTGGAAGGCCCTGGGGTAGACTGAGGGTGAAAGTAGGGAGAGGCCAGAGTAGTTCTCCCTGTCCCTCCCTGTCTTGGGCAGTGTCTCCAGCAGCAACTCAGCTCCTCTCTGGCTCTAGCCCCCACCAGACTGGTACCCAGCCTCTGGGCTCCAGGTACATCATCCTGCTCTCTTTTTCTCTCTGATATGAAAGGCAGTGCCTTCCTAATGTGGCTATTCTCTGGATTAGTCAATATCCCTGGTTGTCTTGTAAGCAATTCCCTCACCTCTATAACCAGTTCCCTGCATTAATTTTTTTTCCAATGCAAATACCCCAGTGGTTTATTTTCATGTGTGGTTCAAGAGAAAAGTAATCTGGAACTGCAGCAGGCCAACGAGTGGGGAGAGTTAGACTGAGAATGAAGCTAACAGGGAGGAAAGCAGGGCTGAGAGAGAGAGAAAAAGAAGACGATAGACTGAGTCAGCGTGATGTGAACTCCTGGATACAGCTATGCCTGAAGCCCCTGGGCTTTTCATTTATGTTAGCCAACAAATCCCTCTCTGTCCTCACTTTTTTTTTCCTGATCCAGTTTGAATTGAGTTCATGTCACTATAGCTGAGATGCCTGTCATAGCAATATTGAAAATAGTGAGATGCCCATTAAGCATTATTTTTTGTTGTTGGGTTTTTGTTGTTGTTGTTGTTTGTTTTATTTTCAGCAAAAGTTCTGCTTTTAAAAGGTTTTTCATCAGAGGCAGCAAATCACCTTTAGAACAGATTTTTCTTTTTTGAAAAGGTCATCAAAGATTCTCTAGTTAATCAAATGTGAGGCAAATATTCACTTCAGGTTCCCAGAGAAGACTCAAACAAAGGAATTATTTCACCATTCTGAGCTGCACTATGTTTTTAAAAGTTCTGATTTGTAAAATATGTGTGTATCTTGGATATATGCATGTATTACAACTAATCAAATTGTATACTTTGGTACAGTTTAGTCCATGTCAATTATTCTTTAATAAAGTTGGAAAATGCAAAAAAAAAAAAAAAAGCATAGGAAAAACACGTAGATAGGAATACTATTCAGCACTAAAAAGGGATGAACAGCTATCATGCTGGATACATTTGATTTGACTCTGCAGATGAATCTCAGACTCATTATGCTGAGTGAAAGAAACCAGACACAAAAGGAGACATGTTATGTCATTCTGCACATAGGAAACTCTACATGACACAACTCTAATCTGTAATGACAGAAAACAGGCCAGTGGTTGCCCAGGGAAAGAAGTACGGGGAATTATTTGGGATTAGAGACGCAAGGGAACTTTCAGGGATAATGGGAAGTTTCCCTGTCTTCACTGTGGTCGTAATTACACAGGGGTAAAATTTAGTCAAACTCATTGAAAGGCATAATTAGAATGGGTGCACTTTAATGCATGTCGTATGTACACTACACCCAGTAAATTCGATATTATAAAAAAGTCAATGTGTACATTCCATATGATAGAATTTTTTCCCAAATGAAGAGCTATTATTAAATCCACAGTATGTTTTCCCATGAAATGGGAATGGAGGAAGTAAGGCAACACAAATGAAGCCGCTGCATCTCAGAGAGTGAGTGCTGTGTGCAATGGGGAGAAGGCTTGGCTAGGCCAGAGAAGGGGGTGCTCTGAGAGTTCTTTCTGGGGAGGCTCTTAGCTGGCACTTCCACTCCAATCAAAAGCCTGTTGGAAGTCAGGCAGGAGCCTCTGACAGTAACTTTAGGGTTCATGAGTTTAAAGTAGAACCATGCAAAAGCCAGGCATGGATGGATGTGGCTGATGGGAAATGTGCATTCCCAGCAGGTGGATGGTGTGGGCGCCTGAGAGCTTGGGTGAGGGCAGCTGGCGGAGCCAATTGACCGTGTCTGTGTAAGTTTTATGAGCCAGATGCATCCTCACTGTCAAGATTCCTGGAAATTCTTTGGGAGTCAAGTGAATGTTAACAAAATGGGCTTGTGCAATTCACTGGATAAGCTTGGAGTCATTACAAGAACGTTAAAAGCAGGCTAACCAATTTTGGCCTCTGTCCTGATGAAGCGAGGTGTTTGGTTACAGTAAAATTTTGGAATGAGTCATGGAGCATGACGTGACCACAGCAGGAAAGTTCAGATAGTCCCTAAGGCAGGCACCGGCACAGACAAGGTTGTGCTACAGTTACTGGTATTGCAGGGGACAGGAAAGAATCAAGAGTATGGGGTTGTGGTGTCAAGGAGGGACCCCTAGATTATGGCCAGAGGAGAGATGGTGACAGAGGGCTCTGCCCCTTTTCACTTTCTCTCCCACCTTTTCTCCTCTTTCTCCTTTATTCTGACAGGCAATGTATTGGTTATCTATTCCTGTGTATCAAACTGCCCCCCAAAAACATTTCGCACCTTAAAAATGACACTCATTTATTATGTCATAGCTTCTGGGGGTTGGCAATCTGAGCATGTCTTAGCTGGAACCTCCAGCTCTGTGTCTCTGACTGTACTAAAGGTGTCGGCACAGGGTCTGTGGTCTCACCCAAAAGCTCAAATGGGGCAGGATCCACCTCCAAGTCACTCAGTGGTTTTGGTAGGATCCCTTGTGGGTTCTTGGACTGAGAGCCTCATTTCCTCATTGGCTGATGATCAGAGGCTGCCCTCCGTTCCTTGCCAGGTGGTCCTCTCCATCGGGGCAGGTGTGTGATAAGAGCCAGAGTGTGCCAGACAATAGCCACAGCCCTTTATAACCTCTCAAAAGTGACATCCATCACATTTTCCATGTTCTATGTGTTAGAATCAAGTCCCTGGGCCCACACACCAGGGGTGGAGATTACACAAGGGCACGAATAGCAGGAAGCAGGGTCCCTGGGAGCCATTGTGGAAGGCTGCCCCCCAGTGGGCAACAAGCATTTATTAAGCCCCTTTCTGTGCCATGTTCTGGATCAAATGCTAAGATTCATTATTCATAGCTGAACAAGAGAGGGTTTCTGGCCTCGGGGGTGTTCCATTGTAGGCGAAGAGTTGATCATGTGAGCAAGCACTTAAGACACAGAGTGGTACATTTACTGATAGAAACGTGCAGTGGAGCAGAGCAGAGAGAAGTCTGGCTTTGGAGCCAGATTACATACTTTACCGCTATGGGGTGCTGGCCAACAGACCTAGTGGTGAAACAGCCACAGGTGCTGCTGATAATGTTGATCATTGCCTAGATTCAAAATGGAAGGCGATGTTAAACTTCAGGTAAATGTTAACGAAAAGGACGGTGTAATTTTTATTCCCATCCAAGTTTGTACACCTCCTGAATCTTGTCCAGAGTCACGGGCACTGTCCATCAGGAAGAACTCTCTGCTCTCCATGGGTAGCTTTTCTCACTCCACCGCCCTCTGGGCAATCCCCAGTGACTTTTATGAGAAGGAAGGAATAGGCCAGAGAGTCAGACAAATGTGGATAGACTCTTGGTTTAACTGCTTTGTGGCTGTGTGGCCTGGGGCAAGTCACTTCACCTCTCTGAGCTTCACTCCCTTCATACGTATTAAATGTGGATATGTAGACAACTAGGGTTGTAAGGAATACAGTGCCTGATGTCAAGACCCTGATACACAGGAAATGGTGAGTTACATGTTTTTTATTATTACTCATCATCTGAATTTTATGTATCCAAATTTCAAGAACCAAACTAATCCATATTTCCTCTAGGAGAACCCCCCAAACAATTCTATTTCACACCTCAGTTTCTTCCTTTAGAACTACTCTTTTTTTTTTTTGGCCACACTGTGCAGCATGTGGGGTCTTAGTTCCCTGACCAGGGATCAAACCTGCACCCCCTGCAGTGGAAGCACAGAGTCTTCACTGGACCGCCAGGGACGTCCCTAGAACGCCTCTTTATCATTCTAGATTGGCACTTGGATGTCAACTTGTGGGTGGAATTATATGTATATTTTAATGTGCTGACGAAAATAAAATAGCTTCCATCATTTGCTAAGAGCTTAAAAATATCCAGAGAATATAGCAGGCATTGTACAGACCTTACCCCATTTAAACTTGCATTAGTCATCTTTTTAATCCTCACAGTAACCTCCCAAAGCAGGTACTGTTATCCCATTCTGCAAATAGAGAAACTGAGGCCCAGATAAGTCAAGTGATCTGTCCAAGTTTGCAGGGCTAGTTGACAGCAAAGCCAGGAGTCTAACAGAGGGCAGTCTGACTCTGGGGTTGCTGAGGACAGGAATCATGACTTCTTTCCATTTATTTTTGTTTTGTTGTTGTTGTTTCCTCTCAGCATATAGCACAGTTCCTGATATAGAGCACGCCAACAGTCTGTGCCCAGTTGCTGGGGAATAAAAAGGGAGAGAGGATGGGGCAGTGTGACATGGTGGAGAAAGTTCTAGAATGAGGAGAGAGCCCCAGTTATCATCCCAGCGCCGAGACCACCTATGGGTTTGTGCTAGGAGGGTGTTGCTTTGTCTTTTTGGAGAAAGGTCCTCAGCCTCTACCATATGAGGGTTAAATGCCTGGGCTCTGAGGTAGCAGCCTGGATTCCAGTCCCCAGCTTTTCTGTTTTTTTTTTTTTTGGCTCCACCCCGAGGCTTGCGGGATCTTAGGTCCCCGACCAGGGATTGAACCCGTGCCCCCTGCAGTGGAAGCACGGGGTCTTTACCACTGGACCACCGGAGAAGTCCTGTCCCCAGCTTTTCTACCTTCTTGTTGTGTGACTTTAGACAGACCCAAGTGAAGCCTCAGCTTCCTAGCGTGTCCGATGGGTGGAATACTCTCCTTACTTCCGGAGAATAAAATGAGAGCAGGCACATCTGATATAGAGCCCCATATGATATATAAATAGCACTGCTTGCCCGGCACGTCCAGTGTGCCGTAGAGTGAGCGGTTGTAAGGCTGCCGGTATGGTTTGTGTTGATGGTGATGGTGGCAGAGATGCTGTCCTGAAGCTGTTTGGTAGAGAACCGGACGTGAGAGACATGGGGGACCTGAGCGCACGTGGCAAAGGGCAGGCAGGAGGTGAGGGTCTGCGCCTGGCTCCTCTGAGCTGGACAACCCAGCCCCTGGCGCCCCTTCAAACCAGTGGGTCACCGTCTCCACGGCTGAGATGACTTCCCCTGCCACCGCAAGAGTAGGCTGGAAAATAAGAGCTGCAGTCAATTAGCTTTTTGTTATGTCTCCATGGTATTTGGCAGCCAGTTTGATTTTTTTTTTCTCATGGATTTGGCCATGTAAAATAACTTGGGGGAGGAGGGTATCTGAAGGCAGAGGCCACGAGGATGGCAGAGCAGAGCTGGAGAAGGACGAGCCTGGGCATTGGACCAATGTGTCTGTGAGTCCTGCTTCTTTCAGTACTAGCTGCGGGCCTTGAGGGATGTTAGTTACCAATGTTGAGCCTCAGTTTCTTTTTCTTTTCTTTTTTTTACATCTTTATTGGAGTATAATTGCTTTACAGTGTTGTGTTAGTTTCTGCCGTACAACAAAGTGAATCAGCTATATGTATACATATATCCCCATATCCCCTCCCTCTTGCGTCTCCCTCCCACCTTCCCTATCCCACCCCTCTAGGTGGTCACAAAGCACGGAGCTGATCTCCCTGTGCTATGCGGCTGCTTCCCACTAGCTATCTATTTTACATTTGGTAGTGTACATATGTCCATGCCACTCTCTCACTTCCTCCCAGCTTACCCTTCCCCCTCCCCGTGTCCTCAAGTCCATTCTGTACGTCTGCGTCTTTATTCCTTTCCTGCCCCTGGGTTCATCAGAACCATTTTTTTTTAGATTCCATATATATGTGTTAGCATACGGTATTTGTTTTTCTCTTTCTGACTTACTTCACTCTGTATGACAGACTCTAGGTCCATCCACCTTACTACACATAACTCAATTTCATTTCTTTTTATGACTGAGTAATATTCCATTGTATATATGTGCCACATCTTCTTTATCCATTCGTCTGTCGATGGACACTTAGGTTGCTTCCATGACATGTACCACAATGTTCATTGGAGCCTCAGTGTCTTCATCTGCAGAATACGGGATATAGGTTCTTACCCCTCTGGCTTGAGACACTGTGCATACGGTCTGATCAAAATAAACTTTCAATAAATGGAAGCTATTAATATTGTAGTGCACAATAGCAGTAAACGATAGAGTTTCATCTTGGGTAGATATTGCCCATTCTGGAAACAAATTCACCCCTTGGATTGCCAATGACATCAGCACAGTCCAACAGTAGAAACACAAGATATTTTCCTAATGTAGCATATTTCATTGTGAAAGATGTATTTTGGCTCTTCAACTGACCCGCCTTGTTATTAAAATTATAAGGTTGGTGATGCAAACCACATGATTAATCTCTTCCCCTGAAAAGGTTCAAATAATATAATCCGTGCATGAAGATGTTTGAAATGATACCATTTTATCATCCAAATTAGCTTCGCATGAGTTCCTTGGAGAAACCCTAAGAAAAAAGATCCCTTTATTTGTGCCAGAGAGACCAGCAGAAAACATTAGAAACGTCTCTAAATGTCCAACAAAGCTTCATTGTGAATGGGAAACGGTATGGGCGATAAATAAGCGTTATCCAAATCTTATAAAAACCATAAAGGTAACTGGCAGAAATACTGACCTGGTCATTCACTCATAAATAAATATACGAACGTCTTAAACATCCTGGCATATCCTGTTTGGTTGATTTATGGCCATTCACCAAAGACAAGGATTCCTGCCATGGAAGATTTAACACCCTGGGCTATATGTCACTGTCTTGTTAACAGTCCTGGAGGTGGGATGAGCTCTGGTTAACTGGCCTTGCTGACACCTGTGTTTAGTTAGCAGATTGGCTAACGATGCCTGGACCTGTGTGAAAATGACCCCCCTCTCTTTATGCTTTGCTCATTCTCTGGAGAAAACCTCCTTGCCACAGGGAAGTCAATGCCCAGCAAGCAATACAGAGAAAGTGCAGAAATTGTGCTTTGGAAAGAGCCCTTCAGACCTGGATTCCATGACTAATTGCATGGTTTCATCCAGTTTTTCTTAGCACTTGGAAGCTCAGCGATCCATCGTGGTTTCCTCCTTACTGTGTTCTCTCTGGCTCCCTGTTCACCCTCCATGGCTCAGCCACTCTGGAGGGCAAGTGTTTATGGTTTGATAAAGAGGTTCCTACTTGCATGATGTTTCTGATTGGTTGGTGGTGTCTGCTGGGGTACTCTGTGGGGAAAGATTCTGCTGACTTGTCTGGGATCAGTGGGAAAGAGTGCTGTGATTGATTTGTGATGTCTGCCACAGGTATCGGACTAGACAGTAGAGGGGCACATGCCATCTATTTGCATCCTGGCCATGCATTTTAGATATGACAGGAGTATATGGTATGGTCTGCTAGTCAGCATCTGATTTTCTCCTGTTGTGCTAGTGCAGGGTAGAGATTGGGGTGGTTGGGGGATTGGGTGTTATACAGGGGCTCTTTTAAGTGTTAAATGGGGGTGCTAACCCCTAAGATACTAGGTAGCTCCAGCTACCAGGTCTACAGTGGTTTCTACTCTGAAATCTCAAGCTTGTTTTCCTAGCTTCTTTCCACTGCAAATGTCATACAATGGCCAGTAAGGAGCAGTAAGATAGTGAGGTCAATTTTGAGGATTTAAAGGGAGTAGTGACTTTGAAGATCCCAAAACGTGTGGTTCCAGATATTGAAGAGGGATCGGGGGGAAGGGCGACTATGATGACAAGCATTTTACTCACTATTTCATTCACCCTTCTTAAGGACTCTATGAGTTAGGTTTCATCAGTCTCCATTTTCCAGGTGTAAAAGCAGGAGCTCAGAGAGGTTGATTTATATCCCTAGGTCACACAGCTGGTAGTCCGTGCTGGAGCTGGCAGTCAAACCTAGGTCTATGTGATCCTAGATTTGGGCTCTCTCCTTTCTTTCTTTCTTTTTTTTTTTTTTTTAATTAATTAATTAATTAATTAATTATTTTATTTATGGCTGTGTTGGGTCTTCATTTCTGTGCGAGGGCTTTCTCTAGTTGCGGCAAGTGGGGGCCACTCTTCATCGCGGTGCGCGGGCCTCTCACTGTCGCGGCCTCTCTTGTTGCGGAGCACAGGCTCCAGACGCGCAGGCTCAGTAGTTGTGGCTCACGGGCCCAGCTGCTCCGCGGCATGTGGGATCTTCCCGGACCAGGGCTCGAACCCGTGTCCCCTGCATTGGCAGACAGATCCTCAACCACTGCGCCACCAGGGAAGCCCCTCTCTCCTTTCTAAGTCACTCACTACATTAACCTCCAGGATTCCAGTCTCTAGGGAAAGGTGGCCAAGGACATCCAAGTCCCCAAAGCTGAAGAAGTCAGTAGCTGATGCTGATTTCTTCCTCTTCCAAAGCTCTTCATCTTGCCTGGTCCTGCCCAGGTCCTGGTACACCCTGCCCCTCTCAACACAAGAACATCCCTTTGCTGAGTACTGGATGATTTCCAGGGTATAGTCCCAAGGCCGTGTTATGCAAAAGGCACCATTTTGAACTCTAATAAATAGCTATTCAATTCAATTCAGTCCACCACATTGGGGAAGAATCACTCCAAGAATATCTGTTCCCTGCTGAGCTGATCTGAGTACGACTGACTCTCTTGCTTCGTGGAAACAAGGCTGAGGAAAGGGAGGATTTGCCGAGAGAGGAGACGATTCTCCTTCTAAAGAGGCCTCAGGGATTAAACTAGTCACTTGTGAGGTATCCTGTCGGATGAGTGATAGAATTTCATCTTCTTGTCAGTGGAGCCAGCAGAACGTGATGTGCTAGATATATGCCTGCTGTTCCCCTGCAGAGAGAAAGAGAGAATAGAATATTCCTGCTTCGTACCCTTAGGGGACCAGGGAGGGCAGGGCCAGCCCTCTGAGTCTCTTTGCTTTCTTCTGGGAGTTGTGACACAGTTGCTAAGTTCTCTGACAAAGGCCCTCTGACTCTGGTTTGTTCTTTGTGGAGATGGGAGGAGAGCACAACACGGGCCCTACCCCATACCTTTGTGTTAGTTAAGAAAGGCTCACTCCCGCAACAAATACCCCTCAACCTCGTGGTGTAACATACCAAAGGCTTATTTCTCGCTGAGGTCATAGGCCAGTGCTGGTGGAGCTGGGCAGCGGGTTGAGTCTGCTCTACCCAGTCATTCAGGGAGCCAGGCCCCCTCCACCCTTGGGTTTTTCATCCCTTAGGGTCTTGGAAGGTCACATAAGAAGTCTACTAGGGCCCAGGCCAGGAAGGGGTGTCCATCACTGCGGCCTACATTCCATGGACCAGATCTGTCACATGATCCTGTCTCTCTGCAGGGGACACTGGGAAGTATGGTGTAGCTGTGTCCCCAGGTGGAAAAGGAGGTGGAATTTGCTGAACTCATGGCATTGCTGTCTCAGTCTCCATCTCAAATGGCCAATTCCCCATGTCAAGAGAACAAACAGGGAATTCCCTGGTGGTCCAGTGGTTAGGACTCCATGCTTCCACTGTAGGGGGCATGGGTTCGATCCCTGGTCGGGGAACTAAGATCCTGTACGCCACACAGCACGGCCAAAAAAAAAAAAAGAACAAACAAATCAACAACAAAAGGGTTGGCACCAGCCCAGACATATTTGCTTATTTATTCCTGAATAGGGGAATTTTCCAACTCTAGAATCTAGATCATTGCTTCTCCAAATGAGGTACACGGTCTCCTAAAGGTGTGGGGTGGGTGCGAAAGGGCATGTGTCCTCACCAGGTCAACATGGGGCATCATATCAGTGCGGCAATTTTACCTGAAGTTTTAAGGGAATTAAAAATGTTGAATTTTTACTTCCTTTAAAGGTTTAGACACAAGCATACCTAAGGGAAACCACGAGATTTTTTATATTCCTCAAGTTAGGAGTCTTACATGTTTAAGGCTCCTTTTATGGACCTTAGGGATATTCCTCCTCTTTTCTTTACATTTAGGGGAAGTCGAGGAAACTGCTCCTGAAACATTTGACTCAAGATGTGTCTTTATCTCCTTTTCTCAGTTCTAAGTCACAGGCTTCCAAACTGAAAGGGGAAGATGAGTTGGGAGTTTACCCATGATCTAATTACACTAGAATATTTTCTGAATCAACTGTGAGTCAGACACAGTGCTACAGGCTTGCATGTGTCCTGGTTATCTATTGCTGAATAGCAAACTGTGCTAAAATTTAGTGGCTCAAACAACCATTTGATTATCTTATGATTTTGTGGGCCACGGATTTAGGCAGGGCTCAGCTGGGCCAGTCTTATGCTCTACATGGCTTCGAGATGGCTTTACTCAAATATCTGGCACTTGGGCCAGACAGCTAGAAGACTGGGTTCCAGCTGGAGCCCTTTACCCCTTATGTGGCAGCTCAGTGCCCCAAGAACAAGTGTTCTAAGAGGGCTGGGCAGAAGCTGCAAGGCTTCTTATGACCTAGCTTTGGAAGTCCTGAAACTTCCGCCATATTCTATTGATCATGAAAACCAGCTGATTGAAGGTGAAGAGAATTAGGCTCCACTTTCAATGGGAAAATTCACCAAGAGTTTGCAGCCATCTTTCATGGACCATTGTGTGCATTATCTTATTTCATCTTCCTAGCGTCCCTAGGAGGTAGACATTACTTCTAGTCCCATTTTCCAGTTGAATCAATTTTATTTACTTGGTCACTGATTCATAGTACCTAATAATCCACATACTCTCTAAATAGAGTTAGGGCTTTCAAAGGCTAAATCTAAGTGACTACTGAATAGGAGGGCCCCTTTGTAAAAAGTTCCTTGGCCTAAGTAACTTAGAACTTGAAATGGTGGCCCTAATATTTATGATAGCTAACTTTTTGAATACTTAAATGTGCCCCTAACCTTTGATTCCTGTAACTGTGGTGTCTTTTGTTTGGTAGATTATATTATTATTCAAAACATTGGCCCATCCTCCCCGTGGGAGGATTTTACTTGCCACCGTACTGCTTCAGTCTTGGCTGTGTGACAAGTTTGGGGCTGTGTAGCATGACTTCTAAGCAGAAGCTTTCACAGTCATTATGTAGTTCTGCCAGGGTCTCTTTTCCTCTGCCACGAGATTGGCAGTGTCCCAAATGCAGGCTGCCTGTCTGCATCACAGAATAAAGATCCCACGAAGCCAAGCCACAGCCAGCCCACGATGGACATGTGAGTCTAGGAAGCCATAAACTCTAATTGTTGCAATCCACTGCGATTTGGGGGTTGTTTGTTACTGCATCGTGATTTAGCCTAAGCTCACTGTTACTATTAGTTTTCCCATTTTATAGATGTTAAGATAAGTTGAGAAGAGTTAAATAACTTATCCAAGGTCTAGGGCTTAACCAGAGGCTGTTTGATTCCAGAGCCTTGATCTTAATCTTCTATATAACTGGTGAAAAAAAAGACTCAGACTGGAGAAGCTACAGGCTTGAGGTGCATGATGGCTGTTGTCTTAGTTTGGGCTGCTACAAAAAAAATACCATAGATAGGGTGGCTTAAACACTAAACATTCGGGCTTCCCTGGTGGTGCAGTGGTTAAGAATCCGCCTGCCAATGCAGGGGACACAGGTTCGAGCCCTGGTCCAGGAAGATCCCACATTCCACGGAGCAACTAAGCCCGTGCGCCACAGCTACTGAGCCTGCGCTCTAGAGCCCGCGAGCCACAACTACTGAAGCCTGCACGCCTAGAGCCCGTGCTTCGCAAAAAGAGAAGCCACTGCAATGAGAAGCCCGCGCACTGCAACGAAGAGTAGCCCCCGCTCGCTGCAACTAGAGAAAGCCCACGCGCAGCAACGAAGACCCAAAGCGGCCAAAAATAAATAAATAAATACATAAATTTATTTAAAAAGAAAATCACCTCAAAAATAAATAAATAAACATTTATTTCTCATGGTTTTGGAGGCTGGGAAGTCCAGGATTAAGATGCTAGTAGTTTGATGTCTGGTAAGGCCCCACTTCCTGGCTTGTAGACAACTGCATTCTTGCTTATCCTCACATGGATGTGAGGTAAAGATAGAGACAGAGGTAGAAAAGAGAGAGAAAGAGAGAGAGAGATTAAAGCAAGTTCTGTCAAGTCTCTTCCTTTAAGGGCACCAATCTCATTATGAGGGTCACCCTCATGATTTGATTACCTCCCAGAGGTCCAGCCTCCAAAAGCCATCACCTTGGGAATTCAGGCTTCACCATATGAATTTGGGGGTGACACAAACATGCATACCATAACAGCTACCTAATGTGCAGCTTGTCTGATCTTTAGCTCAATGACAACAGCTCATGTGCCAAAGGCATCTCTGACTTTCAGGAGAGAGTCACTGACACGTCTCACGGCTGGGGATGTAGCTGAGTGGTTCGTTTTATCACAAGGGGGCAAAACCATATAAATATTTTTTGAGCCTCCTGTAGTATTTCATAGTATTTACGAGGTAGACATCACTTGGGATGAGTTAGCCTTTCCTGGCCTGACATGCTTCTCTGCTCCTTTTTTCTAAATAACAAGAAAAAGAAGGAAAGCAAAATAGAGGCATGGGTGGTGCGTGAATTACAAGGTGTCAGGGGACTGTCTGGAGCTTCCTTCTTTCTCAGAATCGTGCACACAAACGCCCACTACTTCTTAGTCTCTGGCTTTGCTGGGTAACAGTGGCATGAAAAGAAGAGAGGAAGTCACAGTGTGGTTAGGATAGGGGACTTCACCTGAAATTGGAGGAGTGTCCTGGCTGGTCACCTAAGTGCTGGATTTCTGGAACCCATGCTGTTCTCAGAAGCATTTCTTCTCTGTCTTGGAGTATTTCCTTTTGCCTGCTATTCCAATGCAGTATATGATTTCAAATGATTTTGGCTGCAAGTAACATAAACCAAACTGAAAGAGGCTTTATCAGCAAGGAGTATTCTATTTTTATTTATTTTTAATTGAGACATAATTGACATATAACATTGTGTTAGTTTTAGGTGTATAACGTAATGATTTGATATATGTGTATGTTGTGAAATGACTGCCGGAGTAAGTTTAGTTACAATCCATCACCGCATATAGTTATAATTTTTTTTTTATGATGAGAACTTTTAAGGTCTACTCTCTTAGCATCTTTCAAAAACATAATACAGTATTATTAACTGGATTGACAAGGCATGCTTATTTAAAGCCAGCATAACCAGAAGCCTGGAAGTAGGACAGTCGCAGAGTGGCTTAATTTAGTGGCTCCACGACAACATTAAAGATGCAGGTTCTTATCTTTTTGCTCTGTCATCCTCAGATTGTTGACTTATCTTCCTAGGTTGGTTCCCTCGGGGCTCTGTAGTTCCCTGTGCAGAAAGCAGCATCTTCTAGTGAAAAGGGAACTTGCTTCTCCCTCGTTGACTTAGAGCAGTTCCTAAAATGGAAATCTGCATGCAGGGAGGCTATGGGTGATTGCTCTCAGGAACAGGACCCGATGGGGAGTGACAGACAGGACTGGCCAGCAAGAGAAATTGAGCTGAGATGCAGTCTCAGCAGTGGCCTCAGGTGACCCCACAGGGCACCCTGGAGCTGGTTGGATCCTCAGAGTTTCCCAAGTTGAGGCAAGAGGCTCGACCTATGTGCTTCTCCATGGGCCAGTCACTGGATTCGGGCTTAACCTTGGCCACAGACCTCTTGAAAGGTGCAGGAGTGAGAGCTTCTGTCCTGAAGGGGGGTCTGGGTGGTGCACCCAGCATCCACTACACGTCTCTTTTCATGAGCAAAGACGTGTTTCCCACATGCCTCTTCACGTCCCCCTGGCCGGCACTGCATCTCATATCCATTTCTAAACCGTTTATTGGTAACGGCAGTGGAGATACCAGGATTGCCTTTGACTGAAAAAGAGCCACGCTCTGGGGACAGCTTGGGTTTCTCCTGAAGGATGAAGCTGCTGTGAAGGAAGTATTATAAAATCAGGTACGTTAGCAAGGAAGGTGGAGAGTAGGATGGCCACTCAGTGGCAACGGAATCTGGCCCATGTAATCCTGAATATTTATCTGTCTGATTGATCAGTGCTGAACACAGTGGAGGGAATCCCAGACACAATGTGTCGGAAATGTCTGCATCTCTCAGTGCTTATGGGAGGAGCATGCAAGGAGGGGATAAAGGGCTACTTCCCACAGGAAGCCCCAAGCTGTGATTGCATTGGTGATGTAGGAGGATAGGTTTCTCTTCTCTATACAGTTGACCTTGAACAGTGTGAGGGTGAGGAGTGCCAGTCCTCTGCAAAGTGGAAAATCCGCCTGTAATTTTTCGTAGGCCCTCCCTCCATTGTCCTGTGTCCCAAGGAGTCCAGATGGACCTTAAAACATCAGTAAAATCTCTGCCGTGGGCAGACGTACTTTACTTCTCGTTATGTCACCCTCCATCTTAGTTCGAGGTCCCTGGCACAGACTCTGAGACCAAGATGCAAGTGCCAGCCATTTGTATGGGCAACACAGTTGGGGAAGGGGGCATATGACACAGGAAAGGATGGCAGCAGGGTTGTTGGATAAAGTGCAGGACCCCGATAAAATGTGAATTTCAGATAACCAGCAAGTAATTTTAAAAATATAAGCATGTCCTATGCAATATTTTTTAGATAACCTTTTTTTTTTAGGGTATGTCCCAAATATTGCCTGGGGGCATACTTATACTAAAAAATAAATCAGTTTTATCTGAAATTCAAATTTAACTGGGGTGGGGTCCTATAATTTTTATTTGTTGAAGCTGACAACCTGAGATGGCAGCCAATAAAGGATGCATGGTCAAGTCAGCAGCTACTGGGGTGACTGGCGCTTTATCCATTGGGGGCTCTGGGAACCAGTGTAGAACACATGGCCCAGAGTGCCTGAACCCAGGAGGCAAAGGAGCTGGGGTATTTGTATATCTGCTCCAGTAGTCTTTGGTTGAGAGCTGGGTGGGGTGGGATGCTGGTCCTGAGGTGGTGATTTCCTGGCTTTGGTGACCTTTCATGAGCACAGACAGAGCCGCATCCCTCGTGTGGCTTCTGAGAAAGGCCTCAGGCAAAGAGATGCAGGTCTTGACAGCTTCAAGCCCGACCATAAAGTGATAAGGCCCAAGTGATATGAGCAGGGCACCGACAGTGCCCTAGGACCTCAGTTATGAAACGGATGTCCTGGTACTGGAAGTTACTAGAAGTCAATAGATCTGGGTTAGAATTTTGGTTCTATCAGTGAATGTATGACCTTGGACATATTGCTTAACTTCTTGGCCCCTTCTCTTTATCAATTAAATGGAGCTAATGATACCTACTTCATAGGGTTATTGTGAGGATTAAAAACACAAAAAAAGTATATACAATGCCTGGTACCTAGTAAGTGTTCAGAAAATATCTGGTCATGAGGATGTTAAAATATATAGGCTTTGAGATCAGACCTGAGTTTGAGTCCTAACTCTACCAGCTACCAGCCTGTGGCCTTGGATAAGTCACATTATCTCTCTGCCTCTTCATCTGGAAAAGGCAGGGACTTTCCTGGTGGTCCAGTGGTTAAGACTCTGTGCTTCCACTGCAGGGGGTGCGGGTTTGATCCCTGGTTGGGGAAGTTTCACATGCTGCATGGGACAGCCAAAAAAAAAAAAAAGAAAGAAAGAAAGAAAAGGCATCCACCTCCTGAAACTCCTTTGAGGGTGGAAAGGTGTGAGGTATGTTAATGAGGTATGAGGTATGTTCATGCCTGGCACAGAGCAGGCATTCGGGTCTACGAATGTTTGTGCTGTTATTCCTTTGTAGGGCGTGAGGAGGCTATGAGTTCCTCACGAAATGTTCCAGGCCAAACCTGGGATGTAACTCTGCCCAAGTCTCTTCAAACCCTTGATGGCGTCATACACGGGCACAGGGCTGGGACTTCTGGGGAGGGTGGATCTGCGTAGCCATCAGGAATTGCCATCCTTCTGGGCACAGATCCCGCCCTCGTGAAACTAGGCGGGGCCACGTGACTTGCTTTGGCCAATAATATGTGACAGAGGTGGGTGGCACTTCTAGGGGGACTGATTCCACGCTGCAAATGCCTAGATGAGTAGTTACCATTGAGTAGTTGCATCAGAGATTGTCAGGCCCTCAAAACCCACAATATTTACTATCTGTCCCTTTACAGGAAGAGTTTGCTAACCCTTACACTAGCCTATCCTGACATGAGACACACCTTCTGCTGTATTTCAACCTGGAGTGTGTGTGGGACCTGAGATTCTGCTTTTCTAACAAGCTCCCAAGGGATATCGATGTTGCTGGTCCATGGACCATCCTTTGAGTAGCAAGACTCTAGGACAGGGTTTCTCAGCCCCAGCACTGTGGATATTTGGGTCCCGATTATTCTGGGTTGTGGGGAACTGTCCTGTGCATTATGGGATGTTTAACATCATCCCTGGCCTGCATTCACCAGATGCCAATAGTTCCCCCTAAGATGTGATATCCAAAAATGTCTCCAGACATCCCCTGGGAGACAAGTCACCCCTAGCTGAGAATCACTGCTCTGGGGTGTCTGGAGTGTGGCCAGCAGGCTCACAGTTCCCCGGGGTCTTGATAACCAGCTCTTGGGCAACAGGGTTGGTCTGTCTCCTGCCTGTCTGGGCCGAAGAATGATGGAAATGGTGCAGAAGATGAACTCGTTTCAGACAGGATAAGTCAGGTACTAGGGTAATGCAGATTATGCCAGGGAGGAAGAGGGGGAAGTTACACTTTTCTGCTCTGCTTAAGAGTCAAGTAGATTTTTAAGAATGTTTCCCTGAAAAAGCTGGATAAAAGGTGGAAAAATCTGACTGATGAGAAAGTTTAGAGTCTGGGAAAAAAACAAGTCGAATCTGTGGGCTTCTTCACTAATGGCTAAAAGCCTTGCTAGGTGTATCAACTGGCCAGACATTTGAAGTTTGGTCACTCTGGCCCCTTCTGCCCATCCCCTCTCTGACCATCCATGCAGAGCAGGACTGATTGTTATCTTTACGAAGAAACCCCGTTTTAGGGGAAAGAAAGGGAAAACCACCATCCCGCCCTTTGCTGCATGTCCCAGGGGAGTGCTGACTTAAATCTGCTGGGCGTCCCAGGGGAATGCTGACTTAAATCTGCTGCAAAACCAAACCTCGGATGAATCAGAGGTGGGTGGCCCTGCTGCATTCATTCTCGGAGGGAAACAACCCAAGTGAGAGTGCTCTGAAATCAGGGGGAAAGAATCCTCCATACATGTCTCAGTTTTCACCATTTGCATCTGACCACAAGAAGAAACCCCTGACAATCTGTTTTCTTTTATTAATTTTTTTTGCAGGCCCTTTAACATGTAATACGGTTTATTATTCTATTTATTTTTCTGGATTGTCTAAAATTACTAAGCCCTAAGAGATTGTTATTTTGAAACTTCAAACAGCGCAGAAATGGGTCGTTAGGAGGGAAGGATGAACCCTCCAATCCTACTCCTGGGGATGAACCACGTGACTGTTTTGGTGCCACCCCCACCAGATCTTTCTATATTATTTAACGCACATGTAGATTGTTTACACGTGAGAGTATAATAGTGTGTGTGGGATGATTCTGCTTTATTTGTTTTCACTGACTATCTGGGCCAGGATGAGGGTGAGTTGAGTGAGACAGCTAGGGTGCAAAATTTAAGGAGGCCCTCACCCCTAGGTGCACGCTGGTGCAGGGTCAGCAAGTGTACAACCCCGGGGGTGAGCGCCTCCTTATATTTTGCACCCCAGGCATCTCACTCTTAAACATTATTCTCAGGGCCCTGCAGGTGGGCCCGAGGCTGGCCTCACCCTAGTCTCCCTGCTTGTTATATCTTAGATATCTTTCTGTTATAGTTCAAATAGTTCTGCCTCGTGTTTTTTTTCGTGGTACAGTTTACGTTTTAAAGGGAACCAGTTCTTCAGTTTCATTTCTGACTACCCAGGGAGTGTACAACAGGAACAGAACTATTTGTGTATAACTTGCCTCCACTACCTTCTAGAAACTTCTTTTTTAAAAAAAGTAACATCTTTTTTTTTTAAATAGGCTTTTTAAAAAAAAAAATTTTATTACTCATTTTTACTTTTGGCTGCGTCAGCACACGGGATGTTTGTTGGGGCACACGGGCACCCCCCGGCATGTGGGATCTTAGTTCCCCGACCAGGGATCGAACCTGCGGCCCCTGCGGTGGAAGCCCTGAACCTTTTATTTTAAAGATTTATTTATTATTTATTAAAAAAATGTTTTTTGGCTGTGTCTGGTCTTAGTTGCGGCACACGGACTCTTGGTTGAGGCCCGTGGGCTCTTCATTGCAGTGTGCAGGCTTCTCTCTCTAGTTGTGGCATGCAGGCTCCAGGGTTCGTGGGCTCCAGGGCGCATGGGCTCTGTAGTTTGCAACACGCAGTCTTTCTCGTTGAGGCGCGCGAGCTCCGTAGTTGTGGTGCGCGGGCTTAGTTGCCCCACGGTATGTGGGATCTTAGTTCCCTGACCAGGGATAGAACCCGCGTCACCTGCATTGTAAGGCGGATTCTTTACCACTGGACTGCCAGGGAAGTCCCGAAACTCCTTTCCTTATAGGTGTTGACCTAAAGCAAATAGAGGGCCAGATATTTCTCCAGCAAAGATGGGTTTCTTTGGGATCAGCAGAGAATTGCAATTCGGGGTCTGCAACCATGGTGAACCACGTGTAAGTCCCTCCTCAGCCCCTTGTTGAGCTGCCCTGTTAATGAGTTGAGAGGATAATGGTGAGCAGCTGAGAGAGGCCAAGTAGATTTACATCAGAAAAGCCTCTAAGCTACTTGGGAGAAAGGGGTGCAAGAGGTGAAAGAAAGGGGCATAGGAGAGGGTCTCGAGGAAGAGGCAGGAAAAGGGGATTTGGGGGGAGCAGCTGCCTCTGTGAGTGAGAATTTGGGAAAAGAAATGTCTACAGAGGAAAGTTAGCACATGTGACGTAGTGTGACTCAGTCTTTGCTATCCCTTCATGTCCTCTTGGAAGAGCCTTACGTTATTCCTTCAGGTTTTCTGGAGTTGAGTTTGTGCTGTTTGGGGTGTGTCATGGCCTAGAACCCAGCCCCAAGGCCAGTTGCACATAATTGGGTTACATGTTCTTGGTGAATTTGATGTGGGATCACTGGAGCCCAGAACAGTTACTTATTTTTCAAAAAATCCACTCTCCTACTAAAGATAGAGGGTCCTAGGCCACTTTGAGAAGTTTTGGGAAGCTCTGAACCTACTCAGAATAATGCAGATGAACAAATGCACAGACAATTTGGCCAGCAGTATTCAGGGGATCCTGGAACCCCAGAGGCCCAACCTTAGACCCTCTGTCAAGAATAGAGGGGAGGGGGGACTTCCCTGGTGGCACAGTGGTTAAGAATCCACCTGCCAATGCAGGGGACACAGGTTCGAGCCCTGCCACGGGAAGATCCCACATGCCGCAGAGCAACTAAGCCCATGCGCCACAACTACTGAGCTTGTGCTCTAGAGCCCGCGAGCCACAACTACTGAGCCTGTCTGGTGCAGCTACTGAAGCCCACGTGCCTAGAGCCCGTGCTCCGCAGCAAGAGAAGCCACCGCAATGAGAAGCCCACGCACCACAACGAAGAGTAGCCCTCGCTCGCCACAACTAGAGAAAGCCCACGCACAGCAACAAAGACCCAACGCAGCCAAAAATAAATAAATAAATAATAAATTTATTTTAAAAAAAAGGAATAGAGGGGAGGGTTCTACCTAACGCTGTAGGCCCAGCCACTGCAAATCAGATCATGGTGAAATTGGGCCACATCAGTGAGCCTCTCTGTCTCCAAGAGGACCTGGTGGAGGCAGATACAAACTTGAAACCTGAGTATTTTGGAGCCTTGGTCTCTCCCGCTTGACAACAGGAGGAATATTTGGGAATTTGGCAGAAGTTTCTGACCCAGAAATCCTACAATGGGAGTTTGTCTCTGAAATCCCATTGGAGACCATTAGTGGAGTGATTTGTAGCCCCTTGTTTTTTTGGGGTGCCAAGAGCTGTTCTGTTTTTGGGAGGCAGCCATCCAAGACTGGGAAAGAGCAGGCAAGAATATTCTAAGCCCTGCTGAGTGATCCCTGGTGGAAGGTGAAGAAAAATGAGAATGTAAATCCTTAGTGGCTGAGAGAAGCCTGGAAGACTGGATGTTAGGACCAGCCTTGGAAAGAAGTAACAAAAGACTGTAAGTGGGGGAAACCCACTCCTTTTTTTCTTGTCTTCCTGCTCCTCTTTCTTTAAAAGCTATTCTATCCTCACTAGGGAGACCTAGGGACCGTTCACCTTTCTGAAGCCAAGCGGGGGGGATTCCAAGAGAATCATGGGTTGTCTTAGTTTGAGTTTGCCTCAAAGCAGACCCTGGAAAAAGAATGTTATTGCAAGTAGTTTATTTGTAGGGAAACACTGGGAGGGGGAGGGGGAAGTGAGTCAGAGAAGGGAAGGCAGCCCCTAAAAGGGTGTGTTGTAAAGTGAGATATCAGTGGAAAATGTGCCCTCAGAGATATTCCACCTAATAGGAAGGGTATTTATTCCCCAGCCCTGGAGAGCCATTGATTAGGGGCTGATCCTGGAGGGTGTTAATTCCCTGGCAATTTCGGCCTGCTGCATGCTTGGGCAGGGTGGGGTCCAGTTGTCAGAGAAAGCCTGCAGGCAAAGATATTCAGGTGCTGGCAATTGGGAGTCAGGCTTGTTTGTACTAAAATAGTAACAGCTGAAGGGATCCACAGGGCGCCATGACTTCTACTCCATTTGTGATCATTAGCAGAGCCTCCAAAGAGCAGAGCGGGGCCTCGTGTTCCCCGGTTGGTTGCTTGCTTGCTTGCTGAACTGCCAAAGCTAACAGGCTCTTCTGGTGGAGCCAGTGGAGAGGAGTGTGCTGAGAGTTTTTGGAAGAGCTCAGAAGTTGCGGGGTGAGCTTGAACAAGGAGCCTGGCGCCTGTTTCTGATCTAGAGATGGCCCATGACAGCAGGGATTGAAGGGACCGTGGTGTATTGAGGTTGGAAGAAGATGGGGCAACTCCAGGACAAGCTCCGTTCTTCACTGCAGTTGGAAGGCGCACACCCCAGCACTTCCTGCAACTCCGCATGAAAAACCATGGAGGTCAGAGTCTGAGAAGGAGCTGTAGGGCTTGCCCAGGAGGCCACTGGGTCACACAGTGGGATGTCCAACATGGAAAAGTCATTTTCAACTCGAATTGCTATTGGTGCGAAAAGGAGACATGGCTACCCATCTGGGAGAAATCATCCTCATTGGAGAGGGACCCGGGAAAGCTCAACACAGCCACCTTTGTGGTGCTCACCATGGCAACAAGGATGATCAGTGTCACATGGAGCCACCGGGACACTTTGCCAGCACTGACACGTGGATACTCAGGTAAGGAGACTCCCTGTCTCAGGCTTCAACTCTGAAGAAGCCCACAGCTACCAGGGTGGGGATGAGGTCTTTTGTTTTTCTTTCCGGTGTTATTGAGATATACTTCACATAAGACATCATAGAAGCCAAATGTGTGTTACATAATGATTTGATATATGTATGTGCTGTGAAAATGATCAGCACAATTAGTTGTTAACATCCATCCTTTCACATAGTTGCAAAATTTTCTGTCCTTGTGATGAGAACTTTTAAGATAGACTCTCTTAGCCACTTTCAAATATACAAAACAGTATTGTTAGCTATAGACATGATGTCCCCAGGACTCAACGTATCTTACAACTGGAAGTTTGACCACTTTCACCCAATTCCCCAGCCCCATTCCCCATCCCCTGCTTCTGGCAACCATAAATCTAATCTCTGTGTCTATGCGTTTTTTAAAAAAATTGAAGTATGGTTGATTTACAATATTGTGTTAGTGTCAGTTGTATATCAGAGTGATTCAGTTATAGATTTAGATTTAGATTTCACATATGAATGAGATCACACTGTATTTGTCTGACTTATTTCTCAGCATAATGCCCTCAAGGTCCATCTATATTGCCCATTTTAAAATTGGATAACTTGTATTTTTGCTGCTGAGTTGTATGAGTTCTTTATATATTTTGTGTAATAACCGTTTATCAGATCTGTGGTTTGCAAATATTGTCTTTCACTGTGTAGATGGCCGTTTCGTTTTGTTGATGGTTTCTTTTGCTGTGCAGAAGCTTTTAGTTTGATGTGCCTCCCACTTGTTTATGTATTTATTTATTTTGCTTGTGCTTTAGGTGTCATATACAAAAAAACCACTGACAAGACCCATGTCAGGAAGCTTTTTTCCTATGCTTTCTGCTAGGAGTTTTATAGTTTCGGGTCTTACATTTAAATCTTTAATCCATTTTAAGTTAATTTTTGTGAGTGGTTTAAGGGGTCTAGTTTCATTCTTTTGCATGTGAATATCTGATTTTCCCAACGCCATTTAGTGGAGACTGTCTTTTCCCCACCGAGTATTCTTGGCTCCCTTGTCAAATATTAGCTGACCATAAATACATGAGTTTATGCTTGGGCTCTTGATTCCGTTCCATTGATCTGTTTGTCTCTTTTTATGTCAGTACCATACTATTTTGATTACAATATCTTTGTAATATAGTTTGAAACCAGGAAGTGTGATGCCTGCAGCTTTGTTCTTCTTTCTCAGGATTGCTTTGGCTATTCCAAATCTCTTGTGGTTCCATGCAAATTTGAGGATTGTTTTCTCTATTTCTGTAAAAAAAAAAATCTATATCTATATATATCTATCATTGGAATCTTACAGGGATTGCATTAAATCTACAGAAAACTTTGGGTAGTATGGACATTTTAACAGTACTAATTCTTTCAGTCCATGAACAGGGATATCATTCCATTTATTTGAGTCACCTTCAGTTTCTTTATTCAGTGTTTTATAGCAGGCAGTGTAGAGATCTTTCACCTCCTTGGTTAAATTTATTCCTAAGTATTTTTTAATGCTATTGTAAATGTGAGCGAGGTGGTCTTAAAAGAAGACTCGCCCTCCCCATTCCCAGCTTAAGAAGCTGGGGGCCACAGTGCCGGCCTGCATTGAATCTCTGAATTGTGCTTTAGAGTGAATTTTTTTAAAATCAAGAATGAGTAGAGTAGAAAAATAAAATGTAGCAGAACCATATGGTGGAATATCATATGGCAATGAGAGTGAACAAACTATAACAACATGCAGCAATATAAACAAAATGTTAAGTGGGTGAAGCCTGATGCATGAATATACACATTGTTGGATTCCATTCACGTGAAATTCCAAAAGCAGCAAAACAAATGTATGGTGTCAGAAGTCAAGATAGTGGCTACCTTGTGTGGAGTAGCAGTTGTAGGAAAGGAGCACAGAGAGGTTTCTAAGATTTTGGTCTTGTTTCGTTTCTTGATCTGAGTAGAGTTTACACAGATGTGTTCATTTTATGCAAATTCATTGAGCTGTACACTTGGGATCTCTGTACTTTTCTATATGTCTTTTATACTTCAGTACATTTACAAAATTTTAAAAATTTTGAACAAAAATACTAAGCCTTATACCTTGGAATGAACTTTTCTGGTAACCAAAAGTAACTGAAAAGTCCCGGAACTGGACCAAGATGTCACCAAGGGAGCTATTACCTTAAAGGAAAGTGGGAACTCAGCCAAGCAGAGATGGGGGCAGTAAAATCCATACCGTGGATCCAGGGCAAATAACCTTTCGCTTCAACAAAAACTTCAAGAATCAAAAGCAAAGAAAGGAGAGGGACAGGAAGAAGGCAGTTTTGCGATGACACTTCCCAAGAAGCTGTGATTTCTTGATAAATTAATGAACGGTTGCAAATGTTTGGCAACAGCGTTGTCAAGACTGTCCTCAGAGAAAAGATTCCAGATGAGAAGGGTATTTTTCAGTAAACTCCCTTGTCTCCAGGCTCCAGGAAACCTGGCAGGCGCTGGCAGGCATGCTGTCTAACACATAAGGGGGACCCATCAGCTTCTTCAAGCTTCCCACAAAATGTTGTGATGAACCTCGATGTGGCTGCAATTAGATCAAATGAAAGCAACGTGTTAAAAGCACAGCAGTGGGAGGTCATGTGCAGAGCATCAACGAACACGTTGTAAATCTAAGTCTTTCCCTGAGCCTGATAGAGAGGTGTGGCGTGGAATGGAGATGAAGGCGGAGTCTGCTGGGTTGCAGTGTCATCCTGAGTTTGCCAGGGGTTGGGGGAGGGGTATTAGAACGATATTAAGGAAAAACAGCTTGTTGTTTTCAGGGCTTCCTCTGTGCCAGATTCGGTGCTAACTGCTTTGCAGGCAATACCGGTGAAGTGGGTTGTATTAGTCCCATTTTAAGCTGAAGAAACTGAGGTCCTGAGTAGTTAGGAGAATTGATAAAGGTTAATAAACAGTTAACTAGGGCCTGCGTCTGCCAGAATCCACAGTTCACCTGCTTTTTAATTTTTACTTTTTTAAAGTATAATTTACATACAGGAAGTTACGTGCATCTTAAGTGAGAGTGATGAGTTATTAGCATGCAGCCACCACCCAGATCAAAACAGGGAACGTTCCCATCATTCCAGAAAGTTCCCTCATGCCCCTTCTCAGTCATCACCCCCAAAGAAAGTACCATTCTGATTTCTATCGTCATAGATTAGTTTTGCCTATTCTTGAACTTCATAAATGGCATCGTATCGTGTGCTGTTTTGTGCCTGGCTTCATTCAGTCAACGTGAAGACTTTGAGATTGACCCCCGTGTATCCTGCTCGAGTCAGCAGTCCGTTCATTTTTCATTGCTGAGTCGTATTCCACTGTATGAATATGCTGCTCTGTGTCGATTCATTCTGTTGATAGATATTTGGGTTGTTTCCCGTTTTAAAGGCCAAGTGCTTTTAACCACAAATATTTCACTGCAGATTGATGAAGGCAGCTGGGTTACTTGTCACAGCAGGAAGGGCACTTATATGAAAAAAGAATGGGGTTTCAGAGGCTGAGACTGGGTGCAGTTAAGCTAAGGAGAAATGGAAGCCGAGCTGGACCCTCTTACCCTCGGGTTTCTGCAGAACTCACTCGCTGGCTTCCTTCACTCAGGTCTCTGCTCAAATGTCACATTCACACCTTACTTAAAAAGGCACCTCCCAACAAGTTAAATGTCAACACAGGGGTACAATCAGCAAAATCCAGACCGTGTGGAATTCCATAGGACAAATGACCTGCTCATTTCAACAGAAATCTGCAAGAAACAAAAACAAAGACAGGACTAATGGATGGGGAATCTATAGACTAAAAGATTTGTTTGAATCAGAATCTAAATTAGGTTCCTACCAGGCAAGCCAGCAAAATAATGTCAGACAGTGGAGGGATATGAAAACGGGGGGACTATTAGAGTGTGTTAAGAAATTCTTATTGAATGGTTTAAGTATGATTCTGGCATTGGGGTTATGTTTTGTATCGGTTCTTTCTCTTTTAAAGTAAGTGAAACCTCTCCACCCTCATGTTCTATCCTTCTTACCTGCCTGATGTTATTTACTTCTTACCTGCCTGATGGCCCCCTGACATTGATCCTTTTTGTTTTTTGAATAGAAGCTTCATGAAGGCAGAGCCTTTGTCTTGTTCATAATGCTTAGTTCCAGCGCCTGGCGCGTAGAAGGTGCTCGTTAAATTTGCGTCGAATGAACATGCGAAGAGTTTGAGCAAGGTTCCCCTGCAAACAAAATGCCAAAGAATTGAAAAGCAGAGGGGAATGATGAGCCATGGGAACATGGTTTCTGAAATCTGAGTTTCTTGCAGTGAGAGAGGCTGGCTTTGAAGGGCAGCTTTGTCAGAACTGTTTAGGGAGCTCTCTCCTGTGCTTGACCAGAGGGGAGACAAAAGTCACCCTGCCCAGAGGATCCCCACGTTTGAGCTGGGCCACCATGCAGCAGGCTGGCTGTGTTTTCAGCAGCTGGGAGCCACGGGGCAAGCCTGTCACCAGGGTACGGGCTGCAGCGTTTGAAGACATGCTCCGTTACTGTTTAACTACATCACTTTGGGCGCGTCTCTTAGCCTCTCTGTGCCTCAGTTTTGTCTGTTGTGAAAGGGGTTCATTCATACAGCTCTCCCACAGGGAGAAGCAAAGGAGAGTCTTCATGTGGGGTGGGGACTAAAGACAGGCATTTTAGTAGCTCCGCCCCCCTTCCCCAGTAATTCTGAGCAGGTGCCCCTGATCTAAAAATTAACTTGATACACAGAGGGGAAGGTTGTAGAGTTGTGCCTAAAACAAAAATTGCTAATAGTCAAAATTGCCTTTGGAAATTCTTCCAGGAAGGGACCTCATTGGAGAGAACAGCTTTGTCGCCACGAGTGGGACAGCTTTCTGTGTCCTCACCGAGTGCCGGATGAAGGAGGTGGACACCAGGTCCACCTCAGTACAGGGGGAGGCTGTCACTGAGGGGGGCACAGGAGAACTGGGACTCGCTGGGGTGTACCCAGCCGATGGCATGGGTGGGACCTGAACCCAGGCCATCTGGCCCTGGAGCCTGGGTCCTTAACTGCACTGCTGTGTGGCCCCAAGGGGAAGAGGGCCACCAGCATCCTCAGCTGACAAGGCAGTGCCTGGGGTAAAGCAGTGTTAGGAGCATCGGTCTGGATTTAGCACACTCGCTGGTTGAAGAGAGGGGAGATGGAGCATAGCGGAGAGGACCACAGAAATATAGGTGGTGGGAGGTGTGAGGCCCTGGCCCAGCTTCCAACTGTCGCTGGTCCCCCAGGGCAGGGTCAGGGCAGGTCAGCCTCGATTATAAATTAGCTCAGCCACCAGCCTTGGTCTGAGCTGCTCACAAATCAGAGAGGCTGGCTGCTTTGAGTTTTCTTGTTTTTTTTTTTTTTCTTTCTTAGTTGTAGGCGTTGAGAGGTGGTAGAACAGCCCCAAACAAGACCCAGGGATGAGTAAAGGGCCTGGATTATCCCCAACCTGGAATGCAAAGGCAGCTGCAATAGGAGGAAGGACTTGCCCAGACATGTCCACACATCCTTGAGGGCCGGGGAAGAGGATGCAGGATTCCTGGCTTCCCTCCAGGCTCTGCATCCACTTCCTCTCCTCCTATGTTCCCACTATTGAATTTGGGTCTCTTTCCGGAATGTTCTAAGCCGTTTTAAAGGCAGCAACACACTCTGTTTCTGCTTTGGCTATTACCTCTGAGAAACCAGGAGCACATTGCCCAGCAGCTACTGGTGGCCCTCAACCTGAACTCTAGGCTGACCCCTGGCTGAGTGATGGCTATTAGGAAGGACCCTCCTTCCTAAGACCCCCAAGCTGCTTCAGACTCAGCCATAAAAGCACGTATCGGCATTTCTGCTGTCTTTTCCCCCTTGCTCCTTGACTGTCCCATCCTGCTGGCCTCTGTCAGCACCTCAACCTGGATTTCAGTTCACTCATTCCGTGAGACTGTCCCAGGCCTTGACGGTGCCCTGCTTACATCTGCCTCAAGCACCTGCGTGGTTTCCTTCAGCCATCATTGCCTGAGGGCTTTCTCTGGCTGCCCAGGCCAGTTCAGCCCCTGGTATAGGATAGTCCAGAAGTTCCAGGGTGTCATCGCCCCCCCCAAGTCCCTAGTAGCCCTGAGCCAATGCCTGGTGGGAGTTGGTGGATAAACGCCCGGGCTCCCTTGCCCCTCTGCTGGGGTAACCCTAAAGTGTTTTCTATACTGTGTGCCCTGGGGCATATGTGTGAGTATAACAATGCAATGACTAGGAAAACATGCCAATTGTTAAGTGTTATGCTGCCGTAATTGGCTACTTAAAATTGGGTGTTCAGGGAAATTGAGGTTTAGGCTGAGCTGTGAATTACAGGAAGAAACCAGATGGATAAAGATAAGACAGGAGGAGATCACTGGTAGAGGGGGGAAAGTAAGAGCAGAAGCAGGGAGATGGGAAACTATGTCGGAGTATTAGTAATGAGGTGGTTTCCTAGTATTAGGACAGTGACTAAGGGTAGTGCCTGGTACAGAGAGCGCAGGCTTGACCAGGGACACCAACATGGTCTGGGTATTAATTCAGGCTTCTCTGAGGAAGTAAGAGGGAAACCTAAATCTGGAGAATCAGAAGGAGTAATAGAGGATTAGGAAGAAAATAGAGCCTTCCAGGCAGAAGAACATCATGTGCAAAGGCCCTGAGGCTGGAGATATGATACATGCAGTATGGCTGAAGGAAATCAGGGGTAGAGAGCTCAAGATGAGGCTGGAGGGGTTGTGTGACAGATTGTGTTATAAGTGAGCAAATATTCACTCACCTCCCTGCCCCTTTTAGGCATGAGGATACTTCCCATTGACTTGAGGCTTGGCCTTGTGGCTTGCTTTAGTGAATGAAATATGAACGATTGGGACCTAAGCAGAGACCTTAAGTGTGTTTGAGCAGTTGGACTTGGCCTCTAGCATTCTTGGATGCAGGAGGCCATCAAGACATTATGTAGGAAGTCCTTCTACCTTCTACCAACCTGTTCAGTTCTATGTAGTTATCCTACAAGGTGATGTGGTGAAGATGGGTGGATGATTGATGGGAAGCTCAAAAGGTGCCTCTTTGGTAAGAGAGAGGAGCCGGGCTGCTGGGACTAAGCCTTCATGTGACATAAATCCTGTCCTTCCTCCTCAGACCCTGGGGAATCCAGGTGGAAGGACTGTTCTTAGTGCACGGTCTGTGATGGTGGTTTAGTGGGAGGCTGGGTCAGTCTCTCACTTCCAGGGTGGACTCCTTGCGGGAAAAGATTTAAGGGTGGACAGTTGTGAAGGTAAACATCCTGACCAATGAAGAGAAAAACAGCCAAGCCGAGCATACAAAACGTTCACCAGAACAGTGGGAGGCTGGTTCATCCCACAGGGCCTGTTGGCTCTTGCTATGCAAGCTCCCAGCACGGTTGGTGATCCTGGAGTGGGAGAACCTCTTCTCCAAGGCAAAACAGGAATCTTGCGTGTGGGGAAGAGCCAAGGGAAGAGAGAGTGGATGGCTTAGGAGTGATCAGGTGGGTTATTATCTGGGAGGAGCTGCTTAAGGCCAATGTCAAAATTTCAACCTCTGTTGGGGTTGGTGGCTGGGTGGGAATGGGGGAGGGGGTTATGTGTTCATAAGCCAGGACTCCCATGAGGACATATCAGCAAAAGTTACAGTCTTTCCTCGTCAGTTCTTGGAAGAACTGGATTTCCCTCATCATTTTAGAAAAATGCTTCTAGAGTCAACTGATATCCATTGAAATAGTGGAGGTGTTCCGTTTTTGTCAAAATTCTGCTTTCATTGCCTGAGCGTTGCCCTGAGTGTTGGGTCTAGAGCTGATTCATGGGGTTTGGGCCTTTGTAGCCAGGACAGACAGAGTGAGAGGATGAAACTGGTGGAGGATCAATCTCTCACCTCACTTGGTAGAAAAGCTCCTGCCATCGTACACAGGTACAGAAGTCTTCCCAAGGGGAGTATTGAAGCCTGACTCCCACTTCAAAAGGTCCTTCTGATTCTTCTCCTACTACCATTTAGAACTAGAGCATGTTTTCATCTCCAAAGACTGGGCCCCCGTTTTATGTCTCCAGAGCAGCCCCCAATTCACCTTGCTAACCTTGATAATATTTGATATTATCAAATATTGGTTGATAATCTACTATGTGCCAGTCAGTGAAATTATAAAAGTTAATGCACAGTCTGATAGGCAAGCACAGTGCATCTCAACATTTTTGATGCCACAGCCCATGGTGAAAATGATAACTTTATATGACATCCCTCTGAGATGCTATCATGCTAATTGAGTCTCTTTCCTTTCCCCACTTTACCAAACATCTACTTCTATTATCCTTGTTTAGTTTGGACCATGGCCCCCCAAAGAGCATATTAATATGCTAGAACCTATAAAGGTGGTGAATAAGTAAATAGTGAAAAATTTGAAATAATCTGAATGTCTCTTTTAGCAGAAGCAGATCCAGAGACAAAAATTTGAGTGTAATTATTTTTTGAGGTCAGTGTGTGTGTGTTGGTGGGGGGATGTGGTGTGCACAACCCTGGAAGGCGATGGAGAAATGGTACAGAGAAGAGGAGAGGAGCAGGCAGCCAGTAGAAAATGTGTTATTAAGCCTAGTACCACTGTCAGCATCTGGAGCTTATTTCCGTAGGGAAAGCTCTGGAACCCAAGGTAGAGAGCACTCCTTAGAGTTGCTTCATCCAGTGGGTGAGGGAGCTGGGGTATTGATACACCAACTCCCCCAGTCATTGTCCGAGAGCTGCTCCTGGCAGGTGTTCATTCTCCGGCACTTGCCCCTGCTGCATTCATAGACAGCGTAGCATTCTGCAGTTCTGGAACCAGACTTCTGACCCAGAGATGCAGGTGCCAACAGTGGTATTTGGCTGGGGCACACGGAAATGTTAGGGACATGGGTGGAGCACTGGTAGAGCCTGCTAGACCTACAAGAAAGGGTGGTAGAATATTTTTTAACACGTGATTTCAAGCAAAGGATAAGGTAGAACTATGTTCAGCCACATAATGTCGAGTAAACAAAAGCAGCTTATAGAACATCAAGTAGAGTCAGACCCTTTGGATCAATTATTCTTCTGTGCATGTGAATATGCCACATGTAGGGGAAGGCAAGGCTGGAACTAGGCTAAGGCAAAGATACTTGCTTTGTGCACAGATTCTACAGGGGTGACAAAAAACTCAGTAATCAACACAAATAATATTTCCATGAAATATTTTTAAAATATCAAAGTTAATGCCAACAGTTCTTAAGGAACAAAGTATCAAAATTTTCAATAAAATCAGGATCTGACCTTGTCTTTGCACAACTTGGCCTCATTCCCCTCATGTTAATCTTGGCCCTGTTGGATTCTGGCCCCTTGAGGTGGAAAGTTAGGGAGATGCCCTGGCCTCTCCCCTCTTCCAGCCCTCCAGCCTCTCGCTCATGCATCCCTTGGCCGATCCCAGCTACCACCGCTGATGTCAGAGCCCCAGAAACTCCACCGGCAGGGGGCAGCTTCGCCCCCTCTGTCTTCCCCTGTCCCCCATGCTCACTCACCCCTGGACACAGAGCAGAAAAGCTGAAGGGGGACGAATGTATATGAGGACTTGAGGGCCCAGGACCAGTACCATTTCCTCAGGAACCACAATAACCTGGAGGCCAGAAGAACTGGTTCCAGAGCAGGCCCACAAAAGCCCTAGCAACCGACACTTTGGTCTTCCAGGCCTGGTCCCCCGTGGGTAGTTAACTGCACATGCTCTTTCACAGTCCTCTGGGGTGACAACCTGGGGTCAGGCTGACCTGGCCGGGCTCCGCTTGGTGTACCGAGAGCCCAGAGCCAAATGGCAAGTCATCAAAGCCAGCCTGTGGAAACCAAGCCATCCCGACCCCTCTCCCCCTGACAGCCGGGCCAGTGCCAAGAGCTCTCTGACCCCAGCTCCTCCAGGAGTTTGTGTGCTGCAGGTGCGTGCAGCCAGCCCCTTTGCAAGAGGGCTTCTTAGTTCGTTAAGCATCAAGGACCCTTTATGTTTATGCAGCTCAATGTCGTGCTCACTACTGACACCCGTGGAAAGATGGAGCCAGGCGGGTTCTGACAGGTCTTTGCAGGGCAGTGGGCAGGGAGACCAGAGTCGCTTGGGGAGGAGTATAAACTGGAGGGCAGAATGAACTTCTCTTTCATTTGGCGGCTTCATGGATCCTGAGCAGTGTTTTCTTTGGGAGATGTTAGCTCACGCCAGTGCGAGCAAAATAATGTTTCTGTCTTGACTGAGACATTTGGCCAGAGAATTCATTTCACAGCCAATGTTCAGACTGACTGTCACACAACCTTTAGTTTTCTTCCATGGGAAACAAAAACACGACGACTTGTTTTCAGGTCCTTGGCAACTGGCAGTGCTGTGTTTTCTTTGTCGTGTCACCGTGGCTTCCATTCCCCCCCCTTAACCTGCACCTGTAATGAGTGCGTGGCAGTGTCTCAAAGGCAGAAGCATAGAGGAAGGAGGAGAGGGGGTTGTAATATTCCACAACGAGTGTCAGCACCTTCTTGAAAACAGAACAAATCTGGGAAATGCTCTTCCTCAGAGTGACTAAGCAACGACCCTGTAGTCCAGTGGGTAGGAGAGGGCGAAGAATCTGATCTGTAGACCTTCATCCTCCTTCACTGCCTGGCACGTTGGTAGCCATGTCAGGAGCATGGGCTCTGAGTTCCAGTCCTTGGCTGCACCACTTAATTGTGCTGATTGTCTTTAGATAAATGACTTAACCTCTCTGAGCTTCGGTTTCTGCATGCATAAAATGAAATATAACAATACCTACCACGTAGTGTTGTTGTGGCCACTGAATGTGACCATCCTTTTGATCACAGTATCTGATGAAGAGGAAGAGCTTAATCAATGCTGTGTTTTATTATTACTACGGAGAAAGGTCAGTCTGGAAGCTCCAAATTAAACATCTCCTCTATTTTCTCCAGGGTTCCTCCAGCAAGTGCATAACTTTGGGTCTTGGTAAAATGCTTGCAGTCAACATTTACAAGTTTGATAAGTGTACTGCATGTCACAACCCAAGAAGGATGGAGGGAGAGCAGAGGGGAATAATTCTTCATCTGAAATCCTGGCCTGCTTTGCTGTTCTTCACTCAGCTCAGCTCCCTGTCTTTTGCTAATCTTATCCCACCCTCTGTATATCGCCAGTCCACAGAGGAAAGCACCAAATACTGTCTGGTACATAGTAGCTGTCGAATGATTGGCATCCATTTGGCTTTGGTTGGATTCCCCCCCGAGGCTGACCCTATGATAAAGCAGTGAGTGCCAGTACTTTATTTGGGAGGTGAACCCAGGAAGCACTGGTAAGAAAGTGAAGAAGTGAGGAAGAGAAGGGAAGGGATGGTGTGTCAAAGAGAAGTCACTGCTGTGGGCAACTGTGGGCTCAGTCCCGCTGGTAACCTCTAGGAGGCGCTATGGAGCATGCCTCAGAGTTGTCTTACAGGAGGGGTGAGGAAGCTAGGGATGTAGCCACCAACTCCCCTCAGTCATTGGCTCAGGGCTCTCCCAGGGGCATGCTCCTGTGGCCCGAGTTGCACGTGACGAACCCATAGAGTATAGGAAAGCTGGTTCCAAAGAGATATGGGCAGGGTGCTGGTAGCTCCAGCTACACCATCCTACAATTGCTGAAGTGTTGTATAACCTTTTGCATTCGACTCAGGATATGTATTGCATGTTTAAATAATTGCCATATCTGATGGGATGATTTTGTGTCACTGTAATGCCTCAGGGGCATGGGTCTTGGTCTCAGGGACAGTGTGATTTCTGCTACCTGGGCACAGCTGCCTGCTAACAAATCTGCCTTGAATGGTTGTCTTTTCTTTTCTTTCTTTTAAATAAATTTATTTATTTATTTATTCATTCACTCATTCATTTAGTTATTTTTGGCTGTGTTGGGTTTTTGTTGCTACACGCGGGCTTTCTCTAGTTGTGGCTAACGGGAGCTAATCTTCGTTGCAGTGCGTGGGCTTCTCATTGCAGTGGCTTCTCTTGTTGCAGAGCACACAGGCTCTAGACACGTGGGCTTCAGTAGTTGTGGCACGTGGGCTCAGTAGTTGTGGCTCATGGGCTCTAGAGCACAGGCTCAGTAGTTGTGGCGCACAGGCTTAGTTGCTCCATGGCATGTGAGATCCTCATGGGCCAGGGCCCAAACCCATGTCCCCTGCATTGGCAGGCGTATTCCCAACCACTGAGCCACCAGGGAAGTCCCAGTTGTCTTTTCTTGAAGGGAGCCACAGAGGCAAATTGCCAGTGCTCATTTCCTCTTTGAGCTCTCCATAGAACAAGCCAACATCTGGAGTTGAGTTTTTATGTGATGCACATGGAGCTGAGACCACCAATTAATCTCAAGAGTTCAGAAAGCACCACAGCTTGGGTCAAGGTGACCTGATAGGGCTGGGCTGGCAACCGAAGAGTAAACTGTTGAGGTGAAGTCTGCTGGCATGGGGATACCACGACGGTACTCTGCAAGACTGTGCTCTAGGAGTTTCTGTGTTTCTTGGTTCTTCTAACTTAACAATAGCTAACATTCGTTGAGCTATTTCTATATGCCAGACACTGAGCTAAGCACTTCTCACATATATTATGTCAAGAAGCAAATGGATAACACCATTTGTTTTACAGATGAGGAAATATAGGCACAGAAGTGAACTCGCCCAAGGTCAGAGACTCAGTAAGTGACAATACAGTTGAATCCGGGTCCCTCTGACTTTAGAACCCAGAGTGTTAACCACTACACTACTGCACTATATTTTATTTGTTGTATAGGTCTTTTTTTTTTTTTTTTTTTGACCCTGAAATGCTATTCCCAGTAGTGTGGTGGGAAGCCGGTTCTGGGGGGTGGGGTGAAGGCAGTGGGGTGAGGAGGGGTGGAGGTAGGGAGACTAGCCCTGATTTGTAGCATCTGTCAATTTTTGTGGTGTAAATACTCTCACCATGGTCAATTTCGAGCTACCAAGATTTTAACGATAAGTTTACAAAATTCTTGAATATTTAACGATTGGCTCACACAAGCTGGTTTGAACCAACTCTGGTACACCACTGTCGATGGCACGTCTTCAGAGTTCTCGATTATCAAGGTTTCTAGGGAATATTGTTGGAATAGCTTCTTTTCTAAGCATCCCACCCCTTAAATCTTGCCGATAGCTCTATGATTATAAATGAGACACTGGTCTTCATTCATTCAACAAATCTGAAGTGTTGTAGAGGCAGGAGGGGTGTAGAGGGGATTGAGGTGCAGTCCAATCTATCGAACATTGAGCTCCCCAGAAAAACTCGGAGGCAAGGATTTGCGTGATTTATGAGGAAGTGTTGCAGGGGAAGCTGGTAGGATGGCAGGAAGTGTGATGGGAAGGGGAAGGGGGCCAGCTAGGGTTTGCTGTCATGCCAAGTCCCGTTGAGGCTGCATTTGACTCAGTCGTGTTTGGGGAGCTCTGGAAAGAGTGGGGTACACTCAGGTGTTTTGATGGGGGCGGGCAGGACTGGAGTTTTTGAACTTGCTACCTTCACCCATTCATCATTGGTTAAGGGTTGTCTCCAGGAGGACATACATGTTCAGGCACTTCTGGCTTCCCACTGGTACAGGCAAAGCTGGTTCCAGGAGCCCCAAGCAAGAGACACAGGTGTGGGTTGGCGGGGGCCAGAGGACATCTGGAGCTGGTATGCCTGAAACCAGTAAAGGGATCCGAGGGTCTGGGTACAGGGCTCTCATGTCTCTGAGCAGCTCCTGTGTGCCAGGCACTGTCCCAGGTTCAGAGGACAGAGGATGAGTGCCGACAGCCGGTGTCCCTGAGCTCATGGAGCATGTGGTCTCGGGGCAGGGCGTCTGAGCAATCCAGACCAGACATAGGTCATTACAGATTGGGATAAACGGCATAAGGAAAAGTGCAGGGTCATGGGAGAGCCTTTTCCCAGACAGATGCTGGATTTAGGTGTAGGGGTGGGGTTAGGAAAGGCACGACTCAGTTTGACAGGATAATCCCTGGCTTTCATTGAGGGTCTTGAAATAGTTTGCAGGCCAGAGGCTAGTCCTTTCTTGTCTTTGAGTTTTATCCAGTACCAGAGGGCCACTTGCAAAAACGCAACAGGTACACCAGAACTGCAGGTTACCAACGGCAATTAATGATTCATGGGGTATAAATCACCTACTCCAAATCGTGTTGTAATTACTCCTAGCCAAAGCCCTGCAGATTACTCTAGTCATGTATAACTACTCATTGTGCATGTACTCACAGAAATCTTGGGACTTTCATACCTTTGACTACTATGAAGCCTGCAGACTCTACATTCAGAGTGCCTAGGTTCAAAACTTGCTGGATCATCTAATGAGCTGTGTATCCTTGGGCAAGTAGCTTAACCTCTCTGTGTCTGTTTCTTCATGTGTAGAATAGGGGAAATAGTACGTACCTCACACAAGTTCTTTTGTGAAAAGTAAAAGAAATGAGTTGATATATGCAAACTACTTAGCACCACCATCTCTGAGCACATTCTAAGTACTTTATAAAAGATAGTCATTATATATATTATTGGATATTGTATTTGACATGAAAGGATTTCCTTAATACTTGTTAAGTGAAAAAGTGGGTTTATGCATCAAATGGTTTGAATAGATGTTCTCAAACTTTGGTCTCCGAACTCTTTATACCCTTATAAACTATAGAATTCCAAAGACATTTTTCTAAATGTGGGTTTAAAATATATTTATTTGTTTATGTAAATAACAATAATAAACTCCTTACACGTTAATATATTGTCTTAGTCCATTCAGGCTGCTATAACACAGGACCATAGACTAGGTGGCTTATAAACCACAGAAATTTATTTCTCACAGTTCTGGAGGCTGGTGTTCCATGAAAAATGTGGCTAGTTCAGCTGGCAGCTCAAATATCACACACCTGCTTCTCCTTGAGCTGACCGTGATGCATCAATATGCAGAAGAGGTGCTTTGTGCATACTTCCCATTCCATCACAAAGAATATTGAAAAAAAAATGTTTTCTCAAGGGTAGAGATTTAATAAAGTTAATCATCTGCAATGCTTCATCAAGGACAATCTGTAAGTGAAGTAAGTCAGAAAGAGAAAAACAAATACCGTATGCTAACACATATATATGGAATCTAAAAAAAAAAAAATGTTATGAAGAACCTAGGGGCAGGACAGGAATAAAGACACAGACGTAGAGAATGGACTTGAGGACACAGGGAGGGGGAAGGGTAAGCTGGGACGAAGTGACAGAGTGGCATGGACTTATATATACTACCAAATGTAAAATAGATAGCTAGTGGGAAGCAGCCGCATAGCACAGGAAGATCAGCTCGGTGCTTTGTGACCACCTAGAGGGGTGGGATAGGGAGGGTGGGAGGGAGAAACAAGAGTGAGGAGATATGGGGATATATGTACATGTATAGCTGATTCAATTTTGCTATAAAGCAGAAACTAACACACCGTTGTAATGCAATTATACTCCAATAAAGATGTTTAAAAAAAAAGACAATCTGTAGAAAATCCGGTTTCACTTGACTGCAAGTGTGTGAAGATGATACCAGTACCAGTGACTGCTGGTACACGTTGGTGTTACTGCCTTGATTTGTGCTCAGGTGCTCATTTTAGCTCCCATCACTTGTGCACCATAAATGCAAATAACACAGTGGAAAAGGCAAATCGTGTGCTAGTACTATGATGAAAATAGCTTTGACACGAGGACTCCTGGAACAGGTCTCAGGACCGTCAGGGTCTGCAAATCACAGCTGAAGAAATGCTGGCGTGGAAGACTGCACACCAGACTATTGAAGCATTTACTTTGAGGAAGAGGCCATGACATGAAGGGCTTTGGAAGGGGTGATAGGTTTTTACTTTTGTGTTTGTTGCAGTTTTTACATCCATCATCTAAAAACATAAAACAGAAGATATTTGCATTTTACAAAAATTAGTAAAGAGACTTCCATTCTGGTCTCAGGTCTTGTTTATCCATCTGAGAAACTGCCACATCTCCCCTCCTCCTTCAGGGGGCTGTGAGAGCCTAGGTTTCCAGAGTTGGAAGGGGTTTTCGACTTGATCATCTCTTCCATGAAAGAGCTGTGGGGAAGGTCCCGGAGGATGAAGACTCAGTGCTGATAAGGATCCCCAGGTTCTTGGAGTAGCCTCTGGGGCAGACTTCCTGAGTTCGTAATCCAAGTTCCAGCCTTTCCTGCCGTGACCTTGGGAAAGTTACTTAACCATTTCGTCTGTCAGTTCTTCCTTGGCAAAAGAGAAATAATTTTAATTGTATCTTGGGAGGATCTTGTGAGGATTAACTGAGTTAGTACCTGAAACGTGTCTGATACACAGCTCATGCTAGGTAATATCGCCCTTTATGAGGGTGATCACTCCACCAGCCAAGGTGGTTTTTCTTGCTGGGAGTTTCCAATATAGTCAGCAGGTCCACACTTTCCTCCCTGCTGCTGTCAAGCTAATGGAAAATCTCTCTCTAGGGATGAGTCATGGCCATTGACCCTGACCTCCCTTGTCGAAGCATCTCCTCTGGGCCTACAGGGCCTGCAGGGGTTGAGCAGAAGTGTGGTCTGTGTCCCCTTCACCTCCAAAAGCAGGCTCCAAGGACACCCCAGTTAACTGGATGCCCCACTTGGCTGCCTTTGACAGTTCAGGTCTGACTGGGGCAAAGAGAAGGCCATGGGATTTCCACGCAGCCTTAATATCACACCAGCTCAAAGCTTCCTTCCCATAACTTCTCTCTCTTCCCCATCGTCATTTACCATATGCCACAGGTCAGTATGAACCCACTAGGGTTCAGCTGGGCCCTTTTCCAAATGAGGTGACACTATGTTAGCTTTGGTGAGTCAATGATTTAAAAAAAATTTTTTTTTTTTTTCATGTAGTCTGGATACGGCCATTGTTTCTGCATCCAACCTCTTCTAGTTTCCAGTGACCTTCTCTTCTTCCCCATGGAAGGGCGGGTGTGTTCCCATGAGGAGTTAAAGGCAAGACAGGGAACAGTGTGAAACCACCTGATAGCCCTCGGATCAGTGGCTTCTCTCCCCGCGACCTCCCACAGCTTAGACAGAAGTCACTTTCTTTTCGCCGGGATTTTGGCAGCAGCTGCCATCTGGCCTGCAGGCCTTATCCAATCCCCTCACTGCAGCCAAGGAGCAAGTCTGGAACCGTCCTGCCCCTCGTACTGCTTGGGCCTAGGGGAGAGTCTACATGGGGGCCCAGGCCTGCCATGCTCCCACTGCCAGCTCCAAGGAGCACGGACCCCAACAGTCCGCCGGTCCAAGCGCCGCCCTCCCCTCCTGTACGCACTCAGCCGCCTCTCAGACTAGGGCTGTGTCGCAGGGCTGTGGACAAAGCCCGCAGCAGCCTCGCTGGAAGAGGAGGGACCAGAGACAGAGGCTTGCACAGACCTAGGGGTGGGCTTGGGGTCTTGGGAGCAGGAAATTCCGAGTTCCAGGTACCTAAACTCTAGAAGGGGCACAGGTGCCAATGTGGTGTATCCTTTGGCCTCACAGACCTCTCGACCCATGAGAAGGGGCCAGGGGAGGCCCAGCGTGGGACATGGTGAAGGGTGCCCTGAGCAAGGACCTTGGGTGCCCATGTCTAAGGGTGGGGCAGTCTGGAAATCTAACATGCACGCCTGCAGTGCGTAACACCCTGCAGAGGCTCTCCTCCAGTCTCGGGATCAAGTCTCCGCTGCTTGATCCACCAGGCTCCTGCCTACCTTTCTCTCTTGTCCTTGACCATTTCTGGCTCTGGCCTTCCCTTCCATTGGCAGTCCCTACATCCCATGCTGTTTCACTGCAGGGATGCTGCAGGATGTTGCCTTCTCCGGGCTTTCCCCTGCATGATGGCTCATCTTTGCTGTTCTCTGCACAGGCATAATTCTTCCCTGATCCCCCATTCCTCTAACTCCCCAAGTCTAGGCTGGGTTTTATTCTTCAGCCTTCATAGCTTTCATCTCCTTGCTCCCTCTCTCCCCTCTCCCAAGAACTGGAGCGTGACAGTTATCATTAGAGAGTGATGGCTGCATTTATGCCCATTTTACAGGTGAGAGAACTGAGGCCCAAGAGTGGAAGCTAATTTAGTCTCACGGCCAGCTAAGGACAGAGCCAGGCTCTGAGTTTAGACACCGAGCTTTTAACCACAGTGCCCATTGACTGTTGATTCTTAGGCTTTGGAGTACAACAGGATCACTGGTGGCATTGGGGGCTGGGCGAGGAGAGCTTGTTGAAAATGCAGACTCCCGGGCCCCACCACTCCAGCTATTCTGATTCCGAAGGTCAAGGGTAGGGCCCAGAATCTGCATCTTAATAAGCTCTCCAGGGGTGTCTGGTGCAGGTGCACTACACCTGCAATTATGGTGAGTCATAAGATTCACTGCCCAACTGCAAGCCCCAGATGGCAACCTGCTGAATCTAATTAGACCCTCTGGGCTCAGCAGAGCCCAGAAGGGGAGGAAGAAGATAGAGGATACTGCTTGCGTCCAGCCAGCTGTGTGCCGTCTGTGATGGTGGTGGAAGGGGGTTGGGGGGAATGCCCTTCTCTGGGTGGAAGATGCGAGCCCTGTTTGTACCATACAGGCACCATACCAGACCCATGACCTAGGGTGTCTGGAAGCCATCAGACCCTCACGTCCCGTCTCCTCCAGAAGGAGAGGAAGAACCACGTTTCAGTGACAGCGCTCAGCTCTGGCTGGGCCTTAGCTACCTGGAACCTGATCTGTCTGGTTGCCCCGCTCCATCATTGCACCCCACCAGCTGCTGCTGTTCATTGGAAGCCAGTGGCCAGAACGGGAGGGAGCGGAGGTTGAGAATATAACTCCAGAGGACTCGGCCGATGGCTGTTGGAGCCCAGTTGCACCCTGTCTGCACCTCCGTCTCTTCCCTGAGACTTGAAGACACTTAGGGAGTTGAGCGGCAGCCCCACTAATTGCCATCAAGCGTGGGCATGGGTAAGGGTGGCGGCCTCACGGGGTGGGCCTCACTCAGGCATGGCAGCTCTGCCAGCAAGAAGAGGGACAAGGCCACTCCTTGGAGAGGAGATATGTCCCCAACCCAGGAGACCCCCAGGACAATCTGAGAGACACCAGGCCTTTCTTCTGTCTGATCATTCCCTGCACCACAAATGCCCTGCCCTTCGATTCCTTCGTCAGTAATTTCTTCCCTCCTCCCAGCCCACTTCCTTCTGTCCCTCGTGCTCCTGCTGAGGGATTCATGGTCCTTGAGTTCTGCCTCCTTCTCCATAGCCTGTTGGCCAGGTTACCTGGCGTTAGGCCCAGACTGGACTCCTGCAGCTCCGTGGACTAAACCTCTAAGGTGCAGAGGCTTGGGCTGGGTTTGCCGTGTTGGAGCAGCCAACATGTTCTGCCCCCAGATTCATATGCTGAAACCTACCCCTCCCGGTGATGATAGTAGGAGGTGGAATCCTGGGGGGTGATTAGGTCATGATGGTAGAACCCTCATCAGTGGGATTCACGCTCTTCTACAAGAGGCCCTGGGAGCTCCTGTGCCCTTGGGGGATTCTGGCCCTTGGGGCCCACGAGATAACCTAACTCCTCATAATTGCTTTCCCTCTATTTAAGTTAGCTCAAGTGAGTTTGTTTTTGCCAAGTAAATGATCCCCGGTTAAGACAGGTCTTCCGGGAGAGGTGAGGCCAGGCCTGACTCTTGTAAGTTAAGAAACACTGTCTGAGCCCTGGTGTGAGGCAGACACTAGGATAGGACAGAGTCCCGGCTCGCTCTGAGCATTGGGGCAGGAGTCAGCGGTTAGGAGAAGTCGGGAGGATGCTTCATCCCCAGGGACGGGCAGTGGGAGAAGCACAGTCCAGAGAGAGAGCGCTGGCGAGAGCCAAGCAGGGCTCATTTGAGAAGGAGGTCATCTGTATTCTCTACTCCCCAAAACATAAAGCAGAAGGCTCAGGGCAGGGGCAGAATGCCAGGACTTTAAGTCAGAGATCTGCCAGGTGCTGAGTGGCCCTGGACATGTTTCTTAGACTCTTGAAACCTCACTTTTCTGAGCTGTGACCGGGACGGGAGCACTCTGGAGGGCTTGACCTTGAACAGTGCCTGACACATAGGAAGTGCTCAGTACTTGGCAGCTGTGACTGGGATTGGGAAGGGGACCAGCTAGAGCCACATTTTCCTCAGGGCCGTGTCACTGAAGGTTTGATGGACCCAGCAAAGGAGTTTGGATTTTATTCAGAAAAACTATGGGCAACTTGAGACGTTTTAAAGCAAGCAAGTGGTCTGACCTGGTGATCACAGGGGTTTTCAACCAGGGCACATTTGCACCCCCAGCACATATACACACCCAGGAGACAGGTGGCAAAGTCCGAAAATAGTGTTGGGCATGGGATGTGCTACCGGCATCTAATAGGTAGAGCCCAGGGACGCTGCTAAACAACCTACAATGCACAGGACAGCCCCCCACGGTAAAAGATTATCCACCCAAAATGTCAGTAGTGCCAAGGTTGAAGAAGCCTGGGTTAATGTAGTATAAAGAAATGAATTACTTCCCATCTCAGGGCCTTAGTTTTCCCATCTGTCAAACGACGGGTTGGGGAGTTCTTGGGAGGGTTGAGTGGTTTGTTCCTTCCGTAGGAATCTGCATATCCCGTTGCTGCGACTGAGCCTGTGGTCTGGACCCTTCTTACACCAGCCTTGTGGCCCTGGGCTGGGGCCCTCTGAGCCTCTCATTACAGGTAATCCCAATAGAGGCAGAGAGCTTATACAGAACATGAGGCTTTGGATCCAGGCCACCCATGGGATCAGACCCTGGCACCACTCCTTGCCAGCTGTGAGACCTAGAGCCATTTTCTTTGCCTCTCAGCACCTCAGTTTCTCTAAATGGGACTGATAATGATGCCTCCCTTGTGGCACATTTGTGAGGGTCTGAAGAGTTTTTGGCTCAGCACCTGGCCCATCACAGGTGCTCCATCAACATCAGATACGGGGAGGGTGCTGACTGCCCCCCACCAAGGGTGTGAGATTGATAAACACAAGGGACCTTGTGAGCAATGCACCCAGTAGACATTCAGACAGGCTCTCTCTGGAGGCCTTTGACAGCAGCCCCCATCAGTCCGAGGGCACTCCAGGAACACACAGTCCTTTGAATATTTGCTGAACTAATCGGGAAGGGAGAGCAGGAAAGGAAACAGGAATCCTCAGTGTGGTGCGGGGCTCACGAACTCAGTGCCTCAGGGCCGGGGGAGGTCACCAGACTGCAAGGTTAATCAGTAAGTTGATAGATGTCTTGACTGAATGGTACCAGAGATGTGAACACAAGGAATGCTTTTCTCAGAAAAGCAGGATGGCAGACCCAGGAGCCTGAGTGCTGGGTTCAAATTCCTGTCTGGCCACAAGCCAGCTGTGGGAACTTAGGCAAGTTGCTTGACCCCTCGTAGCCCCAATTTCCCCAGCTGTAGAAATAGAGCTATGGAGATAATAATAATACCTACTCCAAAGGGTGGCTCTGAAAATACAAGACATGCTATATATCTAAGCACAAATATCAGTGCCTGGCACAGAATTGGTGCTCGGGATGTCATCACTTCTAGCTTCTGTTCCCATTCTTACAACACACGCGAACCATCTCCATCAGCCTCGGTGTCAGGCAGTGTAGTCCACAGACCCACAGCATCAGCAACACCCAGGAGCTCGTTAGGAATACAGATACACAGGCTTCACCCCAGACCTACCAAATCAGGAACTCTGCATTTACTGGCTGTGTGACTTCACTTGGAAAGATTAACCCCTCTAAGCTGTGGATTCCTTGTATGTAAAATAGGGATTATACTATTACCTACCCCCCTCCTCTGCTCTCAGCTCTCTAGGGTGACATTGGCCTTCTGTCAGTTTCCAGACTGTGCCAAGCTCTTTTCTGCCTCAGGACCTTTGCACATACTGTTCCTTCTGCTTGGGGTGCCTATTCCTTGGCTCTCCCTGTGGCTGACCCTTGTTATCTTTCAGGCTTCAGCTTAATGTCACCTCCTCAGAGAGGCCTTTCCTCACCACGCCCATTCCATCCCCTGTAACTCCACGCCTCTACACATTATATATTTCATTCCTGGTGCTAATCTCCGTCCATCATTATCTTGTTTCTGCGTCTGCTTATTTGCTTCTTGTTATCTTCCCTATCGGTATGTAAGCACCAGGAGGGCAGGAATTGGGTCTCTCTATCTGCCCAGTGCCTGGCACGGGGTGGGTACTCGCTCCATAAACATCTGTAAAAGGAATGAATGAGTATGTCATAGAGTTAATATGGAGCACTTGTTGCAGAGCTGGGTACACGGTGAAGGCCTCATCATAAAAGTGGCACTATAATATTATAATAAGATAGGCCACCGTGCAGCCCCAGGCTTCATGTGACCTTGGACCCTGGCCTTTGCAAATATCTACTCAGGCAATGCTGAGGCTAACAGAGGCCTTTCCATGCACGGCTCCAGCGCTCAGCAGGCGCCCGTGTGACCCTCCTGCCCAATCACGTAGCCACCCTGAAGATGGTGCCTCATTAAAATATGGAAATACCTGTCATGTCTGTCGCTATCATCCAGCCCAAGCCACCAAGTGCTCCAAATTGGTTTTAGCCATTTTATACAGCACAACATACATTTGTTCACTTTTCAAACAGTAAACACCACCTGCAAAATGCCTTTAATATTTAATGTGGCCGTAAATTGTTTTGAAAATAAATCCAGCCACGTGGAAAAGCGGCAGAAGGGACGGGAAACAAATCCAAGAACCTGTTCCACGGGGGGTGGGGTGGGGGCTTGGAGGGAGTGGGCAGAGCGGCCGTGGGGCTGAGACTCAAGTGGTGATTCTGAGAACCCGATTACCTGAGTACTTCAGTGCCCTGACATTTGAGCTTTGGTGGTGGACGGGAGATGTTCTTGCCCTCCAAGCCGTACTGATTTTGAACTCACGACCGAGCTTATTTGGTTCTACAGAGGAGGTGGCAATAAGTGTCTGAGGTTCACCTTGACCGGGACCATCCCAGGCGAGAGGAAATCAGCCACCACCCTGGTGGGCCAAAGTGTGATTGGCCATGAGCTCTTTTGCCCAAACCAGCTTTTAACCGTTCCCCAGCCCCACTGCCCAGTATCATGGCGTGGGCGGGGGTAGGGGTATAGGGTCTCCAGGTCTTTTTTGTCTTACTTCCTCATAAGTGAAATTAAGATGCTAATAATATCTACCTGGTTAGTTACTGTAGATTTGAACGGGTGAGTGTATGTGAACCGGTGCCTGGCGTGCAGGACAATGCGGGAACGTGGGTTTGCTGCTGTGGCTGACCCACTCCTCACAGCCCTCCTCCCTCCCCTCCAGCGGCACCGACCTCTCCGTGCCTGGCGTCTTGCCTGCTCCCTCCCACCACTGGGCCTTTGCACCAGCTGTGTCCTCTGCTTGCCTCGACTTGCCTTTCTCTGTTTGCTTGGATAACGCCTGTTTCTCTCCCAGCTGTCAGCTCAATAGACCGACATGTTGATCTTTTGGGAAAAATGTAAGCTTTCTCCTCTTGGTGTCACAGGTGTTAACTGAATCTCTGGGCCGGGGTGGCGGGAGTTCTCTGATTGGCCCACACCAGGTCATCCGCCCACTTGTGACTGGGGTCCGAGGACAAGGAACAGCAGGCCTATCACAACCCATATGCTGGGGGCGGAGGGGCTTCACCCCCGGAGAAGGCAGCTGCTGTTCTTGGCAGACAGAACTATCCTTGTCTATTACAATGAGATGTGTGTCCAAGGACAGTCACCCCAGAAGCCACATGAGGACCACCTGTGGCGGGTGACCAGTTAGGCAGCTATTACTTTGGTCAAGGCTAGAAGGATGATTTGGGAGACATTTCAAAGAGCTGAGACAGAGACAGAAAGGAGGCGAATTCTGAGGCTTCTAACTTGGTTAAAAGAGTGTATGGCAGTATCTGGAAGGCTGAACGACAACATTCATGTGTTAACCAGGGACATCGTATCATGTCACCCAGAGAAGTGAGTGATTATGTGGAGGTCTGAGACAACAGTATTCAGCTCAGAGAGGGAGACTGCTTTGGGGGTAAAAAAAAAAAAAAAAAAAAAGCCCGAAGTCCCTCAACTTGTACCTTTTAAGTAGGTACATAAATTTAATGCTGGTACAAATTCTACTAATTAGCAAAGGGGTATTAATACCACCTGACTCATTGCTTGGCTTTTCCGGCCAAATTCGAAGCTAGTGTTCATTACGTCTCCCTGCCATCTCTTGACCGTCCTGAGAAGAGCGGGGCTCTGTGTAAGTACCACTGAATATCTGTCCCTCTGGTTGTTGACTCTCCCATTGATCACATTCGTCTACATGAGAAGGTTGAGTACCTAATGGAGCATTTTCAAAATAGCCACTGAGATCTCTGAATGGCATGAGAATCCAAATGGACTTATTTGCAGGAAAATGTTCTCTGCTCTTCTCGTCAGTGTGCTATTAGGATCCCAAAATAGCACGCCCAGAAGACTTCGTGGTTTTTCCGTCCCAAATATGATCTGCTCATCTCAGTAAATGGCACCACCGTCCACCGAGATCCTCAAGCTAAAAGCCTAGAACTTGAATGCCATCTTGCCTTTCCCCCCAGAGCCAATAAATCCTGCTGGCTCTACCTCTAAAATAGATCCCAGTCTCTCCCTATCCAAAATGTATCTCTGTCTCCCCTCTAGTCCAGGGGTTGGCAAACTTTTCCTGTAATGGGCCAGATAGTAAATATTTTCAGCCTTGTGGTCCATACTATCCTGTTACAATGACTCAACTTGCCTTGGGCGCAAAAGTTGCCGTAGACACGTAAACATGAGTATGTCTGTATTCCAATAAAACTTTATTAACAAAATCAGCAGCCCACAGGCCATAGTTTGTTGACCCCTATTCAAATCTCAGCCCTCACTATGTCTTGTCTGGACCAATGCAAAACCTCCAAACTGACCTCTCTGCTTCCACTCTGGCCACCTCGACCATGCACGATCCACCCGGCGGCCAAGGTGATCTTTAAAAAAGTAATCAGATGACGTCTCTTCCTGGTTTAAAATGGTCTGGTAGTTTTCCATTTCCCTACTCTGTCTTTGCCCTACATGACCCGGCTCCTGCCTTCTCTCTGACCTTGCCTCCTGTCCCTCTCCTTGCCTGCAGTGTTCCACATTCACTGGTTTCCTTTCTCCTCTGCTCCCTTCACTCTTTGGCTGGAACCTTCTTCCTCTAGTCTCCTGCGGCTGCTTCCTTTTCATCATTCAGCTCCTGACTCAGTACCTCCTCCCCAAAGAGAATCCTTCTTTTTTTTTTTTTTTTTAAATTTATTTATTTATTTATTTATGGCTGTGTTGGGTCTTCGTTTCTGTGCGAGGACTTTCTCTAGTTGCGGCAAGCGGGGGCCACTCTTCATCGCGGTGCGCGTGGGCCTCTCACTATCGCGGCCTCTCCTGTTGCGGAGCACAGGCTCCAGACACACAGGCTCAGTAATTGTGGTGCATGGGCTTAGCTGCTCCGCGGCACGTGGGATCCTCCCAGACCAGGGCTCGAACCCGTGTCCCCTGCATTGGCAGGCAGATTCTCAACCACTGCGCCACCAGGGAAGCCCAGAGAATCCTTCTGATGTCTGTCTAATGCTGCTGGCCCCGTCCTCATCACCCCATTTGAAACTGTCTTATTTGTTGATTTGTTTACTGTTTGTCTTCCCAATCTGACATGGATGCTTCATGAGAGCAGGGACCCCGTTTGTCTGTTTAGCACTAATATCAGCTCCAATATGAGGGAATGAAGAGAGGCTACTGATCTGTATTTCCAGGCAATGTCTATTCTGATGTCTGTTCACCTCCGATTTTCCCAGCTTTTACCAAGCCCTTCTTATGCTGCCCAGAAAAGGCTTGCCCAATAGCTCCCTCCATGCATGTGAGAAAGCCAGGAAAAAAAAAAAAAAAAATGCTACTTGTCTGAGTCCTTGGGCTTGTCCAGGGACCCCTGTGCAAACTTACGTGTCATCCTAAGACCAAGTTGGGAGCAGGGCTGCTCTTCTACAGCGGGCCTCCACACGGTGGCCTCTTTACCGACAGCCTGTGATGCTGTGCAGGGGTGGTAGGGATGCTTGATCCTCTGGAAGCTCCAATTCAGGAATCCTTTCTTCTGCTCCTGGTGCTTCTTGACGTATGATACAAATTTACTCAAGCTTCATTTCCTTGTTTCTCAAAATTTTCTCTCTTAGGGCGTCTCCTTCCCACCCCTTCCGCCTACTCCCCTTTTCACTAGGATGCTGGGGCAAGAGACTGCTAGTTGCCACCAAATATCCTTTCTTCCTTGGTCATAGGACCTCAGTTTTATTTGAGGTGGCATTGAAGCCAGCAAAAAGCCTACATTCGCCAGCCTCTCTTGCAGTTAGGGGTGGCCATGTGACTGTCCTGGCTAATGACAGATAAACGGAAGCACTGATGGAACTTCTGGGAAGGGTGATGAAAGGGTGCTGACTCACCTAGTGTCTTAGTCTGCTCCAGCTGCTGTAGCAAAATACCATATAGGACTGGATGGCTTAAACCACAGAAATTTATATCCTTACAGTTCTAGGGGCTGGAAGTCCAAGTAAAAGGAGCCAGCCGATTCTGTGTTCTGGTGGCAACTCTTTTCCTGGCTTGCAGCCTGCCACCTTCTCACTGTGTCTTCACATTTAGAGAAAGAGATCTCTCTCTCACTCTTGCTCTTGCTCTTTTCCTCTTCTTCTGAGGACAGCAATCCTCTCAGATTAGGACCCCACCCGTATGCTCTCATTTAACCTTAATTACCTCCTAAAAGCCGTATATCCAAATACAGTCACACTGGAGATGAACACATCAACATATGCATTTGAGAGGACATAATTCAGTTGATTGCAACTAAGCATTACATCACTTGGTCCTGCCCTTCCTTCTACCTTCCTCAAAACTGGAATGCAGATATGATGGCTGGAGCTTCAGCAGCTACTTTGGACCATGTGGTAGACTTGAGAATAAGTGCCAATGGCCTAGGAATAGAAGTGTAGAATGAGGGTAAGGACCAGGGTTGACTTTGTGGAGACACTCTATCATCACTGGAATAATGTTAGAATTTGCCTTATGTTAGAGCACTGGTTCCCAACTGCAGCCCATTAGAATAACCTGGGGAGCTTTGAAAAATACTGGTGCTTGGATGTCATCCCCAGAGATGTTGATGTAATTGGCCTTTTAGGGTGCAGTCTAGGCATCATGATTTTTTTAAAGCTCCTCTGGTGATTCTGAAGTGTTAAGGTTGAGAACACTGTGTTAAAGAATAAACACTTGGGTAAGAGAATAAACTATATTTTAAACTATGGTATTTTAATTTTGTTATATGAGACTAACACAACTCCTAACAATCAGAAGTCTAATTTTAGGAGATGAATCACTTCCATCTTCTAAGATTTTCAGAGCACGAACCACCCAAAGCTGGCAGGAACCCTGCTCACATCCTACCACGTTCAAGAGCATATATGGGTACAGCTCAATTCAGGTTGAATGGTGATAGAGCCGTGAAATATTAACCAAAATTTTCCATCCCTTTGCCCACATGAATAAAACAATGTACAACTAAAAATAAATTACTGGATTAAAGTAAGCATTCAAATTAAAAATAGTCAAATGTGGCACTTTTGTCAATACATGTTTTTTTTTTCTGAGAGTGAAGCCATTGCTAGTGATCATTGGAGGCCAATGAACTCTTGCTTCTGTGCTCCAAATGCCTCTCCCTGTCCCCATCCCACGTGAGACCAGATCAAGGGTAGGAGCTCTGCCAGATGGTGAGAGAGCAGGTTTAAAATAAGCAGGTGCCTGGGTTCGAATCCCAGCTCTACCACTTAGAGGCTGAGTGCTCTTGGGCAGGTAGCTAACCTCTCTGGGCTTTACACGCACCCCTCTGCAAAATGGGGCTCAGGATGGCACCCAGGATTGAGGTGAGGATTAAACAACAACATACGAAAAAGCACTTGGCATTCTGCCTGACATGTAGCAACTGCTTCGTAAGTGTCAGCTGTCACTCTTAGGCACTGGCCAGCTGCTCCTCCTGAACTGCGTGTCCTTCCTGTTGAGTGCGGAGGCTCTGCCCCTCCCTTTCTGGAAAACAGTGCTGAAATAGGGCTGCTTTTATGAATAGGGAGCTAAATGAGCAAACACATGTCTGGAAATGAAGGTAATTCATCCCTGGGGAGATACCATCTCCCAGGTTCAGGGGTTAATGGGCTCAGAGGGTTCATAACAAAGGTGCTCCAGACAAATTGGCTGAGCAGCTATTGTTGCCCAGACGGCTCTTCAGCTGTGTCTCATTTATTAGCATGGCTGCCCGAGAAACAAATGAGAAGGCGAGCCCCCTCCAAGACAACAGAAATCCAGCACAAGGGGCATAACGCCCTGGAAGTTGGAGCCAGCGACAGAGGCCGTGCTTCGACCCTGCTGCCAGCACTGAACTCCGGAGGAGGCTGGGGGGAAGCCAGTCCTGACGGCGAGCGCTCTCCTCGGTAAATAAGGGAGCTGCCAAGAGCCGAGCCCGTGGAAAAACACTTACAGATGAGAGGGAGACACATGGCAAGCATGACCCTCTGCAATCGTAAAATGCGTGGTGGAGGAAGATGGGAGGAAACAAATCATTCTCCTTGGGACTGTCCATCTGGAAGTGTGTGGCTGGGAGCATTATTACAAATAAATACATCCAGCCCAGCAACGTCTGGGAGTAATTGGATGTTTTCATCCTTCTGGAACCTGTGGAAAAGCTCCTCATACACACACGGGTCCCAAAAGCCACAAGAGATGCCCCCCTGCTGCCGGCCCGCTGGTTCTGCCCTTCCCTGCCCGTGGATTGGTTCAGCCCATTTTCTAGGGCAGGCCTGGGAGTGGCGAGGGCTTAAGATTCTAGAAGCTTTTGAGGGGGAGCTTGAGCCTGGGAGAGAAGACAAGGAGTCCTTGCAGACCTGTGGGAAATGTCACCAGATGGAGTGCGGGCCCCCGTGGGTAATCAGCTTCTAGAGGGTTTCTCAAAGTTGAACCCTGGAGCCATTTTTATTCTAGAGTACTGGCGAATCACGTGGATTCCTGGGTCCTGAACTCCAGACCTCCAGGATTCAACGTTTGGAGAGTGAGTGTTGGAATCTTGCATTTTAATACAGCTTCGTGAGAGATTCCTATGCACGCCAAAGTGGTGGTTCCCGAGCTTGAACGTGCATCAGAATCACCCAGAGAGCTCGCTGAACACAGAGAACGGGGCCTCACCTCAGCAGCCACCCCTGATTCAGTAGGTCTGCGGTGGCAACTGCAGCCGTGCATTTCTAACAAGTTCCCCAGGTGCTGCTGCGACTGCTGCTGGTCCGGGGACCACACTTTGAGTAGCACTGCGTTAAAGATTGCAAACCATTGAGCTACAGGGTTTGCAGTGAGGCTGAGCAAAGTCCCATTTGTCAACAAACGTATGTGGAGACCCAACTGAGTGCAGGACCTCCTTGTCCTCTGGCATCATGGAGTCTGGGGGCCACACCTTCCCTCCTGTACCGCCAAAGGAGCCTGAAGATGTGACTCGAGTTAATAATGGCTGCAGCAGGAGTTCGCACTGGAACTTCCCTCACAGAAACCCAGGGCCTAGGCAGTGTTGTCAGCTGAGTGAGATTTTTAAAACACCCCACTGCCTGACAAGAACACTAAACCAATTAATTTAGGCTCTCTGGAGTGGGACTCGGGCACCATCAGGGTTTTCAAAGCTCCCCTGGAAAGTCCAGTGTGCAGGCGAGGCAGAAAGCCACATACAAACGTTATCAACCCTGAATACTAAATACTAGAATCACCCAGCGAGCGGGGAAAGGACACCGCTGCTGGGCTCCACCCCTCCCTCGAGATTCTGACTTCCTGGTTTGGGATGGCGCCAGGGCATTGGCATTAAAACAAAAGCCTGCAGGTGATTCCCCGTGCAACCGGGGTGCAGACCTGCTGGCCAGGTGGATAGGGACCTGGGAGGGCTGATCTTGGGAGAGGTTAATGGGTGGGAGGAGCAGGAATGGGGCCAGATCCATTCAGGTCACCACAGTCAATGACAACGGTAAAGCAAGTCACAACAGCAGAAAACGGTTTCGTGAACTGTGATCAAGACAAATTTCTTGCCCTTATACCAGAAACAACTGCAAACTCAGACTGTCTTTTTCGCTGGCCTGAGCAGGCATTTGCTGGGGGAGGAACTCTCTCTGCAGACTTCACACCTCCCTCGCCACCCTCGGGGATGCACAGAGAGGAGGGTGTCCCCGCCAGATGCCAAGCCCCAGGCACCTGGATTTCTACTGCTTTGCAGGGGCCAAGGAGGAAGGTCTGCTAGAATTACTACCTCCTCTGGGTAATTTTTTATTCAAACAAAGATTCCCTGGGTGCTATTTCAGTGTTCTAAACCCAGGGGTAGGACCCTGGAACCTGAATTTTTTAAGCAGACATTCTGGGTGATTCTATTCTGCATTATAATCAGGGAACAACCTGCCTGAATGTTCTAGCTTCAAGGAAGGGGAAGTTTAGAGAGGCGGGGCAGAGGCGAGAAGGCATAGTTCTTTGCCATTTTTGGTTTACTTGAGGTCCCTTCTGGGCACAGGATCTCTCAGAGAAACCTTTCCCCCAAGATAAGAGCCTGACCTTTGAACAAAATTTCCATCTGGGTCCGATAAATGGAGCTGACTTTCCCCAGGAGAGCGTGGTGTCATACTCAGCTGCCTTTGTTTTGATGTGTTTTTAAGGCCTCTCTAATAGGATGGGCTAGATTGCTGGCCAAGAAATGGATTTCTTCTCTCTCTGGAGAATTCTCAATCTCCTCACTGGAGATTTAGGCTGGCTGTCCCAACAATGACGAATGTTTAATGGCCCAGCTTTGGCCACTGGTCCTGGCCTGCAGTGTCTGCTCATGACAAATGTCTCCTTGTAATCTGCTCAGACTGGGGTTTCCAAGGATTTCAAATTGGATGGAGGGTGTGGAGAGGGAGGGGGAGAGAAAGAGAGAAAGGGAGAGAAAAAAATAGAGAGAAAAGGAGGGAGGGAGGAAGAAAGAAAGAGAACGGTTTAAGTCCACTATACCTTGGCATTTGCAAATTAACTCTGTAGGATCCAAAGGTCTGTGACCCCCGGCCATTTGTCATTTTGATGAGGCACAGATTTGAACAGTGCATGTCTCTGGGCTGTTTACAGCGAGGGGACGTCCCTTAGCTGGGGCAGGGCTGGAGATGACCACCGGCATCCTAGTTTTGTGGACCTCACGATACGGGAGAAGTTTCGTTTCCTGGTGAAAATGGCCATGTGGTTGGGGAGAGAATTTCAGAGAATGTGAAAATGACCATCAACTTGTGGGAAGAGAATGGGACAGGGTGCTCAAGACTCTTTGGAAGGCATGTGACTCAGGGCAGAGCCAGGAATCGGTCATCCTTTCCAGTGCTCACAGTCCAGGATTCCTGGAGGTCTCAGAATCAGCCCTTCCAAATATCTGTGGTCTGCTGTGCGTTAGGTCATGGAGGAAAGGACAGTAATCAAAGATCTAATTTGAGAGCTTATTACATGCCAGGCAAAGTGCTAAGAGCTTAACACATCATCTCATGTAACCCTCACAGCAACCCTAGAAGTGCATACTTGCAAGATCACCATTTGCTAGACGAGGCACAGAGAAGTTCTCCAGTTTCAACAAGGCCACACAGCCGGACCGTGACAGGGCTGGGATTTGAACTGACAGACTCTCTCCTTGAGCAGACTTCTTGAGTCTGTCCAGCCCAGTCTTGGCAATGAATCCTGCTGAGTCCATTTAGAGAGAATCCCCCGGCCCACCTTGATAGCTGATCACCCTTAATATCTGATCAAGTTCCAACTTCATTAAGTCCTCGACCTGCCTTTAGCAGGAATCCTGTGTGGTCTGTTTACCAAGAATCATTCCTGTCCTTAATGTCTCCTCTTAATAATTTTCCACCCACAAACCCCTTCACTCTGTTCATTGACTGTAAATCTGAGCTAGCGCAAGGTGTATTCCACGAGAGCCCAATCTCTCTCCCCTATTGCTCTCCCGTTTTGCAATCGTCTTGAATAAACCCTTCGTTACCATTTTTAACAAGTGTCAGAATAACTTTCTCTTTAGCAGAAAATAGGCAGTTGTCCCCTGGTAACTGCATTCTGAATCTCTCCCCTGTCCCACCAGACCAGTGGTATCCACTATAAAGCAAGTCACATCAATCACTAAAATTTTCTGGTAGCTCCATTAAAAAAGAAAAAAGAAACAGGTGAAATTAACTTAAAAAATATTTTTCTTACCGAATATATCTGAAATATCATTGCAACAGGTAGCAGACACTAAAAAAGGATTATTGGGATATTGTATGTTCTCTTTTGTCTACTAAGTCTTCGGAACCCAGTGTATATTTCACATGTCAAGCATATCAAGCATATCTCAGTTTCGAGGGGTACATTCCAAAGGCCAGTCACCACTGGTGGCAAGTGGCTACAGTATGGGGTAGTGCAGTGCTGGCCAGTGCCCTGGCAGGACACTTCAGTTAGAAGATCTCTTCATGGCAGAGCCTGGGGCAGAGGGAGCGCCGAGAGGGGAGGAGAGAGGGGAATAAAGAGACAGGGGACCTGGCTGAGCAAAAGCACTGCAGACATCTCTGTGGGCAGAATCCAGGGGACCACGTGTCGGGAATCTGCTGGCTGTGAGGGGGTGGGACTGTGGCTGGTGACTGTGCCTGGGATGGAGGTTAAAAAAAAAAAAAAAGTGACCTGGATTAAACGTGAGAACAGGGTGGGTGGTGAGCCAGCTGGGGGAACTGGCTCTGAGGCTGGGACAGAGCAGGCCTTGGGTGGATGGGCAGGGCAGGCTGGCGATTGTTGAGGCCGGCGGCTCTTCGGCTGTAATGCGTAATGCGCACTGGTAGCAACTGGGATCCTGTTCAAATGCAGATTCTGACTTGGTTGGTCTGGGATGAAGACTGAGTGTTTACATTTCTTTTTTTTTTTTTTCTTTTAATTAATTAATTTATTTATTTTTGGCTGTGTTGGGTCTTCGTTTCTGTGTGAGGGCTTTCTCTAGTTGTGGCAAGCGGGGGCCACTCTTCATCGCGGTGCACGGGCCTCTCACTGTCGCGGCCTCTCTTGTTGCGGAGCACAGGCTCCAGACGCGCAGGCTCAGTAGTTGTGGCTCACGGGCCGAGTCGCTCCGCGGCATGTGGGATCTTCCCAGACCAGGGCTCGAACCTGTGTCCCCTGCATTGGCAGGCAGATTCTCAACCTCTGCGCCACCAGGGAAGCCCTACATTTCTTTTCTTTCTTTTTTTTTTTTAATTGAAGTATAGCTGGTTTACTGTGTTGTGTTAGTTTCAGGTGTACAGCAAAGTGATTCAGTTATATATATTCTTTTTCAGATTCTTTTCCCTTATAGGTTATTACAACATAATGAGTAGAGTTCCCTGTTCTGTACAGTAGGTCCTTGTTGGTTATCTATTTTATATATAATAGTGTGTATCTGTTAATCCTAAACTCCTAATTTATACACCCCCCCTTCCCCTTTGATAACCATAAGTTTGGTTTCTATGTCTGTCGATCTATTTCTGTTTTGTAAATAAGTTCATTTGCATCATTTTTTTAGATTCCACATATAAGTGATATCATATGATACTTGTTTTTCTCTGTCTGGCTTACTTCACTTAGTATGATAATCTCTAGGTCCATCCATGTTGCTGCAAATGGCATTATTTCATTCTTTTTTATGGCTGAGTAATATTCCATTGTGTGTGTGTGTGTGTGTGTATGTGTGTGTGTGTGTGTATATATATATATATATATCTATATATATATCTATCTATATATATATATATCTATATATATATATATATATATATATATATATATACCACATCTTCTTTATCCATTCATCTGTCGATGGACATTTAGGTTGCTTTCATGTCTTGGCTATTGTAAATAGTGCTACAGTGAACATTGGGGTGCACATATCATTTTGAATTAGAGGTTTGTCTGGATATATGCCAAGGAGTGGGATCCCTGGATCATATGGCAACTCTACTTTTAGTTTTTTAAGGAGCCTGCATACTGTTCTCCATAGTTGAGGGTCTGCATTTCTAACCAATGCCAAGGTGTGGTGATGTTGCTGGTGTGTGGACCACACTGAGTAGCAAGGATCCAGGCTTTCAACGGCTGATAAGCGACAAGGAAGAGGATGATGTTGAAACTTAACCTAAGCCGTGGAGAGCTGTTGGCTTCAGTTCCCTCTAAACTGTGGCAACAATTGCAGCTCCCTCCTATTGAGGACATACTACGTGCCAGGCACTGTGTTCTGTGCTTTACGTCAGGGGTCAGCAAACTATGGAGGCCTGGCCAAATCTGGCCACTTCCTGTTTTGGTGAATAAAAGTATTATTGGAATCCAGCCACACCCATTTGTTTACATATTGTCACAGCTGCCTTCATGGTGCAGTGGCAGAGTTGAATAGTTGCCACAGAGACCAAACGGTGTGCAGAGCCTAAAATATTTACCATCTGGCCCTTTACAGAAACATTTTGCTGATCCCTCACACGTTATCTTATTTATTTCTCATCACATTACCCGGTGAGGTGAGTCCTGTTATTGTCCCCTTTTACAGATGAGCAAATAAAAGCCTAGAGGCATCGAACACTTGCCCAAGGCCTCACAGCTCGTAAAAGATGCAGAGCTGGTCCTCATACCCAGACGGACTTAGGCCAAAGAGGCCAATGTCCAGGCTCTCTGCACTAGGCTAATCTCATGGAAATAGGAGAGGCTTCTAGAAAGTAAAAAGATCTAAGTATGAGCAGAAGTCAGAGTGGGAACAGATCATTGCTTTGTGGGAAGGGCCAGACACATGTATTGCTTGAGCGCCTACTATGTGCCAGCATAGGCTGGGGGCTTTCTGTTGTAGCTCTTGATCCGTCCCCCATCCCCTCTTGCCCACCTCTGCATTCACCTGTGTCTCCCACCTGAAACTGGCATCTCTCTGCCTGAGACCTCTCCCTCCAGTGGGGTGGCAGTTGTTAGGTAAATACCCCAACTTCCCTATCCCTCTGTGGGACGATTCGGAGGCATGGTCTCCACGCTTCTCCCAGGTGTGCTCAGTGGTCACCTGCTCACTGTTGGCATTCCCCCTTCTGTGTCCCATCACTTTGTCAGTCCCCCGACTTCTGCTTCCGGGATCACCTCCCAAATAAATTACCTGCACCCAGATCCTGTGTGAGACTCTGCTCTCAGGGGAACCCAAGCTAAGACATAGTCAGTGGTTCAGATATCACGACAACCGTGACAGTGCTGTGGGCTCACATTGTACAGGTGAGACAACTGGGACCCAGAGAAGATGGTCCAGTGACAGGGGTTCCACACCAGATCTGTCTGACACATTTCTTCGTCTCACTGCCCATTCTGCAGTGATGATGATTAGGATGATGGCGATGATGGTGACCGAATGCTTGTTGCGAACAGATGAGGAGTCCGTGACTCAGGACAATTAGGTGACTTACCCGAGTTTTGTCCACGTGTTAGAACGGACATTGGATCGAAGGAAGCCTGGAACGGAGAGGTGGAGACCCACCTGTGCAAGGCAGCTGTTGGCCTGGAATCGTCTCCCTGGGGGGACGCCCTGGTGTGGCCTGGTATCTCTCAGCCCTGCCCACTGGGTGGGATAAACATCTTCTTCAATGACTGATCCCAGGACCAGTTGCCATGGTTACCACTGGGTAACCGTCTGAATAATGGAGGACCACGATGGTAACTGCAGCTTCCATCACCCATCTGTTTGACATTCTCTCCCACCCCCCAATTCCTAGTGAAACTGGAGCTGGGGAGTGGGAGGGGGGGGTCGGCCTCCCTGCCATGAGAACAAAGGGGAGCAGCTCTCATGACCTCATCTCTAGAAATCCAGTGAACTTCGCCCCAGTGCCTGGGAGTTATTATTGCTCTGCTGTCTTCCCTCCCCCTCAGATCTTCCCCCAACCAGGACGTAAGCAAGAGCCTGCCTGCCAAGTGTGCGCGCCGCTGCTCACGCCCTCGCTGCTCTTTTACGCGATTATTCTCCAGCCCCAATCTTGCCCGTGTCTCTCCCTTCCTCCTCCTATTCCTCCCGCCCTCCCAGAAATGCAGTCTTATAAAGGCTGCACACCCCTCGCTGAGGAGTCATTAAGGTTGGAGAGAGGCTTACAGAGTCCTGGCTGCCTCTCCTGAGGCTCTGAGCGGTGAAGTGATTATCCAGCCTCCTCATCCGTAAAATGGGGGCAACAGCTGTTGTGAGGACAATAGCAGAAAAGTGAAGAGCCGGATTCTGGAATCAGACAGACCTGCCTTTGCATCCTGGCTCTACCGTTGTGTGTGCTGTCCTAGGCTAGTTAAATTTTTGAGCCTCTGGTTCCTCTTCTGTACGACGAGGATGATAGTTGCATCCGCCTTCCCCGGATTTAGCGTACTAATGGTTCTAAAGCGTGGAGCATCGGTTCCCGTTTGCTTCTCTTAGTTCCTGTGCTCCTATCTGCCCGTGACACTCTAAGGCTTCAAGTCTGCTGAGGGCGGTTACTTGATCTCTCTTGTTCCCAACCAAGCGCAGTGACACGAGGCTGTGCCCTCCGCCAAGGGAAAACAGCTCGACTTCACGCCGGATGCAGGAACAGGAGATAAGACACCTCTGTTTCCTCTCTTGACTCGCTGTGGCTGTCACCAGCGTCTGATAAGATAGAAGCACTCGGGTGGGCCCCAGTAGCTCCAGAGGGAGGTTAAGAGCTTGAAGCTGACAGGGACGTAGAGCTTCTCGAAGCCGGTGGTGGTGGCACCCTTCATCACTTTGAGGCATGAGGCAAGGGTGGCAGAGGCTGAGGACGGGAAAAGGAACAGAGCTGTGAAATTCCTTTTCCCAAACAATGTTGATCCTTCCCTCCCTCCTCCCACCGGCCCTTGGGATGCTCTGAGAGCCCAGGGCGAATTGGGGGGGAACAGGGATCCCTCTAAAATCCATGCTAGGCTTTGGGATGTCTTTAAATTCTGCAAGAATTTTGGGAAAAATTTGCAGATGTGCACATTTTGTTAGGGAGAGCAGGACTAGAATATTCCTCCAAATCTTGTAGGCAGGGTTCTTCAACTCTGGTCCCTGTATCGCTATGCTGGACTGGCTTGTACCCACTTGCAAGAACTGACTGTTAAATTTTCAAGGACTTTGCAAGCCAGTTGTCAAACACAAACATTAACTATTAAATGATATAAATGTACAACGAAATAAGTTATGTTAAAAACCAAGGTAATAAATACTCAGTACTCATCACTTCCTGATTAGTTTACTTCTTGTGGCTATTCTCCCTGTTTTTGGGGTTGCGTACCTCTCGTATCTGCAGTATTGTATAGTGCTGTGCTTCTGAACATCTTTCTCAGCTCTGCATTCAGCCGTGTCACGTGGACGGCTGACATTGGCCACGGTGGGAGTATTTGTAGCACATGCTACAAACCAGCCCTCCCCCATGCCCCAAGCTCTTGTTACATAGTTACAAGCACGTGGCAGTTCCTGTACTGCCCACAACACAATTATATGAGGCGGTCGGTTACAAATACAGATCCCAGAGCCCCTGTATAGATCCAGGATTTCTAGGTTGGCATGGAGGATCTGTGTTTTAAGGGTGCTCCACAGGGGATTTATAAAAACACCATAAACAGGGAGAGACTGGAAGAGAATAAGAGAGGGAAGGAGATGAGGAGGGAAAGCAAACAGGAGGGAAAAGAAAGGGTTCCCGGGAGAATTTTTCCCGGCATCCGTCGTAGGACAACTGTAAAGTTGGGTGAAGGCTGAATTCCAATGTCTGCTGACTTTTATTATTATTATTGTATAGAGAGAGACATCTGTTGAACACTCACTGTGGTTCAGGCACGGTACTAAGTGCCTTAAGTTCATGTTTCATCTGTAAGTCACCTTGATGTAAAAGCGATTTATTTATTGCACCCATTTTACAGGTCAGGGATCTGAGGCTCAGGCTCCACTGCCTTGCCCCAGGTCCACACCCAGTAACAGAGGTAGAATTCAAACGGCAGGAGTGAGCTGACAACAGAAGTGCTGGCCTCACTCCAACCTCAGTGGCCGGCACACAGAAGGGCCTCAGTAAATGTAATGGATGGACTTATCCAGAAGTTGCCCTCCTGCCAGAGCAGCATTTCCTCTGGAGTGGGTTTAAGACTCAGGGTTATTTCTTGAATGCCATTTACTGTCTCACATAAGCAAGGAGAAATACGGCTCAGCCCTAGACGCAAACAATTAAGACAGAGCGCCCCCATCCAGGGGCAGGCATGGGAGGGATGGCCCACGTTATGGTTCAAAAGGAAAGGGCTGTTCACACCTGGGTCCTTACTGACTCACCCTCCCCAGTTCCTTTGCTGGTCTGAATAACTGCACTTAATACACATCAGTGAGAATAAAGATGGCTGCGATCCTGGAGCTCCCAGCCTGGTCTGACTGATGCAAACCCAGTCGCATGAAAAATTAGGAACACCGCAGGAGCTAAACAAGAGAGCCAAGTCACTACCTGCTGTAACAAATTTAGTTTACAAGTGTCATTAGTTCTGGAGAGAGAATCTTGTGGGGTAGTGAGGAATGGAGGTGGAGAGTTGAGTCGATGTCCATGTGAAAGGTTGGTCAAGAATGTTGACTCTAGAAGTCAGGGAAGGATGTCGTGGTCTCTAAGAATGGGAAGAGGTTTGAAAGGGCCACCCTTAGAAGGGGACTTCAGGCCTTTGGAAGGCCCTCAGGGGGCCCTGGAGGAGTTTGACTCTGTAGGCCTGGCCCTGCGGTGTCAGTTCCGTGGGCGCACCCAACACTCAGCATCCAGGATGTGGCCGAGAGGTCGTGGTGGGTAGGGAATGCTCCTGGCTTCCCTGGGTTTTCCAAAGACTTTAGGACAGCGTTCAGTTGAGGCCAAGAGTAACCCTTTCCTGCCTTCATTTCCCCACCATGCAAGTGCCTAAGAGTGGTATTTCCCCCAACTGGGACATATAGAAATTCCAGAAAAAGAGTCTCATAGTCAGATGGGTTTAGGAATTGCTATATAATATATCCTTTTCCACAGAGATGATAGTGATCACACTAAAGGCACTGAAAAGTTCTGTAGACAAGAAACATTTTTCACTCTGTAAATCATCTCGAATTGCAGGTAGCGGATGATGACAGGCCCCATCTAGATCCCCTGCTCCTGTTTCTGACCCACCCGTGCTTTCAGTGAGCTTTCACTTCTAATGGTACCTGTGGGTCTTCTGTAGAGGACTGCCCTCCAGCTACAGGACCTAACGTGTCCACAAGCAGAGCCGAAAATGCCTTGCAGTTTATTTCCCCCAGGGCAACCCCAGACCAGGGAGCAGTATGTTGTCCTAGTTGGGGCAGCTCGAGGCTATTTTAGAGCCCAGAGCTCCCCGGCAGGACCAGCCCAAAGCTGCCCCTGGGAGACTTTGTCCCAGCTCACACGTTCACACTCTTGCCTGATTCTCCATCTGTTAAGCCCCCTTACAGGTTATCCCGGGAGCAAGCACGCCTCAGATCAGTCCCTCCACTCGGGGTCCACCTCTGGGGCAGTGGACCTGAAACAACTCATGTTTCCGACACTCAGGTTGTTTGTTCCTGAAACTCTTATCAGCATGGTTTAGATCTTGAATTCTTCTTTGGCACTGACTTTGACAAACTCCTCCCTGGAGACAAGCCTCCAACCACTGCCTTGATCTTCTGGAGAGGAAGAGCCCTGATCTGATTGGGGGGGAAAAGACATCCTTTGGAACCTCTCTCCAGCTCAGCCCCTCTCTCCAGAGCTTTTCTCTGCTGTCCTCAAACCCCAGCAGGGCTTCTGCAAGGAGTCTGCCAAGAGATTTCCTCTCTCGGTGTGACCTGGGGAATTCAGCAGATTGGGTGATGGGGATTGGATTAATCTCCATCGCGGTGCCCGTTTGTGTTTGGAGAACGGGGTCACCATAAACGATTCCTTTCTCGCCGTCTTGAATCCACCTCTCTTTGTGATATGAGACTTGCCTGGGTCAGATAATCACAACTCAAACGTCTGCATCAGGCAGCCAGATAATATAAATGAGTGCGTCTGACCTGGTATGAGGCAATTGGGAGTGATGGGCACTGGGACAAAATGGGGAGCAAGCGTCCCATCTAAGGGGGCAGCTGCCAGTGGCCCTAAGCTTGTTATCTCTTTGCGGGAGTCTGGTCCAGCCAGGACTTTTTTGAGAAGCCAAAGACTCAGATTTTGTTTGAAATCCCTTGACTTTCCAATTAGCAAATAGTTCCAACATTGTAAAGCTGTGTGACCAAGTAGTACAGATATGAAGGCTAGGTGAGAGATCCTAGGTTACGATCTTGGTCTTGATTGTCTACAGCAGGTCAAAGATAGACCGGGGAGAGACACAGCCGCGGATTAAGAGGACAGCCGGTTCTCCCTCCCTCACACATGCCGTCCACCCCCTTTGCACATGCTGGTCCCTCTGCCTGCGACACTTGGCCCCCAGCTCTGCCTGGCTAATTCCTCATCCTTTAGACTTCAGCTTCCTCCTGACCCATGAGATGGCCTTGCCTTCCCCTGTGTGAGCTCCCGTTGTTCCAAGCTTCCCTCTACATCAGACTCATCCCACTTATAATGACCTGTTTGAAGTCTGTCTTCCCCACAGTTCTGCAAGCTCCTTAAAGACCAGGGCTGTGTCTACCTGTAGTCCGTTACATTCCCAGCCCCGGGCGTAATGCCTGACACACAGTGGGGGCACAGAAGGCTTCTTTTCAATGAATTAAAGAGGAAAGCGCCCAAGAAATTTCCCTAAGGGGAAGGGAAGATTCCAGACTCGTTACAGACGATTCTGCTGTCTCCTTGAAAACCACTCCACCAGGGTGGTGTTAAGCCCTCATTGGAATTGTTCCTGTTATCCTAGAATTGAGGCCCAAAGGGCAGACGGTGCTAAGCAGGGCCCCAGCTTAGGGCTGTGCATGTTGAGTTTTGTGAACAGAATCCCCTAGAGGGAAGGAGGGCAAACTGTGGCCTTGGGCCAAATCTGCTCACTGTTATCGGTTTTAATAAATAGAGTTTCATTGAAACATAGCTCTACCCATTCATTTACTTATTGTTTGCTGCTGCTTTCGTACTACAACAGCAGAGTTGAGTATCTGAGACAGAGTCCACGTGGTCTGCACAGCTTAATATATTTACTATTTGGTTAGCTTCAGTGAAAGTTTGTAGAGCTCTGCCCTAGAGTTGTGCAGTGCTCAACGTGCACAGCGGTACATGGCAGCCATGGTGTTTAGTCTGCCTCAGTCCAGATTCTGAAACCATCAACTACTGGGACCGGCCACTTCCCTGCAGGGCTCGTAGGCAGTGACATTTTGGCAGAATCCCTACTATCATCAGCGCTCTACCATTCCTACCCATGAATAGAAAAGCAGAGTGAAGAAGATAGAAACCTTTTGGGACCAAAGTGTGGGGAACAGCAACCACCTTGCCTTTTGTTCCCTCCACGTCTTACAAGATCAATGGGATGGAAATAGTCGGGGACTGCTGATGGTCTCTTTAGCCGGAAGTTGTCAGTTCCAGCCCAGGAGCTTCTGGGTGTGAAGAAAGGGGCAGGAAGAAGATGGCAGACGAGAGACAGTGACTGTTAGGAAAAAGATGGGGTAGCCTGCAGGCCCAGCTTTGCACCCTGCAAGGATATGTCAGTCTCCTGTGGTGCTCTGGCCTGAATGTGTCTCCCCCAAATTCATATGTTGAAATTCTACCCCCCAAGGTGATGATGGTATTAGGAGGTGGGGCCTCTGGGAGGTGATTAGGTCATGAGGGCGGAGCCTTCATGAATGAGATTAGTATTCTTGTAAAAGGGACTCCAAGAGCTCCCTCGCCCCTTCTGCCATGTGAGGGTACCATAAGATGTCTGCGACCTGGAAGAGAGTCATCACTGGACCATCCTGACACCCTGATCTTGGACCTCCAGGCTCCAGAACTGTGAGAAATATACTTCTGTTGTTTGTAAGTCACCGAGTCTATGGGACTTTGTTATAGCAACCCAAACGTTGTAAGCCCTATGGACCAGTGGTACTAGTGAAGGTAGCTCCCTCCAGGAGGCTCACCCTCTGGGTGCGAGGATCTCACAGCAAGAAGCTATGAAGCAGATGGACCAAAGCAGAACCTGGGGTGGGGGAAGGAGGAAATTGAGCCTGGACCGGATCGCCAGCTGTGGCAGCCTCTGCATGGCAGGGAGATCTCCACTGGGCTTTCCAAAGAATATTGCTGTGGTTTTCTAGTGTTGTGTAGAGAGCACTGGGGAGCTTAACAAAACAACAGGATTTATTTTGTTCCTGAATCTGTGGTTTGTGCAGTTCTCAGCAAGGACAACTCATCTCTGATCCACTCATTCTCAGCAAGGGGGTCTCCCAGGCTGGGGCAGGCATCCGCTGAGGGGGTCCCCGGCTGACTCATCTGCCTGTGGGCCCTGGTTGCTGGCTGGGGCCTTCACGGGGGCTGTCAGCTGGTCCAGCTGCACGTGACCTTTCCAGCAGCTGCTGGCCTTCCTCACAGCATAGTCATGGGTCCCAGGACCAGTGTCCCCGAGACAGAGTCAGGTGGCGTTTGGATCCCTTTTCTGCCCTAGCCCAGAAGTTACACGGCACTATTTCTGCAGCACTCTGGTCATGAGAAATAAGTCACTCAGACTGGCCTACATTTAAGTGGAAAATATAAACTAAAGAACCTGTGGGCATGTTTTAAAACGTCCACCAAGACGCTTCCCCAAGAATGAGCTTTCGGAATCGCCCTACAGAGAACCCAGAAACAACAACGAAGTAAGGGACCACAACCTCCGCCAGGCTGGGACGGGAAAGGGAGCCTGTTTCCTCCTCGCTCCCCATCACCCACAGGCTGTGTGAAAGGGGAGAACAACCTCCCTGGCCACATGCAGACCACCCTCCCCGAGACCACTCTTAGTGCCCCTGTCAAATGCCAGATCAAGCTTGACAATGAGTAGGGCTAAGCCTTACGATGCAAAGTGAGACTGATTTAATGATCAGAAGTGACGGCAAAGTTACTGAGTGAGGTTAAAAGTCATTTAAGGAATCCTTTGCCACTTGGGGCAGCAGGGCCAGCTGGGGCGTGGGTGTCCACAGAGCACAGGCAGTAGCAGCAATTGCAAAAGTAAAAACGATCCATATTTACACCCCAAGGTGGGTAGGCAGAGACTCCTCTCGTAATGGTTTCCTTTGAAAGGTTTTCCTCAGTAGTCTGATTCCCTTGAAGTGTGCTTTCTAGACCCTGTACTTGGGGGAAATTGGATAAATTGATCTCTAGGGGTCCTTCCAGGACTAACACTCCCTGGTCCTCTTGCTGACAGGGGCTGGGTGCTGACAGTTTACTTAGGAAATGGTCACTAAGAATGTATTTATTTTATGAAAGCATCTCTCAGTAGGGAAATCATAATAGTAGCAGGAGAAATTAGCTCTGTTCTCTGATTTCACTGAAGGAGAAAGAGTTACGTATGGTCTTTCCCTCCCTCCCTCTCTCTCTCTCTCTGTGTCTCTGTCTCTGTCTCTTCCCCCCCCCCCCCCCCCCGCCTCCAACCCCTCCCTGATGGCTGTCTCACACAGACCTTGAGTGGTGATTTGACAACTTTAACAAGCTTCCAGCAGGGGAACCAAACTTCTGGCCCAGACATCTTGACTACAGCGAGTCAGTTATACAGCCCCTTGTCTTGAAAGTTTTACTATTCAAAGTATGGTCAGGCAGCCATCAGCATCACCTTGGGAGACTGTTAGAAATGCAGACTCCCAGGCCCTAACCCAGACCCCTTGGATCAGAATCTGCATTTTTTTAAAAGATTCCCCAGACTATTCAAATGTGCATGAAAGTTTGAGAAGTGCTGTTTTAAGGGTCCCAGTCCCTGGGCTTTTAAAAAGTTCTTCCTCCATCTGTTTCAGGGTTCTCGGAGGTGAACCCCCTTGGTTTCTGACCCCTCAAGTCCTTGGCAACCCCCCTTCGAGATGGCTCTTCGTTGCTGGCCAGAGAGCCTAGGCAGTGCTCACCATCATTCAATAGCTAATACGAATCAAGCCACAGTTCAAGCGCTTGAATTTAAAATACTCTTGACTCTGCATCTGGAGAAATGGTGGGTGGAAGTACTTCTGGTAAATAGTTTATATTTAAATGGCCGTTTGTGGAAAACCGTTGTGTCGTTCCTTTTGAATCCCGTCTGATTCTGGAGCTAGTGTAGCAAGGTTTCCAAACACCCTGGAACCATTTCCAACCCCGTGTACTTCAGTCTTTAGTTAATGTCAAAAGGCTTGTCTCATTGCAAATCTCAGAAACGTTTTCTGTTGTAAGGTCACTTGCCTATAGCCATTTGTATAAAAAGCTAAATGAACATCGGAAAGGTACAATAAAAATCCTTCTGTCCACTGGAAGTAGCACACCCTTGTGTCTGGCTGTTGTGTAGACTTCTTTGTTTCCTTCCCCCAGCCTTACGTGGAGGATGTAAAAACCTACAGGGGAAGGTTTGTGGTTTTACACACTTAGAATTCTATACCTTTTGAAGGGGAAAGATTTCTCATCTGACCTGATGAAAATACCTCAAGCTGTACCAGGCATTTCCATTTCGAACACATCTTGGCTTACCCAAGTGACAGCAGTCTGAAGGAGGACTCAGTCCGTTTTTAGGTCTGTCACTGAAAGAATATCCAACCCTTTGGAAACCAGCCAGGTCCCTGAGATGGCTCACCTTAGAAGCAAGATTTCCCAGCCCTCCTCAGTTCTAGACCCCAGATGAATAATAATATCCATGGGTATTTTTTTTAATTAATTAATTTATTTACTTATTCTTGGCTGTGTTGGGTGTTTGTTTCTGTGCGAGGGCTTTCTCTAGTTTTTGGCAAGCGGGGGCCACTCTTCATCGCGGTGCGCGGGCCTCTCACTCTCGCGGCCTTTCTTGTTGCGGAGCACAGGCTCCAGACGCGCAGGCTCAGTAACTGTGGCTCACGGGCCCAGTTGCTCCGCGGCATGTGGGATCTTCCCAGACCAGGGCTCGAACCCGTGCCCTCTGCACTGGCAGGCAGATTCTCAACCGCTGCGCCACCAGGGAAGCCCTCCATGGGTATTTTTTAATGCCTACTTGCGTTTGCTAAGCCTTCTTGTGATTTTTTTTATCTTTCTAAGTAAGGGGTCCCCTGAAAGCAGAGCCTGAGGCAAGGATTTGGGTGCAGGGGATATCTTTGAGAGGTGATCTCCAGAAGCAGGAGTGAGGATGGGATGTGGGGAGAGTGACATGGAGCAGGAGCTCAAGCCAGGATAAGGGGGCTTCTCAAGTGTGCTGCTCTAAGCCCCAGAGCCAAGTTGCAGTGGGTCCTCTGAGGAGCACAGAAACACCTCCAAAACATAGCCCCTGAAAGGCAAGGAGGTTAGAGCTCTCATCCACTGCTTTTGAACTTGGTTGGTGGAAGGTTGCACCCAGGGCCATTGAGTCCTCTGCCGTTCTGGCCTGTGCTTCAGTCCTGGCCAAGCAAGTTCCTGCAGCATGCAAAGCCCTGGAGCCTAAAGCAGAAGGATGCTTGGCTTTGCATGAGAGGGGTGTGGGCCCTGCGGGTGGGCGAGAGCTCAGACACAACTGCTCACCGTGGGTACAGCTAGAGGCTACTGCCTTGTCTCTCACTACCTCTCTGAGGCAACTATTACCATCTCCACCTTACAGCTAAGGAAAGGGAGGCTCAGACACGTTGGATAGTTTGCCCTGCTGCGAAGCAGGGCCTCAGGGTCCCAGAACAGGCCTGCTGACTCCAGAGCCTCTTTCCAGAAGCTGCCACACTGTCCTGGAAAGGACTGGAAGGAACCCAACCATCCCATTTGCCCGGGACCAGCCCAGTTTTAGCACTGAAAGTGCCACATCCTGGAAAACCCTCGTCCCGGGCAAACTGGGGTGGTTGGTGGCCTTCGTGGGCTTTCTCTGCCTCTGCAGCTCCTGGCTTGCTGCCTAGGCCCCCTCTGGGAGAGCTGCACACAAATGGGTTCCAGGCCATCTTTCTCTCTTTCTTGCTCCACTGCTGCATTCCGGTGAGGTTGTTTCCAAGTAAAACCCAAATAAAATTGGATTTCATATGGTGGTTTCCCCCGAGTGAAACTTTTTATGTAGAAGCTGGGAGATGAGAAAGTTTTGGGTTTTTTTTTTCTTCTACTTCCTTTAAATGGGGCCCATTTATTCTAATGATGCTGGGGGAGGGTGTGATGACTGTAAATGAAATTTGATTTATTTGCTAAGTGTCCATTATTGTTTCATTGTTTCACTAGGGGCTTTTTCTTTTTAATGAAAAAATGTGTGTGTGTGTGTGTAGGCACACACTCATAGTTAGTCTATGTATATAGTTTCCTAGGCTAATTTGCCATAACAAAGTAGCACAGAGTGGTTGCCTTAATCAGCAGAAGTTTATTGTTTCATGGTTCTGGAGGCTGGAAGTTCAAGATCAAGGTATCTACAGGGTTGGCTTTGAGGGATAATCTGGCCCAGGCCTCTCTCCTCGGCTTATAGACGGCCATCTTCTCCCTATGTCTCTTTCCATCTTCTTCCCTCTAGAGGTATCTCTGTGTCCACATTTTCCCTTTGTGTAAGGGCACCAGTCATATGGATTAGGCCCACCCTCATGACCTCCTTTTGACTGGACGGCCTCTGTAAAGACCCCATCTCCAAACATGGCCACATTCTGAGGTACTGGGGGCTGGGATTTCAACATACGAATAAAGGGGGCACAACTCAATCCTTACCACTACGTTCCCCGGAATAAGTGAGAGGGTCTCAGCGAAATCGAGACACAGCCATTATGCCCTCTTCTTCCCCCATCACTTGTCACTCTAAGATGCTTTTGGGGCCGGGGGGGTGGGGTCCCACAATGTCGGCTCCAACTCCTTTCTGAATATCTCAGAAGAGGAGCATAGCGTCTTGGAGGAGTGACAGCCCTTCATTTACTCATTCCCACGTTTGCCTAACGTTTATTGAGTCCCTGCTGGGTGCCTGGCCACAGGCTAGATGCTGGGCGAGGAGCAAAGGTAAACGAGACTGAATCTCTGGCCGAACTAAGCTCCCCCAGGGGAGTGGGAAGACACTAGTCTTTCAAGTCAAATGGCCGTTGCTTCGAATTCTGCCTTTCATTGACCCCAGCTGTGTGTCACATGGCGTCTCTGAGCCTCACTTCCTCCGTCTTTGGTGTTGGGGTGATGAGAGCACCCAGCCTGCAGGGTGGTTGTGAGGAATAAGGGTCTGGTTAAGTGCCCAGCCCAGCGTTGGGCACACAGTAGGCATTTGGTCAATATCTGTTCAATGAGTGAATGAAAAGTATGTGTTCAATAACAGAATCAGAGATACGTAGTGACAGCTAATGGGGTAAACAGGTAAAGGAAAACAGCAGGGGGCAGCAGGGCCCCCAGGCTGCAGAGGGCTGTGGCACGTGTGATTTTGGTCTGTTGAGCATGTTTCTTTGGGCATCCCCTCCCCCATGCTGTGGGTCCTCCTGGAGCTGGCCTGAAGCGCCCTGCCTCCTCAGTGCTGGGTCGGGCCTGTGACCTGGGGTGGCTGGTGAAGGAGAACTTTAATCGCCCCAGTGATGGGCAGGGGAACGGCCGAGACAGTGATGCCTCCCTGGGAGGGACATTTGTGTGCTGAGAGAGGGCCCTGCTTTCCCCTGGGATTATGTATAGACGGCAGTCGTTGTCCCAAGCTGCAAAGAAGAGGACCTGCAGAAAAGGACAGAACTAAGAGGTGGGGAGATGTAGAGAGACGGACGGAGGAAACTAATGAAACCGACAGTATTTGTCTAAGACCCTGGATCCAGCTGTGCTTGAAGCTCCTCCCACTCCTAATGTCAGATACATGAGTCGGTAAAGTTCCCCAAATCCCCTTAATTTAAGTTGGGCTTAGACATTTGCAGCTGAAGGATCCCTGCCTGTAAATGGTTATAAACACAGTTTTTGGGAACCCAGAAGACAGTCCCATTAATCCGGACGAGAGGATTCAATCTAGGTTTCTTGAAGAATGTGAAACATGGCCTATCTTCAAAGATAAGTCAGTTCTCATCCAGCCAAGAAGCCCAGGGGCATTTAAGGGGGAGGTGTGTGCGCAAAGGCAGTGAGGTATGAAAGGGCAGGGTCTGTTCAGGGCCGGTGAGTAGCTGGCTCTGTCATTTTATTGGGGATGAAGGAGGTGGTAGTTTAAAAATCAGAGTCAGGGAACTCCCTGGTGGTCCAGCGGTTAGGACTTGGAGCTTTCACTGCCGGAGCCTGGGTTCGATCCCTGGTTGGGTACTAAGCTCCTGCAAGCCGTGTGGCCCAGGTTTCCTGCATCCAAAACCCGAACAGATCCAGGGGGGCAAAGGCCCAGAAAGGGGACCTGACAGTAAGCAAAGGCCTCAAAATGCTTCATCACAATTTCCTCTTCAAATGGCAAGATGGGAATATGAAAGTGCAGTTAGGTGGTGGAGTAGACAGAATAATGACCCCCAAACATGTCCCCATCAAATCCCTGGAACCCGTAGATATGTTACCTTACATGGTGAAGGGATTTTGCTGGTGTGATTAAACTAAGGCTCTTGAGATGGAGAGATTATCCTGGATTATCCCCATGGGCACACAATGTAATCACAAGAGTCCTTGTAAGAGGGAGGCAGGAGGGTCAGAGTCAGGGAAGGAGATGTGATGATGGAAGCAGAGGCCAGAGTGATTTTATTGCTGGATGGGACCACACGCCAAGGAGTGTGGACAGACTCTAGAAGCAGGAAAAGGCAAGGGATGGATTCTCCCTTAGAGCCTCCAGAAAGAACACAGCCCTGCTGACCCTTTAATTTTAGCCCACAAGACCCATTTTTGAACCTCTGACCTGTAGAACTGTAAGATAGTAAATTAGTGTTGTGTTAAGTCTCTAAGTTTGTGGTGGTTTTTGTTACAGCAGCAATAGGAAACCAGCATAGTGCGGAAGTAACATAGATCACAATTATGAAACAGTAGAATGAAAGGTTAAGTGTGTGGGCTTCAGGGCCAACTTAATCCAGGTTTACAAACCAGCGCTGCCACTGTCCAGCTTGACAAGTTACCCAAGCTCTCTGGGCCTCAGTTTCTCCCACTGTGACATGCATTGACTAAAACCCACATCGTACAAGAGTTGGAAAAAGCAAATGAGATAATGTGTACAATAATCATCACAGTGCTTTATATGTGGTAGATGCTCAAGAAATGTTAGTCATTTTCCTTTTTATTGTTTTTTCATCATTATATGCAGGAAAAATTTTTTTAAATGTGGTGTCTAGTGTTCAATGTAAAAAAAAAAATACAGTTTTCTTCCTTTCTTTAAGATGTTTATCTTCCAAATCCTTTTCCCTGGAGTGGGTAGGGATGTCATTTGTTACATAAAACAAGAGAAATATGAAGGAAGTTTTATGAACACTTTTAATAACAGTTTTTACATTTATATGATGTTTCATGGGCTATGCCTAAATGCGTAAACCAATATGAAAAAACAATGCAAGGACAAAACAGAGTTATGTTAAGCACAACCAAACCACAACTTAATTTTTTTTTAAAGTTTTTATTGAAGTTATTACAGTATTGCTTCTGTTTTTTGTTTTGGCTTTTTTTTTTGGCCACAAGGCATGTGGGATCTTAGCTCCCCGACCAGGGATCAAACCCTCACCCCCTGCATTGGAAGGCAAAGTCTTAACCACTGGACCGCCAGGGAAGTCCCACAACTTAACTTTATAACAGATGGTTATAAAACATTTCCATTGACTGAATAAAGGTAATTGATTGTTTCAAATTATTTACCTTTTGAGGCAGAAATAAGGACTGTGTTCTTCCATTTATAAAGCTCTGCGTGGTGTCCCATGTACTTTCCCAGACATGTTCCCATTTTACAGATGAGAGCACTGAGTTTTCCAGGGATCCATGTGCTTGGTTTCAGCATTGGTATGTGTTGGAGTGCCTGGAAGCCTCGTCCATAGCCCCTCCTCCGTTCCCTCTTCCCCCCTCCCCTCCTCCTCTTCCATCTGTACTTTCCATAGGTGATCTCGCCCAGTTCCATGGTTTTAAATGCCATCATGTGCTCAAGAATCCTAAAAATATATTTCTAGCACCAACCTGACCCTTGTACACCAGACTCATGAGTCACCTGCCTACCTGACATCTCCATTTGGATGCCTGCTGGGCACTGCTGACTCATCCAGAAAAGGACTTAGGATTTTTCCCTCCACTGATTTGCTCCTCCCCCAGCCAGTCCCTCCCAAATCCTGGGGCCTTTCTGAGCACTTGTCATCTTATCACACCCACATCCAGTTTATCAGAAAGTACGGTTGGCTCTATCCCCACAATATGACTTGAGTTCAACCACATCTCAGCATCTGTATTTCTACCACCTTTATCTAGGTGCCATCAGGGTCCCTTGAGGTACTGCAGTTTCCTCCTATGTGGTCTCCCTGCTTTGTGCTCACCTTATTGCATGCTGTGCTACAGAATGACCAAGGTGACCTGTGAAAACCACAGATTTGATCATGCCACTCTTAGGCTTAAAATTCCATGGTGGCTTCCTGTTGTACAGTCAAACTAAACCCCTCACCATGGCCTACGGGGCCTCCGTGAGCATGTCTTCGTAGGACATATAAAGAGCGTGTGCTAGCTGAGGTGATATGGAAGGGGAAGAGCAGAGACTGTCTTAAGGTCTGCTTTAGGGGAACCCAGACTAAGACATCTTAACCAGGCTGTATGTAAGGGGAAAATCAAGTCCCTGATAGGAAATTGCCAACGTACTCTATTCTCGTCTTAATTTCTACTCTATTCTTCTTCCTTAGTAATAGCAGCTCTGATTTGTATTGGGCACATGACTGGAGTAAAGACTAAACTTCCCAGTCTCCCTTGCCAGCAGGTATGGTTTACGTGACTAGGTTATGGACAAGGCAGTGTCAAGGTTTGTGTGTACAGTTCTGGGAAGTGTCCTTTAAAGGAGAGGGCATGATCTTTTTCAACCCTTTCCTCATTCCTGCTAGCTGCAATGCAGATGTAATGGCTGGAGCTCCAGCAGCCATTTGAACCATGAGGTGACCTCGTAACAGAAACTGTGCTGTAGAACACAAGAATGAAGAAGGCTGGGTCTCTGGTAATTTGAGGCATGGTGCTATACCAACCTCAGATTGCTAATCTCCACACCTTCCTACACTTTTATTTGTAGTTTGTCTCTTAAAGCAGAAACTAATGCTAACTACTCTGGGGGAGAGGCATGACAAGCATAGGACCAGGGAAAACAGTGTGGAGATGATTGCAGCCCTCCAGGCAAAAGACCTGAGTAGGATGGTGGAGATGGAGAGGTGTGGAAAAAATTGAGGAAGGTATAGGATGTAGCAGCCTTGATACTGAGTTAGAAATGGAGCATGAGCCTGTGAATGAGGAAGGTCAAGGGTGCCTCCCAGTTTTCTGGCTTGAGCAACCACGTGGTTGCAGTGCCAGTAACTGAGTTAGGGACCCAGAGAGCACACAGTGGACATTTCTGTGAAAGAGCTTTGTTATGCTGTGTATGCCTGGCATTTTGTCATTTGAATCAGTGTATTTATGTCACAGATTTGCAATGAAATGACCCATTATTTCAATCAGTGCATACGATATTGCTACTGTATGAATTTATGCTTTTCCAAATATCTCTGTAATTTCTATTCCTCATGAAGAGAAATGCTCTAGGTAGAATCTGTTTTTAGGGGCTGATTCTCAGGTAATGATGTTATTCTCCCTTTGAGCTCTGGGTCATTATAATCTATGACACACACACACAAACTGAACCCTGGGCTCTTGGTGAGTAAAAGGAATGTGGTGAAAGACAGTCTCCCAGGCCGTTATCCACAGACCTTCCTTACGTTAGATTTATGATTGGGGAGGGGAGTGGTAGTTCTGAAATGTGCTTGGCGCTTTAACTCATTTGGCCTTTCCTCTTATTTGGGTTGGCAGACTCACTCATCTTCCTTATAAAAGCTTGGCACATTGAGGATGGTATTTTATATTTTTTATGTTAAGCTGGAATTTCCGGATTGGGTTCTGCAGCATATGGCTCTGTTTTTACTAGGTTCTGGTGGACTTACAAAGGAATTTTTTTCTCTTTTGTTTATTTCATGCTGGAGTTTAGGATCTGATCCCCATGGAGGAGGAGGGGGAAGAATTGGCAGGGGAGAGATGGGCTATCCAAACACAAGACTATCCAGCATGAGTCCCGTTTTGGTTCCAACCCTGGTGATCTGGTTATCCTCAGACTCCAGGCCAGAATCATAAGTGCAAGAGAAATGAACTGTACTGAGGTCCTTATTTTCACAAAACAGTTTGGCTTTGTATTAAACTGTTACCTTCAGGCATCTAGTTGTGGACCGCTTGGGTGTGGGATGGGAGTCCCTGACTCTGCTCCTCCATAGAATTGTTTGTCTATCGGTCAGTTTCATAATGACTTCAGAATTGATTGACTGCTTTAGAGGAAAATGGTCCTATATAGGCAGCCTCTGAAATAGCCCACAGCCTTTTCCACCTCCTAATATTCACATGCTTGTATAGACCTCTTCTACTTTGATAGGGCTGATCGTATCATTATAACCAGTTGGATTCTACAGAAATGAATAATGTAACTTCTGAAGCTAGGTCATAGAAGACATGGCAACCTCCATCATGTTGCTCTTTTCTGATCACTCAATGTGGGGCATCCAGCTGCCATGTTCTGAGAATACTCAAGCAGTCCTGTAGGGAGGTCCATGTGGTGAGGAACTGAGGCCTCCTGTCAATAGCCAAGTGACCGAGTCATCTTGGAGACCCTGATCCAGCCTTCAGATGACAGCAGCCTGTGTTGACATCTTGATGGCAACCTCTTGAGAGACCCCAAACCAGAACCATTCAACTAAGCTGCTCCCAAATTCCTGACTCATAGAAACCATGATATAGTAAATGCTTATTGTTTGAAGCCACTAAGGTTTGGGGTAATATTTTACATAGCAATAGATGACACCTATTACAGGTGTACTTCTAAAAGACATGATGATACTTGAGAATCTTACTCAACTCATCATTGCTGAAGTAAAGCTTCTAACAGGGAACATCTTCTGTAATATTTTTCCCTTTTTATAATCTTAAAAACATTTTTTTTGGCTATTATTGTTAACGGATGTGGTGACTATTTGTCATCTATGGTTGCCCATCATCAATTCCTTTTACCTCATAGCAATTCAAGTTTCTATTAGAGATTTGATTTTCCCCTTATGCAGAAAGACTGGTTATGTCTTAGTTTTAAGGTTCCCTTAAAGCAGACCTTGAGACAGGAACTTGAGTGCAAGTGGTTTAATTGGGAGAAGATTCCCGGAAGCACTGAGACAATGTGGACGTGAGACCTGGAAAGGAGGAAGCTGATATCCCTCCATGGCATTAAAGCTGAGCTTATCACCGTGTGCACCTGGGCTCAGTCACACTGACCTTCTGAGAAGGAATACCCTTCAGAATTTCTTTCTGAGGGACAAGGAGGCTAGGTTGTTGATCTTCCAAGTCCTGTCCTGCCTTGATTGATGGTGGTCCAGTAGCCAGGGAGAGGAGTAGTTCTGTATGCAGGTGAACCTGTAGGTAACTTCTGGGTTAGGCCAAAAGGGTGGAGGTGCATATTCATAGCAGCTTCTGTAGAGGGCAATTCCTGGTGACCACTTTCCACTGGGAAAGTCAGATCCTTGCTGTCTCTACTCCAGTTGGTGCAAAAAGGGATGGGGAGAGGTGGGAGAGAGAGGATAAACCTCAGCTGACTTCCCCGAGCACTTTCTCTGCACACTCCGAGTCTTAAGCAGTGTAACAGCTTAGAAGTCTCTCCTGGACTTAGAGGCATTTGGGCCAGATTATTCCAGGTTCCAGACCGTAGCTCTCCTCCCTGCTTCCTTGGCATTGTGAAAATTCCTTGGTTCCTATCCATCACAAATCTAGTCCCTATAAGTCATGCAAGTCTCCTACCAAGTCCACGAGCCCCTGACATCCTTTCAATAAGTTCCTCCTCACTTAGGTTGGCAGAGCTGGATTCTGTTGCCCTTAACAAAGAAGCTTAACTGAGATGACGGATCTTGCTGAAATTAATAGTAAAGTTCACACTTTTCCAACCCAAATCCCAGCGGGATGGGATAGATTTAAGAACTTGCTAAATGGAGTCTAAAGGTCATCTTTATGTGCAAGATATTCAAGAAGGCTTTGAAAAAGAAATGTGAGGCTACAAAGATCTGTGACAGCATTAAGTGGGAACTACAGTTTATAGAACCACTGGTTTAAAGATAAGCGGTCTCTGGCTGGCCTAATTTGGCAGACAAAAATTCCATTTTCTGGAGCACAGAAGCCTTTCCCTCTGTTGGATAAGAGGTGAGATGCTGTCTATGAAAGCTTGCTCTCGGTTTCAAAGGTCAACACTCAAATTGTACATCTACCACCCTCTTATTAAAGACCAAAGACTTGGGAGGAATGACTTGATATTTAAGCATGACCTGCCTGTCTAGACGTTTTTCATTCTTTCTCTCACATGCTTTCTGTTGTTCCCACTCATACTCCAGCACTTGTCAAGGTCACCGATTTACAAACTTTTATTAGCTGATCAGGAAGGGATGAAGAAAGGCTGCTTGGATCTGAGAATCCTCAGCAATAATGCTGATCATTTTCATCACGTGTAGACCGGCTACTGAGCTATTTTTACCACTTTATTTGGTGCTGGCGGTGGGGAAAAACAGTCTCTGAAAATAGTTTATTTTCCTGCTGAATGTTATGGACATGGTGAGGCTTGACCATCATCACAGCAGAATAGCGTAGCGGTTAAAATCAGAGTTTGTATTCAGATAGCCTGGGTTCACTTCCTGGCTTGCTGTTTTTCCAGTTGCATCATCGTCATTCCCCTAGGTCTTAGATTCATCATCTGTAAAGTGGAATTACAACTCCCACTTCATGGAATCTTTGAGGGGATTACATGACACGGTGCTTGCCGAGCTTACAGTAAATGTTTAATACAGTTCTTATTATTTATATTAGCGGGGATCACAGCAGGAAACAAATGGCAGACGAAAATTGGGTAACTTGTGGGGCAGTTAATAAAGCGACTGATTACAAAGTGTAAGCAGAGCATAGGGACACCAAAAGGGAGAGTGCAGTTACCGAGGGTGGTTACCACCCTGAGGCAGGGAAGTGGGGAGAGGAGAGAGGCTCACCAGGACCCTGAAATTGAGAAAGTTGTGTAGGGAGTCCACCTGACAAAACGGTAATGAGAAATGCTCCTTGCCCATGGCGACCATCGGGGGGAAGGTGGGGAAATCACCCTCCTAACCTCTGCCCCTTCCCTCCCCGCTAGTGTCCTCCTGTTGGTGGTCCCCATTGGTTGACCCATCATGGAGCCAGAGCACAAGAGAAACAGGGAGGAGGTAGGGACAGGGCAGCACCGTCAGTCACAGAGTGAGGTGGCAATGGTACAGCGTGGCTCTGGAGGAGACCCTCGGAAATGCCCAGGCTGCGAGTATTGCTGCAGAGTCTGGGGAACCTAAAAGAAACCTCTTGGAAGGCCAGGGCTTCCAGTGAGTGTGTGGATTGAATGGCCACGGAACTGTCTTCTTCTGAAAAGTCTCTGTTAATTTAAAGCTTTTCTGTGTTCATCTGTCAGTGATTTGACAAAACGGCGTTCCTCTTTTTCCATCCTCCCACCTTGTTTTGGAAGAAGACTCGGTTGGTTGAAGCAGCCTCTCTCCCTCTTTGCTCAGGTATTTCCAGAAGTTTCTAAATCCTGGCTCAGCTCCTGCTGCCAGCTTGCCACTGAGCCCATGGATGCGCATTCGATTATAATGGCTGGAAGGTCAATAATTCTCTCCTAGTTACAGCTACATGAGGTGGAAGCGTGGAGGCTGGACCGTGGACACATGATGACATCTTGGCTGGGGCATCAGCAGGCAGCTTTGCTTTTGAGGGTTAGCGGACAGTTAGTAGGTATGGTTTACCTACTTGAGAAAGGTTCCTCTCCTTTGTTGTATCCTTGAGCTTTTATTATTTGATTGGATTCCCGTGTTTTTTAAATATCCTCCCCTCCCATTTGAAAATATATTGGTTTGTTTATAAGAATCAAAATACTTATATTTTGAACTTATATAATTAATTAGTGAGCTACATTTCATTTAAAACATGTATTATAATCCTCAGCTCCCCCCAGATATTGGAAGACTAGGTATGTGTTATGACTTCAGCAGATTATTTTGAAATACCCACATTGATTGCCCAGTTTCAAAGATTTAGAGTGAAATGTTTGCTGACAGTTGGAAAATCTGATTCTCAGCTTTTTGGAAACGGCCAGGCCTTTAGAATCCGCACCTTGCGCAGTCATAGATGTGCCCCCGCCCTCAAGTGCTTTTGCTGGTGAGGCAGTCCCTTTGGGGCTGAGGGCTTTTCAGTGGACCACCAACAGCACTTCCAGTAGTTTGGACATCAAGGCCTTCCTTGAAGGAGGATCTAGGAGGAGAGTCCCTGTGTCCTTCATAATGATCTTGCGGGAAGATGTGATTTTATACCCATCTCGTGCACAGGGAGCCTGAGATTTCACCTGAGATTGTATAGATCCTACCATTACAAATCCACACGCCACTATCTGGCACTCTTAGGACAAGAGTTTTATATTCATACATTTTCTATGTTAGAGAGGAAACTGAGTGCCCACACCATATATTATGCTGTATCTCTATATTAGTTTCTATCGCCACTGTAACAGATAACCACCGATGCAATAGCTTGAAACAACGCATTTATTATGTTACAGTTCTAGAGGTCAGAGGCCTACAGTCCAAGTGTTGCAGGGATGTGTTCATTCTGGAGGCTGGGAGGAGAATCTGTTTCCTTGGCTTTCCCAGCGCTCCAGGCCACCGGCATTCATTGGCTTGTGCACCTTCCTCTGTCTCCAAGCCAGTAGCACAGCATCTCCAAGTCTCCCTCTCTCCCTTCGACCTCTGCTACCACCATCACATCTCCTGTGTCTCTGACCCTTCTGCCTCCCTCCTGTAAGGACCCATGGGGTGACACTGAGCCCACCCCGATAATGCAGGGTCGCCTCCCCCCATCGCAAGTTCCTGAACTTAATCAGATCTGCAGAACCCATTTTGCCATATCAGGTAACATTTGCAAAATTCAGAGATTAGGACATACACATCTTTGGAGGCTATTATTCTGTCTACCATAACCGCACAGGTGTCCAGGAGAGCACCCATAATCAGAATCAATATTTCTGTAGCAAAATGTATGAATATTCATGCTAAATTGTGTACATCGGTGGTTAGCAAACTGCAGGTGGGCCACATCCACCTGTTTTTGTACATCAGGTTTTATTGGAATGCAGTCACGCCTATTTGTTATGGCAGCTTTCATGCTACAAGGGCAGAGTTGAGTAGTTGTGACCTGCAAAGCCTAAAATACTTACTATCTGGCCCTTTACAGAAAAAAAATTGCTGACCCTTGGTATAAATAATATCTCTGAATAGTTCAGGTCAGTTTTGCCACCAAATGAATTTTCCACAAACCTACAGAAAACCTTTTGGTTTTCAATGTTGCTGAATTTCGGAGGTACAAGCAAGGAAGCACGGACCACTCATTAGTGACCGAGCTAGGGACTCAATCCTAGTTCACTGCAAAGCCCAAGTTCTTTTTTTTTTTTTTAAATTTATTTTTGGCTGTGTTGGGTCTTTGTTGCTGCGCGCAGGCTTTCTCTAGTTGGGGCGAGCGGGGGGCTACTCTTCGTTGCAGTGCGTGGGCTTCTCATTGCGGTGGTTTCTCTTGTTGCGGAGCAGGGCTCCAGGCACGTGGGCTTCAGTAGTTGTGGTTCATGGGCTCTAGAGCGCAGGCTCAGTAGTTGTGGCGCACGGGCTTAGTTGCTCCGCGGCATGTGGGATCCTTCCGGACCAGGGCTCGAACCCGTGTCCCCTGCATTGGCAGGCGGATTCTTAACCACTGCGCCACCAGGGAAGCCCAAAGCCCAAGTTCTTAATCCAAATAGTCCACAATTCCATTTCCTTTGTATTTGAGCCAAGAGTATATGTATCTATATTGTACCCGTTTTAGGATTTTAGACACCCAGAGAATTAGAGCAGAATGTGGTCATCATCCAGTGCATGGGTCTAAAGATAATAGTTGGCAGGCTACACCGGATCAGAGGTGTGTTAGCTAGAACAGTGCTCTAAGAACAAGGCACGTGAAAGCCTTTAGCCAGGAGCATGCACTCTGATTAGCCACAGTCACCACCATTCCCTGCCTTCCTTATTGCCTCACCTAAGCTCCTCCACACATCCACATTCCCAGCCTGGTCCCTGAAGGCTTTTAAGACTTACCTGCTGACCTAATCTCTACCCTCCCGTACTAGAGAGGAAGAAAACAAGGTCGATAGAAGCATCTCGTGGAGGTCACATAGAAGATAGGTGGCAGAGCTGAGACTAGAACTCAGGTCTCCTGCTCTCTCTGCCAATTTTCTTTTACTTCACTGTCAGGTACTTGGACTTGGCCCCTTTCCAGTTATGATTCACACGCTCAGCTTTTACTGGTTGTTCTCTCTGCCCCGTCAGTACCCCCCTCCCCACGCTCTGCTCGACTTCGTTTTCCCCGCAGGTCACCACTAAATCACTTGCCTAAACAATCATCACCTTCAAATGTTCAGCTGTGGTCCCAGATGTTGTAATCTCTCTTGGCATCCTTCGACACTCTGGAGAGAAATTTCCTTGGAGATCTTCCAAATTCAGGGCTGAGAATTTGTTATCACATGAATTTCAGACTATGCCAGACTTCGGCTTTCAAAATCATCACAGCACACCTTTCCTCTGCGTCAGGGTTGTATTGTAGCCTGTGGACAGAGGCCCCCAATTCTTGGCTGATCCGTTCTAGGTGGGGTGCTGGGGTCTCGTTGTTGGAAGGAAGGACTTTTGGCCCAGGGATGATGAACCACTGACATCATTCTCCCTGAAGTCATTCCTGAAGGAATTCCAGTAAAAAAAAAAAAAAAAAAAAAGCAAAAAGCATCTACCTTAATGAGAAAGGGTATAAAATCTCTTCCAGCTGTTGGACTTATGTAAGGACGATAAAGTTTCTTTTATTGAGTACCCCTCCTCTGGTTTGAGCTTAGCCACACCTCATCCATAAAGAATCCACCGTTGGGATACAAATCACTTTTTAATCAGAATCCCTAACCACGGGTTCAGGGATAGGGCCAAGAACACCCTTGTATGCTCCATTACATCTTCCTTTAAGAGACATTGCAGAGAACTGGATGTTTCTAGAAGCTGGGTGTCTGCTTTCTCTGTATTTGAATGTAGGTATTATTTTCATTACTATTTAGTGCCTTCGACAAGTATATGATCACTGATGTAGACTGAAAGTTATACCTGGAAGAGTTTCAGTGAAGGGAGGAAATTTTAATTCTCCCATAATTTCCATCAACTAACCCTCCTCCAGCCACTCCAAATGAATTTACAATCTGAGTAAATGAGCTGTGCTGCAGACGCACTTCCACACCAAGACTCTAAGCCATCCCCTTTCCTTCTGCCATATTGACCCTGAGCACCTCTGGAGAGAAATTGTACAGAGCAGAGCCACTGGTTGGAATTCAAACAATCTTATTGATATGTTATTTGCTACTTGGGTTATTAGTGTATAATCTCCAACATTCAACCAAATGACTTGTGTTTTTCTTGAATACATGTATAGATGTCTTTTCACAGGCCAAAATTGAAGGATCCCTTTAATTTCAGTAGCTCCTCAAATATTTCATCCATGCTACCCACGTTGATGGGCATTCCATTATATCAGGCCTTCATCTGTGTTAGCCCAGAGTTTCTGCAAGGCTGTTGTGAATATTACTTAATTTCTTCATTTATTATCCAAGTATGCTTGTATACCTACTAAGTGTGCTAGGTTCTGTGAGGAATGTTTTATCCCCTCTGTTGCAACTATTACTCGTATATAAAAAGCTGACCCTGGATGGCTTCCTATATACTGGGCACTGTTTTAAGTCCTTTATATGTATTAACTCATTTAATCATCACAAGGATCCCACAAAGCAGGTAGTACAGTATTATTATTCACATTTTACAGAAGAGGAAGCCGAATCCCAGAGAGGTTAAGTAACTTGCTGAAAGTCACACAGCTAGTGAGCATCAGCCTTAAGCAGGACCCTAAGTGGATTGGGTCCTAAGTCCATGCTTTTAACCCTTACACGATATGAAAATTAAAAGGGATTCTTTCCGCTCTTAAAATTGTTACTGGTACAGCAAGGCTGCAAACTCACATGCTGACGGGGACCAGGCAGGAAATAAACAGGAGTGAAGTAGGCCAGGTGGGCATTGAGAAGAAACAGAGAATTCCATCCCCTCGCAGGAGTGGCTGCTGCATGGACCTAGCGATCATAGCTACTATAGTAGACAAGCCCTGTGTGGCCCGGCTTGCCCCTGCTCCACGAGAAGCCAGAAAGGCAGAGTTTTGAAATCTGAAATCTCTCACTGAAAAAAAAAAAAAAAAAAGAACTTTTGGGTTTAGCAAGTTTCTGCAAGCTGAGTGAAGTCTGTGGGTTGTCAGTTTGCAAACCTAAGTTACCATCTTAGCGGGGGATATAGCACATGTATGCCGGTGCCTATAAAGTGAGGAGAAAGTGCTGTGTCCCATCAGAGGCATGTTAGGGAAATGCTATGGAAATTCAGAAAAACAGAGAAAGGTGACTGCCGTATGGCACTGTGTGGGGAAAGTAGCAATTAAGATGGTCCGTGAAGGAGCAGAGAGGAATGTAAAGGGCGTGTTAGGAGAATGGTAAAAGATGTTTGGCCACAGGGAGGTCAGGTAGTCATCAGGCGTGGAAATGTGCCCTATTGGTAGGTGGAGAGCCAGTGCTCCACCAGACCTTCCCCTAAACCAGAAATGAAAGGGTTAATGTCAGTCAGCATCTGTGGCTGGTCATCACATATTTAAAGGCTGCCCTTGAGCATAGTCAGGGTAATGACTGGGAATTATACTGGCCAGGAGAGCTGCGCCAGTCACGGTAACCCTGGGGGCTAAGCCCAAGTGTGTGGACTTTGACCCTGGAGGGCCACAGGAGGTTTTGTGCCGGCACTGACCCAGCCAGAGTTCGTTCCGACGGCTCTGGGTCGGGTCACTTGAAGAGAGGAGGACATTAGAGGCAGGAGACTACTTAGGAAATGGACCAGGAGAGTCCTAGTGATGGGAACAGGGGCAGAGGCAGAGCAGTGGCAGGGCTTGGGGAGGGGGTGAACGCAGTGCACTAGCGAGAGGCCGGAGCCAAGGGCCACGTCCAGGGTCAAGCCCAGGCCAGTGGCGGTATCACTAGGCACTTGTACAAGGCGAGGGTGGGGGAGTTGGAGACAACAGGTTGAGGGGGAGGAGTATGAATAATCTTTAGCACATTTTGAATTTGAAGAACTAGTGGAACTTTGAGGCACATATATCTTATTCAGTGTCTTCAGAAACAATAACTATATATTCATCTACCTCCCCACACCCCCTCCCCCTAGAAATAATTTGTTTAAAGCAGATCAGAGATTGGAGGGAATGGAGCCTGAGACCAGTAAGTCTGACTGCAGAGGATAATAGACTAAATTTGGGAAGTTTTTGATAAAAAGCAAGTCCAGGCAGGCATTGCCTGGGGCAGCTCAGAACCGAAGGAGGTAACATTTATTGAATACCTACTATGTCCCAGAAGGTGAGCAAGGCTTTATGTTGATTATCTCATTTGATCTTCAGAACGGAACAACCTGAGGAGCTTTAATTATCCCCATTTTAAAGGTGAGGCACCTGAGGCCCAGGAATATGAAGTCATTCGTGGGAACCTTTGAAAGGAAAGACAAGGCCGTTTAAGGCAAACTTTACCCACTTTATCATGTTTTTTTACAAATGGCCCTGTTACAGGGGACACAGTCTTGAGTAGTTGCCTTTCCACCATTTCCCCATGGTGTGGATGTGACCAGATTGCAGCACTGATGGAGTCGTCTGAGAGCCTTGTTCGTACAGCAAGCACATGGCTTTTCTTAGGCTCAAGGTGCCTTCGTTCAAAATCTACATAGTCTTCAGAAAACTTCCATATTAAAGAGTACTTTTCTTTGACTGGGGTGCGAAGTCATATTGAAGTTGCCCCTTGGTGACACATGGCTTCTACAAGTGGGAAAACGTTGAAAAGCTTGGACTTCGGAGTCAGACCTGAGTTCAAATCCCAGCTCCATGATTTACTGACTGTATGACCTTGAGCAAGTCATCCAAGCTCTCTATGCCTGTTTGCTCATGTTTCATGCCAACCTCATTGGATTGCTGTGGAGGCTAAGTCATCTTCCAAGTATATACTGTTTTCTCCTCCCAGTCTCGCCTGTATTCTCTCTTTCCCCTCCAGTTGCCTTTTGGAAATAATCTAGACCAGCGTCAGCAAAGTTATTCGTAAAGAACCAGATAAGATGCATTTGAAGCTTTGTGTTTATCACACAGCCTCTGTTGCAGCTGCTCCACTCCGCTGTTGTCGAGTGAAAACAGCCACAGACAAGAATTAACAAGTGGGTGTGGTTGTGTTCCAATAAAACTTGACTTATAAAACCAGGCGGCATCTGTATTTGGTCCAGGGGCTGTAGTTTGCCAAGCCCTGGTCTAGACTCTAGCAGTTATGGGGACGTCCCGGCAGGTTTGTGGATGAGACGTGCTCTGTAAGCAGGCAGCACCAACTTCCTAATGGAACAATTCCAAAGCACTCCTTTCTTTTTTTCATTATCTTTTAAATTTTTTTATTGAAGTATAGTTGATTTACAATGCTGTGTTAATTAACTGCTATATAGCAGAGTGATTCAGATATATATATGTATCAATATTTATACATTCTGTTTTTATATATATTCTTTTCCATTATGGTTTATTGTAGGATATTGAACACAGTTCCCTGTGCTGTACAGTAGGACCTTGCTGCTTATCCATCCCACATGTAAAAGCCCACATCTGCGACCCCCAACCTCCCACTCCATCCCTCCCCCGACCCCCTCCCCCTTGGCAACCCCCGGTCTGTTCTCTACATCTGTGATTCTGTTTCTGTTTCATAGATAGGTTCATTTGTGCCCTTTCTTGAATACGCCCTACTTAACCTTTAGTAAATGATGGCAACTTTTTTTCTTAGGGAATGCACAAAAAGGCTGCAGGGATTTTGGAAGTGGCTTCCAGAATATGAGCATTTAATCACTTTTAATCGTGCTGAGATTAAACTGATCAGATTTACTTTCAAATGTACACCGGTCCAAGAAGTGCTAGTTCAAACAAAACAAAAACATAGGGGATTGGGATTCTTGCCATACTTAGAGTGTGCTCAGCTTTGTCACTTGCAGGGGACAGGGGGGAGCCCTCGCATCCAAGGAGGGCTTTTCTCACAGCCTGCCTTTCCTCCACAGAGCAGAATCCTCTGTTACAGGACCATTAATGCCATAAATTTCCATGGTGCCTGGATCCTGAATCCCACTGGCTCTGGTTGTGCTTTTTTTTTTTTTTTTTTTGTAAGTCTGGATTTCATGGATGTGCTCTTATTTGAGCCCCAGACAGGCTTTCTTAGTGGTCTGAGCCTCAGAAGGACGTCGCAGAGCATCTTAATTCTCTCAATGTGGGGGAATTCTTTAATAATGTATGTAGTGGCCATGAGCGTGCCCTCTGGAAATAGGGATGGTAACTGGCCAGTGATTCCCAACTCCTGAATTCTGAGCTCTATCCTTACATTTGCACCAAAGCCACGCTTCCCACAGGCTGCTCCCAGCCAGTGACCAAGCAGGGATACTGGGGTAGACCCATTTCTAAGAGATGCAAACTCCTTTGATGGCTGTGGCACTAAGCCCTGCTGAAATTTCCTTAGCACACGTTCTGGGATGCTTTTTTCTACCCTCCATCCCTCTGTTCTTCACTCGGGGTCAGACTGGCATTGTGGTCTGATGGCTCTCCCAGCCTTTCCCACCTCCTTCCCTATTTTCCCTCATGAGTGTTTTCCATAATAAAAGCCTGCATATTTAATCCCATTTTGCCATCTACTCCTCAGAGGACCTGGACTAACACAATAATATACTTTTAAAAATGTTATGTATATGAATCCCTAACAGTAGGGTAAGAAGTACCTCTCAGGCTTCCCTGGTGGCGCAGTGGTTGAGAATCTGCCTGCCAATGCAGGGGACACGGGTTCGAGCCCTGGCCCGGGAAGATCGCACATGCCACGGAGGAGCAACTAATCCCGTGTGCCACAACTACTGAGCTTGCGCTCTACAGCCGTGCTCCGCAACAAGGAGAAGCCCCTGCAATGAGAAGCCCGCTGCGCGCCGCAACTAGAGAAAGCCTGCGCACAGCAACGAAGACCCAGCGCAGCCAAAAAATAAATAAATTTATATTTAAAAAAAAAAAAAGAAGTACCTCTCTATGATGGCTGGACGGAATTTTGCTCCTGTCCCCGTTTATATGTTGAAGCTCTAACCCTCAATGTGATGGTATTTGGAGATGCAGCCTTTGGGAGGTAATTAGGTTTAGAAAAGGACATGAGGGTGGGATCCTCGTGATAGGATTAGTGCCCTTATAAGAAGACACACAGCTTGCTTGCCCTCCCTCTGCACTTGCACAAAGAAGAGGTCATGTAAGCACACAGAGAGATGACAGCCATCCACAAGATAGGAAGAGAGACCTCACCAGGAACCAAATCAGCCAGAACCTTGATCTTGGACTTTCTAGCTTCTAGAACTATGAGAAAATCATCTTTTGTTTAAGCCTCTCAATCTGTAGTATTTTGTTATGGCAGCCTGAGCAGATGAAGACAGAGGGAAAGTTGATCTCGCTCTAACTGGAGAATGAGTCTGGGAGCAGGTGGCTACGTGTCATCACCCCCACCTCTACAACCAGAGCGCAGCTCTGTCTGCTCAACACAGCCACGTGGCCACGGGTAGTGGCTACAGAGGGTTTGGAACCTGGAAATGTCTGCCATTAGTCTCTTAACAGAGTTGCTAAGGGTATTTGGGACGGGACAGTTCTCTGGGCGAGACATGCATTTCAGGGTGTTTAGTAACCCTGACCCCTGCCCACTAAATGCCAATGGGGCCTCCCAGTCCCTGGGGCAACCAGAACGACCTCCACAAATTTCCAAACATCCCCTGGGGCAAGATGGTACTGCTCCCAAGTGCAGCCATCCGGCACCCCTAGGGTCTAAGCTTTTAATCACCTTGCTTCACTACCAGTCTAATCGTTGGCCTGTGAAAGCAGCTGCCCAGCGGTCAGAGCTGCCCAGGGAGGTGGAGGGGAGAGCATTTCATTCCTTTGGTGTTTGGTGAGAAGGTTTCCTTGTGCTGTAGGGTTTCCAGGACTAATCCAAGGTCGGTAGTAAGTATCCTCCCAGCTCCAGGGCCTGGAGAAGCAGGATAGCGTGTGTCCAATGGGTGTGCAATCAGTACTGCATGTTGAGAAGTTATTTAATTGACTTCTTGCCTCCAGACGGAATATGTTAAACTTATGGAGAGTGTCACCGTTTTCCCTGGCTGACCCGCTCCCATTTGTCTTGGTCCCTACTCTCAAAAATGCCTTCCTTAATTAGTCTTGCTGCAACTTATACCAGCTTCTACTTACCTAGGCATCTGCATCTTATTACCCTAAGAGACCGTATAGCACATGGTCGTTTGGAGATTGAGCTCTGTAGTTAGATAAGCGGTTCAAATCCCACCTCTGTCCTGATTAGTTGTGTAACTATTAGTTATGTAACTAAGAACGACATTCTTTTTTTTTGGTCTATAAAACAGGGGCAGCAGTAATAGTCCCTACCTCTTTGGGTTGCTGGGAGGATAAAGTGAAATTCATGGCATTCAGGGGACAAAAAAACAACAATTGCCTGTCTAAAAGTTTCCTGATACACAACACACTGTGGCTTTACCAAGGAAATTCTCAAATTTCTCCACCATTTTGGGATATTGAATTATTCAGAGCTCCAGTTTAAAATGTAAATATTGAATTATTTAAAGCTCCAGTTTAAAATGTAAATATTGAGGAACTCTTGGATTACAGAGCTTGTGGTTATTTACCTTTGTATCCCTCTAATCTAACCCACAGAAGGTGGGCACTGAATGATGGGGTTTTGTTTATTTTTACTGAAGTATAGTTGATTTACAATATATTAGCTTCAGGTGTACAGCACAATGATTCAGTAATACATACATGTATATATATGTATATTCTTTTTCAGATTCTTTTCCCTTAGAGGTTATTACAAAATATTGAGTACAGTTCCCTGTGCTATATGGTAGGTCCTTGCTGATTATGTATTTTATATATAGTAGTGTGCATATGTTAATCCCAACCTCGGAATTTATCCCTCCCCCTGGATAATCGTAGAATGAACGTGTCCAAATGCTGTAGAGCAGACCTCGTTTTATTGCACTTTGCTTTATGGTGCTTCACAGATATTGCATTTTTTTTTTTTTTTTTTTTTTTACAGATTGTGGTTTGTGGCAACCTTGTGTCAAGCAAGTGTATGCCATTTTTTCCAGCTGCATTTTCTCATTTTGTGTCTCTGTGTGACGTATTGGTAATTCTTGCAGTGTTTCAGACTTTTGCATTATTATTATTATATCTGTTACCATGATCTGTGGTCTTTGATGTTATTATTGTGAAAAGATTATGGCTCTATGAAGGCTGAGATTATGGTTCGTATTTTTTTAGCAATAAAGTCTTTTAAGATATGTACATTTTTTAGACATAATGCTATTGCACACTGAGTGGACTACCGTATAGTAGAAACATAACTTTTGTGTGCACTGGGAAAGCAAAAAATTCGTGTGACTTGCTTTATTGTGACATTTGCTTTATTGCAGTGGTCTGGAACCGAACCTGCAGTGTCTCTGCGGTCTGCCTTTATTAGGTCACTGTGATAGTAATAATAATAGCAGCTAACTGTGAACAAGTGCTTCCTAAGTGTCAGGCTATATTCTGAGTGTTTTATATATATATATTAGGCTATTTAATCCTTATAAGGTAGATAGTTTTATCATTTCCATTTTACAGTGAGGAAACGAAGGCTTCAGAGATTAATTTGCCCAAGTTCACACAGTTTGTCAATGTGACCTTGGAAGAAGACAGAGTAACTTGTGAGTTTCGGAAACCAAGCTCTGCCTGCTCCCAGCTCCCCAGGGTCGGGCGGGCTGGATCTGGAGATGGAGAGCAAAGGTGATAGTGCTGGTGGTGGGTGGTGGCTTTTCTCCAACGAGCGCTCATGCAGGATGTCATCTGTTCTCAATTTCCACTCTGGTTGTCCTCCGTGGCAGCCCTCCAGCCCAGCACATGTGCTCAGGCTGTTGGCCAGGAGCTAAATTTATTTGTAAGCCCAGGGTTCAAGGAGGTACATAAATTACACGTATACAGCCTCATTCCTCAGTTTAGCCTGATGCAGCCGAGTACCCTTCAGGGTTTTCCAGGCTGCTCACTCCCAGTCCTAAGCCGTCGGCCCTTGTCGGGGTGCCTTCAGCTGCCACCTCTACCCCACACAGCAGGCACCTTATGAAGGAGACACTGGCACGTCTCTGTCCTGTCCACAGTCTTTGGTCTGGTCCCTTTGCCCAACTTAGTCCTTGCATTCCACTCTGTCATGTTCTCACCTCTTCTGACCATGTGGATCACACACCTCACAGCCCTTAATGCTTTTCCATTCCACTGAGGATGAAGTCAAACCCCTTTCAGGTGATTTACAAATCCCTTTGCACTCTGGTTCCCACCCACCTCTCCAGGCTACCTCCCAGGCCACTCCCCCCCCCCCCCACTAGTACATCCCTGTCCTTCTCTTAGTTTCTTACACATGAGCAGGCTGTTTTGTTGTCCTAAGGATGGGAGAGTCCTTTCTTCCTTAACTGTTAGGGAACCGTCTTCCAGTGATAGAAACGGTCGTGCCCACCAGTATGATTCTTGTTTTGCGAGAACTAGATAAATGCCAGCAAGCTGCTCACAATTTAAATCACTGTCTTCTAAGTCTCCTCAACCCCTGAATCTTTTCTGCTTTTATGTTTACTTTAGTCGCATTGTATGTATCCTTTCAAAGGATGTGTTAAGGAGGTCCACGTGATAGAAGTTGCATAGACTCAGGCAGATTTGAGAGAAGAACTCTCCTCCCCCAGTGAAGAGATTTTTGGGGAGGTAAAAAGTCCAGTAGATGGAAAATGCCTTGAGAATAAGGCTTTATTTCGGGGTCTTCTGCAGAGTTTGCCATCTGTTGAACTGAATGCGGGAGGAGCGGAGTCTGCTTAGGACATTTTCAGGGATGAGAAAAGAAGGAGAAAATGCTGTTATTTACTGCAGACCTACCCTGCAGCAAGTGCTTTACATTACATTATATCCTTCAATCCTCACAATAATTCTATGAAGAAATACTACTATCCCCATTTTATGAGGGAGGAAACAGAGAGGTTAAGCAAGTTGCCTACGGTCACACAGCTGGTAGTGGACAGTGGCAGTGTCATAGTTCAGGTCTCATTTTCCTTCTTCTACAAAACTGCACTCCTGATTAAAGCTGTTTAAACCATCTCTCGGCTTGAGCTCAAATAGATCTTTTTGCTTTTCCCTGTTGCCACAAGACCCTGTTTTTCAAATCTCTAGTGGGGGCCTCTTGATATCTCAAGAACCTACGACTCAATCGCATTTCAAGTTTTGTCAGAATTCAGAAGTTTTGGAAAGCTGACAGTTACACAGATTTTAAAAGTGGAATTATAGTGTTTGTCAGTGTTTGTAATCCACTGTCTGGACATTCAGGAGAGTGTCAGAAATCTAGTTGGGTAATTTACTGAAGTTTCCTGCAAAGGTGCCTGCATGATGAAATTTTTCAATTACAGGAAATTATTTGAGTTGTTGAACTGTTTCTAACAGGGAACACTTCTTTATTTTTTTAAAGGAGCTTAAGTTTTTATTAAATACTGCAATCTATTTGGGGGATTGAATTGCTGTCGATATGGAAATAGGACCACTTGGGTGATGTGTTCCCCGTTGCCAGTTTCTCTTACGCTTAAACAATCTGTCTCCTTTCAAAGTATGACAGTTGGCAGAAATTCTTGGGCATATGAAATTGGGATTGTTTTCAGACATCAAAAATCGGCCTTCAGATCATCCTTGCCGCGTGGTCTAGCTTCAGCCTTCGCTTACCTTTTACACGCAGCTCTATCTCCCCGGCATCATCTTGTGTGGAGTAGACCCACTTGGGTGTGCACGCCAGGGGAATTGGATTTGACCGCTCCCCACCTTCGCACTGGGGTGGCTAACGGCTGCGATCCCCTCATGTAGAGAATCCATCAGCTGCCAGGAGAAGGCAGTGAAGCGTGTGAGACCCAGGAACTAACTCTATTTCCTAGCAACCGAGGAAAACCATTTCTCCTCTGTCAGCAGGAATGCTCAGATTTATGTAAGCTAGAATTGCCCGTTATCACCATAATAAACCATATACTTGCAGGCAGTATTTACAGCCAGCTTGTCGTGGCATTCCGTCCTGGCAGCCCCCAAGCTTGTGAGTTTCCCATTTGCAGCCCCCCAAAATACGATTAGCTGGATGCTGAGTACTAATTTAGTTAACAGCAGTGCCTGACAAAGCTACTAACTGTCTAATTATGAAGGAAGATTACTGATACCATTAATTGAATGGTTGTAAAACTCCGGTAAAGTCAGATGGTAGTAAAGTCCATTTTCAATTCACTAGGCTATTAAAAGTATTTCCGGCTATAAAATAAACAGACACAAAGCATACTAAACAGGCTAATATGGAAACATAAAAAAGAGAAGGGAGAAGCTTGTGATAGCAATTAGTGGTCGTGATTAGCTGCGCCACAGGCCCAGTGGTGGAAATTAAAGATTAATTTATGGCAGCGCTCTGGCGAGGGAGGTTTGCCGGTGACTGTTCTGCCTACAGGTGGGCTAGGCGCTTGTCATTTCAATTGCCAAAAAATCATCCCCAGCTTAGGCTGTGCTTCAGCCTTCCTTGGGACTGTTCTTTCTGTTCCCTGCAGCTGAAATATGCTTAATCAACACATTTCTTCATTCAGAGCCTTAGTTTCCCTACAGGGGTGAGCTGGTCTAGGGGCCTTGTAGCTCTAAGAGAACCTGAGATGATCTGTTCCAACACCACTTCCTACCAGCCTGCATCTTTGCTGACCCTTACATACAGTTTACCTGTCCATGGTTCCCATACCCTTTACCTGGATGCTCTCCTCTCCAGCCACTCCTGGGAAACCCTTCTCGGTTTCCATATCCTGGAGAGTTCTCTTAAGAACCCGGTCTCTGTACTGCCCACTCACCATTCATCCTCACTGCCTCTTTCCTGGCTGTATTTTCAGTCCCACCAGCTGATAAGTTCCTGGGGAGCTCATTAAAGATGTGAGAATTGATTGAGGGGAAAGGCCTTCCAGGGCAGGAAGTATGCCACATCTTGGTCCGTTTCCCCAGGAAGATGTTGGAAAGTTGAGAAGATATTATCTAAGAACCTGTCACTGTACAGAAATAACAGGAACACTAGTTGGTATGGAATTTTGCTATCAAAAGGCCTTTTTGTGTTCTGATGTCCAGAAGCAGCCACGAAATAGATGAATGGGCATGTTGGCAACCTTGCCACTGAGAGGATGGAGACTTAGAGAGGAGAGCTGGCCCAGGTTCTGATGGGTTGAACTGAAGAACTCCTCTGGGTGGTTCTTAAACCCTGACTCACTGTAGTCCTCATCTGTAGAAAGAGCAGAGCGTCCTGGGTGGCTTTTCAGACCCCACTTGGAGAATGATCTCTCACATGTGGTTTATCAAGTAAAGACTTTATGCACCAACCGAAGCTGGGATGCATCACCTTTTTCCCATCTTCTTCTTGTCCTGGACAATTGGAGATTGCTTCACCAAATTTTAAGCCACCCCATTACCTTCCTGTTTCTTTAGCCTAGACCTGGGTTACCCCAAGTATGGTCCCTGGACCAGAAGCAGTAGTATTCCCAGGGAGCTGGGGAGAAGTATAAATTCCTGGGCCCATCCTAGGTCGACTAAATTGGAATCTGCTGCGTAACAAGTTCCCAAGTGTTTCCTGTGCTCATTAAAGATTGAGAAATGCTGCTCTAAACAGGTTTTCCCACATTGTCCCAGGCTAAGGATCATCTCAAGTGCTTATTGAACATACAGCCTCCTTGACCCTTCTCTAGACATTCCGCACAGCACTGGGTTTAGGATGGCGCCTGGGTGTTCGTGTGGGTGACTCATGCCTACAGGGGTTTCTTTTCCTGAGGGAAGTTCAGGATTCTCTGCTCTAACCCGGTGGTTCTCGCTGCTGGGTGTACATTAGAATTACCTGGTGAGCCTTTCAAAAATACTGAAGCTAGGAATGCACTCATAACAATTCCATTCAGTCAGGTGAAGGTGGAGCCCAGGTACTTTCCTGGCGATTCTAATGTATAATCGGGGTTCACAGCCACTGTCTCAGTCAGTGGTTCTCAAAACGTGGTCCACAGACCAGTAGCACCAGCACGATCTGGGAACTTGTCAGAAATGCAGATTGGTGGGGTGTGGTGGACTACCTCCCAAATCTACTGAATCAGAAATCCTTGAGGTGGGCCCAGTTATCTGTGTTTTAATAAGTTCTCCAGACAAGGCTGGCCTGTGTAATTCATGGGGCCCAGTGCCAAATGAAAACACAGGGCCCTTGTTCAGAAATTATTTAGAATTTCGAGATGGTGACAGCACAGCATTGAACCACAGCTGGAGTCTTCTAAGCATGGGGTCCTGTGTGACTGCACAGGACGTACACCCATGAACCTGGCTCTGCCTGCAATTGACTCTCGTGCCCACTGATGTTTGAGAACCCCTAGTCTGGGTTATAGCTGGTGTTTTTGCTTCTTGGCATGGTCCAAGAGTGACTCTCAGGACTTGTAAGCCACTGGCCCTGAGATGACAATAATAATAGTACCATTTGTTGATCATTTGTGATGTACCAGGCAAGGGGCTTGGCACTTCCCAGGTGTTATTTTCATTCAAGGCTCACAACAACCGTAGGAGAAGTATTCTGTTGCCTTCATTCCCATTGTGCAGATGGGGAGACTGAGCACCAAGGAAGGCCATTGGCCACTGGTAGGTTGAATATTTTGAATATCAACTGTTTGCCTCCTTCTTCACTGTGCCTCCTGCTCCAGTAATTATTTGCCCTGAGATCATCCTTGCTCCTAACTCCATGGGTGAGGACTTATTGGAATAGAAGGGCCTACAGGACCTCTAATAAAGGGCCAAGTGTTTTGCTTTGGCAAGATAGAAGGGTTTATAATCATGGGTTTTCTATTTATCATTTCACCAATGAGGAGCTAGAGGCTCCGACGGGGGACAGAACTAGCAAGTGACAGAGTTAGGGTTTGAATTCAGGAACCTCCGATCTCGAATGCTTCCCATCCTTCCAGGCTGCCGTGGTCCTAAGCATTCACTTACAGGATGGATAACTTCCCTCTTCTTGTAGTTTGAAAGGGAGAGGAGGAGTAAAAAAACCAAGGAAAGAAACTAGAGTCTCCAAGGATCTGGGAAGAGACCAGGGGACTGTAAATTACACTAAGCAAGAGAGGGAATGCTAAAGTGAAATTGAGCTGGTGTTCAGGCCGGACTCAGCCGCCCTTAGGCTGGATATCTCTGAGAAAATGACTTCACCTCTCTGAGTCTGATTCCTGTCCTATAAGGTAGGTATAATAATAATACCCACCTTTATTGGGTTGTTGTGAGACTTCAATGAGATAATGGTTTAAATGAGCCACAGTGCTTAATAGGACTCCTGCCACTTAGTAGGTGCTCAGTAAAAGTTGCCATTGTTATAGTATTGAGGAGGCCTTTGGCCCAGGTCAGTGGGATTTGGAGTGAAAGTCTTGGCTCTACCCCTCTCCCTTTTCTCCACTCTCCTCTGTCTGCCTCCCTCACAGTGGAGTTGGATAAATTAGAAACTCAGGATGGAGCTGGGAGATCTGGAGTTCTGTCCCAACGCCACCACCATTTAGATCTTGGACTTGTCTCCACCCCTTTCTAGGCCTTGGTTTCCTCATCTGACAGCCACAGGCTGGAACCAATGGTCTGCAAGGCTCTACAGTACCCTCCTTTCCTCCTAGCATCAAGAATCCATTGGCAATTAAGCCCCATTCGTTTGTTCCTGTGCACTAGTTTCTTGAAAGACATTTGAAAAGAAATCTGACAAGGGAGAGGCTCCACGGGCAAGCTGGCTTGAGGTTTGAGTCTGGCATCCCCCAGCTATTAACTGGAAGAAGCTTGGAAATGTGGAAATCCCTCCCTCTGTGCGCTGATCCTTGGGGGCCTGGCTTCAGGCTTTTCCTGGCATTGCCATGAAGACCATCAGGATCCCTGACCCTCCGTGGGCCCTAGATTGACTTCTGATCGGCATAAGTTGTGCTGCAGCTCGATGTTTCCCTGTTTTCCTTCTGCACGTTCGGTTTCCCAGGAAGCAGGCTTTGAGATGGATCTTGGTAGGCAGGAGGCAGCGTCTGTGGAAGGGAAGGGAGGGGAAGGAAGTGAATTGGGCAGAGGGAGAAGTGGGGCTGCAGTACAGTCATAAGGGAGGCCTCAGCCAACTCTCCACAGAATTCTCTGCTGGGAGCAGCCTTCAGAGTCATCTGAGCTGGGGTGGGAGTGCAAGGTCAGGACTTTACACCCCCGTGTCAGTCCGTCATTGGATGCAGCCCCCGTGGAAGTGGGTGAGGCCTTGTTGAGGAGGCATCTCTCTTCTTCAGCCCAGACAATCCCTTTAGGACACTGACAGCTGAGGACTGTCTGCGGGCAGCTCTCCCGGCCCAGGGGCCCTCAGTGCTGGGATGCTGGGAGCTGAATACAGCACCCCTGAACCCCTCCCCGCCTCCTTATTCCTAACCAGGCAGCTTAGGAAATGCAAACCTCCTTGATCTTAGCCTTCGCAAGTGCCAACTGGGTGGGTGATACAGTCTCTTAGTTTTTCACCAATTTGACCTTTTCCTCTTGAAACTAGATCATGCTGGAGGGTCCGAGCTGACCAAGAGGTCAAGTAGAGGTAGAGATGTGCCCTTTCCCAGTACAAATACTAAAAGCTACCAGTCGCTATCAGTCATTGAGTGCTAACTATATTCCAGGTTTACGATGTCTCCAATTTTCTTTAAAATCCTTCAGCTTATCTAATGCAATATTATGAGTTTGCTGAATCTAGGCCAGTATTGCTGAGAGCAGCCCAATCAAGGATGCGTGGTCCAGGGGAGGCCAGAGAGGCCCACTCTAGGGGAGCTGCTACAAGTTCTTTGGTTTCCCACCTCTTGAGTAACAACCAGAGCTTTGCTAATTAGCTTCCATAATGTCAGAAATGTGTGTGTTGTGTGTGTGTAAATATTGACCTTTGACCAGCCACATAAATATTAGAAATGTGCTCCCTCTGATGCAATGAAAGGAATTCACCATACATGGATCGTGTATAGTGAATCTTAAATCTTTTAGAGATGGACCTCGTGTTGCATGAATAAGGTATGGGGAGGTCTGTCGACTTTACCCTGAGAAAAATCACTAGGCAGAAATCACTACATGCTCCCATGAATGATCCCTTTCATGCCAAGGAGTGGTGGCAGCAAAATCGGTCCCATGAATTGTTTTGCTGCTCACTTGTTAATAATTTAGAAGTTGATAAACCTTCTTAGGTGTGATCAAGAGCGCCTTTAGAACTTGTAAACAAACTTGTGCAGGGCAGGGCTGACCGTCAGCATCTCACACTTCTTCAGTGGCAGCTCCGTATGTATATCCTGTGCGAGAACCTGGGAGCGGTCCCTCAACCACATTGTCTCCCATCCATTTGCAGCCAGGCACCATGCCAGCCGCTGCACAAATGTACTTATTTAACGTCCACAGCACCCCTAAGGGGTAGATACTACCGTTTATATCCTTTTTATTAGTGAAAAAACCCACCTCAGAGAGATTTAATAATTCTCTTTGAGGTCCTCACAGCCAGCCAAATCAGGATTTGGACCCAGGCCTGTATGTTTCCCAAACCTGCGTTCTTCACTTCTGGCCCATGTGACCTGCCAGACGGCTTCCCGGAAAGGCAGGAGAAGACGTGAAATGGGCCCAGTGCTTCTCTGTGCCCACGGTACCGTGAGAACCACCACACAATTAGGAAAGTGTCTATACTTTTACATCTATGTGGCGCATCTCTAAAAGATCTCAGCCAGTCCCTGAGTCTTGAATTTCACCAAACTTTCACTTAACTTCACCAATGAGAGCTCATTTCTACTATTCATCAGGCAGGTCAACAGGCCAACTGTTTTCACCCCAATAAACACACAAATAAAAATAAAACAAAACTCATTTCTTATTCTGTGGGTGTGAAGGGCTAACATCTGGCCACTGCTCTGTCATGAGCTATCCACGCGATGCTCAGCTAGGTTCTCAAACCCCTTCAAGCTTTGCTTTCCTCTCCCCAAGTGGAAATCTTTCCTTCTACAGATTTATTTTTGTGATGTGTGTGTGTGTATGTTTCAAGAAGTCTAAAGTAGGACACCAAGATGGCGGAACTCATCACTCAAAATGGGTTGAAATGCCCCTCAAGGAGGGGTCTCCTGCCCCGACAAGAGCATCAGGCAGTGTAGGCAGAGCTGACCTGAGCCTGCTGGGAAGAGGAACCACTCTGGAATCAGCCCATCCTGGTGTCAAGGGTGTTGGCTCCCACACATCTCCGTGACACTCACCACTGCTGGACGCACACACCTCTCTGGGGCTTCCTCTGGCCACAAGAGTACACTGAGCCCACACACAGGCCAGGCCGGACGTGCAGGGGTGGTGGGACGCCCCAAGAGCAGCCTCCACCAAAGGCTCAGTTACGCACAGAGATAGCCTCCTTACTCTATTGGTCTCCCTTTTTTCTGTTTCTCTTCCCCATTCCCTTCCAGAGCTCTCTGGGACCACCTCCCGAACGGACTAGTTGCACGCAGATATTTGACTCAGGGTCTGCTTCCATAGGAGCGAAGCTCCCTGGTTCACATCCCTGCTCTGCTGTGGGGCAGCCGTAGGTGCCTGGGCACATCACTCCTGTCACTGGAACCTCAGCATCCTTCACCGGGAAGAGTGAGATGATAAAAGTAGAACACATCTCACAAGAGAGTTGGGAAGGTTCCAGAAATAGTCTGTGTAAATCGTTAAGAACAGCATCTGGCATACAGCAGGCGTTCAGTAAATGCTACTTAAAAAAAAAAAAACCAGTTGATAGCTCCTAAAATTTCTTTGGCTGAGTCTTCGTCTAATCTGAGATCTCTTTGCTCTCAAACCTTAGACTTCCTCTGGCTGAATCTCCCTGGTTATTTCAGGGAATCTAATGCCTTTACTAAGTTAACATATCTTTAGCAAATATTGACTTAACACCTATTATATTGAAGACTTGGTGCTATGGTAGATATAAAGAAGAAGATGAGGTCACTGTCTCCAGGGAGATAAGACATAGTCACACGCAGCTGTGGTCCAAGGAAAACTGTGATAAGCACGCTTCTCTACAGGCAGACCTTGTTTTCTTGCGCTTTGCTTTATTGTGCTTCGCAGATACTGCGGTTTTTTGTTTTTTTTGTTTTTTTGTTTTTTAACAAATTGAAGGTTTGTGGCAACCCTGGGTTGTCAGAGGATAGTGAGCTTTTTTTTTTGCAATGTAGTATTTTTTAATTAAGGTATGTGCATTTTTTTAGATGTTAATTGTACACTTAATAGACTACAGGATAGTGTAAACATAGCTTTTATACGTACTGGGAAACCAAAAATTCGTGTGACTTACTGCAATATTTGCTTAATCTCGGTGGTCTGGAACTAAACCTGCAGTATCTCTGAGGTCTGCCTGTACGTGCCAGTAAAGTAGGAAGTGAGTTGAGTGTAGGGTAAAGGTAATTGTCTCTGGCGTGGAGGAGGAAGGGGTATCAGGGGTGGGTTTTAAACATTGGGTAGAATTTCAACAGAGGAGATGGAAGGGAGGGAGTGATACCAAAGGTGGAAGGTCTGGCATTCTGCAGCGAGCTTATCCCTATCTTATGGGAGACCCAATAGATTAATGACTCTCCATTTCTAGAGCAAAGGGGATAGCAGATTCTCCAAAAAGTGTAATAACAATATATAATGTGTTATATAATAGATTATTATACTTTATACATAGTACTTACTATGTGCCAGGAGCTACTAGAGATGCACTACGTAAGTTCATTGAATCCTCAACTTCAAGGTCAGTTTGACTATTATCTCCATTTTACAGATAAGAAAACTGAGGTGCAGAGATGTTAAGCATCCTGCCCAAGCTCACTCAGGTACTGCGTGGATGGCTGAAGTCGAAACGCAGGAAGTTTGCCTCCAGCGTTCCCATTCTGTGCTGCCTCTCAAGAATGGCACCTTTGCAGGACTTTAGGGGAATAGGTAGCCGTGATGTTGACAAGACTCAACAGGAGAAAGAACCTCTCCCCCACCCCACCCACCGCCCAGCCCCATAGAAGTGGTCTCCAACTGGAGCAGTGGTTCTGGAAGTTGCAGGTCACCATGACAACGCACCCCTGAGCCCGGCCACGCCCCCAGGCTCAGTCTCACTGGTTTCCAACCCCTGCGCAGGGCCCCTTTCCCTGCAGGGCCTACTGGGGAAGTATCCCTGGCTTGTGGCAGCTGTGGTTTGGCGCTCAGGACCCAGATGTAAGAGGAGCTCGGGCTGAGGCAGGGGCCTGCGCTGGTCTCCAGAAGGCAAGCCCCAGAGCGCCTCAAATAGGTGGTAACATCCCCAGTTTGATCCAAATCAAAACAAGCCTGGATTTTCCTGTTTGTTTTCTTTTCCTCCAGCAGGGAGAGGAAAGGAATGTGCAGCGGCTGCTAATTGAATAGTGGAGTGACCGATTTCTTATTTTCTTATCCATGCTGAGCAGAGCTGTAGGGAATCTCTGGGGCCAGGAAGGACACAGCGGGAGTCTCTGGGTCTCTCTGAGACGGAGTTCACAGTGGGGACCAAAGCTGCCAGCTGACATGTTTTATTTGGCCTGCCTGGTGTTTAAAAAATGTTTTAAAATAGATGCTGACATTTTTAAAAGGGGGAGATGATACATAAAATTCTGCATTCCTGGCTTGTGTTGAGACATGGAAAGATCTGGGCCCAAATCCCTGCAAGTAAACAATCAGGGGGAGCTGAGCTGAGGCTGCTCTTTTATACAGGTCACCAGAGTCCCCACCCACCAGCTTCACTCACCTGTATTACCTTTTAGGTCCTCATCAGCATTTGAGTTTGTGACCCCACAAGACGGGAAACCCTCCCTCCTAGGACCCTCACCAAGCTCAGGATGGGCACTACACTGGTGCCATGGGTCAGCAAGCAGACCAGTAGCCAAGGTGACTGGCGAGGGGCGCTTCCAGAGTCAGTTTGATGGCAGATTAAGGTGCCCGTTGCAAAGCCATTAGAACGCAGCGTGATGCATTGCTGGGTAAAGAGAGGGGCTGAAGCTGGAGACAGGTTCCTGAAGTGCTCCATCCGATTTAATTCTTCTGTACTTTTTTGAAACCTTAGGCAGATGAGAGCAGAGGCTGTAAATCACCCTCTATACAGTGGCTCATCATAAAGGATACGGAGAGAAATTAGAGGAGGCAAGAGAAGGAAAAGCAGTGATGAACAAGGCAAGGGTTGTTAACAGTGTGATTGAAGATGGGCAGGTAGTGCGTGAGAAGCTGCTGGAAGTCCGGCTTGATTTGGGCATCCCAGATGAACGGGAAAACCCACCAGCCCAGCCTACTGCTCTGCCCCAGGGCATGTGAAGGGGGGAATGTGTGTACAGAGAACTCACTGGGACTGTGCCTTACAATGTCAAACACATGGAATTTGCTTCAGTCAGTATGTCTCTTGATCTTGGCTCTGTCATTTTTTGGCTGTGTGACTTTGGGTAGGTTACTTAACCTCTCTGAGTCACATTTTCCTCCTCTGTTAAATGAAATAATCATCATAAATGCCAAGGGTGGTGCCAGAAGTCATAGGAAGCTCTCACTAAACGATGCTTTCTTTATGTAATATTGTAAAAGATTTAAATTGAACCATCCCCAAAGGAAAGTAGATTTCACTTACTCAGGTGGCAGTTAAAAGGTGATCTCTGAGGGTTCTGTTTTGCTCCTCTTGAGGAAGGGCAGGAAGACTGCCCCTCCCAGGGTCCTCTGAGTGTCCACACAGGTTTGTCTTGACACAGGACGGCAGTGTTTGAGTGGAAGAACTCAGTCCAAGAGGAGGGCAGCCTGAGGCTCACTGGGCTTGTCCACGGCTTCCCAGACTGGCTGTGAGCCACGCCTGTGGGAGGGACATGCTAGTCTCTGCCCTTCTCTCCTCTCCTCCCCGCTGCACCCCTGACTCAGTGCCCTGGGACCCGGACCCCGGCAGTGCCTCACGCACTATCTTTGTTTGGGCTTCCCCAGAAGCAGAGCCTCAGGTCAGGACTTGAGCGCTGCTGGTTTCTCGGAGGTTGTGGTGGACATGGAGATGCCCCTTCAGATCCCCCTTCAAGGAAGGACTGATTGCCCTGCTGTCAGCACCTTCAGGGTCTGCCCCAGCTGCAGAGAGAGCTCCACCGTGTCATCTGAGCTCATGCCTGCCCTTCCCGGGGCTACTGGCATCCTCCTGTGTACCCACATCTGGAGCCTGAGCAAGGTGGACCATTCAGCTCCACAGGGGACACCCAGGACTTGTTCCAGGCTCCTCCCAGGCAGCGCAAGGCTTTGCCAATCCTGTATCACATCTTAGCTTATCCTTCTGTCCAAGCCTGCTTCCGCCCCCTTCCTTTCATAGGTGTTGATTCCCTAATAAAACCCAACACCGCAGATTCCGTCTCAGGGTCCACTTCCAGAGAACCCAGCCAGTGGCAGAGCTCTGGAGTAAGGGGGCCGGGAAGGAGGGAAAGTCAATATAAGAGTGTGTTGTCAAAGCCAGAGACCCTGCTGGGACCTCTGAGAAGGGTCAAAGATGCCCCCTGGGAATGGTCCATTGGGTGGCCTCTGTCCATCAGCTCCCAGAACTGCCTGTGAGGGCTCAAACTGCCCCCATTCCTGGGCTTCACTTATACACTGGCTGAGAGGGTTCCCCACCTTCGGAGATGCCCTGAACAGAAAGTGGGTGCGCCGAAGGAGGGATGCCATCAGCAGGACTCTGAGCTTATGAGGGGCTTCACCGTGGCTGAACTCGGCAGAGAGCCCAGGGACGTGGTGCGGGGCACCCCAAAGCACCTGTAGACAGCAGGTGCTTGGGCCAAGCAGAGGTACCAGCAGGAGCTGGGAGGGTGGGAGGAGAGGAAGGTGGGGTAGTTTCTGCCCTGCTCCTTCCTGCCTCCGCAGCGGGGCTCAGGCAGTAGCTCTGGCTTCAGGCAGCTCTTCTTGGGTACCATCTCTCCCTGGGATCAGAAACACTGCCCCCTGCCCCTTCAGCCCGAGGATTCTGGCGTTGCTATTCTCTGGGTGTCTCTACTTTCCTTACTGGCTCTTTTCACCCCATTCACACCTCTGATAATTGTCTCCTGGCCAAAGGGCCTTTGATTGAGCGCTCTGCGGGGATTCTGATGGACACAATGGGCCAGGCCACCCCTGATGCTGAAAGCCTTACCTTCCCCATTGACCACACCTTCTCCAGCTCTTCCATCCCTCCTCCCTCCCAGCCACTCTCGGTCCCCCTACAGCTTGCTTTTGAATCTATTTCTTGTAGATAAATTTATGTACTCCTCCTTCACAGCTTTGCCTTTTGATTTGGAGGAAGAAAAAAAAAAACCTTTCTATAAACCTATTAAATGTTTTCCTTTCACAAACACCGGTTTTGTACGTCAGAAGCGTTGCCTTTCATGACTATTGAATTCTTGGAAATGGGCTTCAAGTGCCTATTTCGGGAATTAAAATCAGAACATCAGCTCTTTTTCCCTCTCTGCATTCCTGCCCCTAGTCCTCTCCAGGGTGATGGATCCCTCTGGCTGGGCAGAAGGAAGATCATTTAAAGGAAATGTGAAAAAGGAAGGAATAATGCTCCATTTCAAGAGATTTTTCTCCCGACAGTTATTTTCAACAGGTGAGAGCTAGTGAGGCTGGCAGCAGATTTTTCAGGGAACACACAGCTACTTTTCCACCCCCAGCCCCCAACATACACATTCTCCAGAACCTCTGGAAAACCCCTCGAGTGCATTCAGTCAACACATATTAAGTGAGTGCCCACTGCGTGCCAAGTAGCTGGGTGCTGAGAACAAAAAGGTGTGATTCCCACCCCACGCCATGGGGTTTATAATCTATGTTGAGCATTAGAGATTAATTGGTGATTCACAGAAATGTGACATTGCAATTTTTCCTTGGCACTTGCTGTTCCCTCTGCCTGGAATGCTTTTCCCTCAAATGTTTACATGGCTTGCTCCATACCGCCTCCATTTATTTATTTTTTTTGCAATCATCACTCTTCATGGAGGACGTCTATGGCCACCCATATCCCTTCTCTCTCTTTTCTTTTGTTTCCTTTTTGTGGGGCCCATCTATCCCAGAACGTAAGGTTTATGAGAATAAGAATTTTCTTCTGCTTTTTTTTTTTTTTAATTTTTATTTATTTATTTATTTATTTATGGCAGTGTTGGGTCTTCGTTTCTGTGCGAGGGCTTTCTCTAGTTGCGGCAAGCGGGGGCCACTCTTCATTGCGGTGCGTGGGCCTCTCACTGTCGTGGCCTCTCTTCTTGCAGAGCACAGGCTCCAGACGCACAGGCTCAGTAATTGTGGCTCACGGGCTTAGTTGCTCCGTGGCATGTGGGATCTTCCCAAACCAGGGCTCGAACCCGTGTCCCCTGCATTGGCAGGCAGATTCTCAACCACTGTGCCACCAGGGAAGCCCCTTCTTCTTTTTTTTTTAAAGTCTTTTTTGTTCTCTGCAGTATTTTCAGAGCTGAGAACAGTACATGGTACATAGTAGGTGCTCAAACAATGTTTATTAAATGAATGAACCAAACCAGGTACTAATAAGCATGGAGCTGAGAAAGACTAGACACAAGGCTTCTCAGGGGAAGTGAGAGTCAGGCTGATCTAAGAAAGATGAGAAGGCATTAACTAGGCCTGAAGGAGAAGCAAATAATTCCATGCAGGAAACACTGGCATGTGCAAAAGCCCTGTGGTGAATGAGAGCATGATGGGCTTTAAGAGCTAGAAGGTGTTCAGTGAAATTCAAGCACAGGACAGGGGATGGGAGAGAGATGTTATGAAGTAATAATAACAACTGAAACTTAGAGCAGCTCAGAAGTGCTGGGAACCATAGCAAGCTTTGTACAACTCTGGGAGGAAGATACTATACTTATTCCCATTTCATAGATGAGGAAATCGAGGCCCAGGTAGTTGAGAGAACTTGTTCAAATCACAGACTTAATGAACGTCAGAATTAGAATTAAACTGCAGTACTCTGACTGCAGAGCCTGTGGCCTTAACCCCTGTCTTTCAGTCTTTAGTAGGAAAGGAAGGATCGGCCAGCACCTGTGGGGACTTGGAGTGGCATAGACTCCCCACTGGGGGCCAGGCAGGAGCAGGCAGATACAGGCTGGTTATCTCCTACGGGGATTCTCACAGATCTCCCAGCTCTGCGCTCCCCACCCCACTTGGCTCTCTGCAGCCGCACCTACTCTGGTTGGATTGACTGTCAAAAACGCGTTTCCACCATTTCTAGTCTGGATGGGCAAAATCAGTCCAAACTCCCTAAAGGTTTGGCCCTGTACCAAGAAGATACCTTCAGAGATTATTCTGAAGCTAGCGCTCTGTTCTCTGGGATGATGGTTATTTTAAAAAGCATTAAGTAGGTCATTTGCAGTGCAGTGTGGCGCCTCCAACCTTGGCTGTCCACTAGAATCCCCAGGGGAGGCTTTTAAACGTCTCCATGACCAGGCCACACCCTGACCAATTATGTCAGAATCTCTAGAGGTCAGACCCAGGCATCAGTAATTTTTAAAGCTCTCCAGAGGAGCCCAAGAAGCTGTCAGGTTTGAGAATCACAGCCCCTCGTTACAGAGTGGACCAGGGGCCAGCACCATCAGCGTCCCTGGGAGGCTGTTAGAAACGCAGACTCTCAGGCCCCGCCCCAGACCTACTGAGTCAGAATCTGCATTTTAATAAGGTTGATTCCTGTCTGCCTTAAGGTTTGAAAGGCATGGTTCTAGAATCACACTGTCTGATACTTTGGCCACTAACCACGTGTGGCTATTTCGATTAAAATGAAGTTAAAAATTCAGCTCCTCAGACACACCGGCCACATTTCAAGTGCTCATTTGCCGTGTGTAGCTAGTGGCCACCATATTGAACAGCACAGAGAAAGATCTTTTGGATCATTGCAGAAAGTTCTGTTGGACTGCAGTGCTCTAGAACATTCTGGAAAGAGGTGGTAATCAGCCACAGTCTTTTTCCTTTGGATGCCATAGGCATACAGATAGACAATGCTACCTCCTTGGAAGGGACAAAATTGAGATATATTCAACTCTGCATAAGAGGGGACACAGGTATCCCGCACTTTTCAAAAGTTCGTTTTATCCTACTTTTACAAAAGACCTACATTAGTACCTGTTTTTGGTAACTGAAAGAAATCCGAAGAGGACTTCTGCTTTAACCAAAAAAGACTAACAGTCAAAATAGCATTCAGCCTTGGTTTGGCATCGAGCTGTCATAGAGGCAGCGTGATGGATACCGCCCAGTTCCTTCCAGGAACCACATTCAACATCATCTCAGCATCAAGCCGCCGTAGCTTTGAACTACATCCGTGAGCATCTGTGCTTTATCTTGACTTATTTTGTGCATCCTTTAGCAAGATGTGTCCTGAGGTAATTGCTTCTTTACAACCATTTCGGCTTACGAAAGGTTTGCTCTACGTTCAGATAGTGGGGGAAACCAGTAAATCTAGGTGATTTAGTTTCTGTTCATTTTAAGTAAATCAAGAACATAGCCTCATCTTCCCAAGCCCTGGGTAAGTGCAGTTTGTGGGGATGGGGAACAGATGAAAGGGGGAGAGAGGAGAAATGTGAGAAGCAAGATCGATGTGAAGTGTAGAACAGAATGCGGGACGGCTAGCCCTGATCCCCACCCTCCCGTGCCTGTCGCCGTCAAGGCAGCAGGAACACACGCCCTGATTGTCACGGTGTGGAAAAGTACTCGGCAACCAGATGTGACTGATTTCTGACTCCAGGTACAAATATGAAAAGCAGGCATTCTGTCAGCTAACTAATAGCCAGGTTACAGTGTGACGTGGCTGGGGGCTTAGTTTGTTTTTCTTTGAGGGGTGTTTTCTTTGCAGGAGGAAATTCAGTCCCTTTAGCGAAATCCTTCCTTTTTGGGGGAAAGGCCAGTGATGTTTCTCCATGTAGACTGTTGGGTCGCTGACAGCAGGATGCGTAGTGCAGCGAGAGCTGAACAGTATGATGATAACGGAGCGCTCCAGCAGTGGAGAGTGATGCGAATTTTCCTGGGAGAAAGTTGCTCTCCGTTTAGACGGATGCTCTGCCAGCTGACAGGAGGTTAGGGGCCAGGTCGCCCAGTAAGCCGACCGTTTGTTTGCTCACACGTTCCTTTGGGTGCTCTCCTCCCGAATTACCGTGGGGAAGAAGTGGGTGAAAAGGGCGAAAAAGCAGAAGGAGAGAATGCACCAACAAAATGTATCCGACTACATAGCACCCTGTGCCACGGCGCACTGTTTAAATCTTTACACAATTTTCGCTGTCTCAGTTGATATTGTCACATAGTAATACTTTGCATTTTGAGGTGTTTCGTGCTTGTTTTATGAAATTGGTCCTCATGATTACCTGAGGAAGAAGTCAGAGCAAGTTTCACCATCCCCTTTAAAGGGAATACAGCCCAGAGTAGTTGAGTGATCTTGCCAAGGTCACACAGCTACTAGTGAAATGAAGACTCAAAGCGATAGTTCATGTATTCATTTATTCATAACTCTTTATTGAGAATCCTACCAAGTGTCTGCCTCTGGAGATGCTTCTGTGTCGTCTCTGTTTTCATGTTAGAGTCTAGAGAAGCTGATAGAAAGAAAAAAAAAAAAAGCAAATTAACAAATTAAATGATTACAGATTGAAAATCACACACCATCACTTCCACCATCTTCTGTTGTCCACACAGGCCAGTCCTAATCAAATGTGGGAAGGCACAAATACCAGGAGGTGAGGATCTCTGAGGGCCATCTTAGTTTGTCAGGACCATGCAGTCTTAGCAGAGATGATATCACCCTCAAGCAGGCAACGATTTGCTCTTGGAATGGGTGAAAACAATCTTTTTTTATGTATAAAGCACAGATATACATATAGTACATAAGCAGTATATCTGTGTACTAAAATTTCATGGTGAGGGAAACAGGCAATAGAAAAAAATTATCTAGAAAGTCTGCTTAGGGGGATGATGATAAAAAAAAAAGGGTTTAGAAACACTGGCTAAAAGTTTTTTTGGCCGCAAGCACTGGAACACAACTTAAGCTGACTTAAGCAAAAAACGAAGCCCAGGAGTGTAGGCTTATGTATGGCTAGATCCAGAGGTTCAAATACTATCACCTGGGCTTTCCCCTCCATATTATATGTATTCAATAGATTGTCTCTAAGCAGATTTCTATTAGCATCTCTGTGAGTGCCATTCACATCCTACTATCAGCTAAGCTGTCTGCCGCCTACTACCCACCCCACCAGGAAAGGTGCTTCAATCTTTTTAGTTCTAGCAGAAAAGCCCTAGAAACTACCCACATTGGTGCATCCTTGGACATATGTGCATCTATGGTTCTGGGACCAGTTCCAATGTGTGGGCTTTTTTTCCCACACTGCCAAGCATTTGTCCAACGCCAGCTGAATGTCCTACAATTCAACTCAATTCTAATGCTGTCTACCTGGAGATAGCATCAGATTCCACAGGTTAAGGGCTCATTCTTACAAGATTGCCCCTACAGGTTCAGGTTGTCACCTGTGCTTCTGCCCGACCTGCTACAGATTGGAGATCCCAATGACCCCCTCCTCCAGTTTGATTAATTTGCTGGTGTGGCTTACAGAACTCAGAGAAACTGTTTGCTTACTAGATTACCAGTTTATTATAAAAGGATGTAACTCAGGAACAGCCAGATGGAAGAGATGCACAGTGCAAAATATGGAGAAAGGGCACGGAGAGTCCATGCTCTCTCCAAGCGTGCCGCTCTCTGCAAATCTCCACGTGTCCAACAGACCCATAAGTTCTTTAAACCCTATCCTTTTGGGTTTTTATGGAGACTTCATTACATAGACATGATTGATTAAATCATGGGCCACTGGCAATTGAACTCCATCTCTAACCCCTCTCCCTTCCCTGGAGGTGGGATTAGGGGAGGGTATTGAAAATTCCAGCCTTCTGATCACATGGTTGCTTCTCCTGGCAACCAGCCACCATCCTTAGGTGCTCTCCAAAAGTCACATCATTAACATAACAAAAGACACCTTTATACCTTTCCTCGCTTAGGAAATTCCAATGGTTTTAGCTAGAGCTCTGTGCCAGAAATGGGATGAGGACCAAATATATATTTCTTTTTATAACTCACAATATCACAGCATCCCTTGAGGAAGAGGGGGGAGGTGGCCCTGAGTTAACTCCTGAACCACAGAAAAGCTGAGTTGATATCAGAAGAAGGGGAAAAGACCACCAAAAGGCAGAAGTAACTGATGCCCATTTGGGAGGATTGTGAAATACTGCCCACATGCCTAGATTAGACAGCAGTGTGGACACTGAGACTGCTAGGTATATGGAGAGAGAAGAAGAAGGTAAAAGACCTTCAGTCGTTTCGTTGTGCTGTCCAGGGGGAGTCCTGTTTCTCTTGAAAAGGTGGGCTAGCAAGAAGGACAGGGCTTCGTAATCTGAGAGGTGTAAACTCTACCAATTACTAGCTCTGAACCTCTCAGACTTTCAGTTTTTCCGTCTGTAGAATGGGAGTAATGCTACTCACCCCATGGGATTGTCACCAGGATTAGTTGAGATTGTGCATGTAGAGTATCCAACAGAACACTGGCATATGTCACTAAAAGATGAGAGAGTAGGAGGAGGAGTGTAAGGGGAGAGGGGATACCTATTCCCTATTTCCAGAGAGGGGAGGACACCTCCCCACCCCAAATGTTTTCTGCTCTTGTATCACTTTACTCAAGGTGAAAATCCCTAGGAGGGAGATTCGGGTTGGTCAAGCTTGGATGATGGAGAAGGCCAGGTGAGGTCAACACACCTTGCTTAACTGACTCACCAAGACTGCCCCAAATGGAGGTGAAGTGGCTTCCCAGAGGGAAAATGGGGTGCTGTTAGGGGAAGAAGGGAATCAGACACTGGGGAGAAAAAGTACAGAGATCCACTACAGACATCCTCCAGTGCAGAGTTCCAGGGCTCCCTGACCGATGCTTTGGCTCCCACCCGCCTGCTTGTGTCAGTTTTCTCCACTGATGGCACCCAGAGAGAAGGAGTGCGTGATTATGGCTGACACTGTTGGTTACCTCCCCTAAGGACCTTTCTCCACTTTCCTCATAGCCGGCACAGCCCTGGCTAAATTCAAGAGTGCACTCCCCACGATAGGAGGGGAACTTTGCTTGGTCTTGAATAATCATGGTCATTCCACTACCCTTGCCAGCAACTCTAAGCATGTGACTGTTACGGCCAATGGGATTTAACAGGGTATCAGCGGGGGGCCTCTGGGAGAAATGTTCCTCCCGAATAAAAAGAGGCACATAGAAGAAATTCCCCCCTCCTCTTCTTCAGGCAGACGTTATTGGGTTCACACTTGACACCAGGCCCTGTGGCCGCCATTTTAGAACAATGAAGAAGCAACAAAGTCAACATGGTGAGGATGGTGAGGCAGAAAGATGGCAAGAGCCTGATTCTTGATCGAGTCAATCAATTGATGATCTACCCATGGAAACTCCTACCTCTAGACTTCTTGTAATGCCTTATTGCCTAAACTACCTTTAGGCGGGTTTTCTGTTACTAGTACCCAAAGCATCTGAATGATGTGTGCTCATCCACCTCTAAATCTCCAACAGTAAGGAAGACTGTTAGATCAGTGGTTCTCAAAGTGTAGTCCCTGGACCAGCGGCTTCAACATCACCTGGAAACTTATTAGGAATGCAAATTCTCAGGCCCCATCCTGGTCTTCCTGGATCGGAAAGGAGGACTAGGGGCCACAGCAACCTGTGTTGTTAACAAGCCCTCCAGGTGGTTGTGATGCGTGCTGAAGTTTGAGAACCCCTGCTTCGTATATTACTCTGTTATCACACATTAGAACTACTGGTAGTGTCAGGGTGTCGGTCATTACTCCTTTTAATTTACCCTTTCCTATCAGTGCTTGTTTCAATTGTGCTATCCCTAAAACTCCAGGGGAAGAAAAAAAAAAGATTTAAAAACTATTGGCTAAATAAACTTCTGCCCTTGAGTTTCAGTTTACTTACTTTGGGTCATCATTGCTTTCCAGACAGGATGCTGGATTTCTGGGGAAGCCTGTAATAGTTAGGATGCAGCAGACATTTCCAGAACGTTCAGAAACACTAATAATCTTTGTGATTAATAATGATCTGTGGGAATCATCCTTGAGCTTTGGGAAGCAAAGCAAGTGAGGAACATTGGGGGTTTGTGCACCGACCAGTGTAAGGGAAGAGAAACGAGCGGAACAAAGGAGTCTGAGAATAATAGAAGAGGAAAGGAATGGAGACAATCACTGCCCAAGAAAAAGAAACCCATTGTGGTTAGGGAAGGAGGGGAAGATGGATTAGTTTTCTGGGACTCAGTGCATTTAAACAAACAAGCGGAACTGAGGAGGTGATCCAGGTGGGGAGTGGTGTGAGCCAGGTGTCAAGGAGGGAGGGCATGAGATGCGTCTGGAAAACTGGCGGCTGTGGATAAAGGAGAGGACAGTCCCCAGGAGGCAGGGCTGTGGGGGACACAGCATCACAGCAGGACTGGACTTGGGCACCACTTCCTACTAACTGTGCTCCTGGACTGATTTCCTCGCTTCCATAAGCCTCAGCTTCCTCAACAGTCAGTGGGCTCAGTAATCCTTATCCCAGTATCCAACGTGCTATGGACTGAATTGTGTCCCCGCCAAGTTCATGTATCGAAACCCTACCCCCCGACCCCCACTGTGATGGTATTTGGAGGTGGCACCTTTGGGAGATAATTCAGGTTCAATGAGGTCGTCAAGGTAGGGCCCCCAAGATGGGATTGGTGGTTTTGTAAGAAGACGAAGAGACAGAGATTTCTCTCTCCACCATGTGAGGACACAGGGAGAAGGTGGTGGTCTGTAAGCCAGGAAGAGAAGTCTCACCCAAAACTGAAGTAGTCCCCACCTTGATCTGGGATTTCCAACCTCCAGAACCCTGAGAAATAAGTTTCATTTGGGTAAGCCACCTAGTCTATGGTATTTGTTATGGCAGCCTGAGTAGACTAATACGCAACGTATGTTGGGAAACTTGCGTAGTCCTGGGTCCACGATAAGTAAGTAAGTAATAAATGAGATTTATAACAATAAATACATAGGCAGTAAGTTTGGGAGATGAGATCCCTCAGGTCCTTGAATGACTAAGGTGAGTGTATAATTTATTATGTAGACAATGGAGAGCTTGTGAGCAGAAAGCAAAAAGAAGAAGCACACATGTGGAGCATTCTGAGATAAGCATGACAATACAGTATTACATACATCCGGGTTCAGCAACCTTGAGCCTCAGAATCACCTGGAGAGCGTGTTAAAACACAGGTTGCTGCTGCCCCACCCCACCGCCCCCGTTCTCTTTTGGCTTCAGTAGGTCTGGGATGGAGTCCAAGAATTTGCATTCCAAATATATTCCCAGGTGATGCAGATGTTGCTGGCCCAGGGGTTACACTTCCGGGGAGGGAGGAGAAGAGAGAAGAAGGACTAGCGTGACCTTTGGCTGATGACTCAGTGCTGGGATGGGCAGCAGACTGCTCACTCTGAGAATGTTCAGGCCACACCGTGGTAGACGGTGGATAACGTAGATGGTATGTGGAACTGCCAGAAGAAATTGCTCCACGAATGGAAAGCAATTTATGGTGTTGGGTTTCTGTGTTTCTTTTCAGGGTAAACCACTGTAATTAGACAACTTGCAAAACCTTGACTTACAGAGTGACTGGATATTGGAATTAGTGAATCAGCTTTCCCACCTCCTCCAGGTTGTGGATTTCTGTTCAGGGATGACTGTTTGGGGCCAGTGGCTAAAATGACCCAGACGAGTTGCAAAGCTATATCATAAACAATGCTGGTAAAATCACCGGAACCTGCAGGTTCATTAAGTTGTTGGGTTGAGTCTAGGATGGTAGGAGTGAGACAGTTTGTCTTCCATGTCATTTTTCTTAGGACTCCGATGTGAACAGTTGTTTCTTCCACTTAGCGGTCCTTCCTCCTTTATATTTGTACATGCACTCTCCCATCATCTTTCTTTGGGAAATTCCTTGTCACCGTACAATTTCATATGGTAATTGTCAGGCTGACAGCCTCCTTAGTTCTCCTTTGTGGCCTCAGGGGTGGGCATGGGATCGAGGTCTGGCCAATCACAGTGTCCCATCCCTGCAGGCCCCGTCATTGGGCTGAGGAGTCACGTGACTCAGCACAGCCTATCCGAGTCCTTCTCTGGGATTCATCTCTGGCTCTCAGGAGAGAGAACTTTTTTTCCTCCGAAGATGCTAAGATGTGATAATATAAGTGAAGCGTGCAGCTCATCCAACCCCCAGACATGGATGAAGCCCTCTTGTCACAGGAGGAAATGAGCCCAACCCAAAGAGAAGGGAGAGGCTGAGTTTTGGAGAGGCAGGGATGCAGAGAGAGAGATCCTTATCATTTGTATCACGAGAATCCAAAGGCCAATACTGCCTGCAGATTTTCATTTGCATGAGTCAAAAAAAATTTCCCCTCTTTACTTAAGCTTGGAGCGGATTTCTGGCAATTTTAACTAAAAGAATCTGAACAGTGAAGTCCATTTATCCACCTGTAACCTTCTAACTTCTAGAAATCGACTGGTGCCTGGGGAGATTGCTAATCACATACTCAAATGCCTCCATCAGTGCTGGGAGGAGCTCTCTGGAGATGTCTGAAATTTCAGGGTATCGTCCTTAGAGGAAACATCGAGCATTCACATTCAGTTTGGAAAAGCTAAAGAGAGAGAGAGAGAGAGGGAGAGAGAAAAGGCTTAACCATTCTTCAAAAGCCTGAGTCAGTCTGTTTAGGAGAGGAAATGGAAGGAAAAGTGATAGAAGACGCTGGTCATGTTTTTAGTGGATGAGATAAGGCAGGGTCTCTCCGTTATCAGGTAGTGAAAACCATGATGGTTCCCGGTGGTCGGGGGATTTTCCTCTACAAAGCCCACTAGGACCTGGCATTTGTAGGAGGCGCTAACCATCCCAGGGGAGCCGATCAGGGTGAAGTTACATAACCTACACATTTGACTAAAGTGAACTCACCTCCACGCCCTCTGCCCAAACATCGAGAAAAGGGAAGCACCACTTCAAGGGTTCAGCTGCTCCCTCCGCTCACCCCACCCAGCGGGCACATGAGAGTGACTTCCTCTGCACATCTCGCTGGGTTCGTGGGCATCAGAAGGGATTTTCCAAGAGCCATTTTGATTGTACATCCTTTTCATCTTTGTGAAAATTTAGAACCCACCTCCCTGAGTAAGACGAGACACCCACCACCACGAGCCCCAAAGTTTGTACCAAAGCAAGTTCAGAGGGCTTGAGTAGGGGGTGAGGCTGGGGTGGTCCTCAAAAAATATCTGGTGATCACGCGAGGCTCAGTATTAATGAGCCACAGATAACTGGGTTCCATAGTATTTGAAATCACAGTCACTTTTGGACTCCTTTACTTCTCTGGGCTGCTGTAAATAATCAGCACATGAAAATGCCTTGTGATGTGTGGGGAAAAAATCCTCTCAGCCCCATTTACCAGACAATTTTATGCCACTGAAACAACTTGAGGCTTCAAGGCAGTGACTCTGCCATCAACAGCACGTAGGAAGGGCTGAACTTGGCGGTCGGTCTGTTTTGTGTGAGGTGGGCACTTGCTGTTCTTCTTGCCCAGCGGGGCTTTTTAAGTGGGATGATTTCTATTTGGTCTGACTTCCTGAAATAGAATCCATCGCCTGCTAACTCCAGAACGTCTGTCAGCACGGTTTGCCCCGGGTTCTTGGCTCGGCTGTTTGGGGAAGAGACACAGCTGGGGAGCAGTGGGAGTGGGGCGAGGGGCAGCGTATTCACATCTGATATTGAAACAGTCTGTGTGTGTTTAGGGAATCACTACAACATCTGACACGCCATCCCCACCCAAACCCCAAACCCCAAACCCCAAATCCCAAACCGGTTCCGCTCCAATAGCCAGCCTCCAGTCTGTGGTTTCAAAGCCTCTTCTGAATGCTTTATTTCTTCCTATTTACAAAGGGAGCTGTTTTTGAAAGGGACATCAGTTTCTATTCATGTCTAAGACCCTGAGTGGGTCTTTGCTTCTTATTTGTCCGGCTTTGTTTAGGCCAAAGAGCACTTAGAGCCCGTAACCACGGACCTGCGACAGGCACCATCACCTGACAGGATTTAGGCGCAGGGAGGGAAGGAGCGATCACAATGTAAATGAGGCTTATCAAGCTGTGTTGTTGTGCAAGTTCCAAACCCACACACGAACCTCCCCCTCAGCGTGTTCTCATTTCCATTGAGGAAAAAGCAAAGGGGAAAAGGCTTGTTGGGAGCCTGACACTGGCGCATAGAACTTAGCAAATGCTGTGTGACTTGTGTGCCCGGCAGAATTCTTTTCAGAGGAAGGATGACCAGGAAGCAACGTGGTTCCTACAAATTAAGGGACTTGTTGCATGACTCTCAGCGTGAGTTTTCTGTCTCATTTGGACCCACTTTGGATTTCTGGCCTTACTTTCTGTCGGTGGGCTATTCCCCTTCATTGTAATTTCACTGCTTAATTGCCCTGGCCCCAGGCTTCCCAGGCAACATGCCAAGAAGATCGAGTTTACTTTCCGTCTATCACCTCTCCTTCCTTCATTCCCCACCTCTTCTTGCTTTCCTCCTCACCCCTCCCACAAAAGCCTGTGAAACATTTACTACCCCCATGTGGTACTCCTTTTGTAACCCACCCAAGCCTGTCTTCTTTTTTTTTTTTTTTTTCAGCTTCTGCTTATTTTCTACTCTGTGCCAGTGGTCAGCAAACTTTGTTCTGTAAAGGGCCACAGTAAATAGTTTCAGCTTTGCAGGCCATACTGTCTCTGTTGCAACTCCTCCGGTCTGTTGCTGTATCATGAAAGCAGCCATCAGTGGTACATAAACAAACAGGGGTACCTGCGCTCCAATGAAACTTTATATAACAACAACAACAAAAAAAAGGTAATGGGCTGGATTTAGCCTGAGGGCCAAATGGAATAAATCCCTGTGACATACACAGGAGATCTGCAAGACTTTTGAGAATGTTATCTCACCTGAAACACTGCCAGCTTGGACTGAAAGTGACAGAGAGAACAAAATGAAAGAAGACTGTCAGACTCCCCAAATTCTCCAGACAGGAGACAGGCTGATAAAACTACACAGCTGCCCACAAGTGCTACCCCTCATGAAAAAGGAAGGATGACTTTTTTTTTTTTTATTTAAAGTATTCATAATATTTCACTCAATGATACTTAGTTCTTTTTTTTTTTTTAATTAATTAAGTTATTTATTTATTTTTGGCTGTGTTGAGTCTTCGTTTCTCTGCGAGGGCTTTCTCTAGTTGCGGCAAGTGGGGGCCACTCTTCATCGCGGTGCGCGGGCCTCTCACTATCACGGCCTCTCTTGTTGCGGAGCACAGGCTCCAGATGCGCAGGCTCAGTAGTTGTGGCTCATGGGCCCAGTTGCTCCGCGGCATGTGGGATCCTCCCAGACCAGGGCTCAAACCCGTGTCCCCTGCATTGGCAGGCAGATTCTCAACCACTGCGCCACCAGGGAAGCCTTAAGGAAGGATGACTTTGAGAGCAGAGCCATGAGCCCAGAACAGAGCTGGGGGCCAGGCCTTGGTAGCTAATGGAGTTTGCCTGGTTGGATTTAGAAACTGTTTGGGACCAGCGACCTTTTTTCCTTTCATTTTTCTCCCTTTTTAGAGTGAGAATGTCTATAACTATTATCCTGATGGGGTCTGTCCCATGAGGGACAAAACTATCTGTTGCTAGTTTCACAGGTCTGTATACAGAGAGAAGTTGTAGCCCTGGATGGATCCTATCAGGAGCCTCACGCATACCTCGTTTAGATAGTGTGGGTGATGAGATCTGAGACTTCCGAGCTGATGAGGGTTTGGACTTGAGTTGATGTAGTGACGGGTGGAGAGTTCGGGGGACGTTGGAATGGGGTCAGCACCTGTGAGATAGACATGAATCTTTGGGGACAGAGAGTGGATTGCTGTATGTTGAATAATAAAGATATCCACTCACAGAACCTGTGAGTATGTTACCTTACATGGTAAAAGGGACTTTGCAGGTGTGATTAAGTTAAGGATCTTGAGATGGGGACTTGATCCTGGTGAGTCCAGTGTAATTACAAGGGTCCTTGTAAGAGGGAGGCAGGAGCATCAGAATCAGAGAGAGATGATTTAAGGACGGAATCTGACGGAGGGAGGATGGCTGTACTGATGAGTTTAAAAATGGAGGAAGGGACTGCATGCCAAGGAATACAGGTGGTCTTTAATACAGGCGGACACAGCAAGGAAGCAGATTTCCCCCTAGGGCCTCCAGAAGGAACGCAGGCCTGCCCTTAGCCTAGTGTTTTCACCTCCAGAGCTATAAAATAATAAATTTGTATTGTTTTAAGCCCACTAAGTTTGTGGTAGTTTATTATAGCAACAAAGAAAACGAATACAGATTTTGTCAACCCTGTCTCACCGTACACTTTGTAAGGGGGCTTCATGGATTACCTTCTTCATCCCTCATGACAACCCTTTGAGATGAGTATTATTATTATCCCCCTTCCAAGTGAAAAATGCTGCTTGGAGAGTTTGACCCAATAGTCTAGTCTTTTGAACTCCATGGTGCCTGTTTCTGTGACATATTGCCCTGCTCAGGCAGACTTCTGTTTTCCTCATTTTAGAGTGCCTCACCAGTCCTCATTAAACTTTACCTGAGTCCCGATTTCTTGGAACTTTTTCTCTGCTCCTATGAATATGTGTTTTTTTTTTAATGGAATTTTTTAAATGAATTTATTTTATTTATTTATTTTTGGCTGCGTTGGGTCTTCGTTGCTGCGCGTGGGCTTTCTCTAGTTGCGGTGAGTGGGAGCTACTCTTCGTTGCGGTGCATGGGCTTCTCATTGCGGTGGCTTCTCTTGTTGTGCAGCACGGGCTCTAGGCGCGCGGGCTTCAGTAGTTGTTGCACGTGGGCTCAGTAGTTGTGGCTCACAGGCTCTAGAGCACAGGCTCAGTAGTTGTGGCGCACGGGCTTAGTTGCTCCGTGGCATGTGGGATCTTCCCGGACCAGGGCTCGAACCTGGGGATTCTTAACCACTGCGCCACCAGGGAAGCCCCCTGTGAATATGTTTTTCATTCACTCTGCCTACAGTTTCGGAGACTTACCAAGTGCCAAGCCTTGGTTTAAACTTTAGGAGAGGTATATAAAACAGATGTCCACTCCGGAAGAATCATCATCCCTCGCTCTAAAAAAACATCAGTCCTCTTCTTTCACTAAATACACAGCTTCATCTATACCATGGAGTGAATTTGTCCTGTCAGAATTCATATGTTGAAGCCCTACCCCCTAATGTGATGGTATTGGAGATGGCCTTTGGGAGATAATTTCGTTTAGGTGACGTCATGAGGGTGGAATGCCCAGGATGGGATTATTGTCCTTATAAAAAAAAAGACACTAGAGAGTCCTTTCTCTCTGTACGTCTGTCTCTCTCTCTGCTACGTGAGGACATAGTGAGAAAGCAGCCATCTGCAATCCAGTTCTGTCACCAGAACTGAATCACCTGGCACCTTGATCTTAGAATTGCCAGCCTTCAGAACTGTGAGAAATCTATGTCTGTTGTTTAAGCCACCAAGTCTATGACCTTCTGTTACAGCAGCCTGAGCAGACTAAGATAACCTTCAGAGCAGAACAAAAGAAAACAAACGAACAAACAAACACAAAACAGCACTTGGGCTAGCAGCCGAAACAGTCTTACAAATGTGTGATGCACTGGTTAAGCGCAGAGTGGCAGGCTGAGTCTAAAATGGCCTTGGTGATCCCTGCCTCCTAGTATTTATGTACCTCTGTAATCCCTTCTCCCTGGATGTGGGTTGGCCTAGCAGCTTGCTTCTAACCAATAGAATAGAACAAAGGTGATGATACGTCTTCCCATGATTACCTGACATAAGATCATAACATCCACCTTGCTAACTGTTGACTGTCTCCTTTGCTGGCTTTGCCAAAGCAAGTTCCACATTGTGAACAATGCTACAGTGAGGCCCATGTGGCAGGGAACTGAGGGTGGCCTCCAGCTGATAGCAAGCAGGGAACTGAGGCTCTCTGTTTGACAGCCTTCCAAGAACTGGGTTCTGCCATCAGCCATGTGAGTTTGAAAGTGGATCTTTTCCCAGTTGAGCATTCAGCTGAGACCCTTGTTGTGGCCAAAACCTTGATTGCAATCTTACAGAGAACCCCACTAAGCCATTTCCAGACTCCTTACCCACAGAAACTGTCAGTTGACAGTTGTGTGCTATTTTAAGTGGCAAAGTTGTGATAATTTGTTACACAGCTGCAGATAACTAATACAGGTTGAAAGCATGGATTTATCATGGGTTCAAATCTTGCCTCTACTCTACACTCCTATAATCTTGGACATGCCATGTATGTACTCAGAGCTTTAATTTTCTCATGTTCAGAGTGAGACAATAGCAGATCCCACAGCATAACAAGTATTCAGTTATTCTTAGCTGTTATTATTTTTTAAGTGCTAATGAATCAAAAAAGAGGGTAATTTCATTTTCCCTGGAATCAGGGAAAAATAATTATAACTAACACTTATACTGAGCTCTCGAATTTATGGGCTCACATAGAAATTATTGAATTTGATCCTTACTGCAGTGATTCTCAGCTATAAATGATTTTCTCCCCCAGGGAATATCTAGATATATTTTTGGTTGTCACAGCTGGTAGAGGGAGCTCCTGGCATCTAGTAGGCGGAGGCCAGGGATGCTGCTAAACATTCTGCAGTGCCCAGGACAGCCCCTCACAATAAAGAATTACAGAACCGGAAGATCAGTAGTGCTGAGGTTGAGAAGCCATGCCCTAGCAATCCTGTGAAGGGGCGTGTGGTTATCATGCATGGTTCATGAATGAGAAAACAAGCCAAGAGAGGCCGAATTACAGAAGCGGTAGGAGACCACATAGGTGGTATCTACCAGAGCTGGGACAGAAGTCTTTATCTCCAGTTCCCAAATTCATTCCTTTTTCTTCTCCCCCACTTTACCTACCTATCCTGTCTGGAGGCCCATCGATTTCAGCCTGGAGTCAAGAGTCAGGGTGCTTTGGCCCAAAGAAGGGACTGTAATGGTGGAGATTTCAGGCACTGTAGCTGGGGAAGGGGAACCAGAATTCTTTCCAGAACAGATCATTTCAATCCCACTTGGCAGGGGATGGGAGCAGCGCTGATTGATAGGCCCGTCCCACCAGAATCCAGAGATATTCTTGCCTAAGTATAAACTTGAGCTTTGTATTCTCTTCCAACTCTTGAGAACATTTCAGGCTAACACGGACACTCACTTAAGCAACATTTCTGGTCACTGTTTGTGCTGAGACCTATATCATGAAGACCCCTCAGTGTGTATCCGTGTCCCCATTTGACAGATGAGGAAACTGTGCCTCAGAAAGGAATACAGTGGCTTGTCAAAGGGCACATGGGTTGCAAAGGGCAGAGCTGGGATTCGAACCCAGGCCCTTCAACTTCAAGTCCAGATTAATTTCCACAATACAACGGAGCCCCCTATACACACGGCTCTGTTTGGAGTATTTGTGTGTGTGTGGTAGAAGGTGTAAAATGTTTCCTGCTTCCAAGCAATTTGCTGCCTAGAGGAGGAGACGGAATTATAAGCAGATGACTAAACTCGGAGTGGAAATAAGAACGTGTGCTTCAAATGGGTGCAAACCCCACACTCCTGGGAACGCAGGGAAGAGACAGAGAGAATGCTTCTTGGGGGTGGGGCTGAGAGACCTGTGGAAAGTCTACAGAGAAGAGGTGGCACTTGAGCTGAGGCTTAAATTTCGGGCAGAACAAAAGGCCAGTGCCCCAAACCAAACAGCAGATTCACATGCTAAAAGCGGTTTCTGCCTCGAGATGCTTTAAAAAATAGTTCCTCGTTCAACTTTCAGCCAGTCCTCCGTGACGGAGCTCTGGGATTCCACACATGTTCTGATGATTGCTCTTTTTTTTTCCCTTTCATAATTGCACAGCCAAGCAGCCCGAGTTCTCTAGGCTTCTGTTCAGGCCTGAAGATTTGCCGTATTTGGCATTCCTTGTGGTTTCCGTCATCCTTGTGATTATACTAAGTTTATGAGAGAAGCCTCTTATCACTGCTATCAGCACTTTTGTTTTCCCATTTTCTGCTCATTTTCCCTAAATAATCAGAGCTAAGAACTCTTAAAATAGTCAACTAATCACACTAACAGTCACTCACTAACACACTAAGTGATGTGGAAAATGGAACCACGGACGGACGAGAAGACCCCATGCTCTCATCACTTGGACCATCCGTTCAACTGCTCGTGAACAGAAATCTGATTTGTGTGTGTGAAGGATGATTTGAGGGCTCTCAAAGCAGAAAGCATGAATATGCAGATGATATATAAGTTCATTTGTTTCTTCATTCGCTCTATAAATATTTATTAGATACCCACTCTATGCCAGGCTCTGTTTCAGGGACTGGAGATGCAGCCACAAACTACCTACCAGGTCGCTGCCTTCATGGAGCTTCCAGACTAGATGAGGGAGACAGACCATAAGTAAGTGAGCAAATCCATGAACAAGCTAAATTCAAATTGTGACAAGTAGGATTGCCAGGTCAAATATAGGCGGTCCAGTGAAATTTAAATTTTGGATAAAAAACCACTTTTTTTTAGTGGATGTATTTCCCAAAATTGCATTCTCTACTTCTGTTTCTTAAGTCAGGCACCACTAGTGCTAGGGAAATAAATAGAGTGACTGGGATGGTGTATCATTCAGGGTTCCGTCAGAGGAAGAGAACCAGTAGTTTACCTATATTTAGAGATTTATTGCAAGGAATTGGCTTAAACAATCATAGGGGCTGGATAGGCAAGTTCAAAATCCATAGGGCAGGCCATCAGGAAGGGCGGACTGGACCTCTTGGGCACAAGCTGAAGCTGCTGTCCACAGGCAGAATTTCTTCTTCTTCAGGGAAACCTCGCCTCTCCTTTGTAGGCCTTCAACTGATTGGATCAGGCCCACCCAGATTATGGAAGATAACCTTTCTTATTTAAAGTAAACTGATCATAGACTCTAATCACATCTACCAAATATCTTCCCATCAACACCTAGATTAGTGTTTTATTGAATAACTGGGGAATACAGCCTACCCAAGTTGACACACAAAACTGACCATTACAGATAGCAAGGGGAGGGGGGTGTCCACAGCCAGCAGGGAAGTCTTCTGTGAGGTGGGGACACTTGACTTGAGACGTGAACTTTGAGACACTGAACACTGAACTGCATGATAAGAACTGGGAGATCAAAACATTCCAGATGAAAAAAACAGCAGGTGCAAAGGCCCTGGGGTAGGGAAGAACCTCTCTCGTTTTTGGAACCCAAAAAAAGTCAGTGCAGCTGTGGGTGGAGTGATCATCAAGGGGAGAGCAGTATCTGGTTGGGTGGAAGAAGAAGACTATAAAGTTTATAAAACTCTAGGACTATTTGTAAAAAGATGTTGATAGGTAGAGAAAAGAGTAGGCTCTTAAAAAAGGCTTTTTCCTGAAGAATTTCTGGGTATCTGGTTGGTTCTAAACCTGTTCGCTTACTCAGAAAAATTGCTGGGGGTCATTTAAGGCATGGGACTCTACCAAACTGAAATCATTAGGACTCCATGAAGTAAAATTCTTGCTGTTTCCGAAAAGGAATCTTTTTAAGAGCTAAAGAAAATGCTCAATAGATGGGCAGCCACTGTGGGGCATCTCCAGTTTAGAGCTTTTTCTTCAACCAGTCTTTGCGTTCAGTAACCTTCCTCTGAAGACTAGAATTGTCAGATGGCAAGCCAATTGTTCGCAAGAAATAGCTGAATATCAGTCAACATCTACTCTCTATCTGTGTTTGGGGATTCACGGTTTAAGGAAAGATTCCAACAAATTTCAGTAAACAAAAAAACAAATCAGTTTTACATGTTGATCCTGTGTTAGAATTCCACAGGCAGCTTTGTCTCCTAGAAGTCGTAAATAGATTTGTGAATCCTCAGTGCTGTTGCAGGAAAAACTACTACCTGAACCCGGTAGAGATTCCTGGTATCTGTAGCTTCTCACAACTTGCCTGTTGCCTCCAAGTCAGACCAGGATTCCTCCAAAATTGATATAATAACTTCACGAAAATCACCTAATCTCTCTAGACCTGGATTTCGTTATCTATTTTTTTTTTTAATGAGGATTTCAACTCTGAAGTGTCGTTCAGCCCAAACATTCAGGTTCCATGAGAATTCTCTTAATTGTCAACTGTCCCAATGTGGTACCTTGATTTGGGAGACAGTATAGGTAGGAGATGTTGATCTCTGTTGTGTATCGTGTACTAGAGCCGTTTCACTCTCTCAAGATCCTGATGATGAATCTTTCCTGTTCTATCTCCCCACCCCCACTAACCATCAAATGGTATGTAGTTGTATTTGTTATCTGTTGCCATGTGACACATTACCCCTGAAATTCAGTGGCTTAAAACAACAGACATTTACTATCTCACGATTTCTGTGGGTCAGGAATTGGGAGTGACTTAGCTGGGTTTTGGCTCAGGGTTTCATAGCTATGGTCAAGATGTCCACTGGGGCTGTCTTCATCTGAAGGTTTGGCTGGGGCTGGGAGAGAACATGGCTGTTGGTTGGAGGCCTCAGTCCCTCACCCTGTGGGCCTCTCCATTGACTGTTTGATGTGTCCTCACAACAGGGCAGCTGGCTCCCGAGAGAATGAGTGACCCTAGAGAGAAACGAGGAAGCCATAATGCCTTTCACGACCTAGTCTTGGAAGTCATACATCATCAATCCCACCATATCTATTTGTTAAAACTAGGTCACTAAGTGCAGCCCCACAATCAGGGGGAGGGGAATTAGGTTCTAGCTTTCAAGGGAAGAGTGTCAAAATTTGTAGACATGTTTTAACTAACACAGTTGTGTCGTGTGTGTCTGTGCATGTGTGCTAGAGAAATTTTACTCCCTAGATCTTGATGATGTTATTCTTCCAGCTCTATCCCTCCAATCTTACCCCACTGGTAATTAAATAGTATATAGCCTATAACTTATCTATCCTTCTGTCTTCTGTAACTTATTACAAGCACAGTGTGACCTGGCTTCAGAAAGCCTGAACATCACAAAGATTGTTGCTTTGCTGCTTTCCTGTTTTCAAGTATTCCTTAACTATTAAGGCAGTAATTGGCAAATTTTCCCTCCTGCATCTCTTGTGTAGTCCACTGCTTGGGAACAGAGAGAAGGGAACATGAAGGGTAAAGCAAGAGGGTGTTTTGTTTTCTTTAACTTCCTTAGATGGATGAGCCATTTATGCACCATTGCATCCCATGAAAAGTTTTGCAGAAACATTCTAGAGCCAAGCTTGGTGGAGGATGGTCTTCTCAAGTGGCTGCCAGCTTACCTGATCAGAGGGTGTACAGCTGGAACACCAGACATTCACTGCCCATGGGCGACTTTTCCCAAAGGCTGGGTCCTCCTAGAAGTAGAGCTAGGATGAAGATCTGTGTGCAAGTTGTTCATTTGGAAGATCCCGGAAACACTGGTAGGCAGTGGAGAAGTGATGAGAAGGGGAGGCAGGCGAAAGGAGTGAGTTATCAAGCCACTTACTCTCTGGAGGACTGGAGCTTAATGCCACTGGGGAAACTCTGGGAAAATGTATAGAACCCACACCTCTGAGTTTCCCGAACTAAGGGAAGCAAGAGACGTGGGTTATTGATCTACCACCTCTCATCAGACTTTGACTGAGAGCTGCTCCTGGTTATTTCTATAGGAGGTTGCTAGATCTGTGGAACAAATTGCGTGGCTGAAAACAACAGAAATGTGTTTCCTCACAGCTCTGGAGGCTGAAAGTTTGAAATCGAGGTGTTAGCAGGGCCTCCCTCTGAAGTTGCTAGGGAAGGGACTGTTGCGTGCATGTCTTAACCCTTGGTAGCCTCAGGCGTTCCTTGGCTTGTAGATGCATGCCTGCAGTCCTGTCCTCACGTGGCATTCTCCCCGTGCGTCATCACGTCGTCTTCTCTCTGTGTATGTCTGTCTCTGTGTCCAAATGTCCCCTTTTTACAAGGATATCTGCCATACTGGATTAGGGTCCACCCTAATAATCCATTTGGTTACTTCTGCAAAGAACCTGTTTCTAAATAAGGTCACATTCTGAGGTTCTGGGAGTTAGGACTTAAGTATAACTTTTTGGGGGGGACACAAACCCGTAAGACTCTGTCTATTCGGCGCTAGTGTCTGTTGTTGGGAGCAAGAAGGTATATCCAGTAGGGATCCTGGCTCTGGATCTTTGGGGTTGGCTTCTAGATTTGGGGCTCTCTTGGGTTCCTGCTGCAAGAGCCAAGGCTCCAAGTGTAGCCATACACAACGTAGAAGGAGAGCCCAGGTGGGTGAATCCTCACCATCCAGATGCTCAGGCTGCAAATCTCGGAGTCATCCCTGGTTCCTCTTTTCCTTTGTTGACTACTTGCAATCCACTGCAGATATATCAGTTCTAGCAAAAATTTTCTTATCTGGAATCCATCCATTGCTCCCCATCAGGACCAACATCATCCAAACTCTAGGCCATCTTCATCTCTCTCCTGATTTACTGCTGCAGCCTCCGACCTGGTCTCATCACATCTGATTAGGCCTGCCCAGGAATAATCCAGTATCCTCTTAATAGGTGTTATGGGTTGAATTATCGCCCCCCCGCCGCCAACAAAGTCATATGTTGAAACCCTGCCTCATCCCCTTTTAAAGGAGTGCACCAAATTTGCTGTTCAGTCTTCAGTTCAATTTTACCTTTTCTTTCTCTTGTCTTTCCCTCCCACTCCTTTTCCCTCTTTCTCTCTCCCTCTTCTCTCCCCCCACTCCTCCCCCTTCCCACTTCCTCTGAATGCATAGCACTCTGAAAAAGTTGAAATGTCATAGGCATGGAGTATTTTCACAGGGTAATATTAATAGAAATATTCTCGAAAAAAAGCTGACCCAAACACAGACCCATCTAGGTTGATTTTGGCAAAATGAGGTCTAAACTTTCTAAACTTTCATACCCTCTCCTCCTGCTGGGCTTCTCTCTCACTGCCAAGGCACATGTTTCTCCTGTCTGTGACCTTGCCCCCATTATGTCCCTTCCAAAACCATATATAAAATATATAATACATATATGTGTGTATATCTATAGATACGGGTGTGTGTGTATATATATATGGTGGGTATGTGTAAATAGATAGGTGGATAGATACATAGATAAATGATAGAAACTTTTTCCACCCTACTTCTCCCTGGGGTAGATTATTTTCCCCTAAAGTTGTGTCTGCCGCAAAACAGAGATACAAAGAAACTGATTGAAGTTGGGGTGTTTGAGCTGGAGCGTGTGTCTGCCCAGCCGGGCTTGACCTGTCAAGCCGGAAAATACAGGATAGGAGAGGGACAGGATCCCAACATTCTCACAGAGCCTGACTTCACCGCTGTGCCTCCCAACCAGCCAGTAGCCACCAACAGAGAGGGATTAGGAGCCATGGATTTCCAGGGATCTATCTGAAGGCGCCAGTGTGTCAGGGTCTGGACCAAGTTACCGAATGGGATAAACTGCCTGTGACTCAGTCCATTCCAGCTTTTTAATACGAGTGCTACCTGGTTTACAATGAGCACCAGAAATGACTTTTGAAAGAATTTAAAAGCTAGGTATCGAAGGTAAGAGGTAGTTCATTCCCACTTGACTTGGTAATGCTGAGGAGTCCATGGGTCTAGTCTACCGTGGCAGACACTGCCAAGCCTCACCTAGACACCCCCTTCCCTTACCTGACTTGACTTCTGACTGTCAGCACCTCTATTTCTTTGCCTGGGAGCTTTCTCTTGCTGTTGGAACCCTCTGTGAGCAGCCCTCAACTAATTCCTGATAGGATTTGCTGTATAAAAATCCCAGCTCCGCTACCCCTGGGCCAGGGTAGCTCAGAGGCACGTGCTCTACCCTAGCTCCTCGAGTTTCTTCAATGGGACTCAGCTCTAGGTGCCCACAGGGGTAGCTGGCTTGAAAATCTACCCTTTACTGGCGGCTATCCCTTCCCTCTCTTGATCCCCACTTGCCTGTGGTGTTTCCATCCTTCTCAAATAAACTGCCTGCACTCTAATCCTGTCTGTGGGAGGAAGTAAGTGCTCTCTACCACCACACACACACATACGCTAAAACAATTTGACTTAGAACATGGCGATAGAGTATGGGCTTTCCAATCAGGTAGACCCAGGGTTTAATTCTCATTCCACCAGAAACGGGCTGTGTGTGGACAGTCATCTCTAATCTTATCTGTAAGATGGGTGTAGTAATACATCAGGCTCCTAAAGTGGATGAGGATTCAGTGAGTTTATGCATGAGAAGTGCTGAACGTGGAGGCTGGCTCATAGTAAGTGCTCAATAAATGGTAGCCAAGTTTTGTTTCATTTGTTGCTGTTGTTAAATTTCCACTCTCTTGGCTTTCTGCAGCCTGGGACAGTAGCAGAGAATGCAGGTGGCATTTACACTGAGCAGCGGCACAAGGTTCAGTAGTTGGACAAGGGAATCCAGGCAACAAGGGAGCCCAAGATTAAAGTGAAAGTCAAATGCCATCAGGAGGGGCAGGGAAAGAGAGGGGGGCCTAGGGCAGTACCTCTTAAACTTCACTCTGCGTACAAATTATTTGGGAAACTTGTTGAAATGCAGATTCTGATCCAGTGGGTCAGGGCTTCAGCCTGAGATTCTGCATTTCTAACAGGCTTCCGGGTGATGTCATGCTGCTGACATCATGTAGCCCATGTGTGGAGTAACAAGGAGCTAAGGCTTGGAGAGCAAATGTCAAGCCCAGGAGAAAAGAAGGACTGGAAGTGAGAGCGCAAAACCCAAGTGTGGTCAAGGACGGCCAATCGTCTGCTTTGAGTTACATTTTCTATCACGCATCTGGAGCTGTGCTCTCCAGTATGGTGCAACCAGCCCCATGTGGCTATTGGCACTTCATCCTGATTGGGATGTGCTGTGCATGTAACAATCACACTGGATTTTAGGTACAAAGGAAAGAATGTAAAATAGTTCAATACTTTAAATAATAGTAGTTACGTGTTTAAATGATAATGTTTGGGATCTATTATGTTAAATACAGTGTATCATTAAATTTAATTCCACCTGTTTCTTTTTACTTTTTTTTTTAAATGTGGCTGCTAGCAAATTTTGAGTTACATTTGTGGCTTACATTAAATTTCTCCTGGCCGTCACTGGTCTAGAAAGGGCCTCTTTCTTCCCCTCTCTCTGCGCTGCTGCCTAAGAATCCATCGTCAGCAATTCCTGAGGTGCCCTGGGGAAAATTCGCAACTAGAGAGGCTCACTGCTCTGAAGGGGAAACAGGCAGGCCCGCAAAAGGGAGCTGTTTGGGAAGGAACCAGGCAGAAACATGCCAAGTCATTCTCCACAACAGCAGAGCTATTGCCATGGGGCCGACTGGGCGGCCTGGATCCCGGAGAGGCCAGCCTGCCACGCTCCAGTGCCTTCAGTCTGGGCCTCTTCAGTCCTTTCGCAAGTTTTCCTCCTCATCCTGGGCGACAGGTAATTAGCAGGGCCAGCTGGCAGCCTCCACCGGGTACTGTCGCCAGAGAGCCGGCCGCCGGCCTGCAATTACTGTAATCCTGGCTTGGCCTTCCAAAGAGAGCTCTATTCAGCTCTCCCTCTGCAAGTTGGCTCTGGGTGAGGGGGCTCGTAACCTCTACATTCTCAGGGTGTCTCTTGGCAATGAAAGACCCACAGAAGAAAGTCCCCAGTGTGCAGACCTGCCACAGACTTCCCATGGTAAATAACCGGGCAGTTGGGCATAAGTCACTGCTTGTCAGAGGCCGGGGGTATTGGAAATGTCTCGCCCGAGTCATCTATTCCTCAGACAGTTGCTTTTACGTGTTCCCAGTAACTCCTCTTTCGGAAGCTTGTCCAGGGCAGATCCCAGGCGCCTCAGAAAGACATTAAGAAGGATGCTTGAAAATCCATGAATCTTAGCTTCCGCGAAGCTAGAAGGATATGAGAAGAAAGGCTGTTTTATCAAGTGGGGACTGTAGGCAAATCCGGGTCTGCAAAGAGGCAGCAGAAAGATCTTCATAGTCATTGGGCTAATTTTTTAAGTTCTCAAGCCTCAGTCTCCTCATACGAAAAATGGGCATAGTAACAGCATGGACCTACTAGGGCCGTCATGGGGATGAATGAGACATTCTGTGTGACGGGTTCAGCATGGCAAGCACGTGAACGTGAACATTAAAAACTAAGTACAATAATAGGGAATGAACTGTAAGAAGCAAGACAGATGGAATGCGTGTAGGTTGAACCCATCAGAATGTTCCAAACTGGAGCACTGAGGTTTAAATGGCAGGGGCTCCTTTTAATGCCCAGTCACCAGGAAAGTCTGCCCTATGTTATCTGTGAGGTCGGGTACAACATGAAAATGCAGGGCCCCTTGTTCAAAATTCAAGAAAAAGGTGCAATTGAAGGTACTAATATAGGAAACTTCTTTCATTCTTCCGTGGTCTGTCTCTGTCTTTGTATCTCTCTCTGACTCTCTTCCCCAGTGTTTCTATTTCCTATTTAATGTCCCACTTCCTTGGTCAGGGCGACACGCACCTGGTCATGCAGACCATCACAGGTACCTGGGATGTGTCACTCAGCACATGTAAGCATTTGCCCCCATTCCCCTCCCCTCCATCCCAGGATCCCCCTCCCAGCAGCCACGAGACCTGCCATCTGTGCCCCAGCCAGGGTCAAAGAAGTCAGTCCCCAACCTACAGGGGACAGGCACCCGCATGCTGGGACGCATCCATTGTGCACTGGGGTGGGTAAGAGACTGGGCCCTGCCAAGCTGCCTATCAGACATGCCCTGGACTGCCGCGTCTTGCCCTGCCCCTAGATGCCACCCAATCTTGACTCTTCCTGTTACCCAGAAACTGAGTTCATCTCTTGGTGGATGTCGAGCCAAAAGACACAGCCAAGCCAAAGAGCGGGAGAAGGAAGAATTTATTACTTGCAGCAAGTAAGGAGACTCCCAGGGATCTCTCCCAAAGCAGTGCCTCCCCAAATAGCAAAATTGGGGAAGTTTTAACCTAAGGGTACATGCATATTCATGCAGGGGCTTGGGCGGTAGACAGAGTCAAAGCTTTAGTTGATTGAAGTCATGAGGGTCAGAAAAGGACAACATCATCTCCCCTTGGGTTCCAGTTGATCTGGTGGTTGAGCGCTTTGGGCTCATCTTTACCGTTGAAACAGAACAGGCAGCCTTTGCAACTGATGTGTTACCTTAGCTATTGTTATTTCTCTCACAGGCAATGTTTCTACGTTCTTTTGTTCCCTTAAAATCATTAATTACTGACACCTGCTCAAGGACGAGCACTGTGGCCAGGTTTAGGTCACAGAATGGCTTAGGCCAGAATGGCTTCTCTTCTGTCAAGAAAGCCATGCCTGCTTCTCTTTCTCCGGGGACCCCCCTCCATCTGCTTACATTCTCCTGCCGACCCCTTAGCCTCTGTCCGGGGCGAGAGCAGTGTGGATTGCTGGATGGGGCCCGGGGGCCAGGTGCTGGGGTGGCTGCAGCCGCTGGGCAGTGGTGGGGAGGTGAAGGGCGAGCAGGGTCTGGGGTATCACAGGGTGCAGGAGCAGGCAACAGAGGACCCATCCTGGGGAGACAGAGAGGTGGAGAGGTAGCAGCAGGCAGGACTGCACACGCCCCACGGTCCCATCAGAACTGACGCACTAAACCCTGTATCACACGTACAGTTATCAGCACTTTCAAGATGGTGACTGGAGAGCATTAGCCCACCAAGAGCAGTGCCCCTCTGAGTGTGGGACCTGTGTGACTGCCCTTGAAGTGACTGCACTTGAATGCCCTCGAAGCCAGCCCTGGATGAGATGGCTGTCACGGAGTAATTAGACATCATGTTTCCTGTCCCAGGCAGAGCCTGGGAGTCAGATCCCACCTCTACCTCTCACTAGTTCTGTGACCTTGGGCAAGTCCTTTAACCTGTCTAAGCCTCAGTGTCTGCATCTGTAAAATGGGAAAAATGATAAAGTTTTGCAAAGATTAAAGGAGATGATGCAAGTTGGGTTTAGCTTGGTGCTGGATGTAAAGCAAAACCTTAAAAACCGTTAGCTATCGCTCAAAAAGTGACTTTGAAAGAGAAGCATCCTTTTCCCCATTTATCTCTTGGAGAAGCAATCCTTCACACTTTTCCAAAGCTCAGGGATCCTCTGTTTTTTCTCACAGCACCTGGTGAGTGGCTGAAGGAAACAAACCAATGGGCAGGGTTCTCCTGACATAAATAAGAAAGTGGACGAGCTTAGCGTCACCCAGGCTTATGTGCTGGCAAGCATTGCTCCTATCACGGATTCAACCTGGGCCCAGTCTGCCAAGAGAAGCTGGAAGGCAGCAACGTGGCTTCTGTCTAGCCTTATCTATCCCTTCTCAAAAGCTGATTTCACTCCCTGTTTTCGTAAGAAGCTCTACTCTAAACTCCCTGAGAGGACTCACACTCTGTCACCATCTGCATGACCTTGAATGAACCACATCCAGTGGATTCTCTTCTGTGTTTAGTGACATTCTCTTTACTAGAAGGTCAGCTCCCCGAGGACAAAGTCTGGGTCTGGTTTTGCCTAGTGTTGGATCCCTAGTGCCTAGCATGATCCCTGACTTGTGGGAGACACTCAACAAATGTTTGTCAAATTAATGCAAGGATGGATGGATGGATGGATGGTTGGGTGGATGGATGGATGGTTGGGTGGGTGGTTGGATAGATGAATAGATGGAAGGAAGAGATGGCTGTATTTTGTGAATGCTGAGGTCATTCCCAGCTCTGACAATCTATTATGCTATAAGTCCACTTCATTGTTTCTACTTCTTCCCTTGAAGGATGAAGTTGGAAACTTCAGGGCCTCCTCTTCCATGATGGGCCCTGCAGGAGGAAACCAAATCAAAAGTGTCGGGTGGGTTGGTTGGATGTCCCTGACTTGGTGAGGGATTGAGAACTGGATCTGCTAGTGCCATCTTGGTCCTAGTGGAGCTTTTCTTCCAGGTCACATTACCTCTTATGTATCTAGGGCCCCTACTCCATTTTCAGGGGACTGGGGCTCCCCAAGGGTCATAGGTAATCAGATGGAGACTGAGGCAAATTCTCTGGTCAAAGAAGAGCTATCTTCCTCCTGTACGCTTGGCTGGCAAAACGTCCATGAGTGTTCCCCAGCAGAAGGGCAGGAGAAGGGCAACTGACCGGGCTATCATGTGACTCCCTGGCACTGGAATGGACGGCATTGCTCCCAGAGACCCAGAGTTTCCTGATCTCACTTAGCTGCTGTCTCCATGGTCCCTCTTCTCCTTCTTTCCTCCAGGGGTGGAATCTTTTAATTTATCTGGCACTGGGGGAAAAAATGTGTTCTGTAAGTATGCATGCAAATATTTCTGCCTTGCATTTAAACTAGTGGTTGTTTTTAACTCAGTAGTCAGGAATTTGCAATCCCACTTCTTGCTTTATTTTCTGATTCCATAGTGATTGCTTCTTCCCAAAGCAGTGGGTGTCTCAGTCCAGCTGTCTGGGCTAGGGAGAAAGATCCCTAGGCTAGGGATCGCTTCTCAGACTTGAATGTGCCATATCAATCGCCTGGGGATCTTGTTCACCTGCAGTTTCTGATTCAGTAGGTCTGTGGCACGTCTGAGATGACCTTTCTAACAAACATCGAAGGTAATGCCAATAGTTAAGGCACAAGAAGGTCACTTCGAGTAGCAAGGCTCTATGGGAAAAAAAGCAAAGAAAAGTCCTAAGAGGGATGAGCAGGGAAGAATAGGCACATCCATCTAATAGGATATTAGACGATTCTAATATTTCAAAACATTCTTGTATCTCACACAGAGTTGAGTTCTAGGAACAAGTGTGAGAAAGAGGGAGAGATGTGTGTAGCCAACTGGTCTACTCCTCTGCTTTTGCTCCAAATGGGGCTGAAAATCAGACGGTGAAGAATTGTTGTCAACTGTCTGTTTGCCCAGCCTGGGGAGGTCATAGGGTCTAAGGAGGGAAACTGAGGTACTGTGGCAGTGAAGCATTTTCTCACGGCCCCCAGAGATTACCCTTCAGAGGCAGGATGGGAGCTGCCCGAGTTCCCTACCCTAGGCTCTTCTTTAGATTAAAAACAAAGGCTGGCCCTCTTCCTGTCCATCTGCCCGCCAGCTGGACAGCACTTTTCTTGCCCTGCTGCTCTCACACACAGCTTCCCAAACACTCTGGGCTAATTGGAGCTGAGACAGGGAGATGGCTTCGGGCTTGAAGTGGCATTGTCCTCCCGCTTCTTGGCAAAGATCCAGGGCGAAGGACAACAGAAGAGAGAGGCGTGAGGGCCCTTGAGCAGCCAGCACTCACAATTCAGTGTCTAGTGGGCTTGGACTTTGGGGCCACCAGAGGGACGGATGGCATCTTTCTCAGGCTTCGTGTTGTCCTTTATTTTATAAATCGGGGAGGCAGTGACAGCCACAAATGGATTAGATGCTCAAGAGCACTTCTGAGCCACTTCTCCTGCATCCGTTGGGATCTTCAGTTCAAAGGCCCACAAGAGTCCTTGCACGTTTCCTTTCAAGCCAAACTCTAGCCAGCCCTCTAAATCCTTCCAAAGAAAAATTAAGTAGGGCTTAGGAGAAGACTGTATCCGCTCAGCTAATGAATGAGGATCTTGGCTTGCTTTCGTAAGTGAAGGTCAGAATTGAGGTTTTGCACTACTCTCCAGCTAATCAATCTCAGGTCAGAGATTGCAAATCCAAATGCCTACAGGGGCTGGGCAGGAAGTGTAAAGGAGCCAAGAGGACTGCATCCGAGAAGACCAGGAGTCGTAGAGTAAAGGGGGCAGTTTCGGCTGGTGGTTGCCATGTGGGTCTGTGGCCCAGCTTTCCCAGGTCCTGGGCTTTTGGGGGAGATTCTAGAAATCTTTATTTTTTTAAGATAGTAGTAACAACAGGATTGATAAAATATGTACAATGTGCCAGGCACTGCTCTTAGCACTTTAGATATTTTACGTTATTTGGTTCTCACTATGGAGTTATGAGGAAGATACTATTATTACCCCCATTCCACAGATGAAGAAACCGAGGCCCAGGGAGATTGAATAACTTGCTCAAGTTCTTTCTGCTGGGGAAGTGGCAGAGCTGGGATTTTAACCTAGGCAGTGTGGCTCCAAGTTGAAATTCATGTCCCTAACCACCATGCTGTATGGCTGGCCAGAAAAGAAATTGCTGGATTCTTTATGTTCATACTTGTATTAGTTTTCTGTTGCTGTGTAGCAAATTACTGCAAACTTAGGGGCTTAAAACAGCACCCATTTATTAGTTCACAGTTGTATAGGTCACAAGTTGGTGTGGACTTAATCGGGCTCTTTGCTTAGGGTCTTGCAAAACCAAAATTAAGGTGTCATACAGGCTGGGCTCTTATCTCGAGGCTCCAGGGAAGAATCAGCTTCCAAGCTCATTCACATTGTTGGCAGAATTTGGTTCCTTGTGGGTGTACGGCTGGGTGCCCCTTTCCCTGCTGGCTATAGGCTCAGGGTTTTCTCAGCCTCTGGAGGCTGTTCTTGGTCCTTGAACATGACCCAGTCCATCTTCAAAGCGAACAACAGCCTGTCGACTCCTTCTTGTGCTTTGAATCTCTCCTGCTTCCCTTCTGCTACTGCCAGGGAAAACTCTCGGCTTTTAAAGGACTCACTTGATTGGGGTTGGGCCCACCAAGGTAAGCTCCTTAATTAGGCCCACTGACTTAGGACTTTAATTCCATCTGCAAAGTCCCTTCAGGGCAGTGCCCAGATTCCTGTTTGATTGAATAACAGGGAATGGGAGTTTTGGGGGTAGCGCCATGTTTAGATCTCTGCTTACCATAGCACTTAACTTTAAAAAGTATTAAAATCTTGTTTATGACAAACAAAACATCTACGGGAAAGGGGTTGGGGGCTTCTCACCTTTGGTCCTTTCTTTTGTTTATTCAACAAATCTCTGTTGACTGCTCACTAGGTGCCAGCCCTACACTGTGCACTGGGACTACCGCAGCAAACAAGATAGACAACCCTGCCCTTGATCCCCCAGATACCATGTCACGAGGGCATCCATGGCAGTCCGCTTGGTCAAGTGGCAGTCACCATCTCTGGGCTGCATTCCTGTTACTCTGCTGAAGTATTTATTTGTCTTCAGTTACATGCCCCACAAACCCTGTTTGTTTTTTCTCTCTGCCCTGAATATTCATGAGCACGAACCGCTCAGATTCCCTAATCAGTCTCCCATGTGAGCCACATTCAAACAGGGACCACATCTAACACCTCTGTTCTGATGTCTTGGCCAAAGCAAATAGAATTACGAATGAACGGGAGCCTGCTAAATTCCCGGTCCCGTGAGACAGCTGCTCTAGACAGGACAACTGAAGTCCTAGGAGCAGGACACCAGATGCTGGCTGGCACTGGGAGGGCTGGAAAAGATGGGGTAATTTCCCAACTGCCAATTTTTGTGAGCCCTGTGGTTTGAGATATCAGTAGCTCCTAAAGGGAGGGAATTTCTCCCTCCATTTTGGGCTTAATGTTCCAAAGATCTTGAGCTGTTACCTGCTGCTAAAATATGATTATGCACAGCCAAATGGTCTGATCCAGTATGCATAGCCTTGTGGTTTAATATTCTCATTAGTTTGATTTCATCCGTATTTACCGAGCCGTTTGCATTAGACGCCTTAGGAATTTAAGTTGTTTCCTCACCTGACATCCCCCTGCCTTTCTCTGCACACATTCTGCCTTCACGTCACTTCCTGTACAGCCCAGGAACGCATCTATACATTTTAAACATATATCCATGTGCCAGCGTCCCTCCGAGTGTGACATCCAGGAAGAAAGAGAACAATGTAGATGTGGTCTAAGCAGTGACCTTCTCTGTTGGACTTAATCTGTCTTTCCTTCCTACACACTCCTCTTAACACTGACTCCCCAGTGTTGGGATCATCGGGATCATTGTGGGGATAAAGCCAGACCTCAAAGGGCAGTTGCACTTGACTGAGAATTATCTCCCCTCTCTTGATTCCTGGAAAAATGTGGCCAGGCTTCCTGTAGGGTCCCCCCTTTTGACTCCAGGGTGCCAGGGGAATCACAGACAGGCCACCAGGGTTTTATTTGCACAAAGATTTAACAGACCTATTAGGAGAATCGATTACCAGCACTGAGTGAGACTCATAGGACTAAAATTGGAAGAAAGAAAAGAGTAGGGGGTTGCAGCCCACCCCTTAACCCCCGAAGACAGAGCTCTGCATGCACTGTGCAGCAGGTGGGCCTATATTTTCTCACTGAATCCTCACAATCACCCCAAGAGGTGGGTCCTTTGAATACCAGCACTTTAAAGATGAAGATCCAAGGCTCAAAGGAATTAGGCATCTGCCCGAGGAAATACAGGGAGCAATCCGCAGTGTCCGGGTGGGAGAGAATCAAGACCCTCCCAAGACGGTCTGGGGGCATCGCTTTCTATCAGCAGGGAGAGATCATCCACGGAGAACACAGAGCAGGAGTGTTCATCTCCTTCCCCAACCCATCCTGCCAGTCTCAGGAGAGCAGGAGGGGACTCTCCAATACTGAAACAAACAAACAAACCAACAAGTAAATAAATAAGGCTTTTAAAAAACCTTTAATATCAGCATTGAAGGGGCTGGCTGGGAACAGACAGAGAAATGAGTCCTGGGCCTCTCCCAGGAGAGAGTGCTCATGCTTTTACTTTGTTTTAATTTTCTCTCCTGATGAAAAATTTGCCATGGTTAGAGAGGCACAGAGTAAACAGAACTGTGACTGATGTTTTCCAGTTTCCCTAGCAGATCCCACATACATATTTTTAGAGTTCATCCATATTTCAACAGTTTCAACATGGCTGCCCCTCTGGGAGGCTGAGGTGAAGGTCGGGACCCCTGACATCTCCCTTCCCCCACACAGCCAATGCTGGGCTTCTGTCTAGGGCCCAGAGGGTCAGGAATTTTGGGGGGAAGGGGGCAGGCAGCATTGGGGTCCCACCAGATGCTGTCGGCACTCATGTCCACCTGTGAAGGCGGCTACTGCATGCTGCTGGGACTCTGCTTCTGTGCGTTCTCCTTTTAGGACAGAGATTCTGGGTAGCACAGCGAGTGAAGGCTTCGGAGGGAGTCTGTTATGGACCGAATGTTTGTGTCCCCCTAAAATTCATATGTTGGAATCTTAACTCCCAAGGTGATGGTTTCAGGAGGTGAGAGCCTCTGGGAGGTGATTAGGCCATGAGGGTGCAGCCCTCATGAATGAGATTAGTGCCCTTATGAAAGAGACCCTGCAGACCTCCCTGGTCCCTTCTGCCATGGGAGGACACAGTGAGAAACCTCTGTGTGTGGCCCAGGAAGTGGGCTCTCACCAGATACCGAATCTTCTAGTACCTTGATCTTGGACTTCCCAGCCTCCAAAACCATGAGGAATAATTTTCTGTTGTTTATTAACCACCCATTCTATGGTATCTTTGATAATAGCAGCCCAAACAGACTAAGACACACCCTCCACCAATATGGATAGATAGACCACATCCAGCCCTGCACACTGGGGTGGGAGAACTCGAGGCGTGATCTCCACCATCTCCCAGGGTTACCCCAAAGAATGAGCCCCAACAGGAGCTTGCTTGCTAATGTTCCCTACGGGCTCCTTTCCCCTCCCCCACTCACTGTCCCACCCCCTCACCCTAGTGCTTCCTCCCCAAAAAATCTTTGCCTCAGGGTCTGCTTCTAGGGCAAGGGGTCCACGCCAGAGAGGACCACCAGGGAAATCCAAATTAAGAGGAAGAATCAGAAACCTAGCAAAGAGTAGCCCCAATAACATTACAGACGGAAGGTTCAGGAAAGACCCACCCAGAAACGCCAAGCCAGAGGAGGCCTGATTCAGAGCGCTGGTGTCTGCCAGAATGAATGTCCCTGTTCTTGTACTGTCATAGGCTTGAAGGCCCTTCTCAGAAGTACACCCACCATCTGCCTTTGTCCTACTGGCCTTTTCTAGTGGGTGGGCAACATGCCAGGAAGCTGGGCTGGGCTAAGGTTGAGATCCCCATAGCCGGTGTGTGTTTGTGTGTGTTTGCAGGGGTGGGGGCTGACTTAACACAAGAAAAACTCCAAGGATTAGCCTCAGCCTCCCCCAGGCGGGGCATAAATGGGGTAGCATGGGCAAGTAGCCCATCCTGGTAGCAGAGCCAGATGCGGAGTTTGCGGAGAGTGGCTGGCAAGATTCTCCCACTTGCTCTCGCTTGATGTAGCGTATGCAAAGCCCCGGTCCTATTATTCCTTTCCTCCTGAGTCAGAATATGCCAGAGTCACTGCTGTGACCTGGGCCTTTTTCCCCTCCACTCACAGACTGAGGCTCCCCCATCCCTCCAACTCTGTTCCCTCTGCACCCCATCTTTCTGCTTTTCTCCCTAAAGATCCCTCTGGGATGGAGCAATACACAGAAAGGTTCTCTGCGATCATGGTCTAGACTCACCAAGAGGCAGGCCCTGTGCTAAGTGCTTTAAATGAGGATCAAATTAAATTCTGTTTAAAATCCTGTTTGGCTCCACTTTCCAGATGAGAACACTAAGAGCCCAGAAAGGTTGAGTAAGAGGCCCAGCATCACACAGCTAGTGTGGCCCATTTGGGATTTGATGTCAGGGCTGGTTGCCTCTGAAACTTGGCTTCTTACCTGCTCTGCTCTTCTGTGTCCTGGAGGTTTGCTCACTTACAGGTATAAATATCTGAAGTAGGTGGCAATTCTCATTGGACCTTGGATTTTTAGAGCACTTTACAGTTGACAGAGCCCGTAAATCTATGTGATGACTCTGCGTCATTTGGACAAGAATGATGAGGATACGGTGCTCGGGGCAGTGCGAAAACGGTAGCCACTGGGAGTAGTAACAGTACCGCTCTCCTCTTACAAGTGAGGAGACCGAGCCTCAGTTCAAGCCTCTGTTCTAGACAGAGACACCCAGTAAGTGAGGAGCCACATGTCGGGACCCGCACGTAGCTTGCCCTGTCGCTCTGTCTCTTTCTACATCCAGTGACCAGTCTGGTACATTCTACCAGCAAGTCCCTGGAGCCCTGCTTTCTTCTTCAGAGCCTCTTTGGCTGATTTTCAGAGGAATGCACAGGGCTTTCAAAGAAGTGTTTATTCCCTGCTCTCAGCCCAGCACGGAATTCAGAAACAGAATGTCAGAAACACAAAGGGTTCAGGTTGCACTGCTCCTGGAATGCAAAGTCAGGAAACTTTCCCTCCTTCTCTTGAGAGGTCGTAACGGGATGGCTGGAGATTAACTTGGACTTTTCTGGGGCGTGGGAAGGAGGAGACAGAAGTACAGAAACAGTTCATCGAGGCCTGCTCTGATTGGAAAGCTGGTTCTGCGCTGAATGATACTATTGTGGATGTGTGCCTTTCCCACCCGTATTGGTTGGGGAGCCCACAGAGGTGACGAGGGAGAAAAGAAAAGGCTTGATGATGTTATGGTCCACATTTCCCATCTTTACAATGGAAGAGCTTGATTATACCCAGCAGTGGTTCTTCCCTGAAGGTGACTTTGCCCCCCAGGGGACATTTTTGGTTGTCACAAGTAGGACGAGGGGGGCGTGCAGAATACTACTCGCATCTAGTGGATAGAGATGCTGCTGGACACCCTTCGATGCAAGGACATGTCATCCGACCAAATGTCAATAGTGCCCAGGCATCTTGAACATTCCTCCTGAATTAAGCCCATCAGCAGAGAGCAGTAGAAAGAGAAAACCTGTGCTGTGTTTTGAGGGTGCAAAGGTGACGTTTCTTTGAAGTGTTTTATCTGAAAATTGCAGAATATTACTGTGATATTGTATTTTATATTAGGAAATATACATTTGGTTTTCGTCCCTTTTCCTGTCACAGAGCTCCTAAAACTCTTGGAGCTTCCTGTGCCGAGAGCTACAAAGCTGTCTATTTTTAGGTTAATTAGGTGACTTTGGGAGGTGCCTAAGAATGGGTGGGTGAGGAGCTGATTGCCAGTGGAGTCAAGCAGGTGATTAGAGGGTTGGAACTTTGAGGCTTTCCACCCCCGACTTCCAGGGAGGGGAGAGGGGCTGGAGGTTGAGTTCAATCACCAATGGCCAGTGACTTAATCAAGCATGTCTGTGTAATGAAGGCACCATAAAAACCCGGGAAGGACTGGATTTGGAGAGTTTCTGGGTTGATGAACACATGGAGGTGCTGGGAGGGTGGCATACTCAGCGAGCCTGGAAGCTCTGCGCCCTTTCCTGCGTGCCTTGCCCTTACAGAACCTTTCCAAAATGTTTCTCTGAGTTATGTGAGCCCCTTTAGCAAATTAATGGAGCCCAAGGAGGAGGTCATTGGAATCTCTAATCTGTAGAAGTAGAGGATGGTTGGAACGTCTCGTCTTTAGCTACTTGGTCAGAAGCCCAGATGACAGCCTGGACTTGTGATTGACGTCTGAAGTGGGGGGCAGGGGGGGCAGTCGTGTGGGACTGAATCCTTAACCTATGGGATCTGACGCTCTCTCCAGGTAGTGTCAGAGTTGAGTTGAATTGTAGGACAGCAGAGAATTGTCTGGTGGTGTTGGGAAAACCCATGGATCGAAATGGTTGTAAGAATCTTAATTGCATTATACCCTAATCCACAATACATTTATTTATTTGTTCACTCATTTAGCTAAGATTTACTGAGCACCTACTATGTGCCATGCCCATGGTACCCGAAAACTGAGTTCACCTCTTGGTGGGTGTTGAGCCAAAAGACACAACCAAGCCAAAGATCGGGAGAAGGAAGGAGTTATTACTTGCAGCAAGTAAGGAGAACACTGGGGATTTTTCCAGAAGCAGTTTCTCCCCGAAGAGCAAAACTGGAGAAGTTTAAGCTACGGGTATATGCATATTCAGGAAGGGGTCTTAGCAGAGGAGAATTCAGCATAGAATTGGGGCAGAGGTTGACAGAGTCCAAGCTTTAGTTGATTGAAGCCATGAGGGTTAGAGAAGGTCAACATCATCATTCCATCCTCCACCTGGGTGAGGGCCTTAGTTCCTGCAGAACTCAAAGATGTGTCAGATTGTTATGTATGTCCCTTGAAGACTGTTTTATTGCCCAACTATTGTTTCTTGACTGCTTTTCCTTTGTTCCTCCATTCCCTCACTTCCCTTAAGACCATTAAGATCACAGAATGACTTAGGCCACAAATGGCTTCTCTTATGTCAAGAAAGCCATGCCTGGTTCTCTTTCTCCGGGGACCCCCTACCCTATCTGCTGACACCCATTCTGGGCTCTTCTTTTGTTTTGCTGTAGTATGACCCTCTCATTTTTCTGGTCTGAGCTCACACATCACCTTCTCAGAGAGCTTTCCCATCCCGTCTAAAGCATTTCACCACCTACTTGTCATTCTCCTTGTCCCCATTTTACAGGTGAGAAAAATGAGGCACAGTTTATTCACTTATTTGCTAAATGAATGAAGAACGTTCCCCCCACCCGCCTGCCGAATGTGCTGTGTTTATGCTATAGCTTAGCATATACTTGCTAATGTCATGCTCCTGGGGGTACTGACCCTATTTGAGAGGTTTAGGGAAATGTGTACACTACATAGGATCTGGTGCGGGCCTGTAACTTCCTCACAAACTCTTTGATCTTGGATATGTCAAGTCCTCATTCTGAGCTTCAAGTGGTGTTTTTTCTTTTTTTTTTTTTTTTTTTTTTGGTTTTGGGTTTTTCTGTTTTTTTGGTCAAAAAAGAACAAACAGGATTGGAGTAGGTCTGTTTTCTCAAATTATACCCCTTAGAACATTGACTCCAGGAAACGTTACTAGATTTTCATCCCCCCCAAATTGGAGGGTCTCTAGGCAAATATATGTGGGATATGTTTTAAATTATGATTTTTTTTTAATGCAGGACCTATCAGAGCCCTTCATATGTTACTGTCTGGTGTGAATGCCCAGGAGGAATATGTCTTTTTCATTGTTTCCCAAACATATCTGTTTAAGGAGACCAGTTTCTGAGAAGCACATTGCAGGACTTGAATCCCTCAACATACACCTTGGGCAATGTTGGACTGCACAATAGCTAGGCCTCTCATCACTCTTACATTCAAAATCTGTGTGGTGAATACGGGGTAGTGAGTATCAGTTATTCTCGGCTATGCTGCTCCCCGGTACCTGAGGTCTCCTCTCCTGCCTTGGCACTTTGTAAGACCACATTTCTCACCCCTCTTATCTCTAGAGGCAGGGTCTGTGTCTTGTCCTGGTCAACAGAGTGAGAGAAAGAGTCTGGCCCCCATGAACCATCCCCGCCTCACTCCCAGGGCCTCTACCCTCTTTCCCCTCAACTCCCAGCCAGATGCTAGGATCCAATGAGGCATCTCAAAGCCCTAGGAAACAGTGGAGCCACCAGATGGAAAGGATCCAGGCTTCTAAAAGCTGTGTGACCCAGAGACGCGTGAGACGTTAACCCACTGTTGTCTGAAGCCACTGAAATCCAGGACTTATTTGTTACAGCACTTAGCCTAGGCTGACGGACCGTAGTCACTCAGAGAGAACATTCCTGTTTAGCTCATACCACGAATGGGGATGAAGAGGTGCCCTCTCCTTTCTCACACCTCGTGTCTCCGACCACAGGCCACTGCTGACATTAACAGGTGCCTTGTATTTCCTGGTGTCAGTAACCAGAGGCAAGGAAAGACACCCGAGGAGAATGTAACGCTGTCCCTCAGGCGGCAAAGCCTTTAATAATGAGGGCTGGTGCTCACAGGGACCCTCTCCCCTCCTTTCTTCCTTTAATTTGGAACCAAAAACAGAATGAAAAAAGGAAAAAATCCCCAGAAATCCGTGAGCTGTTGTCAAGCAACCCAAGTTTCTTTTCGGCTGTTGTCAGTTTCCCGAGGGTAAAGCGAGTCCCTCTTGACACCTGTCAAGACACTGGCGCTTCCCACCTGCCTGTGGTTAAGATGCTGACAGCTCTTGCTGGCCAGGTGTGAGAGCAGCGAACTGCACAGGGAGCAGGTCTGTGCCGTGTGCCGGGCCCTGGGATGCCTGGGGCTGCTGGGCGCCCGCGGGCTCCGTGCCCAGTCACAGGGGGAGGCAGGGTCCGTGCTGCAGGACCTTTGCAGCAGCCTGCATGTCTGGGATTTAGCACTGGGCACCCATGGGGAGAGGAGGCTCGGCTGGGCTCAGCTCCATCTGTCTCTGGCTTCTGGTTGGCCTCTTGGCTGTGGGCTAGGAGCCCTCTGCAGTTCCCTGCTTCTCTCAGCAGCTGCTCAACACGGGACAGGAAAACTGCCCTCCCTCCGGTGGACTGGTCTGGGGGGAGCCTTCTCGGGGAATCCGTGGGCCAGAAGCCATCCAGGGTGGCCAAGGTCTAGAGACCAGACCAGGCAGGCGTCTGAATCTTCACACTGAATCTTGTCTTTATTCCTTCCCTACCCTGCATGGCTGCTCCAGGCTGAGATACTAGCCCAGATAAACTCAACATAAAAATCACAATCCAGCAAGTCATGGCCATTCTTGTCAATTCTGTTAAAGGTTAATCTGCTTTTCTCCTTATTAATGAGGGGGCCTCGGAAATGCAGCCGGGCCTCTCCCGTGTTTTGGTAGATTTAGGCTAATAGGCTATTTTATTTCCATGGTAACAGCTTCCAGTGTTACAAGAAGATAATTTTCCAGACAAAAGATTTGTGGGTCCTATAGTTCTGCAGGCATCTGACTGTGAGACTGGGAAAGTGAGTTCAAGGGCTGCCCAGGATTGCACATTGGATCCATTCTGGGGCACCTGTTTGCTTCGGGCTTCTGGGTCTCAAGGCTTTGTTAGGGGGACTCATTGTAGAAAATTGGCAGGGACTGAATAAAGGTATTCTTTGAAAGACAATGCCCTAAATTCGTTGTCTTATGATTCAATGGGATTTGAGTGAGAAGTGGCTTGTGTTTATAGTCAGTGCTGCCACAACAGTGGCCTCTGCCCTGTGGGGTGAGCTGGGAGCCGGCCTGCTTAGAGTGAGGGTCTCCTGGCAAGAAGCCCCCAGGCCGAGCCTTCCTCCTCCTCATCTCCCAGTCTCAGAGCAGACGGGCAGAATCTCCTCCTCCCCTGCATTCAGCACATACTTCCTAACTACCAGGGGTGGGTAACAGGCAAGTCACAGGGAGACAAAAGAAGGACGAAACAGGCGTGGCTCTTGCTTTGAAGGAGCTTCCAGTTTATTGGTGTGTTAGCGGATGGGTGGGTTGAATAGAGACAGGTAACCAGGCGATGGCAGTAGTGTGTGGTATGTGTTATAACAGGCATGTCCGGGATGCTAGGGGCAAACATTGTAGGTCAGGAAAGACATGCAGGGAAAGAGCTCTTTTAGACGGACTTAAGAGCAGACTTAAGAGCCGTGTAGGAGTGAACGCTGCTCAGACATTAACTAATTGTCTGTTGTGAGCCAAGCATAATCCTAGGTTCTCGAGATCCAGACGTGAACAAAACCAGACAGGTTCTTTATTGGCACCCTGGTAAGGTAAAGAGATATTAATCAACCTTGTAATTTGTGATGACAGCTGCGATCACTGCTACCAAGGGGAAGTTCTTAATGCAGTGAGAAGTAGTGAGATGGGAATTTGACCAAGACAGGCATCAGGACGCTCATGTATGGTTGGGCAGGCTGTGCACTGCACAACTCTACAAGGAGCTGGCCACAACATAGACGTTGTAGATTTGGATATCTGCCGTGGTAGTTTTCTGGAAGACGTCATCCAACGTGTCTTAAGAAAGGGGTGCCATTCCCAAATTGCACGAAATTAATTCTATGGCCTAGTGGAGCTCCTGCCAGGAGAAAAAGAAAAGTCTTCTCCAAGTAAGTGGTAGTCTCCAGGATCTGGACAGTGGGTAGGAGCTCAGTGGGTGAAGAGAGGGAAGGAGGGGGTCCCAGATGCAGGAACAGCAGGTGCTTGTTCGGGTAGTTGTATTCCACAGACTGAAAAGAGGCCAGGGGGCTGGAGGAAATACAGTAGGGGGCAAGGTGGTGCAGGATAAGGGTGGAAAAGGAGGCAGGAGACACATCGCACGGGGCTAGGTCCAAACTTCACTTTCCTGCCTAGAGTTTTCAGCGATGCTGAGCACCCGGGGACTTGGGCCTTAAATGGGAATAAGTGTGTGAAGTAGATGCAGCCGTGGGAAGGGACCATTTGTTAGTTATGGAAACAAGGCAGATTTGGTGGCCCACAGTCAGACCAGTGACTCTGAGAGTTTGGTCCATGGATCACTCGGGATGTATGTTGCATATACAGCCTCCTAAGTCCCACCGAAAGCCTACCAAAGCAGAATCTCTGGGGCAAGTCCCAGGAATCTGCATTTTATCCAGTAAATCATGTCATTTTGTTGCAACCTAGGTTTGAGAATGGCACAGTTACCCTAGTGCCTGTGACAGCTGCATTCTTTCTTTTTTTTTTAAATTGGAGTATAATTGCTTTACAATGTTGTGTTAGTTTCTGCTGTACAGTGAAGTAAACCAGCTATATGTATACATATATCCCCTCCCTCTTGGACCTCCCTCCCCTCCCGCCCCATCCCACCCATCTAGGTCATCACAGAGCACCGAGCTGAGCTCCCTGTGCTGTACAGCAGGTTCCCACTAGCTATCTATTTTACACATAGTAGTGTATTTATGTCAGACCTAATCTCCCACTTCATCCCACCCTCCCTTTCCCCCCTGCAGAATAAGGATGAGAATGCAGTTGTCCATTCATCTGTCGATGGACACTTAGGTTGCTTCCATGTTCTGGCTATTGTAAATAGTGCTGCAGTGAACACTGGGGTACACGTGTCTTTTTGAATTATGGTTTTCTCAGGATATATGCCCAGTAGTGGGATTGCTGGGTCATACGGTAGTTCTATTTTTTGTTTTGTAAGGAACCTCCATACTGTTCTCCACGGTGGCTATATGGACAGCTGCCTTCTCATCCTTATTCTGCCCTAGCTGATGGTGAGACCTTAAGCAAGTTCAAAGCTTCTCTTGGATTTGTTTCTGTATTGATCCAGTGAGTTCCATAATATCTGCCCTTTCTTCCTAGAGGATGGTTTGTTCATTCTGCCCCAGTGTTCATTAAGAAACTACTATATCAAGGAAGCAAAAAAGTTTTATCTCATACACTAGATCCAGTTCCTTAGGAGCAGCTGCAGGGAGAACAGTGTTGAGAAGGAGTCTGAAGCTGTATACTGATTGGTTTAAGGCGTCTGTTACAAGCACTGAAAGGGAGATGGTGGTACGTCAAGTCTCAAGCCAGAACTTTCTTAGATGAGACGTCATACCCTCCGAGTAGCCTACCTAGACCATCTAAAGCAGCACAGCACACCTCCCTCCTGTCACTGACTAACGTATCTCCATGTAATTTCCATCCCAGGCTTCATTATAATCTGTATCTGTCTTGTTTGTTTAATTGCTCACTTGTTTTTTCTCTGGTCTTTTTTGCCTCACTGCCTATAAGCCCCCTGAAGGCACGACTCTGTCTCCTTGGTTTACCACTACTGTCTTCCTGGCTCTTGGCACAAAGTAAGTGCTCAGTGAGCAAGTATTGAATGCATGAACGAAGGCATCGGGGATAGCCTTCCCAGAACTCTATGTGAGGCACTACACGCAGCACAGAAGATATAGTGCCACTCGGCAGAGAGCAACATTCAGATAAGGAGATTAAGACTTGCTCAGAAGGAGTAATAAACTTGAACTAAATGATAGAAGCCAAGTGTAATGTGACCACAGGGGGGAAAAAATATTCCTTCACTGAGAATGTTGTGAAGATATAATGACATGAACAATGTCAGCTTGCTCTGAATGGTTGAAGATGCTTTATGAATACCAGGGGTAGTAATTCAACATTAGGGAGGGCCAACAGCGAGGAGGTCATATCAATGAAGGTATAGACATGGATGAGCTAAAGTACAAATTACATACAGGTTTCAGGGCATCTGTCCCAGAGAAGTGAAAACTTAGGTTCACACAAAAACCTAGACACAAACGTTCGTAATAGCTGTATTCATAGTATCCAAAACCTGGAAACAACCCTGATGTCCTTCACCGAGTAAATAGTTAACAACCTGGTCCATCCATACCATTGAATACTACTCAGTTATAAGAAGAAACAAGCTATTGATACAGGCAACAATTGGGTGAATCCCCAGAGAATTACACTGAGGGAAAAGACCAATCCAAATGGAGCATAATACTACTGAAATGACAACATTATAGAAGTGGAGAACAGGTTAGTGGTTGCCAGGGGTTAGGGAGGAGGGAGAATGAGTTAGTTTGGAGGAAAATGGGTGGGGTTATAAAAAAACAAGTGGATGGATCTTTGTGGGGTTGGAATTATTCTTTACTCGGCTTTGGTGGTGGATATGCTAACCTACATGTGTGATAAAATTGCATAGAATTGAATACACAGAGACACATACAAATGAGTCCAAGTAAAACTGGGGCAATTGCAGTAAACACTGGGACGGCATCAATGTCAAGAGCCTGGTTGTGATATTCCACTAGAGTTTTGTAAAATGTTCCATTGCGGAAAAGCATACAGGGGATCTCTCTCTCTCTATTACATCTTACAATTTCATATGAAACCAATTATCTGAACATAAAAAAGTTAATTAGAAAAAACAGCTTTCACGTCTTCCAACTTGGTTGGAAGTTGGAAGATGACCAAGGTGCACTCCTTGCCATTTCCCGCCACCCTTACTCCCACCATGGGACCAAGTTTTTCACCGTCCATTTTCCCAGAGACTCCTGGCATCTCGCGTAAACTGCACAATCTGTTACAGACTGTAGCTCCAGCAAAGCTTTCTGGAAGACATCACTGCAACTCTTGAGTGTTCACCGTGGACACAGAGCCAGTTTACTAGCTTCCAGACTGGCCGAATCTGAGGACATTTGCATATCCAAATGGCAGCCTATGAAATCACATGTGAAGGAGACTGCTCCTTTTGCAACCTGTATTGCCATCCTGATAACGTTCATGTCCTCGATTCTAACTGCTTGCTCCCCACCCAGCTTCCTTGCTAGAGTGCAAGCACCATGAGGACAGGGAGATGGTGGCGTGTTCCTGCTGTTACCCTGGCCCACAGTGCCTGTCACACAGATGTCCCCATAGTGGCCATTTGTGATTTCTGCCTGTCCAGCCTCCAGTTGTCCTTCTGACAAGAGCATCTTTTTTTTCCTTTGAGGAACCACCCATCCTCCATTACAGACAGTCCTGTGGGAGTTTGAATCAAGGTGCCCTGGTTCCTACTGTGGCTAACGGGAGGCAGGAGACCCAAGCCAGGGCAATCAGACTTGGTGAGCGATGAGCCCCAGATTTTCATGAAAAATATTTTAAAAGACATGCTCTTTCTTTCCTGCATGGTTATTGTTCTGATAGAATGTCAGCGGAGAGCTACTGGGAGCCTTCTTACTACCTTCCCTTGGAAGAGTTGGTCTGCAGTGAAGCCGACACAGTAGAAAGCAGCGCTGAGAAATGGTGAGACAGCAACTCCTAATGCATCATTGGAGCACCTGGATCTAGACATGCCTGAAGCTATTTCAGCCTTGAACTCTTCAACCATGTGGGTTGCTCTAGTGCTGTTTTTGCTTATGCCACTTCGATTTGGCTTTCTGTCCCTTGCAGTCAAGACTCCTAAATCATCCAAGTACTTAGTAGGTATTCAGCAAATGAATGAATGCGTGAACAAATGCAATGATGCAAATATTTATTATCTCCTATGTGGCAGGTACTATTTTAAGGCCCAGTGAAAGAAGCAGAGGAGCCGCAGAAATGACTGCTTCCCTTGAAAGCCAAGTCTGTGGCCTGACAACCTAGAATTTGGATCAATCCATCAATTATGGTTGCTGCTCAGAAATATCCCTTTTCCTCCCAGCCTCACTCTTTTCTTCTCCCACCATCGTAACTACAGCTCACGCCAGTACTAAGGCACGGCCCCCCGACCCACTAACACCAATGCTCGTATTCACTCCTGAGGCCAACTGACTTGGTCGTGTCTGGTTATCAGATGCAAACTTTGTCACAGCAGGGATTTAGGCTAGACATTAGGGGAATATTGTGGTACCAGATGGTGTGTCTGAAGAAGGTTGTCCTATTTTTTCAGTTTTAGGATTTGACAATAAATCAGCCTGGCAGGCCTCGGATGTGATTTGGCCTCAAAATCATCTCTGTTAATCCTTGATGCTGTGTGTATCCAACCAGGTCCAACCAGGAAAATAGAACCCGCTCTCAGTATGTGAACAAAGGGAGTATAACGCAAGGAACTGATTACACAGATGAAGGAAAGGGCTTGAGAAGCAAGAAACAGGGACCTGAGAGGCAACCCAGGGATTTGCAAGGGCTGGATGACAACTATGACGAGCCTAGAGAGACAAAGGGAGCAGGTGGTGGTACCTAGGTCCAGGGCTGGAGTCACCCAGTGGAGGCTGGAGCTATGCCAGGTCTGTCCCATGGAAGCCAGTGCCAAGATAGACATACGGTCCATGTGAGAGAGGCCACCAGAGACAGGAGGAGGAGAAGGATTCTACCTTTCCCTTCCTCCCGCCTTCCAAACTCACAGCAGCTCCTGTTGGCCACACCCAAGCCAGCACCTCCCATTGGCCACACCCAAGCCAGCACCTCCCATTGGCCACGCCCACCAACCTGGCACCTCCCATTGGCCACACCCAAGTCAGCACCTCTCATTGGCCATACTCAACCTAGCATCTCCCATTGGCCACACCCAAGTCAGCACCTCTCATTGGCCATACTCAACCAGGAGCCTTGAGCCAAGGGGCCTCTGAAGCAGCCTGCAGGGTCAGCCTCCTGTGATAGAGAGCAAAACAGAAGTTGGTGAGAATGGATCAGAGAACCATCAGACCCTTTTCTGGTTCCCGCATGCAACACTCCCCTTCTCACCTGGGAAGAAATGGACCTTTGGGATCCAAAGATGTCATCACCATGCGTGTCAGAAATGGGGATCAAGTTCCAAGACTCATGTGCTGCTGGTAGGAGTATAACGTGGAGCAGCCACCTCAGAGGACTGTTTAGCAGTTTCTGATAAATTAAGCATATATCTACCCTATGACCCAACAATTCTGCTCTTAGAGACTTACTCAAGAGCTGTGAAAATACTGTACAAAAAGAATTATAGAAGAATGTTTATAGCATTATTTTCCTAATAGCCAAAAATTGGAAATGACTTAAATGTACACTGCAGGAAAATAGATGAACACAATTATGATAGAGTCAGACAGTGGGACACTACTCAGTGATAAAATAAATACACGACTGCTACACAAAACCGTGTGAATGGATCTGAAAACATAAGTGAAGAAGCCAGACACATACTATCTCATTCCATTTATGTGAATCCACGAAGAGACAAAAATCTAATCCATGGTGATAGAAATCAGATAGTGGTGGTGGGGATGGAAACTGACTTGGAAGGGACATGAGGGCACTTTCTGGTGTGATGAAAATGTCCTGTGTCTTGTTTTGGGTATCAAACCTCGTTAAACTGAAAACCTAAGACTGGTGGATCTCATTTGTTATTTATATGTCAAATTAGTCATAAAAATAAAAAACAACAAAGAATCCGTTTTCAAGGTAAAGGACAAATTTCGTGCTTTTCTGTTTGGTCTGTACCACCAAGAAGAACAGCATTATTATTTCCTAGCAGATTCCTTATTCTTCCATTTTGTGAGATATAACCCAAGAGTAGGTCAAGTGCACTTGTCTTCTTGGACTAATTAAATCCGATAGGCAGCCCTAATGCCCCTGCCAACCACATGACTCATGGACGTGAGGTTGATGGGTGTTTTACATTAAACTAAGTGACCATAAATATTTACTTACATGACCACTATTTTAAAATACATCACCTACGACTGCACATTCCTTTTGGAAATGGTGCTCACCTGGCTTCATCCAGAGAGCCAATAAGGATCCCTGGGAAAAGATACTAAGGCAAGAAATGTAATAACCACACAGCAAATCTTGCTTCCCCAGCATTCATTTCCTATTTCCCAAGCCCCACTCCCAGTTTGCATTTAGGGGGCCATGTAGTTCTAGGGAAGCTAACCCTCCACACCCGCCTGTCTGTACCTGCCAGTTCTAGGTTGGTAGCCCTTGACCAAGGCTAAGCCCATCATTGCATCCCACCCCCAGCCCCCCACAGAGATTGGGTGAAGGCGGACATGTGACCTAAACTGGTCCAATCATACTGAATCTCAGAACCTTGGCTTAAAAAGACTCTCTTTCTCAGGACAGCTGTGGTTTGGTGGAAGTCAAAGGCCAGGCACTGCAGTAGCCATTTCTCTTCCATGAGGAGAGCCATGACAGGGACACAGCAGAAAGGAGAGATGAGAGAACCGCAAAAAGCAGGGCTTAGCCTGCTGGCATCATGATAATATGTCTGAGGTCAGCCCTCTCTCTCTACGTTTTGGTTACATGAGCCAAGAAACCCTCCATATTGTTTAGGCCAGTTTGAGTTGGGTTTTATATTATTTGCAACCAATGGCATCCTAACTATTAGGTGATGACCAGAATGCTAGGTTAGTTTGGACAGCAGGCCAAAGTCTGAAAAAGGGTCGGATTAGGAATCAGAAGCCCTGAGTTCTGGTGCTGGCTGGGTCGTGATGGAGCTGTATGACCCCAGGGAAATCATTTAACATGGCAGGGTCTTAGTTTAGTCTTCTGCATAGTAGGGAGTTAGAAAGCAGGATCTCTAAGTTCTGTGGCATTAATAGCAGTGAAAACGATGATGATGACGATTTATTAAGTTCTTGCCATGTGCCTGTGCTGTGCTAATTGCTTTAGATCCATTATTTCATTGGATTCGTGTATCTCTTGGAGTTTAATCAGGAAAGCAGAAACACTGTGAATATTATGGAATAAGGGATTTATTTTAAGAAGAAGACCCTAAACAACTGTGGGAGAAGTTAAGGATCCAAAAGAGGGAGTTGGAGGATCAGAGTAAAGTCAGCAACCAGGCCAGCAACCTCTCCTCCTGAAGCGCTGCTGTTGGTAGAGAGTAGGAGCTTGCAAGGGAGTACGGGAGGGCAGGCACATCCCGCTGCCATGGTGGCTCAGCAAAGGAGAGCCTGGGATGGCATGTACCAGCATCTGGTGGGGCGCCTGGGGTCTGTGTTGGTGAGCTGGGCTGGCAGTCAGGAAGAAGAGCTGGAAGTGGGGTGGGAGAAAGTGGAGACAAGCTGGAACTGCTGTACCTACCTCCCCATCTGGCCTTCACTGCATCAAGCATAATGACCTTCAGAGGTTAAAGGCTGCTGCTTCACTTCTGCCTGCCAAACTTCATGAAAAAATTTTTATACATGGGGAAGGGGATTCTGGGAATTGCAGTTCCAGCATATCCAGGTCTACAAACCATCTGAAGAAAGCAAGATAAACGTTCCCCCCAAAGTTTAAGGAACTAGAAAAGTTGTGCAAAGTCATCCATCCGGCTGGTACTAGCACCAGGACTAAGATGGAGGACTTCTTACTTCTAATTAGTCCGTTTTCTATAGTATTTGATCACTTGTTCCCAAATTTAGCTTTGTTTCTAATATAAAATGCAGTTGATTTTATTCATTGCCCTTTTGTCATTTTCCTCCTCAGCAATCAGTGTTATCCATGACCCTGTCTCCGACTCCTTCCTTTTCACTGTCCTTAGCTCCTTAGCCTCATGACCTCATGTCCACAGAATAGCTGCTGCAGTGCCAGACAACACAGGGGATAAGACTGTATCCAGCTGAAGGAGAGACAGGGGTCTTCTTCTCTTGAGATTGATGGAGCCCCTTTCCCAAAAGCCCCCATCCCTAGGGACTGGGTCATATACTTACTGCTCTAGGTGCAAAGGAGGCTGGGAAAACAAGTTTCCAGATTTCAGCCTCCTTTTGGGGAGGTAACTTTGCCAGCAAGGAAAAGAGAGGAGGGAATGCTCTTGGGCAGGCATTCAACTGTGTCCAACATACTGTACCCTCTGCAGATCCTTCTTTCTAACCTTATCTTTTAGTCAGCAAAAGTAAATGGTTTTGTCTATGTTTGATTTACACAGTGAGTAGAAAGATCTCTTTTCTACCTGGGAATCCCTAAAATTGCCCACATTCACTATGCAAAGGCCCTGAAAGCAAATGGGCCCCACAGCGCAATGCCCTCTAAGAAAGGAGGATTAACAGTACGCCAAACAAATAGATTAGGGTTTCTCACCATTTTTACCATCTCCTCCAAAAAGCCTTTTTAGACATTTTTTCCTGATCAGCCTCCCATGAAATTTTAAAACCACAAATGTGTGTCTGTTTGTGTGCCATATGTGTATCTGCAATTTACACATAGAAAGAGGAAGGTTTTTTTTTTTTTACACCCAAGACTCAATTTTCTCCACCTTGGCTGTGATGTGGTCCCCGTTGAGAAAGCAAGATCTAGATCCCATTTTGAGCTCCTTCAGACGTATGAAAAAGATATCCATATTTTCCAACGTTGTGGATATTAGTATTTGTTCTGTCATAATATTCAGATGTGTCAACCCATCCCTGAGGAGGGGATGAATATTTGCCTCCATTTCTGACTTTCCATCTCTGTTTTCCCCAAGACTGATTCATTTACCTTAGTTTACAAACTTTCACATGTGGAGCTTATAATATTAAAACGGAATTGCAAGTTCAAGAAAGGGGCCTGGGCAAAATGAAGAAAACCTGGAGAGAGCATAGTTATTCATTGGGACTCTTTGTTTGCAAGTAATAGAAAGAGTTACTTTGAGGGGAGTAGTCACTGATGGAATATTGTCTTAGTTTGCTAGGGCTGCCATAACAAAGTACCCCAGGCTGGGTGGCTTAATCAACAGAAATGTACTGTCTCATAGTTCTGGAGACTGTTCAGTCCAAAATCAAGGTGTCAACAGGGTTGGTTTCTTCTGAGGCCTCTCTCCTTGGCTTGCAGGCGGCCGCCTTCTTGCTGTGTCCCCATATGGCCTTTCCTCTGTGCATGTGCATCCCTGGTGTTTCATCCTGTTCTTTTAAGGACTCAGTCATGTTGGATTAGGACCCACTCTCGTGACCTCATATAACCTTCATAACCTCTTTAAAGACCCTGTCTCTAAGTACAGTCACATTCTGGGGTATTAGGACTTCAACACACGAACTTGAAGGGGACATAATTCAGCCCATAACAGATACAGGCTACCTCATGGACTCCATCAATAGGATGATGGCTGTAGCAGAGCAGATGCCAGAGCTGCTCCAACTGGTATTTGAGATTTTTCCTTCTAGAGCAGGAATCTCAAACTATAATGCTTCCAAGCCCTAGGAGGTAGGATAAATGAAGGCAGCCGTAATACATGGTAGGACAGGGATTTGGGCAACTGGAGAGCAGATGCCCCGTCTAAAGGGGGCGCTACTCAGCTCCAGCTGATGGCATGCCTTCTAGGAACAGAGGCCCAATGTAGCCAGATCGTTCAATATTCTAAGAGAAACAAAAAATCTGTTTTTTTTTGTTTTGTTTTGGTGGTGGTGGTAGTTTTTGTTTTTTTTTCTTTGGTGAAGTTTCCAATTAAAAAAAAAAAAGCTGTGCAGGCCAAAGAAAATGTCTGCCAGCTGGATCTGTCCCGTTTGTGATTCCTTCTTTAGCACTTTTCGGCGATGTGACTCAGCTGCCTTCTGTATGGCTTGGTTCTAAGAGGACAGGATCTGATTGGCTGAGCTGAAGCCAGATGGTCCTGGGAAGGATAACTCAGCAGAACGATGGCTACTGGGTGGGCAGAGAGGCAGACAGGGTGGTCCATAAAGAGGAGGGTCTCAGCAGAAACTGCAAACCCCCCTGCAGGGGAGGGGGCAAGGTAGAGCTGTTTATGGCTTTTCAGTGTCAGTGGGAGTTGAATCATCACGGAGAGCAACTCTCCACAGCTTCCGGAAAAGAAAGATTGAGATGAAATAGGCTTACACCAAAACACAAGGAATTTAAATCAGACATTTGGAAAAACTTCCAAGGGGAGTTGTAAAGCTCTGAGAATCTACCATGGGGTATCAGGTCCTGTTAGATTGAGTCAAAACAGATCATCATTTCTGGGCACCAGGAAGACCCTGTCAACCATCCATCTTCGTCTCTGCCCCCTCTCCCCAGCCCCCAAATCCCATTCACTGCCATCCCACAGAACAGCGAGGGCCATTTCTTCTCTTACCAGCTTGCAGATCAAAGGTTGATTTGGGCACTGGGAGTCAATCCCACCTGCCTCCCCTTGTCTGCCTGTTAAACCACTGAAACCCCATCATACCCTTTGATGTTGCTGCTTCTGTGTTTAGATGATGTCTTTATTTGAGAAAAAAATCTCATGGTGATGGAAGGACACCAGTGGGAAAACTGGCTTGTCAACTGTTGTTAAGGAAGAGGATGTGTGGAGGGTGACGATAAATTTTGTGCATAATTAGTTATGAAGAAACAGGTTGGCATTGCTCTTCATCTGCTTTGACATGCCTCCCCCCATCTATTAACTTGTGGCTCTTTGAAGGTTACATGTGCAAACAGAGCCAGAGTTATCTGTGGGGGGCACAGCTGTTCGGGGGAAACACATTATATCACATCCACGGAATGTTCAAATCCATTCAAGACCAGTGAGGGTTCTTTCTTTCTTAGTCAATCAAACCAAGCTCAGGCTCCAGAGTTCTGTCCAAAACTCAGAGGGCAGCAGCGGCAGAAGGGGAAATTATAGCATCATAAACTTCCCAGCTGCTAACCTCTGTGCAGATCTGCTTCCGATGACTTTTGTATCTTTTGGCATTTTGATAATTAATTTGTATAATGCTTTACGGTCAACACAGTTGACAGGGTGTTTTTCCAACCTTTCATTAGTTAGAATAGGCTTCCAGGGTGCCTGTCATGTGCCAGGTTCCCTGGTGGTGGCAAGAGGGAGAGGCGGAAAAGCAAGTGCAGAGAGAAAAGATGATGGATGGTCAGGTGTGGACGTCAGAGGCGGGACCTGAATGATTAGAAGGAGCTGTGTCTGGGAAGATGTCGGGGCATATGTTCTAGAACCAGTGGTTTTCAACCAGGGGTGATTCTGTCCCCAGGGGCATTAGGCAATGTCTGGAGAGATTTTGGGCTGTCACAACTGGGGACCAGGAGGGGTAGCTACAGGCATCTAGTGGGTACAGGTTAGGGATACTGCTCAACATCCTGCAATGCACAGGCCAGCCCCCATAGCGAATATCCAGCTCCGAATGTCAATAGTGCCAGGTTGAGAAACTCTGTTCCAGACGAAGAGAATAGCTTCACACAGAGGGAACAGCAAGAGAATTGCAGGTAACAAAAAGAAAAGTGAGGGCCTGAGTGTATTAATTAGCTCTTGCTGCAATAATGGTACAATGCCGCCACAAAACTCGGTGGCTTAGAACAGCAGGCACTAATTTTTGTTGCCACAGTCCTGGGGTCTTCTGGGATGGCTCTGCTTCTGGCCACTGCTAACCCGGGCGTGGCTCCAGGCTATTGGTTGGACTCAGATGTGCTGCACATCTTCCCTCTCTCTCCTTGGACACGCGGTTACCTGGGGCACGTTCTTCTCTTGGTGGATCATGGAAGCATAAAAGGCTGCGCCGAACTGCACCCAAGATTTCAGGGCTCTGCCCACATCGTAACCACTCACATGCCACTGGCCAAAGCTAATTTCCAAGCCCCTAGTCCAGGGATGGGCAAGTTCACTCTACCATGTACATCCATGGCTGGGCTGTTACAGAAGGCTGAGAACAGAGTACCCTGCGCTTCTCCATCTCTCTGGGCATGGCGGAGAGGAGGGTGGGACTGGAGAAACAGGCTGGGGCAAGATCAGAGAGGCATGGGCTGTGGGTTTTATCCTAAATGCCCTGTGAAGCTATTGGATGGGTTTACTCTAAGGAGCAACACATAATCAAATTACATTGAGCAATGATGAATGTCTCTTTTGTGAAGGATGGATTGTAGGAAGCAAGAGGAAGAAGGCAGGGAGCCCAGGGAGGGTGCCATTGCAGTAGACCAGGGAAGATAGGATAGTGTCTTCATCTAAGATGATGGCAATTGAGAGAAGCCTAAGCGCATACATTCAGGATGTATTTCAGAAACAGAGTCATCTGGGCTTATTGATGGATCTGTGATCCAAGGAAAGGAAAAAAATCAGGGTTGACTCTCAGAGTTTTTGTCTTAAGCCACTACCCTAGATGGGAGGTGGTACCATTTATGGAGATGGAAAACTAGGGATTGAACAGGTTTGGGCAAAAATCAATCTCTATCTCATTTAATGTAATGGTCTCAACAACCCTATCTAGAGGTATTTTTTTTATCTCCTTTTCCTAGAAGAGGAAACAGGGACCCAGAAAAGTAGAGTAACCTGTCCCAGACCACAACGCTGGTCAGCGTCAGACCCAGAATTTGAATATACAGGCAGACCTCAGGGATACTGCGGGTTTGGTTCCAGAACACCACAATAAGGCAAATATCACAATCAAGCGAATCACACCAATTTTTGGTTTCCCAATGCATATAAAAGTTACATTCATTCTATAATGTAGTATATTGTGTGCAATAGCATTATGTCTAAAAAGGAATGTACATATCTTAATTTAAGATGCTTTATTGCTAAAAAAAATACCACCACCTGAGCCTTCAGTGAGTTGTAATCTTTTTGCAATAGTCACATGAATGATCACAGATCCCCGTTACAAATATAATAATAATGAAAAGTTTGAAGTACTGTGAGAATTACCAGTATAGGACACAGAGACACAAAGTGAGTAAACACTGTTGGAAAAATGGCACTGATAGACTTGAATGACACAGGGTTGCCACCAACCTTCAACTTGTAAAAAATGCCCTGTCTGCAAAGTGCAATGAAGCGAGGTCTGCTTATAGTTAGTCTCTGCCCAGGCTACACACTGTGCAAGGTTGTTTCACTACTTCTCTGCCCTGGTAGGAGATGCCGTGGTTTGAGGCTGCTGAAAAGCTGGCCCGCTTCTGAATATATTTTCCCCAGACTGTACATCCTAGAATGAGTCATTTATGTGTTAGGGCAGTAGGATGCAGACACTATATTGAAAGCGGAGAGGCCTGGACTAAGCTTCTATAAAAAGAATGCAGCTTGTTGGAATCATGAGGACCAAACACCTTTCCATGCCCTCGAGTGATCTGACCCTGCCTTCCTACAGCCACATTAACCCCATCATCCGTCCCTCACCTCATTGCAGACACTGGCCTCCTCTCAGTTCCTAGGACAGGCAGAGTGCTTTTCCACCCACAGCCTTTGTCTCTGCCGCTCCCTCAATCTGGTTCCTCATTCAGGACTCCTTCAGCATTTATATTATTTCCTCCATAGCACTTAGCACTGTCGGTTTTTCCAGATGGTACCTTTTCCCTTTTCCCTGCTGGAAGAATGGGGGATTTTTCTCCTTTCACTGTGAGAACCTGGCGGGGCTCTTGGAGATAAAGCTCACACTAGTTGTGGGGAGCCCACTGGAATCTCTAACTCTCAAGCTAGTCCATGCTGAGCCTCCAGCAACTCATCATTTATAGTATAAGGTGTTCCTACCTGTACTGGCTCCAGTCCAGGGCTTTCTGCCCTCAGGAAGCTGTGATTCTCTGTATCCACCTGTCTGTCTCTCCAGTTTTCCAGGCAGCAATTTGCCTTGTGATCTCAGTTCTCCAGTGGATCTTAGAATTGCTTACTTTCATTTTGTTTAGACTCTTTCTTGTTGTAAGGATGCAAGGGTCAACTTTCCAGCTCTTTATATATTGCAGGAGAAACCAGCGATTTTGAAAAAAAAATTTTTGTTTGCCTCCCTGAGTTGGTAGAGACCTTCTCCATTATTTCCTTGAGATTCTGGAGCTCAGCTTCGCACATAAATGTGCTCAATAGTCTGGGCTCATGGGTGAATGTTAGAACCTGGGTTCATCACTTCATGTCAAGTTTTTTAGCTAGAAGTTGAATTACATAATCTCCCAAAGATCCCTTCTAATACATAAATGCTATGATAATGAAACATGGGGATTTTCTTGCAAAATGTGACCTGAAGGATAATTCACCAAGCAGTGAAGACTATTTAATATAAATGAAATGGACTGATTTGCTATCCATTCTCCTTTTGGAATTCCATAAAGGCAGGAGGACCTCAGCCACCAAATGAAGGGGTCTTCCAGCTCCTAGGGACTAAAAACGACAGAAAGGAGTAGAAACCCTTTTTAATATTTCCAAGAACCATTGAAAGTGATATGTTTTCCTATTATTAAGAACATGAACTCAATAATGCCGTTTATTAATTTTTAAAATGTGAGGATGAATTAATTACTACTGAATGCATGCTGTTTTGTTTGGATGACGTGGTATTTCAATACACAAAACACAGGGTTATTAAGAAGAAGAAACTTATCAAGGAAGAAAATTATCAAGGGGTGGAGCCAGTTTGGGAAACTCAGAAGATGATATTTCAGTTTCCTTCAGCCTTAATCTCCTGCGACTCTCCCCACCAAGTTTAGAACCTATAGCATGTTTCTCTGAAATGTGTCTGTCCCTGTTTGGGGACCCACATGCCAATGGACTCTTAGTGATCTGACCTGCTAACGAGCCCTTCAGTACTGACCCGGTAGTAGCATCATGATTATTCCTAAGGGATCCATCCCTCTTCCTCCCCCAGACCATGAGGATTGAATGGAATTAGCTCTAGCTTCTCAGCTTCACGGTGTGTAGGTGGCCAGACCTGGCCAGTGGGTATATTTCAAGCCAGGGACGGAAATGTGGCCAATCCTGTACCATGAGAGTCAGGCGTAGGTTTTTAAATAGAAGTGTTTGGAAGAAACACTCTCTCCACTGGGTCAGACAGTGGCAGGGTGCAAGCCTACAACTGTTTGCAGCCATCTTGCCACCATATAGCCAGGGTATCTTAGGCTGGGGTCCTCAAGAGGAAGACTCTGAGGCAAAGGTGTATGTGCATGAGGTTTATTTCAGAGGTGATCCCAGAAGGCATGGGTAGGAGAGTAAGGAAATGAGACAGGAAGTCCAAGGAAGCCAAAGTAGAGAGCATTTGTGAGCTGGTTGCTACTCTGAGCACCTGGGGCTTAGCCCTGTTGGAAACACCCGGAGAAAAGTATACCCCAGAGTTGTCCCACCCAAAGAACCCACCATTTTTGAATCTACTAACTCTGTCCTTCACTGGCTGACGGCTGCTCCTGGGGCTGTTGACTCCCTGGCACATTTGCCTGCCTGCCGCAGCCTGAACCAGTTCCCGTGGCCAGAGAAGCCCCCAGGCTGAGCATCACAGGAGCTGCCACTGGGCACCATCGGTGTGTACACGGGAACGCTAAGTGCGGGAGAGTTGTGCGCGGGGTACCCGTAGGATCTGCTGCAGAGACCTTCCCTGAGAACAGAGCCAGCACAGATCAAGCAGAGCAGAGATGGAGAGGGACTGAGTCCTGACCCCACTGTCTGGCCCCTGCATCTAGCCATGTCTCAGCTAGCCCTGTCCCTGGACTTCCCTTTATATGGACCAATACTTCTCCTCCTTCTAGAAGATTATTTGAGACTGGTTTCTCTCCCTTGTCCTGAAGAGCTCCTGTTGGATGCACAGCTTTTTGTCCTGTCTTACAAGTATTTGAACACTTATTCTCCTGTATCTCCCTTAGAGGGTAGAACCTATAATGACTTTACTCTGGAGTCTTCCATAACTCCTGTCACAAAGTTTGTAGAGTCTTCGAGAAATACTCATTAAATGAATGAGTGAGTACTGAAAAGATCCATCAAAATCAAATGCAAATCCGTATACAGTAGAAGCCCATTGTCAGGCCCATGGCAGTGGGGAAGCAACATAGGGAGAAAGCAGCTGGAGCTGATTCATCCTGACGGCGGCACCTGCTGGAGGAGGGAGGGCAGTAGGTCCCATTGGGATGCCCACGTGAAAATGTCCTCCTGTGAGTTCCTGTTACACAGAAACCTAGGGCTTCCCTGCTTCTAGTTTTTTTCCACAGCCCCATTTTCTGGTTCTCCCTTCAATCTCGAGGGCTGTACCATAGCTTCCGATCAGTTCTTTATTCTTCCTTACTTTGGCCGGATTCTGTGACTCAGTGTCTGTCACTGGCCACCCCAGAACCCTAACCAGCAGGGAAAATACAAACCATCCCTGCACAAACCAGAGCCCTCTCGTCTCAGTCCCCGATTCTTTCCCCAGTGGTGGCAACACAGGAGATTGTGTCATCAAGCCTGCTTCCCTGTAAGATGCTGACTTTAACAGATTAGAAGTGTTCCCGGCACATCCCACGCTTCCGCTAATAAATGGTTCCATATCTATCACGAATGTATTTTTCAAGTCTTCCATAACGGGGCTGTGTACCTACTCACAAAGTACATTTCCAGGCGATTTTGTCTGAATTATACAGTTAATTGCCTCATATTTCCAGCTCATGTTACAGGCCCTCTGAGTTAGAATGCAAGAGAGAAGTACCATGTATCATTTCCTACACAGGGGACAGATTCACGGATAGAGCAAGGCATATATTGATGGTGAATGCTAATTTGTTTCTGGCTTCCAAGTAGAACTGAGTTCAAAAGAGCCAAAAGATTGAGGGGTAGAAAAGTCAGCGAGTTATCCAGATAGATGTTTTAGCTTCCAAATTTTATAGTCGTTCATTCATTAATTTGCTCATCAAAACGAGCACATGTGCAAGGCACTGTGCTCGGAACGGTGAAGGGTAAATACACAGATGTGCCCTCGTGTTGCATTCTAACTGAGGCTGTGATATGCGCACCCATGAAGAAATGGGAAGAAGAGCAAGGGTCGAACAATAAAGTTATAATACAGAGAAAAGATAAGATAAATCTCTTCCAGAAGTTTAGGCAATAAATCCTATGGGAGTCCATAGGAAGGTAAGGTCAGTTATGGAAGGTGAGATTCACAGTCAGAGTTTTTCCTAAAGGCAGGACCTGGATGGACCTTAAAGGAGCGGGTGAGCATTCCTTGGGTGAGACAGAGGGTGACATCATTCCAGGATGATGAACTTTCCTGGCACAAAGGAAGCTGGGGAGGTGTGCATTGCCGGTCTCACTCGTGAGTGGAACTCCCCAGTGTAAATGTCTTGTTGACTCTGCTCCTGGGCTGTAAATCCCCAGCTGTCTCACCCAGCTGTCTCACTGTGTTTGGAGTGGAGTTGAGGCTGATCTCTCTCCCCTATTGCAGTAGCCTTGACACCATAGGCCTGAATAAAGATGGCCCTTGTCCACATTGGTTGTGTGACCCTCCCCACCCTCTGCTCAGGGGAGCCTAGGGTCACATCAGAGGAGGAGGCTGCAGCAGGAAGCAGAGGGCACCCGCAAAGTGGAAGCTGGAGGAGAGTTTAATCAGGGACCTTTTTGTAAAGCTGTGGGCGGGAGGGATGCAACAGGTGTGGTGCAGCATGGGAGTGAGGGATGGTTGAGCTGGTAACTGAGGGGTTTCCATCACCTCTAAGCCTGAAAGGGTGAGGCAGTGACGGGGCAGATTTCAGAACCTGGAGGCACAAGAGATCACCTTACACGGGGCCACTGTGATATACACCTCCCAGATCTCATTCAAAGAAGGACTAGCTACCCAGCCGCTGGCAGTGCCATCTTGCCAAGGTCACGCCCCTTCCTGGTACAGCCTGCATCCAGTGAGTGACAGACATGGGAGTCCAAGGGCCTGACCTTCTTGGCCCAGTGCTGGACGATTCTGAAGCACCATTCCAGCTCCAGGTCTCCCAGTGGGGCCGGCCAAGACTGTCATTGGGTCTGCATCCGGGGAGTCACCGGGGCCTAAGGCAGCTCTGCCTGGGCCCAGCTCTCATGAAGTCTTTCTGAGCAGTTCAGTGACATCAGTTCTTTCTTCGCCCTCCTCTCTGAATTGGGGGATTCAGAGGTGGTCCAGGCAGTCGGTTATGGGCAGTGGCCATTCCACCTCCTTCCGTCCACCTCCTTTCTCCTCCCAGTTCTAGTTGATTCTGTAAATATATTTGAAGTGTCGAATGTGGGCCAAAGACTCTGTCAGGCACTGAGATTCAAGGGTGAGCAAAAACAGGCCCCATCTGTGCCCTTCTAGAATCTACAGTGTAGCGGAAGAGACACGTTATTCAAATATTCACACAAATAATGCAAATTGCAGCTGTGATGAGTAGGATGATGGAGAGTTTACCTGATGCTCCCCAATGATGTGATTGTGAGGTGCACTAGGCAGAGATGTCAGGGAAGCCCCTTCTTCGCTTACCCCCAGGAAACCAATTCACATGTAAGGAGAGACCCAAAGGATGATCAGGAATGAAATAACTGAGACAGAGTTCCAGGCTGAGAGAGCTGCACATGCACAGGCCTCAGGTGGGAAAGGGCCAAGGGATGGGAAGGAGGCCAGGGGCATAGGTGGTCCAGTGGCTTGGTAGAAGAATAAGAGGGTAAAATGAAGCTAGAGTTACAAGCAATGTGATAAACGAGAAATGAACAACTGGAAACAGTTTGGTAAAGGTAATTCCCACTACGTTCATTCACCTTTCTGAAGACTCCCCATTCACACGTGGTCTGGTATATCAGTGGCAAAGGCTCTCTCCGTGAGAAAACTTTAGTTAGGCTCTTCTGAGCCCTCTTTTCAACTAGACCTTGTCTGTGGGCCCTGTGTTTGAGCTACCGAGTCCAGTATTAGCAAGAAAGCTAGTAAGTCAGCTTAGAGAGATAAATCATTGATATCTGATCACCTCGGCCTGCCTTCAGCAAGAACCCTATTAAGTCAGTTTAGCAAAAATCCCCCTACTCTTGATGTCTCCTCTTAGTAATTTTCCATCCACTGACACCCCCGCCCTCATTTCTCCCCTACTGCAGTAGTGTTGACACCTGTGGCAACAGTCCTGAATAAAGTTTTCCTTGCCCTTTTAGCAAGTGTCAGAATAAATTTTTTAACACCATGCAGTGCTGTGATGCATTTGTATTTCATCAGATCCAGATGTCAAGTTATCTTATCATAAGTCTCATGTGTTTGAAACACTGAATTTCATACATTGAGGCATTCTTTGTTTTTGGCATCCATTTGTCTTATTGAATGGATATCTACTCACAACTTTTAAAAAGTACAGCCAGTACCATTTGGTACTTAACAGCTTAGAAGTAAAATATGAAGTACTGAAAAGAGATGGGTCATTCAAAGGGAATTGTAGAAAGATCAAATGAGAAGACCAAAGCCCAAGACTTGGAGAATGCCCATGGTTAAGTTCAGCACAGAATACTCAAGGTTAGGAGGAAAAAGCACTTCAGGAGGAACAGACTGTGTCCAGATGTCAAATCTAGGAGGAGGTCAGTGACTGAGATGGCTATATTAATCAGCATTCTTTTTTTTTTGTTGCAAGTAACAGCAACCCAAGTACAACTGGCTTAAGCAAAAGAGTTCATTCATTTACATAATAGAAAATTCCAATGGGTTCTCTTCAAGTATGGTGGAGCCAGGGTCTCAACATATGCCATGAGGACTAGAGCTTCCTACATCTCTTGTCTCTACTTCCCTCTGTACAAAATCAGGGTTTTGCGAACATGGCAAATGTTTGGGAAATGGTTGTTGTACTAGAAGCCAACAATTCACTAAGACTAGTAAACCCCCCTACTTTGATGTATCCTCTCTTCATATCAGGGCACCCAGCAACTCTAGACTTGCATCCTCCCAAGCCCAAGTCAAGCAGAAAACAGAGTCTCTGTCTGTGCTGCTGTTCTGAGAAAAGTCTGGTAATGGGCTACATTGGATGACTTTGGTCATCCTACCATTTATGAACCAGTCGCAGCGGACAAGGGAATACAGTGCTCCAATTACCAGCCTGCGTAACACGTATTCCCTAAAGACAAATGTGGTGTTAGTCTCTGCATGGACTGAGGCCTCAGGAGGGCTGGTTTCCGAAGGGAAATATGGATTCTGTCACCAAAATTTGAGGAATTGGATGTTGGACAGAGGAAAAATCATAACTGTCTTCTGTAAAGATGGAACAGCCAGATGTCTAATTTTGGAGCATCCTTCATGAAACGCTGTGATAAAACATACTTAAATATACAGGTAAAACATCTGGATGACTGAGTCAGTTGTGTCCCTCTTCTCCAGATGTCTTGTCATCATGGAATCTCACCTTTTATTATCCCAGTAATTCGGTTCATTCTGAGTTCTAGAAATCATGTCAACAGATCCACAGTTGTCGAGCGTTGGGAGAGGTAAAGAATCCCCTTCCCACACACATGCAGTTCTATTCTTGGAACAATGATGGTGAGGATCAGAAATGAATCATTTTGGCAAAGGCGGGTGGATGAGTACAATACAAATGATTTTCAGGATAATAGCACCTCCTCCCCCAAGTGGCTGTGGTGGAGATGGAATGTTCTGTGCTCCGAGTCTCCCAAGTGATTCAAGCACTCACGGAACACAAGAGCCATGCAACTGACTCATGAGCAAGGAGAGCACCTACGGCATGTTTCATAGACTTTATTCTAGAGGAGAAAGGAGAGGGAGAAGGTGGGAGGAAGCTGTGGTACATTGAAAACGCCAAAAGGAATCCCTTCTCTCTTTTTAAAGCTGGGCTTGCTCATTTCTCTTGATGGATAACCTGGTAAGGATTGATGGGCATTTACTAGTCTCAGGAACCTGCTGTTGCCCCACCAGCACCCATTCGCCACCTTGCCCTGTTCGCAGCACCCTGATTCTGTACAGGTATGAGGCAGCCATAGCTTCAGGGGGCCGGGTCCTCCTCTGTGCTGTGCTGGAGTCATAGTGTGGCATATAAACTGTTGGTGGCCAGTATCCATAGAGGATTCCCCTACCCCATCCTTTTCTGTAGTAGTAGAAATCCCAGTGTTTAGCTGGGCCCATAGCGGTGCAGAGTAAAGACTTTTCTCAGATTCTTTCACAGCTAAGTAAGGCCACGTGACTGAGTTTTGCCTAGTGGGATTAAGCAGATGTGGTGTGTACAGTTTCTAGAAGTGTCCTTTGTAGAAAGGGATTTTGTCTTTCTCCTCTCTTGTTCCATTCCTCCATGCTAGAATGAGGACTAGAAGACTGGAGCTGATGCAGCCATCTTGGGCTGTGAAGCAACTTGGAGTGGAAACATGCACTGAGAAGTGTAAGATGAGAACAAGCCGGGGTTCCTAAAACTGGAGCTGCCAGAGAGTTCTGGGCAGAGTAGCTAGGCTTCCAAATGTGAAAGTCAACTTCTGTCTAATGTAGCCACAGTTATGTGGCCAAGTGTAATTCTTACTTAAATACATGCTAATTCGATACTCCTCTGAAAAGATGGATTCAGCATTTGACATGTAAATTTATTCTGAACAACGAGATATGAGGGGACATCTGATGGGACTCTAGGAATTTCTTTCTCATGCTTAAAGAATGAGACAAAACAGAGCCCCTTTCTTTTCCTGTCTTGTCTTTTGTTTGCATACGATGCTTAAACTGTGAAAGCGATCTTGGGATGCTGAGTGGACACAGTCCAAGGCTGGGTGGAGGCTGGCAGAGCAGCTAGTGGGAAAAAACCTGCATCCTGATGACATCATCGAGCCATCTGATGAACCCCTGCCCCTGGGGAGCTATCTCACAACCAGACTTCCTGTTTCAGGAGATTATATCTTTTCTTTACTTAAAAAAGCAAACAAAAAAACCCAACTTTCCCCTGTGTTTTCTTTTTCTGGAAGCTGGAAGCATTCTAACAGCTACGTAAGTCCATTTCCTTCTTTGTAAATCCAGGCCAGTGAGTCAGTGAGTCAAATAATAACAACAACAACACTAGTAGTAACGGCTGACAGTGATGGTGCACTTAGCGGGCCAGTCCTGTGCTAAGTCCTGTGCACACACTTTATCTAGTTTCCTTCCCATGAGGTCCTCCTAGCCTTTCATTTGCCAGATGAGAAAAGGGGAGGCTAGAAAGAGTAAGTAGCCCACGTTCTCTGAGCTACCAAGTGGCAGGGTTGGGATCAGAGGCAGGGAGACAGTGGGTGCAGGGCTAAGGCGTGGGCTGAGGGTTCAGCAAACCTAAGTGTCTGCCCATCTCGGGCGTCTCAGGGCTTTAGACGTGTAGGAGGGGATCAGATCTCAGGCCCTTCAAGGCCCCTTTCAGGTCTGGCCATTGGCCTGTAGGGAGCGCTCAGGGCTCCTCCCTTCGTCGTCCACTTGCTCCTCAAATCTTTTGGAGGTGGGGTGGTAACTTTTTATTTTGAAACAACTTCAGATTTATAGGAAACCTCTAGAAATAATAACTATATATATACATATATATATATATATATATATATATATATATATATATCCTTCACCCAGATTCCCCATTGCTGTATTTTAGCACATTTGCTTCAGAGAGGCGGCAAGGAGGGGGATGAAGCAGGGGAGGAGAGGGAGGGAGGCAGAGAGATGGGGGAAGAATGGGGAGAAGGGAAAGGGGGAGGGGGCGAGATGGGGAGGAGAGAGAGAGAGGGAGGGAATGAGAAGGGAGGGGGAGGGATAGCGGGGAGGAGAAGAGAAGGGAGAGAGGAAGAGGAGGGGAGGGAGAGAGAGAGAAAGAATGTTCCTTTATCCCTAAATATTTGTGTTTATTTCCTAAGAACAATCTCCTTATTAAAAGATGATACAATTTCCAAAATGAGAAAATTAACATTGAGACACAGGCCACCATCCCATCCGGCCCCCTTTCACATGTACTTATTGCCTCAATATTGTCCTTTATAAACCTCCTTTCCTGTCTGGTCTCGGATCAAATCCAGGGCCCCACATTGCTTTGGGTTGCCATGCCTTCATTCCCCTTCATCTGGGAAGAGTTCCTCAGTGTTCCCATAACTTTCATGACCCTGACATTTCTCAGGAGAACAGGCCCGTTATGTTATGTTGTAGAAAGTCCCTCAATTTGGCTTTGTCTGATGTTTCCTTATGATTAGATTCAGGTTGTACCTTTTTGGAACAAATGTCACAGAAGTGATGTGTTTTTCTCAGTGCATGCTATCAGAAGGCCCACAAGGTCGATCTGTCTCATAGCTGGTGACATTGAGTTTGCTAGCTTTGATTAAGGGGGAGTCTGCCAGGTTTCTCCACCTTAAATGACCATTTTCCTCGTTATATGTAATACACTTTCTGTGGGAAGAGACTCTGAGAGCACGTGAATACCGGAATTTGAGATGATGTGACTAGCTCTTGCTCAGCAAACTTTTACCCAGTTGTTTCAGCAGCAGTTGATGATTCCTGAAGTGGGCAGACATCACTTAGTTTGATGCTGGCCAGATGCTTTCTTCCTTGACTCCTGAGCATTGAGAGAGAGTTATTCCACCCATAAAGGAGTGCTACTCTTCTGAGCAGGCCACATTCCCCAGACGGGTCCCTCTGCCTGGGTAGAGAGGGTCTCGGACATGTGGCCATGGCCCCCTCCTTGCTCAAGGCACCCAGACCCCCTTGATTCTCTGGGCATCCTTGGAAATGTGCTCCTTTCCCCGCTGCTGGAAGCAGGACTTGGGATCAGCCTCCTCCTGTGTAGAGTGATGAAGTCTCAGCTGTGGGTTTAGGCGTGGAGGGAAAGTAGAGCAGAGCTGTAGGGCTCCCGGATCTGGGGCTCGTTACTGACAGCACCACCCTGGGCTCTTAACTGCATCCCACTGTCGTTCCCCACACAGACCTCCTGCACCTGTGACTCTCAGGCTGTCCGGCTCTCCTCCAGGCCTCTCTTCCCCCTTTTCTCTAGGTGGTAGGATATTTTGAGATAGAAACCGATGCTACTGCTCTGTAGTATCTCCTGAGACTGCCCACCGTTCCCCCACTTTGGACAGCGGGGCCGCCTGCTTTTTTTGTCTCAGGGGAAGCTTATGTGGAGGACAAGGCAGGTAATTCTGAGAATTTTGTGTTTCAAAAACCATACATTTTAAAAAACTTAGAATAATATAAAGTAAGAGAGAGGTTGTCTTGTGTTTTTTGAACCCCTGCCCCTTAAAAAGTTCCTACAGCCTGGGTGTGTGAGAACCAGAGGGGAAGAGAGGGAGGCTCAGATGGTGGGCATTCCTGACCGTCCCCCAGAGAGCAGTGAGGAGATGGCATTGATTTAGGAGATTTGAAAAGAGGATTGTACCTCATTCTGGGGAGAATCCAGGTATGTGGCAAGGGCCCGAAGAGTGCCACGGGCCTGAGTAATTTGGGGAAGGGGCACAGCTGGAGCACAGGGGCTGGGCAGTCCCGGGGGAGGACATAGAGTGGTCGGCAGGACACTCCACCCGAGACCAGGTGGAACGGGGCGTGTCAGCAGATGCTGGGTTGCAGTTGGAGAGAGGACAGCATCTCATTCTACACCCAGACCTCAGCCTGGGAGACTTAGAGGCAATTCTGTACAAAGAAGGGGCAGGCTCTGAAGTGACAGAAATTAAATTTCTGTCACCACGTGGGACAGGAGCTCCCGATAACATTTAAGTTGTTAATCTGGAACAAAGAAAAGTATGTTTCTGGTTTTGCAGTCTGAGACTCGTACTCCATATGTCTTGTCTTCGTCTTCTCCTTCTACTTTCCTATTTCTGTCACCCGCTTTTTTTCATTTTCACCTCCTGGATTAGTTTGGTTTAGGTTAGTTGCATATAACAAAAAAAGCCTCAAAACATCAGTGGCAAAAACAAGAAAGAAATCAGTTTCTCTCTTATGCAGAGGGATCTTGAGGTAGCAATCTGGGGCTAGCAACCTTGTCATCAGGAACCCAGATTTTTTCTATCTGTCTGCTCCATCATCCTCAGCACTGGCTTCCATCCTCTTGGTCAACTCACCATTCAGGATGGCTGCTGGAGCTCCGACTGTCACAACCAAATTCCAGGAAAAAGCAGGGGAGAACAAAACAGCCTCAGATGAGTCAGCATCCTTTAAGGGACCCTCCTGAAAGTCCCACTTAAAACTTCCACTCTTTAGTTCATTGACCAGAATGAAGGCCACACCCAACTGCACGGGAAGTTTGGTAATGTGATCCTTCCGCTGTACTCAAAATTGGGTCTGTTACTAAGCAGGAAGGGGAAATGGATATTGGGTGGTACCTAGCACTTTCTTCTGAGCCACCCCTTTTCTGACCTTACATTTTCTTTCTCTCTCCTTTGCGCCTCTCTGGGTCTCATCTTTTCTTTTCTTGCTCTGAGTCCTAACCACAGAGTACAGCACCTGAAAGAGCCGCCAGCCTCCCAGCCCTGGTGTACATACCTGACTCCACACAAAGGGGCATTGTTTCCATCGTGTTAGTTGGAATTGGCAGAACGCTCCAGTGCCGTCATGCTTGCCTTGCCCACGCGTTTTCAGTTTCATGTGGTTGCAATGGATATGCTTCCTTCCCGACGCCAATTAAAGTTTCATCCCATCTCCTTTTGCCCATTGTGTGTGGTCGTGTGTGTGTGGACACATGCCAAGGAAGTCATTCCAGAACCTCCAGGAGAGTGACCAGATGGCCCTGTGAGCTAGAGCTGACAATGACATTGATACAGAAAGCTTGCAGTGCAGGTGCCCCAGGAAACACTGGAGGGTCTCCCCTTTGCTAAGGGAACGGGAGGAGAGAGCAAGGAACTGACATTTATTGACTATCATGTACCAAGTCATCTTGTGATTCTCAAATGTGATCCCATGTGTTTTTCTCTTCTGCCAAAATGCTGAAGTAGGTAGGTACTTCTCTTAGTTTGGGTTCTACTTAAAGTTGACCTGAGACCAGGACTTGGGGGCAGGCATTTAATCGGGCAGAAGTGCCAGGAAGAACATGTGAGGAAGTGGTGTGCTGGTAAATGTTTAACAACCAGCTCTGCAGCAAAAACAACAACCACCTGATTTGTAGCACTGGGTGATCTCCATGGTGTAAATATGCCACCAGGGCCAATTTCTTGTCGCCATGATGACATCACTAAACACAGAGTTTGGAGGAGATACGCCCTTGGCTCTCATAAACCAGTACAAGCTGGCTCCAGCAAATCAGAAGTGAGATAAAGAAGGGATAAAAGCAATGAAGGATGCTGTAAGAACAGGTCCCTGCTGTTGACCACAGGGACTCAATCACATGGGAGTGTTCTGGGAATCCACCCACAGGGACTCTGAAACATTTGTCGGACTCCCTCCTCTATTTGTTATGGTCACCCCTGGGCATTAATCCTCCTCCACCTCCAGTTAGATGTTCAGGCCCTGATCAAGCTCTCATGGTGCCTACAAAGGCCTTCAGGCAGAGAAGGGGGAGCCCAGGTACTTGAGGTGAGAAGATGTCAGCATGCTGGGAAAATCTTTTGCCTGCAGCTGCTGGTTAACTCAGGTGGGCCAAGGGTACAAGGGATGGGGTAGCACCAGAAACGGCGTCTACAGCAGAAGGAGCCAGCACGCTTTTTCTGTAAAGAACCAGATAGTAGATATTTTACTGTCTGGCTTTGCATGCCGCATATGTCTCTGTCACATATTCTTCTTCGTTTGTTTGAGGACACTTTAAAAATATGAAAAGCAGCCTTAGCTGTGGGCTGAACAAAATTGGGCTAAAGGCCATAGATTGCCAACCCCTGTCCTTCACAGTAGCAGTCGCAGGACCTGGGAGTTGTCAGAAATGCAGACTCTCAGGCACCACCCCCCTACTAAATCACAGCCACATTCTAACAGGGTGGGCACAGTAAAGTTGAAGTACTGTGCTACTGTATTACTATTTCCATTATCCAGATGAGGAAACCTACCTTTCAGAGAGGTTGAGTCACTTAATAAATGTCACACAGAGCCAGGACTCAAACCCAGATCTGATTGATCCCAAGGACATTTTCTTTATAGGTTTAAGTATAATTGTAAACAAGCCATAAACTAATATTTTCAAATAACCATATTTAAAGTAAGCTGGCTTGTTCAGAACAATATCTAAGAGATTTAGCACTGACGCCATTGAGGGAAAGTTGGAGGTGGGGAAATGAGTCTTTTTAGCTGTCATTTTGCAGAAAGACAAGCAAGTAGAGAGAAGCAAGAAAAGGGTATTCCAAGGTCTGTGAGGACCATCTTCCTTATACAGGATTTCAGGTATCTTAGGTGTATATCAAGTCCCTCAGTAGATTGGAACTTCTTCGAGAGCAGGAACAGAGTATTCTGGGAGGTCATCAGACCTCCCAGAGGATCAGTAAATTGATTCTACAGTGGAATAGAGACTGAAAGTGCACAGACTCCCACTGCTGGATTGACCTCAGTTACACCCTTTGCCAGGTTAGAGGTCAGTTTAAGAGGTGCAACCTTGAGACTCATTCTTTACAAGGCACCAGCCTGACTGGTATCCTACCCCATTGTGTAGGACAGTGTCCATTCTGCTGCAGGTGAGTCTTGGTGTAGAGATAAGACCATAATTCGGGCCTTCATGACTTCCAGACAGTCTGATCTCTTCTTTCCATCTAGGTCTTCTATTACATGTGTGTTGGATTTTATGGATTTATTATTTTTAGTTCTCTTCTTTTCCCCATCATTCTACGATTTTAATCTTTTCTGCAGAATGTTTAAAGAAGTTCTTAAGCACGTTTATCTGTTCTTAGTTTTCTGTAGTAACCCAGGAAAGACACTGCTTCTATTGTGTGTGTGTGTGTGTGTATAACAGCTTTATTGAAATATCTTTGACATATTGTTTTTTTTAATGCGATACCAGTAACTTTCATCTCCATTCAGTCTTTGTCAGATGCTGAATTATGTTTTTTCTTCATGACTGTCTGCCCTCATTTCATAGATATGATGTGCCCTTGAGTCCTGTTCAAAATACTAACAGAAAATTAACCTAGTTTTCACATGTTAATTTTTCATAAGAAGACATTTGCTTATTTTTTCAGATTGGTCCTCTTTCCACTGCCACAAGTATTAATTTCTGTTTGCTTGCTTTCTTATTCTTACGGAGAATAGTCTCTCTTCATGAATTATGGGGAGTCAGGTTGGGTTCTTTCAGAGATTGTGTTCATCCATGTCTAAATCACTGACACGCAGATGAAGGGGAAGGAGAATGTGATGTGGTAGCGTTAGCAGGCTGGGCTCTGATGCTAAGTGCCTGGCTTCAAGTCCCAACTCTGCCACTCCCGACTTGTGTGATTTTGGGTAATTCACTAACAGCTCCAAACCTCAGTTTCTTCTTCTGTTAGCTGGGGATAATAATAATACTGGCCTCCTGGGTATGTCATGAAGATTAAATGAACCCAGACATATGGTGCTCAGAAGAGTGCTTAGTACAGGGTAAGCTCTGAGAAAGTGTTAGCCATGATGTTGATGGGGATAGTCGTGGTCATGGTGATGGTGATGATGATGGTGATGATGATGATGATGATGATGATGATGATGATGATGATGGGGATAGTGGTCATGGTGATGGTGATGATGATGGTGGTGATGATGATGATGATGGGGATAGTGCTCATGGTGATGGTGATGATGATGGTGATGATGATGATGATGATGATGGGGATAGTGGTCATGGTGATGGTGATGATGATGATGGTGATGGTGATGATGATAATGATGGGGATACTGGTCATGGTGATGGTGATGATGATGATGGTGATGGTGATGATGATGGTGGGGATAGTGGTCATGGTGATGGTGATGATGATGATGATGATGATGATGATGATGGGGATAGTGGTCATGGTGATGGTGATGATGATGGTGGTGATGATGATGATGATGATGATGGGGATAGTGGTCATGGTGATGGTGATGAGGATCATGATGATGATGGTGATCGTGATGATAATGATGTTGGTGGCGACGACAATGACGAAAATGGTGGTCACGATCATACTTCATTCTTGCAGACTCTTTGCCTTCCTTTCCAGGTTCATTGTTTCTTTGCACTTGGGTCAAGTCAGTCTTTGAATCTTCTCTTGTATCATCACATTTTGCCGGAGTTCTTCAAGGTTTCAGGCACATAGATATGGACTCCTTCCTTGGTATAATAATGTGGTAAATTTATTATTTTCTTCAGAACAAAATCTGCCCGGGTACCCAAGAAAGACCTATTTTTCTTAGGAGATATTTTAGTCCACGGTCCATAGAAAATAGAGCCTGAGACCATGCTTATCTGACAGTACTTATTGGGGGATGCAATCCCATGTCGCAAGAGTGAGGGGGAAAACTGCAAATTGCTGAACCAGCAACAGGTTCACAATGAGACCTAAAGGTTGGTCACGCGGGGCACTGCAGAGAGGTGATATTGGATCCTTGGGCCTCAAAGTAGTCCATCAGAAGAACAATGGACAGGAGTTTGACTGCTGGCTCCTTCACATCCATGTCTCTCATTTGGTCAGTGATAGCCCCATGGTGCATTGACTTAATTGTGTTTCTGGGTTGTGTTATCCCATCCAAGTAGCTGCTGAGGAAGTCAAATTCCACCCCCTAAAGTGTGCTGCTTCTCCTGGGCCCAGAAATAGTAGCAGGGGCCAGAGCCTCGATGGGTCAGGTCAGTCCTGGACCCCGGAGCAGGTATGATGGAGACCGTGCGAAAGATTTGCTTTTTGTTCAGGGGAGACTGGTGCTGCTGCATGGATGAAGATCAGGGGGCCCGGCATGTGGGTGTGGGCCCGTTAGTGATAGAATATTGAGAGGAAGGTTTTATTTTCTCCAGTACAGGATATGCCCAGCCACCTAGGAAATATCTTTTTATTGGGAGATGTTTTGGCTCAGGTTGCCTGAAGAATGAAGTTTAGAATCGTGAAGCTGAGTACATATGGGGAGGCCCATAAACTGGGTCCTACTCGGCTTGAATATCTAAGGATGTTAGGAAACAACACATGTTCATTGAACTGCTTTTTAAAAGGCTAGATTCAGGGCTCTTGTCTGTCGAGTGGGGAATGTGACCTGAGGGCCAGAGCGGAACTGTACAGAATGTTGGGGGGTCAGGGGAGATGGGACAGCCAACTCCTTAAGAGAAACCTAGGGGGAAGACAGAGGAGCTTTCCCAGGAGTCTTATGGAGTTCTGTCTGTGCTATAAGCGTTCTTTCCCACTTTCCTTGAGACCCTCAGCAACATCTACATTGTCTCCTAGTACATCGCAAAATGGATTTATTTGGGGCAGAGGCATTTGTCAAAGTGCTCAGTCTAACCTCCAAGTAGGCACAGGGCGAGCTGCCATTGCACTGAGGTGTCTACTTTCCCTGGTTTTCACCAGGTACCCACTTTTCCCCTGAATCAGTCAGATTCTTGATTTCAAACAACAGAAATGAACTCTGGCTCGCTTCAATGAAAAAGGAATCTGGAAGGACTGCAGGGGGACTGGAGGATTAGATATTAGAAAATGGGCAGAAACCAAGGCAGTTCCAGTATGTCAGTCATCAGGAAGATGCACAATGGAATTTAACAGGAAGCATCTCTCTGGGACACCACCACTCCGCTGCCAGGAATGAACCAACCACGCTGTGACTCTCTGCCTCACACCCTGCTGAGCTGCAGTCCAACTAGCTCAGCCAGATCAGACACGTAACGCATCCTGCTTGTCGAGGGAGGGCAGCGAGGAACCATGTCCCAGCTCATGCTACATGGGGGGAGGTGTGTTGCAGATCCTGCCTGTAATTCCACTTGAAGAGACAGGAGAACACAGTCATTAAAGCAGCGAGCCCTGGGATCAGATGTCCTGGATCTGAAGCCAAGTTCTGCCATTTCCTTGCTAAGTGTACTTGGGAAAGTCGCTTAAACTCTGTTTCTGTTTCCTTGTCTTTGAAATGGGGCTATGTTAATCCTTAGTTTAAAGTATCATTATGAAGATGAACTGGTTAGAGCCCTCATCTGTAGGGCCAGAAGTTGTTTAGCAACTTGTATTTGTTCCTTGTGGCTGCCATGCCCAATGACCACAAAAGGGGTGACTTAAAACAACAGAAATTTATTAACTCACTGCCTGGCAGCCAGAAGTTTGAGATCAACGTGCCAGCAGGGCAGCACTCCCCGTGAGGGATTCCGTTTCTTGTCTCTCCCAGCTTCCGGCAGATCCTGCCATTGCTTGGGCTGTGGCCACATCACTCCACTCTCCTCCCATTTTCACATGACCTCCTCCTCTGTCTTCTTCTCTTCGGTCTTTTAAAAAATATTGTCCTTCAATTTAGGGCTCACCCAGAAAATCCAGGATGATCTCGTTTTGAGCTCCGAACTGAATTATATCTTCAGGGACCCTTTCTCCAAAGAAAGTCACATACACAGGTTCAGGGTGGACATTTTTCTAGAGGGCCACCATTTAACCCACTATTTAAACTCTTTTTGTTTTTCCCCCCAAATTGAAAAAGAGATTGAAGCCAGGAGACCATTTATTTGTGTGTTGATCATCCCAGTGTGGGCTGGGAGTTGGGGAGGGGGGGTACCTTGTATAACCTGAGTCAGGCACATGAACCTGTAGTGTCAATATCATTTTGATGAGAGTCCTGAAGGGTATTTTTGGAGCTCATGTGAGAAAGACCTCAGAAGAATAAACATGATGAAATGACAGATCATTCCCCAAATATACTGTTTCCTGCCTTCAGACCTGAGCTCTCAGCTGTATCAGCAGCTGATGATTGAAGGCTTTTCACTCTGAGCTAAGATGACTGAAGGACTTGAAGCTGGAACTTCTGAGGTAATCTCACTGGTAAAACGTCAGTGCCCGCCAGCTCTCCCATGCTGCAATAAACTCTACTTTCACGCAAAGCCAGCTTTGTGTGCTGGAAGATTATGATTTTCGTGGAAGAACCTGAGAGGAGGGAAGGAACGGTTCAGAGGCCCAGATTTGGTTCTGTTTGTACCCTCCTAGGTGATGGCAGAAGAGAGAGAATCTGAGATCATGCAATAAAAGTTCAGGCATAGTAAGATGTGGCTACCTGAGCTTTGTACCATCAGGGCTCATCCTACCGTGTGAAGTCCAGAATACACCACTGTGACATAAAAATTATTTGAGCAGAAGGCATTTGAGTTCCTGAATTTTCTTACTGCCTAAAAGCAGAGTCTCGCCCAAATACACAAAAGTTGTCATAAATCCCCTCCCCAGGAGCTACCAGAGGAGATTGACTCTTATCACTGGGGATAGAAGTTTCCACACCACCTCGAAAAGGCATTGTCACAAAATGATCCTATCTCCCATCTATTCTCCTAGTGACCCATTTGCCTTTCTGCAAAGTCATTTGTTCTCCAGTCAGTGCCCTGCTCTGCCTCCTCTTTCCCTCTTAAGATGGTATATAAGCCTCGAATTCTAACCACACTGCGTCGAGTCACATTTTTCTGTGAATTTCTGTCTGTCCGCGATTAAGTCTGTCTTTTTCCTTGCTAATCTATCTGTTGTCAGTTTAATTTGCAAGCCCCCAAGGACAAAAGCTAAGAGGGTAGAGTAAATGTTTTTCCTCCCTGACACTTTCATACACAGTTCAGCACAGTTCTACCTTCAGCAAATAGTCTTGGTATTTTTTCTCTGTGTGTGTGTGTGTGTGTGTGTGTGTGTGTGTGTGTGTGTTTTCTCCTTAAGAATATTATAAATTCTTCTGGAATAAGGAACCACTTCTCCCACGGGAGCTGTCTTACACACACGTACACACATACTACTCCCCGAAACAGACTCTTAGAGAAGGATTTAAGGACAAGTTGTTTCTTTGGGAGATGGTCCCACCAGGGGAATGGGCAAATGAGACAGGGAAGAAAGGAAGCCATCCCATGTGTTGCTGAGCATCCTATCGCTGTGGCCAACTGGGTCTCAATCCTGCTGGGGCTTTGAGAAAACTGTGTAGAACACGCCTCAGAGTTAAGCCACCCAAGGGGCGAGGAGCTGGGTATTTTTCCTCCAACTCTAAGTCATCATTAGCTGACGGCTGCTCTTAGGCGTATCAGCTCCTTGGTACAGCCCAAGCTGTGTGCTGGGAGAGAAGTCCCTTAGGCAGAATCACAAGTGCTCACAGACGACACCACAGGCATGAATAGACCATAGGAACCAACAGGATGTGGGCGGGCTCAGTGCCTGTGACTGTGGGCTTTACAAAGTTGCAGAGTCCTGGATCCAAAGCCTGATTCAGCTAACTGTGAGATTCTGGCAAGTTCCTTATCTCTCTCAACCTTGTTTTCCTCCTTTGTAAATTGAGGGTAATAATTATTTCACAAGGTTTTGATTCAAAATGAAGCACTTCTGTGAAATGTTTTGAACATGCCTGGCATAGGGGAAGCACAGCACCGACTCGATAGATACCATCTGAATGGACTTTGAAATCCCAGAGAATCTGGCAAAAACATGAAGTGGTGCACGCATTTTGATACTTCATGGTTTAAATGAGTCCTGGAATATAATTACATACATGCGCATCAGATTGGGGGTGCAAAGAAAAAGTCCATTCTTCTGCGTACTGAATAATTCTGACATCAGATGTGTGAGTTTTTCCTCACACCAACTAATTCTCCAGCATCTTCTGGTGTCTTACGGTTCCATTCAATTCTGACACTATCTCCTTGGAGTTGGCATCAAATCCCATATTTGAAGGGCTCCATCCCACAAGGCTGTCTTCTGCCTCTAATGCCAATTGCAAGTAGTAGGTCCCCAGGGTACCCGTGTTTCCATTCGACTTGGCTTCAAATCAGAGGTTCCACGACCCCTTTCTGACGTTCAATAAGTTGCTATAATGGCTCAGAGAACTCAGAGAAACACTTATGTTCACCAATTTGTTATAAATAAAGTCTGTGATAAAGGATGTAGATGAATAGCCAGGTGAAGAGGCAGACAGGGCAAGGGCTAGAAGAGTCCAAGCACAGGAGCTTCTGTTCCCGTGGAATTGGGGTTACACCACCCTCTGAGCATGTGGAATATTCACCAACCCAGAAGCTCTCCAAACACTGTGCTTTAGGGATTTTTATGGAGGCTTCATCACATAGGCATGACTGATTATTAACTCCATTTCCAGCCTGCTCCCCTCCCCAGAGGATACGGGATGGAGCTGAAAGTTCCAAGGCTCTAAGCCTGGCTTGGAGTTTCTGGTGACCAGCCCCCATCCGGAAGCTATCCAAGAGCCCATCAAGAATCGCCTTGTGAAAACAAAAGATGCACTCAGGAAATTCCAAGGGATTTAGGAGTGCTGGGTCACGAAGTGGAGTCAGAGATCAAATATTAGAACAAAAGATGGTCCTAGCATCTTTATTGCTTAGGAAATTACAAAGGTTTGAGGGGCTCTGGCCAGGAGCCAGGAATGAAGAGCAGAATACTTATATCTTATTGTATCACAGTATCACAGCGTGTGTGTACATAACCCCTTCCCTTTCTGGGTCCTGGTTCACAGCAAGCAAGGACAAAGTGGGGAGGTATTCAGCTATTCAGAGGGATTAAGAGAGCAAGGAGAATGAAAGAGAGGACGACCACAGAGGAGATCATCCTTTGTGGCCATCAAGACAGCCCATTGGCATAGACGGGTGGTTACCGTGGAGACAGAGCCTGCATCATCCTGTGGCCGTTCATGGTGTGTTTGGCTACCTAGAAGTCAGACCGTTCAGGACAAGGACTCTGTATTCCCAACCTTCTGAATATTAAGAGCCCAAGAGAGGGGCTATATTTGAAAGGCTTCTTAAACAGAGCCAGCCTCAAGCATGGTCTGCCTATCACTCCTAACATAATCCTGCTTCACCTAAGTTTCTATCGAACAAGGTCTTCAAACATGTTATTCTTCGAACCCCAGTCTCCTGTGGGAAATGTGATGCTAGCTGTCTTCGCCCAGATTCTCCAGAAAACAGAGCCTGAGGCAAATAATTATATGCTAATATTTTATTGGGAAGTGCTATCCCAGGGACGCTGGAGGGAAGGGGGAATGAGAATGGGAACAGATGACAGCGGATGGGGAAGGTGCGAACCAACTTGGCACAAAGAGCAACCAGTTGGTCTCTATCTGGTCAGTGTCTTCAGAGAGACCAAGTGAACATCTCAAGTCGGGATGCTGGTCAAGGGGATGCGAGGAGAATTTATCTTTGAGATCCTGTCTCTCACTCAGCAAAGGGTTGCTCTATAGGGTGCTCCAGCACCCCCATACACACTTCCAGGGGTGTTGCGTAGGTTGGGGTGCAGGAGCATGTCACATCTCAGCAGCAGCAGGGATGCCCTGGGGTGAGAGGGGACAGGAGAGCTGTGTGGTCAAGCGCAGGCACTGTCAGATCACGCGCCAGTGGGTGGTGACGAAGATGATCTTTGACCAAACTCTAGCCACGCTCTTCTGAGCGTATTTTTCAAGTAGGCCCTGTCCTTGGGCATGTCCCCAAAAGCCGAAGTTTAGCAGGAATCCTGCTAAGTCAATTTAGGTAGAATCCCTCATCCCCTAACCACCCCCTGGGTGATACGTGGTCACTCTCGCCTGCTCTCAGCAAGAATCCTGTTAGGTCAGTTTAGCAAAGAATGTCCCTGCCCTCTTAGTAATTTTCCATCCGATGACATCCTTCACCCTGCTCCTTGGCTATAAATCCTCACTTTCTCTTGTTGTATTCAGAATGGAACCCAACCTCTCTCCCCTACTGCAAAGCCCCAGTGTTGTAGTCTCCCTGAATGAAGTCTTTTTTAACACCTTTAACAAGTGTCAGAATAATTTTTTTCTTTAACAGCGGTCATACCACAAAGTGATGGTCTGCCCCTGTGAGTTCAAAATCCATACAAGGTGCCCGATATACCATTTCTGTAGGAAAGAATGGACTCTAAATTTTTTGAGCATTTACTCAGCACTAGACCCTCTTATAAGCTCTTTATGCTGTTCATTATTTGGTACCATTTTTTAAGCCATTTTTCAGGATAGGAAATGCGGACACCAAGAGTTCTAATCAACAAAGTCAAGATCACTCAGCTAGTAACTTACAGAGCCTGACTCTGAACCCAGGTACACTAGTTCCACAGGCTGCTTTCTTACATGTTTCAGTTCGACACAAAACACCGTTACAATATACAGAAGGGTACACTGATTCCATCCCTGTCAGCTGTGGGACCTAGGACGAGGAAGGCCATCCCCGGGGCTCTAGTTTGTTCATCTGTGTGATGCACGTGAGCATTCCCTGGGGTTTTATGAGAACAAACAGTTTGAAATAAGTCACAGAGTTTCATCTCTGCCCCCAACTCCAAATAAACACATACTCCATTTTATGTGTTATTATCATTATTATCAAATAACTTTTAAGTGTTTTATTTTTACCTGAAACAGTGCTCGTTGAATGTAATGCTTTTTTTTTTTTTTTTGGCACAAAGAATCATAAGCTTCTTTCAAGTTTTAATTTTGATCACCTCTACCTCCCCGAAGTGTGCAGTGTCCATAGCTACGGAGTGTTGGAGAGATTAGTGACTGAACATGCAGTGACCTCCATTTACTTTCTGTGAAATCCAAATTGAGTGAGCTGACACACCACAGGGACAGAGGAGAGCTGTTTGGATAATTGCTGATCATCCATGGAGATCAAATAAACCTTTGCAGGAGACCTCATCCATATACTGGATTATTATAATGCTTCAGCCAGATCTTTGACTTTCGAAATGTCTTATAAATTTGGTTTGAACGCTTGTATTAGGTTTAATACCATCTTATTTTTCTGTTTTATGAATCATGTCAGTTTTTCTCTGGAGCTTGAAAGAGACGCTATCCATTAGCAGAAGGGAAAGTCGTTAAGTGACTCATCCTGTCACAGGGAGATGCTCTATCTCACGTTTGTTTTATGTGCTCACTTGGGTGTGGGACACAGAGACACTAATCCCACAGCTGACCCTCAGCCCCACGCCCTCTTGAAATCCTCCTGAGGCTATTTCCAGGCTATTCCTTATCAGCATACACATCACACACCCCTGACTGGTTTTGCATAAACAACCACACGGAATAGTTCATTGATCCACTGAGTAGAAGAAGGAAGGGCTCCCCAAAAGTAAATTGTTCAACTAAATGAAGCTTATCCTTGCAAGCAACACATTTAAAATTTTTAATCATATTTGAAAGAAATGTTTCCAAGAGGTATGTGTCCTAGGCAGAAATAATTTGGTAGCAAGTGACAAAAGCTTACTCAGACTAGCTTAAGCAAAATGGAGAATTTATGGAACAGGTACCAGATGTCTCTTGGAATCTAAGGGCAAAAATGATCAAGGTTTCCTAAGGGGCAAATCATCGCTCAGTCACTGGCCCAAGTCATACTCTCAAGGAACATGTAGCCACTCATCTCTGATTCTCAATAACAAACTATAATGGACAAGATTCTGATTACTCACTGAGGAGAGGGGAGCTGGGTTTGGGTACCACCAGCTCTGCCTCTAACCAACACTGTAAAGTTAAACATTTGCCAGTGGTTCTTAAGCAAGGAGGGGCATAGCTCCCCTCCACCTCGCAGGTGTATGAGGAAATAGATTAGGGCGTTATTGATTGTCACAGTGAATCTGTGAAGGGCACTGCTGGCATTTAGAGAGCAGACATCAGGGGTCCTCCAATGCACACAAGAGTCCCATAATGAACAACTAGTCTCACTTCATACCACTCCCTCCCTCAAGCCACCAAATCCAGGGATACTGAGAAGCATGGACTCCCTGTACATCTTGATTTCATTTTCTCAAAACAAGCTCTGGGGTTTATACACTTTTTAAATTCTGTGACCTAGCCGTGACTATGAGATGTCTTAGTACAGACAGACCCTTTGGTAGTGATTCATGCTGTTAGACAAACATTCTGGTCATCCCCATTCTGGGCACATGGAAGGGTGGGGTCTTGTGACTGTTGCTGGCCAATGAGCTGTGGGCCAGAAAGCATGTCACTTCCGGCATGAACAATTAGTTGTCAATGAGCCATCCAGGAAGGTGCTCATTTCCCTTTGCTATGGCAATAGACATTGTAACAGCTGGTGGCTACTCCGTGAGCCTGGGTCCTAGAATGAAGATAGTCATGATGCAGAGTAGAATCTCCTGCCTATCGATGATGGACATGAGTATGAGTGAAAAATAAGTCTTCATTATTTTAAGTCACTGAGATTTGGGGGACTGTTTGTTACTGCAGCAAACTCAGCCAATCCTGACTGATACAGGCTCTCAGAATTGCTGTGCCAAGAACTCTTCTTAAGTACTTTACAAATATTAACTCATTTAATTCTTACAACAACCTTATCAAGTAGCCCAACCTTATTATCCTCATTTTATAGACAAGGAAAGTGAGTCACAGAAAGGCTGAGCAGCTTGTCCAAGTGACAGGAAGTAACAGAGCTGCAGGTCCAACCCAGGCAGTCTGGCTCCAGAATCCATCTCTTAACTACGGTGCTATACAGCCTCTCATCTCTTATGCAGCAGTTACCCCTACACTAAATGGACTTAAACCAGGGTGCTTCACTTATCTAATTTCTGCTTTCAATGTTTTTAAAATTATGACTCTTTATTCCTGTTAGTTATCAGTTTTTTGCTGTTACCTGCCTGTAGCAATAACCCCTCCTTTTTTCTCTTCTAGTATGGTGTTTCTAATCCATTATGGACTAGGAAACCAGATAATTAAGCTTGTTATGCTTGTTCTAATTGTGACTAATTGAGACTGGCCACCTTGATAGTCAGCCTTGCTCTCTTCCACCCCCACTCACCTTGCACACTGTCTTGTAGTTGTGTGATTGCTGGCTCTTGTATCTATTTCCCCCTCTAGACAGCATGGTCTTTTGAGAGAAGGTAATGAGCTTAATTCACCTTTGTGTCTCTCTGTCCCCTTCCTCTAACACCTAGCACAGTGCTTTGCATATGTTAGGTGACTAATAAATATCTGCTAAGACTATTAAGTAATTAGGTTCTGAGTAATGGCCTAAGAGCTTGCCTGTAAGTTAATTAGATGGGCTTTGTTACTAGCCTTTGGGACATCCGTTTTAGCTGTCTAGAGGCCTTTGGGACTTTCTCAGTGTGTCTTGGATGCGTAAGATTATGGGTCAAAGAGATCAATAAATTCCTTCATTTAGTCCCTTAGTAGATAGTTATTGAGTTTCTACCATAATATTAAAATACTATCAGCTTACCATGTGTAAGGTAATATTTGAAACACTTTGTAAGCATTCATTTATTTTAGACTCACATCAACCCAACAAGGTAGGTACAATTATCATTGTCCCTAAAGAAATTGAGGCCCTGAGAGCAATTTTCCCAAAGCCTCATGGCTAGCAAGAAGTGGAGTTAGACTAACTAGGTACTGGGGATATAGGTGGACAAGAAAGAGAAGGTGCATGCCCTGATGAGGTTGACATTCTAGTGAGAAAGCCAGATAAAAAGCAAACAAGCATATAAATCCACAAAATAATTGCAGATTGTGATCAGTGTTTAGAAAGAAATAAACAGAGTGCTGAAATAAAAAATAAAGCAACATCATAGGGGTGTGATCCAGGAGGACATCTATGATGGGGTATTTAATTCACCTATTACTGCATTAAAACTTACCCCCAAATGGGTGCTTAAAATAATAAACATTTATTTATCATCCCACAGTTTCTTCGGGTCAGGAATTTGGGAGTGGCTTAGTTGGGCGGTTCTGGCTCAGTTTCTCAAGAGGTTTTAGTTGAGATGTTGGGTGGGGCTGCAGTCATCCGAAGGCTTGACTGGGGCTGGCAGAACAGTTTCCAAGATGGTGCAGTGTACCTGACAGAGCTCCACCAGACAAGCAGGGTAGAGATCTATCAGGGAGTGTTGGGGGCTGGTTATCAGGCTCTCCTCACGTCTGATACCAGAGCCTAAAATCCAAAGAGTAGCAATCAAGGTGCAAAGACCAAAAGCAGGCTGAAACCCCACGAGCACAAGCTAGAACCCCACAAGGACAGACTAAAACTTGTCTTCATCCTTGATGATGAGGACTTCCTGCAGAAGCCATGACCCTTTGAGATACATCTAAACACACACACCTGACATAGCCCCTGCATCACATTAACAGGGTGAGTCAGCAGACCCACAACAAAGCATATGTGGTGCAAAATTGCTGCTGCCCGCCTTCTACCCTCCAAGTCTCAGAGAATTTCCCCTGTGGCCAACCCTACCTGGAAATATACAACAAGGGGGATTCTCTAGTTCAACCGGGTCAAGTTGACACACTGCAAAGCCATCACACCATCCCACTCACTCCTGTGGCTGTTGGAAGACCACATTGGTTGTTGACAGGCGGCCTTAGTCCCTCATTGTGTGGGCCTCTCATTAGGGATGCTTGAGCATCCTCATGTCATGGCCACTGGCTGCCCCCAGAGTGAGTGATCCAGAGAGAGAATAAGGAGAAAGCTGCAGTGTCCTTTATGGTCTAGTCTTATCACACACCGTCACGTCTGCCATACTTGGTTTATTACAAGTAGGTCACTGAGTCCAGAACACATTCAGAAGGAGGAGCGTTAGGCTCCACCTTTTGAAGAGAGGAGTATAGAAGAATTTGTGGACATATTTTAAAAGGCAGCAACTCCAAGAGCCAAAGCCGAGTGTTGCAGGCAAGGGTGACAGCAAGAGGCCCTGAGGACCTTGATGTGTGCAGGACCCTTCCTGAGGGTCAGAGTGGCCAGAGCTTCATGGACACGCCCTGGGAAAGAGCAGCCTAGCATGAGGCTGGGCCTCCCCATCATGGCAGGGAGTTTGCTTTTTATTCTAAGTGCCATAAGGACCCATGGTGAGGTCTCCAGAAGAGCGATACAGTCTGATCTGCATTGTGAAGCGTTGCTGGGTGTACCATGTGGGGCGTGCAGTGGAGGGGGCCGGAGTAGAAGCAAGGAGCCTGCAGAGGCATTGAAACACTTAATTTGTTCTCATTCTACCTCTGCCATCTATCTGATCCATTCACTTAACCTTTCTGTTCCTCATCTGTTAAACAAGGTGACTATTCCCTGCACATCTCCCAGCACGACTGCAGGACACACAGAGAGAATGCACATTGAGACACTTTGTAAAGTGCAAGACGCTGCAGGTGCAGTCGAGGCACTTTTGCTGGGCTTGCTCTGGCTTAACACCATTTCCAGAGTTGAAGGATTTTAATTCCAAAAGAACACCGGGGTCACGAGAAGACTATTTTAGCTTCAATATAACTGCACAGTTGCTACTTACCGTCTTAAGTGAGTTAATACCCACTGTGATGGTTAATTTTATGTTAACTTGACTGGGTCATGGGTGCCCATATTGGATGAAACATTGCTCTGGGAGTGTTTGTGAGGGCGTTTCCCCATGAGATTAGCATTTGAACTGGTAAATTGAGTAAAGCAGATGGACCTCCCCAGGGAGGCCCTCATCCAATCTGTTGAGGGCTTGAATAGAACAAAAAGGTGGAGGAAGGGAGAATTCTCTTTCTGCCTGACTGTTTGAGCTGAGACATCCATCTCTTCCTGGCCTCAAACTGGGACTTATACCATTAGTGCTCTGGGGTCTCAGGCCTTCAAACCCAGACTGGAACTACACTGCTGAATTTCCTGTGTCTCTAGCTTGCAGAAGGCAGACTGTGGGACTTATTAGCCTTTTAAATCATGTGATCCAATTCTGATTCTCTGGAGAACTCTAATACACCCACCAAAGTATTTAAATGATCAAGAACCATGGCGTTGTGTGCAAGGCCTCGAGATCACGGTGACACCCCTGCAGCCATCGGTGGTGACTCACTCCATCCTGGAAACATGGCATCAACGCTCTTAGCTCAGTGCCCTTGAAGCGGAGCCTAAGGCGGGGAGTTTGGAGCCAGTGATACGTGCGTGGAAGCAGTGCTCTCAGAAGAAACCTGGGAGGGAGGGAAGCAGGATACGGCAGGCAGTGCGCAGGCAAATGTGGTTTCAGAGGTCGGACCTGTGCGCGATCCCATGGGGAGCTCTGGAGCGTGGATTGGACCACAGATGACGCTGCTGCCCAGAGGCAAGCAGGCTTGGTTGGTATATCACAGCCGTGCCGCCCTCGAGTGATCGATTATTATGTAACACGTCACCCCAACACTTAGTGGCTTAAAACAGTCATCTCTTTGCACACCTGCGTTCACACAGCATCATTCACCACAGGCAAAAGGTGGAAGCTACCCAAGTGTCCATTGATGGGTGAATGGATAAGCAAAATGTGGTATACACATACAATGGAATATTTTTCAGCCTTGAAAAGGAAGTTCATCAAAACTTGGATGCGGGCTTCCCTGGTGGCGCAGTGGTTGAGAATCTGCCTGCCAATGCAGGGTACACGGGTTCGAGCCCTGGTCTGGGAAGATCCCACATGCCACGGAGCAACTAGGCCCATGAGCCACAACTACTGAGCCTGCGTGTCTGGAGCCTGTGCTCCGCCACAAGAGAGGCCGCGATAGTGAGAGGCCCGCGCACCGTGATGAAGAGTGGCCCCCGCTCGCCGCAACTAGAGAAAGCCCTCGCACAGAAACGAAGACCCAACACAGCCAAAAATAAATAAATTAAAAAAAAAAAAAAAAACTTGGATGAATTTAGAAGGCATCATGCTAAGTGAAATAAGCCAGACGTACAAAAAACAAGTACTGTGTGATTCCATTTATAGGAGGTACTTTGAGTAGTCAAATTCATAGTGACAGATAGTAGAATGGTGCTTTCTAGGGACTGGGGTGAGGGAAAATGAGGAGTTGTTGTTTAATGGGTATAAAGCCTCGGTTTGGCAAGATGAAAAAGGTCCGAAGATTCAATGGGTTGGCTGCGCTGTACCAGCTGGGTGATGGGCACTCTGGCCCGGTAGTGCAGACCTGGGGCGGCACCGACAACAGCTGCTACGGGGGCATGACCACCAGCTCTTTGCAGACTGGATCAGCCGTCACATGACCTACTACAGCAAACTCTTCTTCAATTATAAAAATGGCACAGCCTTTGAAATGGAAGAACGTTTAAAAATTTTCTTTTAAAACAACTACATTTTTGATGCTGTTTTAGACACCCAACCAATAATACTCTCCCTATTAGCGCATTAACAGTGGGTCAGATACTGCCTTAAGAACTTTTTAGATATTAACAGATATAACTTCACAACCATGAGAGGTCAGTATCACTATTATCCCCATTTTACAGATGAGGAAACTGAGGTCCAAAGAGGCTAAGTAACTTGTCCAAGTTCATATGGCTGATAAGTGGTAGAGGTGAAGTTTGAAGTTCAGCATCTGGATCCATATTCGATGCTCTTCGACATATTACCATACTGCTATTCTGTAATAGAACTGATAAAAACAAAATAAAAAAGCTTGATCTTCTACTACATAATCATTTAGATTTATGATTGAGAAACTACATAGCTCCAAGAAGTTAAGGACCAAACAGATCTATGACCACCTTCCCGAAAAACTCCATGTACTCGGGCATGACCCCTCAATGAGCACTTTTTCCAGAAGCAAAAATCTGGATAAGCCAAACCCAAGGCCACGCAGAACAAGGCAGAGGTGTCCTGGGAGAGCACATCTAATTGAGGCTCCACATTCCAGCTTTAGCAAACCCTTCAGTTGTAACTAATCTCCAGCAGAGAAGCCATGTAGTGAAGTGGGTATTTTGCAAGCCGATGCTGTCTCCTGGTAGTCAGATGAGGAAATCAGTCACTGATTTCCCCAGTGAGATATGTTTTCTGTTGAGCTCGTGCTTTCAATTATCCAGATGAAGAAAAATGCCGTTTGGGCGCTCTTATCCAGATCTTGATTTTCTTGCTTATTCCCAGCTCCTGAACACTTCCTCTTCCTTAGCTACTTTGAAACAGAGATTCTGAGCTTTCTGCTTAGTGGATTGTGTGCGTGCATGCGTGTGTGTGTGTGTGTGTGTGTGTGCGTGTGTGCGTGTTTTGTTAGGGGGAGGGGCAGGCAGGGGTGGGACAGCACTGTGAACAGTCATGAACTACCAGATAAAATGCCCTTGATCTTATAGGTTTGCTTCAAACCATCAAACGGCATCACTTGACAACCCAGCAGCCTCCAGCTGATGGATTTGCAGAAGTGCTCAAGGATAATTGGCATTTTAATGGGAAAATGCCATGTTCCCAAGTGTCAGAATAGCAATAAGATATCCCAAGGGCCATTAACACAGTTCTTGGGTAATTAAAGTTGCTCACCCATCAGTCTTGGTCTCAGAACCTCTCCTATGCTTGTAGCAGGGCTTCTGGGGGTGCCCAATACTCACAAACCACTAAACTGGAACTATAGTGATCAAATATCTCTTCCCATTCCAACATATGCGTATGAAAGACACCTAGGAGCAGCTGTACCTCTCTCATTGCCTTTCTTCTGTCTTATCTTTGGTCCTGGTTGGGCCCAGGTAAGAACTCTGAGAGCCATGTGTGATAGAAGGAATAATCCTTTTCTCTGTAAATGTTCTGCTGTCAACTCACTAAGGTCATATTACAAGAGGGCATTTTGAGCCACCATTTAGTGGGAGTTTCCAGGTGCCTGGGACAGTGTGCACGGTCCCCCTTGGCTTGGTGAGTAGGGCTGGGGCGACATTTTCACCTTCACTCACCCTCTTGGATGGCACTCTGGTGTCTGCTCAGTTGTATGTGCTGGTCCTTGCTAATGTTCAATGAGCATTTGCTATGTGCCCAAGCATTACCTCACTTCATCTTTATAACTGTTGTTATCTGTACAGATGAGGAAGAGGAGGTTGAGAGAGGGAACGTGGCTTGTCCAAGGCCACACAGGATATTGGAAATAACGGTCAAACTGTCTGACTCCAGAGCTCAAGGTTCTAACCACTATGTTACCCTTCTCTCATTCACTTTTAAAAATTTGGAGGCTTCTCATGTCTGTACCTGTTTTGGAAGTATGTCCTCCTAGGAATGAGGTGTTTCTTTTTTGGCTGCGCCATGCGGCATACAGGATCTTAGTTCCCCAACCAGGGATTGAACCCGTGCCCCCTGCAGTGGAAGCGCGGAGTCTTAACCACTGGACCGCCAGGGAAGTCCCGGGAATGATTCTTAATTCTCAGTTTGTCTACCACTATCTTGGGAGTGCGGAATAGGGTGCGGGGTAAAGTGTAAGGACCCTGTGAGGGCTTTGAGACGAGCCTCGTGTTGTAGCCCATTCAGGCTGCTATAAAAAAAACCACCGTAGACTGGGTGGCTTAAACAACAAACATTCACCTCTCACGGTTCCGAAGGCTGGGAAGTCCAAGATCAGGGTGCCGGCAGATTCACTGTCTGATGGGAGCCCACTTCCTGGTTGATAGACGGCCGTCTTCTCACTGTGTCCTCACGTGGCAGAAGTTCAGAGGAGTCTCTTTTGTAAAGGCACTAATGCCACTCATGAGGGCTCTGCCCTCATGACCTAAGGGGATCCCTCCCAATACCGTCACCTCAGGGGTCAGAATTTCAACATAAGAATTCTGGGGGGACGCAAACAGTTAGTCCATAACAGCTGGTGTGGTAGAGTGGTGCCTTCTTTCCCCTGACAAGGACAGTCTTCAGTAAGAGATATAAGAGTCATCGTTCTGACGGGAAACAGATGACTTACTCACAAGGGATAATTTGTGGATTGTTTAATGCAGGGACCCTACAAAGCTGAGGGCAGGGTTTGAGTCAGCCAGGAATAGGTGGGAGAAAATTCCAAGGCAGACGAAAGTCAGAGCTGTTACCTCCTGTAGCTGTGAAGGGAAAGACGGCCAGTGGTTTCAGGTCCCCAGAGAAGGTGGCTCATAGAGATGGCTGCCTGATGGGAGCCGTGCCCTTTGGTAAAGGGACACAGCCAAGCCTCAGTGAACTGGTGTGGGGAGGCCAGGGGATAAACCCCCAGCCTCATTCTCCTCCCATCTTTCACTCTCCTGCCAGTGCCTGCCATTGGGCAAAGCCGAGCAAAATCCAAAGGGCACAGGAGCCCCATTCACGGGGTGCACTTCTGGGGGCAGCCTCCCCAGGCACACAGCAGGCGAGCCAGGGTGGAGACGGGTCTCAAGCGGGAAGCAAAGATATCCAACAGCACAGAGTGATGGAATAGAAATGTGTACAGCAGGAGGCCAAGTGGGACTAACTTGTTTCCTAAGAGGTAGCCGTTGGGGAAAATGCTTATTCCCCTACGTGTGTGTTTTTGTTTGGCTGGTCATTTTTTTAAAAAATAAATTTATTTATTTATTTATATTTATTTTTGGCTGCATTGGATCTTCGTTGCTGCACGCGGGCTTTCTCTAGTTGTGGCGAGCGGGGGCTGCTCTTCGTTGCGGCCTGCGGGCTTCTCATTGTGGTGGCTTCTCTTGTCGCAGAGCACGGGCTCTAGGCGCGCAGGCTCAGTAGTTGTGGCTCACGGGCTTAGCTGCTCTGCAGCATGTGGATCTTCCCGGACCAGGGCTCGAACTGCATTGGCAGACGGATTCTTAACCACTGCACCACTAGGGAAGTCCCTGGCTGGTCATTTTTTATTTGTTGTTGTTTTTAATGAAGAAAGTCTTGACTTCCTTTTGCCCCTTCATTTATTCAGTAGAAGAGGAAGAATTAATTGAGTGACAAGCTTGGGACAGACCAGGTGTGGTAGCCCAGCCGCTTCCCTCTCTGTCCCTCTTGGGGACCCGCCTGCCTACACAAAGTACTTATTCAGGTCCTCTCTCAACCGTGCGGTTATCTTAGCAGTAAATCCCTGCCTCTAAGGAGAAGGGCCAATGAGCTTCCAGGGTTGCCCAAGACTGGCGAGGTAAATACATCAAATTCTGGGATGCAGTATTAGCAAGTCCTCTGGCCAGATCTAAATACATTGTCTGCTCTAGTTTTATCAGAAATACAACTGATACTTTGATCTCCACCTGCCTTACACCTTTGTCATTGCTCAGTTTCCAGCCTAAAGTGGGAAAGAAAAAGCTATATTTATTTAACCTCACAATTAACAACTGGGACCCAAAGTTGGAGGCAAAGAAGTATCAAAGAGGTTACTAAACTCACTTGTCTCCGGGGCTCATGAAGAAGCAGGTGAACTGGTTTGCCACCGGGCAGCAGCCCCACTGCCTGTACCCCCTCATCAGCCAGATGTATTTGGAGTTATCTCTTACTGGTGGGAACCCAGGGGTAGCGTGACTTCATCTCCCATCCCTCCGCATGGAGGACAGAAGGGGTAGTGCTTCATCCCAAAGCCGATGAAACGAGTTCCAAAAGAGTCACCCCGGAATTGGGAAGGGGGAGAAGAATCAGAGAGAGATGGGAAGAGAAAGAAAACCACAGAGCAGCTGTGAGTCGTGTAGACACCAAGAGATGTGGCTTGATTTGGACCATCTTGCAACTAACCCACCCAAGGGATTACTCCAGCACCAAGGACAGGAGCTATGGGGTCGCTCTGGTTACTTATTCCTGTGTAACAAGCCACCCCAAAGTGCAATGGCTAAAAAAACAACCATTTTTTATACGTCATGAGTTTGAGTTTGTGGGTCAGGAATTCGGGCAGGGCTGTGCTGAGAATTCCTCTGTCCTGTGTGGCGTCGCCTGAGGTCCTCGGTTGTGTGCAGCTGGCGGATGGGCTGGGCTGTTGACTTGGTGGGATGGCTGGAAGGCTGGGCTCAGCGGGGACTATCGATCAGAGTGCCTGTAAGTCACGCTGCCAGCACAGCCACCTCAGAATAGTCAGACTTCTGTCGTGGTGGCTCGGGTTTCCCAGGGAACGTTCCAAGAGATCCTGGTGGCAGCTGCAAGGTTTCTTATGACCTAGGCCGAGAAGTCCCAGAGAGTGTCCCTTCTGTTGCATTCTGCCAGCCCAGGTTCAAGGGGAGAGGAAAGAGATTCCTCATCTGCTGGAAGTTGAGGCAAAGACTCTGCAACCATCTTTATCTACCCCGGAGGCGTCTGGCAGATGTCTAGCCAGAAGGTATGGTTCAGGACAGGGAAATGAGGGTGGGAGGCCCCTCTCCCAGGGCTTCCGGTACAACTTAGTTATCTGCCCCAGGAGAAAGCCTGTGCTGGCTGCTAGCCCAGCAGAAGGCATTGCCAGAGAAGCCGGGAGAGCCTCAAATAGGAAGAACAGCACCAGTTTAGAAACATTTATCTCTTCTTCCCCAGCCTGCCTCTCAACCCTTAACACGGGAGAGGAGGAAGGCTGAGAGATGGAGGGGAAGGAGCCTGAAGGAGGGACCACTCCCCTTCCCTCCAAGACCCCAGGGGTCAAAGCCAGGCATTTTCTGGGGGCTGGGAGATGAGAGTTCACTGGGATGGGCGATCGAAACTTGAAACGAGCCTGGACTGGACTTTTAAACCTGAAAACGAATAGAGTTAGGGAATTTGTTTCATTAAGAGAGATTAGACAGAGCACACTTGAAGGCAGCAGTTGGAGAAGATATAACAGTCATTTGTAGCCTTACAGAACCCAGACTGTTCAGTCATCCGGTAACATCTGCCTCATAACACATGGGTGTTAGGCAGCTCACAAGAGACAGGTGTGTACGAGTTGAAGCTGCTCCTTTCTGTAGGAAGTGCAGGACTTAGAGCTCTCTCAGATGACCCACCAGAGGGGCCCACCGTCCTTGCTCCGAGATGAAGCCAGGACACGGGGGAGGTGGGAGTTGAGAAAGACAAGGGCAATGGGCAGGGGAGGGAGAGAAGCTGGCGGGACACCAGAGGAGGGACTCCTGGACACCTGAGGCAGGGTGCCTGGGGGAAGAAAAAAAAAGCATCATATTTTACATCATTCCGTGGACGTTGTGTATGTTTTGGTCAGCCGTGAACAGGAGTGTTACCTTCCGGGGTAGGATGTTGGTTTCATGCCCACGAAGGAGTCACCGCTAAGGTGAAACAGGTGCAAAGGTTCTGACTCTGTTTCCGCGAGGCTCAGAGGAGCATCGCTCACTTAGGAATAGAAATGAACACATAAGAGTGAGTATTAAAAATAGCAATCACTGTGTCAGGGTCGCGACAGGATACAGATGGCATTCTTGGTGTGGGTAATTGGAGGAGTGTTTAGTAAAGGAACTATAATATTTACAAAGGAGTGGGCGGGTGTAGGGACATACGCTGCTGTGGATAATCAACCACGCAGGACTAGGAACACGGGGCTAGGACCACGCTGAAGGCCTGAAGGGACGGGGGAAGGACAGTTATAGGACCTGGAGGTGGCAATGGCTGCCTGGCCGGAGCTGTGCCCTTTGCTGGATTCTGCCCACCCAGGACAACGCCAGAGAGGGGAAGAGGGCTTGGATCGGTAGCAGCCAACCAGAAGTCGGAGGACAAGGAGGTCAGCTTCCTGGGGCACAGAGCAGCGGGGAGACTTGTAGAGAGTGACTGAGGGCAGAAAGTGGAAAACATCTTTCACCGTGACAATAAAATATTGAATATCATCTCAACAGTAGTGACCAAACAGGCATTCATTTAATTCCAGACCTCGTGCTGAGCATTTCACAGATCTTCACAGATTTAATCCTTATGACTTCTTCAGTACAGTTTCTACGAATAGTGCCCAGAGGGCAGATGAAACCAGGTCTCAGAGACATTGGGTAAATTGTCCAGAGTCACACAGCCAGGAAGTGGTAGCACTGGATCCAAAGCAGGTATTTGGGCTCCAAAGCCTGTGCCTTTGACCCTGGACTGTACTGCTTCTCCTACATAGGGAAGCAAGGAGTCCTAGGCATAGCAGTGAGTCCTGGGACATAGCAAAGCCTCGGTACTCTTAGAGATCTAACGTTAGCTCCCAAGGGGAGAAGAAATTGGGAGCCGTTGCCTCTTCCACTGTTGTCAGGACTCCCAAAGGGAGAGTCTGGTCAGCCGATTGCAGGACTGGGATGAATGGGGTGGGAGTACGTGCAGGGGGACCATGTTAAAGGAAAATGTTTCTTGAAAGGTAAAATCATGCCACCTTTTGAAAGGTAAAATTAATGCTGATACACATAAAGGGAACACAGGTCCAAGATTTTATTTAACTTGTTAAGCAATGGAAAACAAATCAGTTATTTCAACAACCTCAAAGAAGAATGAAAAAAAGCAGACACCTATATAGGTAGTCAGAAACGCCAGAATGGGCTTGCTAGTAGATGCGATACTGTCCTGTTCCAAAGGTAGGTGGGGATCAATTGCACCTCCCCTGGAGGAAATTTATTTGCTTTATAATCAGTTTCCTATGTCTACAAAAAAATTAATCAGTCCATCTAAGAAATAAATGGAAAATTGTATTTGAGCCAAACTGAGGATTATAACCCGGGAATAGACTCTCAGAGAGCTCCGAGAACTGTTCCCCCCATTAGAGGTCAAAGCACAATTATATAAGTTTTTGTGACAGAGGGGGGCTGTACATTAAATGACATATTATTGACAGTTTATACAGTCTAGCAAGTAGTGGGTCATGGGTAATGGTGGCCTTTTACAAGATAAAGAAGGAATGTTATCTTTTAAGGATTTGTCTTGTTGATGCTTGGAGAACATTGCTGTTTATGGTTGAGCTGGCATTTCTGCCGATGGGAAGGTTTTGTTGATGTATAATGCAGATCCACAGTGCACAGTAAAAGGGAGAGAGGAGGCCAAAGGGCAGAGAAAATTTTTATGTTTAATTTTTCCTTGTGTTGCCATAAAACGTGCATTTGATTTCACACAACATACAGAGTTTTGAAGTAGCTCATGAAAAACACTGCCTGAGTTCCAGGTTTCACACCACCTGTCAGCTAATCTACAGGATACCTTTCTTCAGTTATCTCCTCCTTTGCTTTACTGAGCCTCTAATTTTGAAAGCTGTCTGAGATCATGGAGCAGGAAATGGAAGCAGAAAGTTCCAGAACTCCTGATATCCAAATCAAAATGCATGGGACCCAGACTATCCAAGCTAGATCTTAGCTCTCTCAAATGCTCTCAGACAAGGAAGATCCAAGTTTCATGAGACCTGAGGCTTATCAGTTGGTGGCGGAGGTGGTGGAAGGAGGGTCCTTTAAGAAAAAAAATGAGAAAGCTAGGTGTGAAAGTTTATATAGAATGTAAAAAGGAGTCTTGGAGCTGCAGACCCCTTCTTCTGAGATCTTATTAGGCAATTTCCCAGGAATGCTTACATGGAAGTGTTTGCATACAAATGCTTACTGGTTACAACCTGGCCTCCACTCCACTCTGAGTTCAGTGGACCAGCATCAAGGGCATCACCTGGGAGCCTGATAGAAATGCAGCATCGCCAGCCTCCCCCTTAGACCCACTGAATCAGAATCTACCTTTCACAGGGTCCTGGGAGATTGATTCATATGCACATTAAGGGTGGGCTGACCCTGATTTAGAGCCCTATTGCGCCCCATCAACTCCCAGGACCTCCCAGGGCCCCGTGAACCCAAGGAGCCCCAGAGGCTGACATTTCCTTAGCTTCTGGGTGAGTCTTCCTCTGCTCCCCGGACTCTTTGATTTTGCCTGCTGCTGGCTAATGCAGCAGTGGCATCTGAGGGACCAAGAAACTGGAGCTCTGGCTGAGGCACTGCCGATATCTACTTGTCCTCCATTAAGGGACCGTGGTGCATCCCTTCACAATCAAAAAGGGAGCTGTGGTCCTCAAATAGAGCATGAACGACCATGCATAGGACTTCTGACATCCTCGGGGCTGTGGGGTGAGGGGATAGCGGATGCTGTCTGGCCCTGTAGCCCACTGGCCAGCACGTGCTCAGCTCTGCAGCTGGAGCCCCTCCGCTAAGAAGGCAGCCTGCAGTTCCAGAGAACGAGTGCCCAGCATCTCCCCATCCAGCCTCCCTCCGCTGGTGACTGATGAGCGTGGGAGGACAGGTGTCCGGCTCTGGCACCTCTTCCGTCGGGGTAACTCTGAAGTGTGTGTTCCACACCTGGGTGCAGACTCTGCAGCAGGATCACAGTCTCATCGACCACCATGGGGACTCACTTGAGCGCACACCCTTCCCTGTCTCTCTCCCACTCCCCTAGGAGTGTTTCCTGGGCTTCCTTTCCAGATCAACTACTTATGCTCCAATCCTTGTCTCGGGGTCCACTACTGGGGAAACCCAGCATAGCACAGGGGAAGAAAGGGTTTGCAATGAAGATCCGGGGCTGATTTTCCTTCTTCTGTGAACCATGACAGCATCTGCAAAACCAGACCCGTTGCTGGGGGACAGTTCAGGTGTGCCTGGAATAGAAGCTGTGGACATAAGTGGAATGTGGGCCTCCTACCCACTGAGCAGTCAGCGCTGAAAATCACTATTGGGTTCACTCGGGGGTCCTCAACATGGGCATTTTGCACTAGAGAATTCTTTGCCTGGAGTGGGGTGTGTGTGTGTGTTGGGGGGGTGTTCTGTGCGTTATGGGATGATTGTAGTGAGCAGAATTCCTGGCCTCTACCCACTAGATGCAAGTAACACCACCAGCACCACCACCCCGGTTGTGACAATCAGATATGTCTCCAGACACCGCTAAATGTTCCTGCGAGCAGAAACAAAAATAACGCCAAGCTGAGAACCACTGAGTTAACCAAACCCTTTTTCTTCTGAGCATTGGCAAGCAGAAGTCAGGCTCGCTCTCTTCCACCTGCAGTACAGCTTAAAGCCTTTTGGTTCGCTTCTGCCCTCTGCCCTACCTCGCCCCGAGCCCATTTCTAAAACCCATTTGTCATCGCTGCCTTTTCGAGGATGGATTTCCAGATGGTCTGCTAATGCTAACTGGGATCGCGTTTCCGGTAAAAAGGCCCAACAAATCAGATCCCTCCTGGTCTCAGGGTTCCAGAGTGCCCTCCAGTGGCGAGAAGCCGCCATTCCCTCTGGCTCCCCTCCAAATCCCAGGCCACTCTGGAAAGAACTGTGGGAGGGCAGGGTGGGAAAGGCAAGGACTTTCCCTTTGCTGGTTTCTTCTGTGAGAAAATCCACCTTCTTGCGATGTTGTTTTGAAAATTCAGCAGTGTCTTCCCCAGGCTGCTTCGACTTGGAGCGTGTTTGGGGGTGCACCCCTGAAAGATTTATCCTGCGACTTGTGTTGTGTGTATTCTCGGGCATTGTACTTTCACAGTCTGGTCAGTAAGGGAGGAGTGCAGATGGAATAAATAAGCGATGAGAGCAGGGGTGCATAAATCAGCCAGGGTGCTTGCGAAGGACAGCCAGGCCCCTGTCAAGCTGTCGGGACCAGCTGGGCTGCAGGGAAGGGCTGAGACCCAGGCAGGGGCTGCTCTGCTCACTGCAGGCCTTATTCCCCGGTCTTCTTGAGGTGCACATCCCACGGACTCTGTGTTCTCTCTCCAGCCACCAGCTTTAGCACATAGCGGCTGCCAGAAAGAAAGCAGATCCAGTTCTCGAGTTTTCCAGGCCTCCCCAGGAAAGAAGCTTCAAGGGTTAAGGGGTGGCGGCCTGCCCAGTAGGAGAGCCCGTACAATCCAGTTTGTAGAAAGCAGGCAAGTATACACAGAGCAAAGATTCAAAACCAGGGAGCTGGTCAGGTGGAAGGAGGAAGGGCTTGGGCACAGCGTGGAATCCCAGCCTGCCTGTCACTCCCTGCAGGACTAGGTGGGGACCACTCTGTTCTATGTGTTTTAAAACCACTACAGCGTGGAGGACTCAGAGAGGATTTATTTTTTTACCTACATGAATTCCACTCGATGCTAACTCTGTGTGGGCATCCGGCCTTTCCCCTCATCACGTTCCTGTAATTGCACAAGTTCTGCTGAAGGCTCAGGGGAAACCTCGGGCACCCGTGTCATTCATCGCCGAGCCCCGATGCGCTCACAGGTCTGGCCAGTGAAGGTGCATTGTCATTGTCTGTTGAATGAACGTTTAAGTCAGGGAGAAGTAAGATTTTAAAATACACGTGGGAAAAGAGAGGGAATTCGGGATAAGGAAACAGCACGAGGGAAAACAGACGAGTGCAGTCTGTTTGGAGAACAGTGAGAAGGCTCGGTTTGACTAGAGAAAAGGGCTCAGGTGATGAAATAGCAGGAACTGATGCTGGAAGGTTGCCAAGGGTATCAAGGGTCAGAGGACAACTGATCTTAATTTCTTAAGTCATTAAACTATTCTCTAGCAGTTGTCCGAAAAGTCTCACCTTCTTTTTCTTAACAGTTATTTTGTAATGTCCCTTTATCACCCTGAGATGAAATTCACTTTTTAAATATAACCTGCTTACTCACATAATTTTCAAAAAATAAGTATAACAGCCTAACTCTAATATAAAGGAGAGATAAAAGAAATGCTATTTATAATATCATACATTTCAATACGTAAATGAAGAAGTCAGATGGTTGCAACTTACAGAAAAGTTTGGATGAAAGACAATATTCAGCTGAATATTCAAATTTATAAGGAATCACCGTGATGCAGCATCTATAAACATAGAGTATTAAGGTGTCTCCTTTGGTGACTCAGATACCTTGAGGGGCCTTGCTGTTGGTGATGTTAATTTTCAAGTGGAGAACAACTTTGCATAAAGGTTCAAGCAAAGTAAAGTACAGCTATCTCCTGATTTACACATTCGTTGCATTCCTAGAAACCTTAATATATGTTAAAACCGTGCAAAAATTTTTTTTTGCTGGTGTGTAGGTGGAGTTACGTTATTGACTCATGTATTATCTCCTGCTACGTGACATTATTACCAATACTTAGTGGCTGAAAACAGTAATAATCATTTATTATCTCTCATAGTTTCGCAGGGCCAGGAATTCAGACAGGGCATAGAGGGGCCAGCTTGTCTCTCCTCCATATTGTCTGGGGCCTCAGCTGGCAGACTTGAAGGCTGAGGTCTAAAATCATCTGGAGGCTTGACTGGGACTGCAAAGTCCACTTCCTAGGTGGCTCACCCATAAGACCGGCAAGCTGGTGCTGGCTGTCGGCAGGAGGCCTCAGTTCCTCCCTGTGCACATTTCCGCACACAGAGCTGCTTGAGTGTTATCACAACATGGCAGCTGGCTTCCCCCCAGTGAGTGATCCGAGGGACAGAGGGAAAGACAGAAGCTATGCTTTTAATAACCCACCTCAGAAGTCACATAGCATCCCTTCTCCCACATTCTTTTCTGTAGAAGAAAGTCACTAAGTCTGGCCCACGTTCAAAGGAAGGGGGATTAGGCTCCATGCTTTGAAGGGAGGAGTGGCAATACATTTGCAGATATGTATTAAAACCATGACAGCTCAGCTAACTCAAAACTGGTTTTTCACCTACATGAAGTCCCCTCAAAAACTGTGTGATATGTAGTGTAACAATCCATTATGTGGAATAATTCTACATATGTTAGGATGTCTGACACCTCGTCACCCCACCCCTACTCCACCAAATGCCAGTAACACTCCTCTATCACTGTGACAACCAAACACATCCCCTGCATTTCCATAATTCCCTCACCTTGAAAACCACTGTAATGGGTAACGGAGAGCAGCAGAAATTATGGGGCAAGGAAGCCACACAATCAGACCCTGGCGTTATGAGGGTTCTAACATAGTGTGCAGGAAAATCTCCCCATTGCTTTTAAGATATGTGAGTCACACTCTGCCACTCCACCAGCCTCGTTCCTCTGCTGCCCTCCCCTCCCCTTGCCCTCTGCCCTCCACTCACACCAGCTTCCTTTTGGCTCATCAGACATGCTAAGCTCCCTCATGCCTCAGGGCCTTTGCATCTACTGTTCCTCTTCTCTAGAACATTTTTCTCTTCCTTTCTTTTACCCACCCCTCTTCACCTCGTTCTCAGCGTTTCCTCAAACCCATCTCCCTTTTTCCCTCTAAAGATAACCCATTCCCCTGGAGGCATGGTTTGCTCAATTTGATTTTAGTTACGGATTTGTGTGATTATGTGTTCCATTTCTGTCTCCCCTGTACAAATGCACACTCAAGGATGGCAGAGGAAGGAGGGGGGGAGGAGGGAAGCGAATGAAACTCTTGCATTAGCCACGGAGCTGGGCAGCCTCAGATAACGTGGAAGAGTGTACAGTTCCTCTTGGGCTCCCTGAATGAACAGCCCCACATATCACCTGTGAAAGGAAGGAGCGGGAAGGACCCAGTCCCTGTTGAAATATTGGTAAAGATATATATCTGACTGCACCCATGAACACATAAAGAGGCATATTATCTCCCCAGTTCGCAGTGAAAAACCGCAGACGCTAATGGTGGCGTTGCTAGGTTGTTCTGCCGAGCATGATTTTCTGTTTCAGTTACTGCCGTGGTGGTGATTTAGCAGCCGGACCGTCTGAGAGATGCTCGTCAGAGGTTAGGTTGTAAGTGCCAGTAGGAAAGAGATGGCCTGGGTTTGTCTATTTCTGTCTCTTTTTCTGTCTGTCTGTCTCTCTCTGCCTCTCACAGTACAACAGGTGGATTAGGGAATTCTCTGGTGGTCCACTGGTTAGGACTCCGTGCTTCCACTGCAGGGGGCGCGGGTTCGATCCCCTGGTCGGGGAACTAAGATCCCACGTGCCACGCGGCGTAGCCAGAAACAAAACAAAACAGAAACAGGCGGGTTGGCCTTTATTGTCCACCCAAATAGACCTGCCAGGTTAGGCTGTGGCCAGACCATCGCTGTAGATGGCTGGCTGGGGAACCGTGCCACTGTGATCTAGGTATACTGGGCACTCACCACCACTCTAGAGCAGGGCTGAGTTCTCTACAGGAGATCTCGTAATCACCGCCAACATATAGAGAGCATTTACTGTGTTGCAGGTACCCTGGCCCATGGATGTGCTTCTTGCTGGCTTGCCCCTGACCTGATCTCATTGCAGACTCACAGCAGCCTCAGTGGGGCTGCTTTTGTTACTGTCACCCCCATTTTACAGCTGAGTTCACTGGGGTTTTAAATAAGTTGCTTAAGGTCAAGCTGCTATAACACACTGGAGCAGGGGCTTGACCTAGATTCAATCTGATTGTCCTGCCCGAGCTCTTCACATTGTCCTTCACTGCTGTTTCCTGCCCCACCAGCAGCCCGGACTCCCACTTCATCCCTTTGTCCCCTTCATTAGTCACTGGCTCTGCCTCTAGTGCCCCTGTAGGCTTTGGGGTGACTCCAAGGAAGGTGTGGAGAACCCTGGTCAAGCTGGCTGGGGATGAGGTGACATTCTTCCACTCCCTGGAGAGGCCTTCAGGTAAGAATGCAGGTGTGATCTCCATGTCACTGCCTTACTCTTGAGCCTCCTGTAAAAGGCTGCTTCTGGCAGCTGGGGGGTTGGAGAATTCCCATGACCTCCCAAGGGTAGACATTTCATACAGATCTGCCCAGGAAAGGAGGCCTCATGATAACAGTATCTTCCCTCTGTAGAGACTTCCACCATTAAAGTGCTTTCATTTATATTATTTACTTACGTAGTGAATGTCCTGAGTCTAGTCTTCAGCTTCATGGGGCATGAGTGGCACTTGTGGTGGCAGCAGGGAGGCATTTACAAGGCTTCCTGAACCCTAGACCACAGTCTCGGTAATACCCTTGAAATCTTAGTCCATTTGTGCCCCCTGACATCTGCTCCTCCAGCCCTCCCATTCATAGTATACGCTCCTAATGCCTGTTTTCAGTTCTTTTCTGCCTGGAATACCTGGTTCAGTTTCCTGAACCCTGACTGATAAACCCCATTTCCAGTCAAACACCCTGGCCCTGTAATTTTCCTTCTCTTTCTGAGGCTTCTTCTGTGTCCTTCCCAGCAACATATACCAAACATTTAAAAAATTTTTTAATTTAATATTTTTGCAGTTTAATTTGACTTTCTTTCCTTTGCAATTAAAGACTCATGATAAATCACATAGGCTATCTCCTTTAATCCTCCCAACAAGTTTTGAAGTAGGCACTGTTAGCCCCATTTTGTAAATAAGGAAACTGAGGCTCAGAGAGGTTAAGTGGGGGCCTCCATGGGCTCTGTGGTACCTTGTGTGAATTAGAAAAAGGAGCCTCATCTTGGAGGATAGGTTTCAAAATGGCACTCACTCAGCAGGTGAATTACAAAAGGGCGTGCCTTCCTCTGGACTGTTGGAGCCCCAGAGCCAGAGAGCTCCGCTTGGTGAGCAGGATGGGGACTGATTTCAGTCCCCACACACCCTCCAGGTCAGGTATAAACGATGGGACGAAACCTGCCCAAATGTCCATTGCAGCCCTAGGTAAGGGTCTCACCCAAGGTCACACAGTTCTAAGTGGAAGGGCTGCTCGCCCTCATTTTTTAACAACTGTACCGTGTTGCTGGATGATGCTCTAACATGTCACTTAGCATTTGTGCTGTTGCTTAATGTTTCAAGTCTATGTGTGTGTGTTTATGAATATCTCTTCTTAGGGCCTGCTTGCTATTATACCTACACTTAGTAACTACTCAGCGCTTACAGAATAAATGAATGAATGTTCTGTTTCCTTGAGTAGATTGTAAACACCTGACAGGTAGGGACTATGGTTTATATCACTTTGACACCTCTATGCCTGGTACTAAGCATTTTATATACTGTAAATAAAGAGCTCTTGTTAATGGCGAGGATGATTGTGCACTGTAAGTGCGAGCTGCATCTGTGCTGTGGCGTCATGAGGTTCACTTGAGAAAGTTCCATAGAGGATGTGGGTGCTGACTGAGCTTCGAAGAATAAGATTTCTGAAGAAAAATGGGAAGGGGAGGCCACGTTGAAGGAATGGCCTGGACGAGAGTGAGAAAGAAGGATCGGCGTGATAGGTTTAGAAGTAGCAGTAAGATCAGCCCAAATAAGAGAGCTGATGCGTGTCGGGGGAGTGGTTAGAAATAAAATGGGCTGAAATTAATCCCAATCCCACTTCCAGCTCCACCATATGCAATTAACCCAGACCTCTGTTTACAGGAGGAATTTGAAGCAAAGGCCACAAAACCAATACATCACAGTTCCCCAGGGACTCCAGCCACAGCCCATTGACACGAACCACCATCAGTGTTCTTCAGCTCTAAGAACTTGGAGAGGCCAATAGCCATAAAAGACATCCTGTAATTAAAACCATCAACCACTATCCATCTAACGTTTCAGGCAGGCTCTGTGGGAGAGTGTGGGGAGGTGGGGAGGGGAAAGTAAGGAGGGAATGCATGATGTATGTTTGTTTGTATGACTGGTTTTACAAACTCTAACCAGCCTCTGGCCATATATTATACCTCTGATACTAACGGCCTTGTCCTTTGTCATATAAATTTGTCATGATATAAATATGGGTGATAAGATTAGATAAATTGGTTAGGCCCCTAACTGCCAAAATAAAAAGCATTTGGAAATCAGTTTAGGTCTTGAAGAAAGCAAATTGCCAATAAATCCAAGGAGCTCATCTTCCCAGTGAGTAAATTCTGTGGTTTGGTGCCCCAGATTGCATGCTTCAATGTCACTCATGACTGTCCTCAATTTGCCTGTCTGTGAAATGGAGGAAAAAACACCCTTACTCTAAATGAGGTTAGTAGTGTAAGTCTCCAAAGATAGTTCCTATCTCCAAGCGACGATTCTGGAGTGGCCATAAGTGGCTATCCTTTTCTCACCTTCCCTTCGTTAGCACTGCCGTCTGGCCATCTCCTGGCTAAGAACCTGTAAACGGTAGGTAAGACTGGGGAGCAGCTAGGGATAAGGACCAAGCTGTGGAAACAGAAGTCGGGCGTTGCACGTTTGTGCTTTGGGAATGTTCTGTGTTCTCTCTTCTGTGGTACTTCTGCCCATCTTCACACTATCTGTCTCAGTCCACTTCTTACCCTTTTCCTGCTCAATTCCGTATCTCAGGGAGGCTGCCACTCAGAGGACTGTGTTTCTCAGGCTCCCGTTTTGGCTGATTTCCACCTAAAAGTTATTTGGAGGTGCTGGTGGGGTAATGGAGAGCAGAAGGGAGGGAAAGCCAGGGTATTTATCGCTCCTCTCTGCCCTGGTGACATCTTTTTGCCATCTCTCCCCGCTCCCTCCACGGCTTCAACTCCCACCAGCAGACCTGCCGTGATTCCAACTTCTGTTAGGTGATCCCACTATCTGGGCCCCATCAATCCGTCTCCCCCTGTTGTCCCTCCAGCCTCGGAGGGCTTCCTGCCCTGGCTCATCTCTGGGGTTGCCTCACTAAGCCCTGATTGCCTTCTCCTCCTCTTCCATCTCCTGTGGTTCAAGTCCTCATACTAAATTGCCTCTGTTGTAAATACCTAGAGTGGAACCCTGACCAGGACAGCCCCAATGGGAAGCTTTTTGTGCACTGTCTTTTTCTTTTAATTGAAGTATCCTTAATTTACAATATTATGTTAGTTTCAAGTGTACAGCAAAGTGATTCAGTTTTTTGTTTTTTGGGTTTTTTGTGTGTGTGTTTTTTTTGGTGAGAATCATTAATTTTCAGAAGTGATTCAGTTTTATACACACATATACATACACACACACACACAAATATATACATACATATATATACACATATACATAAATATATGCTCTTTTTCAGATTCTTTTCCATTATAGGTTATTACAAGATATTGAGTATAGTTCCCTGTGCTATACAGTAGGTCCTTGTTGTTTGCCTATTTTATATATAGTAGTGTATATCTGTTAACCCCACATTCCCAGTGTATCCCTCCCTGCCTTCCCCCTTTGGTAACCATAGTTTGTTTTCTATGTCTGTGAATCTATTTCTGTCTTGTAAATAAGTTCATTTGTATCATTTTCTTTAGATTCCACATATAAGTGATATCATATGATATTTGTCTTTCTCTGTCTGACTGACCTCACTCAGTATGATAATTTCTATGTCCATCCATGTTGCTGCAAATGGCATTGTTTCATTCTTTTTTATGGCTGAGTAATATTCCATTGTATATATGTACCACATCTTTATCCATTCACCTATCAATAGACACTTAGGTTGCTTCCATGTCTTGGCTGTTATAAATAGTGCTGCTGTGAACATTGGGGTGTGTGTATCTTTTCAAATTAGAGTTTTCTCCAGATACATGCCCAGGAGTGGGATTGCAGGAGTGCAGTATGTTTATCAGGACCTTCTGGTTGCAAGGGTAACCAATATGAATCTGTACCACAATTCTCAGGTTAAGAAATGTCACGTTTCTTTATGTTTCTCTGATCAACTTAAAACTGGCTCAATCCCCCACCTGCCTGGTGGGCTGGATGTCCCTTGTCAGACATCACTGGGACTCATCCGCATACTGTGTGTAAGAATCTCAGGTTCACCCTGTCTTTAGGGAATGGACAGGGATCTGGTCCTTGATTCACCAGGTTCCCTACTGTTGCCATCACTTTTTCTGCTTCATGACCCCACTGTCAAGTTCAGGTTCTCCATCACTGATCAGACTGCTTTTCTGGGTGGGCGTTTTCACAGAAACGCCCCTCCCAGTAGTCTTCTCCACCTATGACAGCCTCGGCCACATGGGACCCTTGACGAAACAATCAAGACTGTCATGTGTGGTGTCCAGCCTCCCTGGCACCCCCTTCAGAGTAGCAGCCCCTTCTGGGTTGCTGCATGGGACCACCCCAGCTTGCTGGAAGCCGCTAGCCTGCATCAGTCTCCCTGGGTCAGGCCACACCTCCTCCTGCTTGACCCCAGGCACGCCACCTGACACACTGTCCAACTCCATCCACCCTAGGGGCCTGGAACACTGGCCTCAAGCTGGAGGGCTGCATCTGGGCAGCGCCCACAGCTATGTTCTGTTTGACGCTCAGAATGTTTTCAACATTTTAAAAATTTGCAACAGTTTAAAATTGATCCATTTTACATAAAAATCTGAACTTCCCTCTTTTCTTGTAAAATCAGAAAAATCCAGCCACAGCGACCGCACAAAGCCTGATGCCAAGAATCACGCAGAGCTGAATAGCCGGTGTCCCTTCAGAGGGACCCTCTCTTCTGGCTCATTTCTTTCATGGAGTGTGACCTGCCTAGCCCCAGGCACCAGATGGGCCAGCTCCAGGTCAGCCCTTCAGAGCAAGGCCTGTACATTCTTTCCTGGTGCAGCGCTCCACGACCCAAAAGCTTGGGTGGTGCTGGGGAGGACAAGCACCTCTCATTGTGTGCGTGTGTGTGTGTGCGTGTGTGCGTGTGTGTGCATGTGTGCGTGTGTGTGCGTGTGTGTGTGTGCGTGTGTGTGTGTGTGTGATTAGTTTATTACTACAGTTAACATTTTTTTTTTTAAATCAAGATGTTACACCGTCTCAAACTGGTTAGTTTATTATGAAAGTAACAAAAAAGCCAACTCATACTAGTTTAGGCGGAAAATGTGAATTTATAAGGGTATAGGGGTATCTCTGAGAACTCAGAGGTGAAAACACACATGGGTCTCGGGAAGGAACTAGCACTGACTGACCTTTAAAAGTCTGGACTGTCTGTCTCTCCACGTCTCATCCCTGCCTCTACATCTCTGCTTCATTCTTTCCTTCTCGCTCCAGAAAATTCTCTCCTACTTCTCTGTGAAAGATGCCCTGCTAACAACTGCCAGGAGTGTACCTTAAAGATCCAGGCACCCCAAGAGAATGACTCTCTTTCACTGGGTCCCACTTCAAAATTCCCAAGGCAGGGACTTTGATGGGCCCAACAAGAGTCAAGCCCCAGAGGCAGACCAATCACTGAGAGCGTGGGAGGGGCCACGCGTTTCCACGTGTTACAGAGCAGCGCTGAACTAAGGGGGTGTGGCTGCTTAGGGGAGATGGTTGTGAACGGGGCAGACCCTCAGAAGGTGTCCCACCCTCCACCCCACCTCGTCCCTCACAGCACTTATGCCAATGATGAGGGGCACTTGCTTTTGAAGTTTCCGTGGTCTAGGTCTCTGGCACAAAAAATGGCACCAAGAGCGAGCCGTGAAAGATTCATTAAATGCCTGCCTCTCTGTGAAGGAAGCGATGCCAAACCTCGTTCGTGCTCATCATTAATTCAGTACCAGGCTGGACTCTTTGGCTCAGAGCTTTCAGCTTAAAACAAATGAGCTTGGATGTACAGTCAGCCCGTGGTTGTCTGCAGGTGATCTATGATGACACCGGCTTCTCTCTGGCACACCTTCCTTTCAAAGGTATTGCCAATTAACAGATTCTACATAGCCCTCACGGCCCCTTGGAGGACATTTGGGGCTCCAGATTTGTAGTTAGCACCTTTCTTTGCTTGATTACAGTGCTATGGATATCTCTACACCCTCTGTTTACTCTGCCTGCTGAGATGCTTGCTGACAGCCAAGTGCCACCTGCCCCGCTCCAGGGAAGGTTAATGATGAGCCCTTTCATCAGGCAGAGGATAAGCTTCTACCCCTGGGGAGAAGTGGCTGGGAGGAGCCGAGCAGGGCAAGCACCAGGTGGGAAAATTGCTTCTTGGTTCCCTGCCTCTCCAGAGTCAGGTCCTTACAGAGGAGTTTTCTTTTGTTCTTAGAATGAACATAGTAGCTCACATTACTGAGCTCTTACTATGTGCCTGTTGCTTGGTTTGGTGGCCATTCTCCAAGATAGCCCCCCGTGTCCTTGCTTCCTGGTACCCATACCCTTGGGTAGTCCCGTCACATGATGAACCAGAGCTGACCCATGGGACCAACAGCATAGCACAGAAGGGACAATATGTGACTGTGGAGGGCAGCTTCTGTCTTGGCCTCTTGGATAGCTTGCTCTGGGGGAAGCCAGCCACCATGTTGTGAGGACACTCAGGCAGTCCTCTGGAAAGACCCATGTGCAGAGGAACTGAGGGCTTCCACCTACAGCCAGCACCAACTTGCCAGCCATGTGTGTGAGCCTTCTTGGAAATGGATGCTTCAGCCCTGGTGAAGCTTTCAAAAGATCCTAGCTCCCAGATTAAGTCTTCTGAGGCCCCAGACATTGTGAAACAGAGATAAGCTGTCCCAATTGTGATCCATCTGAATTGTCCCCACAAACTGTATGATAGAATAAATGATTATTGTCGTTTTAAGTCATTAAGTTTTGGGGTGGTTTGTCATATGGTAATAGACCACTAAAAAGCTCTATTTGTACGCTGCAGCATTATTTCATGTCATCACACAATAGCCTATCAGATGGATGTCAGTCATTTCACAAGTGAAGGAACTGAGGCATAGGAAGTTTTCTCACTTGCCTAGTCCACATCGCTAAATACCAGTTTGGTTGGTGTCCCGTCCATATGCCCTTAGTCCTTGCTACGTCCTTCTGCAAGTACCTGCAACTCTCCATCTGAAAGTTTTCTCTCCACCCCGACATGGGGCAGGTCAGAATTGCCAGAAGTTAATGCTTCCATGAGCAGCCCTCAGCTACTACACATATGACGTAGAGGATTAAACCCCCAGCTTCCTTACCTCGGAGGTAGGATCACTCTTAGTCGTGTTTTACAAAGTCTCCCAGATTCCTTAATGGGATAGAGCCTCAGTTGTCCATAGTGGAAATTGACTGGTAATACAGCTTTTATCTGCCACCTTTCTTTCTCTGTTTCACTCCCTACTCCCCAACTGTACTCTTGGTCACCTCCCAAATTAACTACTTGCATTCAGATCCTTGTCTCAGGGTCAGCTTCTGGAAGGACCCAGAAGACAGCTAGGAAGTGGCAGTGCTGGCTCCCAAGCTAGCTCTCTGAACCGTGACACCATTGAGCCTCACACAAGTCAAACTCCTCAGCATCAGAGATTCTAATTTTCAAATGCAAATAGACCCCACACCTAATAAGACTTTGCAATTATCTGCTGTTTGGGATTAGCCACATTTGTGATCTCTCCATTCATGTAAATTATTGAGAATTCACCAAGTAGATATGAGGCAGGGGTATATTATTCAGTGTTGGTTTGTGTTTTACTCCCTAGTATCAGATAGTCAGGCTTGTCCTTGAACTCTGGCTTCATGTTTTCAGGGCCAAAGGGATGGAGTTAGCCCGGAGAGTAGAGCTGCTGCCTCTGAGTGTCAGCCAGGGATTCTTCCCATCTTAGAGGGTTGTGAGCTGGAGCAGCCCAAAGCCCTGGAGAGCAGTGATGAGCAGTTGCCACATCAGTCAGCTGGAACAGAACTGCCTGGGCTCATTTTTCTCCTTCTCATTTGCTCTTTTGAGAGCATCAGTGCCTTTGGCAGCCTCAGCGGGGTTGACCAGAAAGCCCGAGGCTCTGAAAAAAAAGAAAAAAAAAAAAAAAATACACCTGGCTCTGGAAAAAGCCCCAAACATTGCATCTTTCTCTTCCCGCTTCCCCCAGCTGAGCTCAGGCCTCCCCTCCCTCATTCAGGAACAGTCTCTCAGATATACCACCTCTCTGCCACTGCTCTCCCTGCCAGTGAGGTGCAGAGGAGCACAGTCTTCCTGTCCATCACCTCCTCCTAATGCCACTCCCAGAGCCTCCCCAGGAGTGCCTTTGCCTTTTTCTTAAAAATGGAAAGAGGTGAGTAGAAAGGGTAGTGGCAGTGGAAGATGTGTCTGTCTAATTGACCTGTCATCTAAGTTAGTTTCTCCAGTACCATCTTCCACAGTCTCCTAGTGCCTGGAGACACGGTAATAGGTGTTTTACAGTCAAATAAGTTTGAGAAACACTGCACATGAAACCTCTTCTTGAAGGTTAACAATGCACATTAGCGTATTAAAGGCTCAGGTTTGTCCTGTAGTTAAGAATTTTAACCCAGTATTTTCCAAAAATGTATAACTGCACATTACTCCCAGTTCTAAAAACTGAAGACCTATTAATACCTGGTCAAGCGCCCACGTTCCACGAAATAGTTTAGCAATCATTATCCTAAATCTTACAATTATTGCCTGCAAGAGGATTTTCCTAATCCCCATTCATGCTGGGCTTCTTCTGTTTGTGAGATAATAAAACAGACAAGGCTGTTGTTCTCCAAGTATCTGCCAACCTTTCCAGATTGCTGAGAAGATTAATGAACATATGAGCGTTTAAGGTAGAGTCTGAAGTATCACAGATGTCTGTTATTATTACTGCTTGTAAACTCTCGACTGTAGTTTTGTCTATAAGGATTGCTAGTAAGGGAACTTCTAACAACTGTGGCAGGTTGAGTACCAGAAAGGAGGCGCTGAGGTGCAGGATGTGCCAGATGTGTATTAGGGAGTGGTCTTGGTGTCAATACCTGAGCAAAAGAGAAGGAAACAGGATTGGGCAGAGGGAGAAGTTGGGCTACAGTGCATCCCAGTGATGGTTTAAGCCAACCCCAAAGGGCATGCCAGAGCTGGGCTGGCCATTCAAAGTTGACCTTAGTTGGGGTGAGCAGGGGGAGGACTTTCCATTGATCAGTCACTGGATATCCCCACATCTGGAGGGTGACTGGGCAACTCCTGCATTGGGCTACCAGCAGTTGTGGGAGTAAATTGTTCATTCCTGAAGGGGGACCTGGGTAGCACATCATCGTGTCCACTCAGTAACCTTCCATGTGCTTCAAGGAGATTAGTGTTCCATGCCTGACCCCCTTTTAGAATTTCAGTTGGCAGTCCCATCCCTGACCCTTTATTGATTTGGAGAGTTGATTAATGTCTTGCCTTTTGGAACTGACCTTTCGGTATTGAACAGGCAAATTTGCAGAGAGACTCCAAATCAAAACCTCACCTTGATGTATGATCATTAGGGAATGCTAGATCACCCCTGTCAATGGAGCCATTTCCCTCTCTCAACTGGCTAAGGGCTTCTTGGGGTTTTTCTTCCCTCCAGTGGGAAGAATGCCCCCTTCTTTGTAGGTAGGTGTGCTGGGTACCCTGCAACTTTGTCCACTCTGTTCTGGACCTCCGTGGACTGCTACAATGGGCTCCCTTGCCATCTAGCTTCTATTTGGTTCAGCCCATGGGAAGCTCCAGTAGGAGAATGGTGGAGTGGGGGGAGCCTAGAGAGGTTGGGGTGCTTCCTCTTCTCAGCTCCCTCTGTCCCTAGCCAAGGGTGCTGCCTCTGTTCCTTTATCCCAGGCCGCATCTCCTATCAGCTTTCTCTCTTGGAGCTACTACTCTTGTTAGTTCATGTAACTCCTCCTTCCACTCCCTGTTCAGGCCTGGGTAGGCATGAAGGGAAGTCGCCTCCCTCCGCTGTTAGCTGGGATGTGCTTCATTGTTCTTTCCTGGCTTGTCTTAAACCTCCCTTTGTAAATTGTACTTTCACAAAAGTCTCCCTATTCACCCCTATTGAGGTTTTTTTTCCCTGCCAGAACCCTGACTCTCTAAATAATCCCATTAGTGTTTCTTGTACATCCCTACCTGTTGTCCAGAGATGAAGTGGCTTCAACCAGGCTCTCAGAAGACTCCTAAAAGACCAGGAACCAGAGAGGATCTGTATATCCTGGTTCTTGGAGGCAGACATTGTGGTCCCTGAAACTCAGTGCTCCAGACTTTTCTCTACTTTCTCTGTTTTATCTTGAATCATTAGCATTCCCCAACCAAACTTGAGTCTGCTCACCCATGCACGGTAAAGTCAGTCTACTGACACCAGATTGTGGTGAAGGAAAGTACAGTGTTGATTGCAGGGCACCAAGCAAGGAGAATGAACAGCTCATGCTCAGAAGACCCGAACTCCCCAATCCCTTTCAGGGAAGGGGTTTTAAAAGCAATGTGAGGGAGGGCGCTGCAGGATGCATGATCAGCTTGTGCAAAATTCTCAGATTGGCATCAAGGTGAAGTTTCAAGCACTGTCATCCTTCTGGTTTCAACCAGTCTAGGGTCTATATTCTTGTGGTCAGCAGTTTTCGTCTGGTGAGGGTCAGCTTCCTGTAAAAACAACTTAGGAATGTGGGTCAGGCCTTTCTCTATATCTTTCGGGGAACTGGGAGTTTGGTGATTCTGCAGTGTGGCGGATTTGTAGTCTAAATTGTTACCAGTTTCCCAGCCCAACAGTTATTCTTTGTTCCTACATCTTCACATTTCCTGATAGTTAACTCTTGAGTCAGCCCAGGAGGCCTCGGAGACTAAAGCAAAAGCCTTATACTTCAAAGGACAGGGACACAGGAGCTTGTACATGGTTTCATCAGGACAGTGTTTCTCAACCATTTTAAAAGGCATGATGTCCGTTAATAATCATTAAAGCTCTGCTTTACATGCATCTCCTTGGCCCTTCCATCATGTCATTCTCAACAGATGTTTGTGGAAAGAACAAATGTCTCTGAGCTCATATCCCTCACTTCCAAAATGAGGGTAATAACCCTCCTAAAAAGTTCCTGAAGTAGGTGTCATCATTACCACAATTTCACAGGGGTGGAAATTAAGGCTCAGAGAGGCTGAGGAACTTGCTCAAGGTCACAGAGCTAGGAAAGAGCAAGGTGGGAACAGTCTGGGATTCTTGATAACTGTACCACTGTCCCCTACCTTTCCAGAGGAATGCAAAGAAACCAATGCACCCTTGAAAAGTGGGGAATTGAGGTTTCTAAGGCCAGAAAGATACAGATTTTTTTTTCTTGTTAACTATCCTCTGAAAATCCACAGCAGAAGTCTGCCCTTAAGTTCCTCTAGGGTCTGGGTAGAAACATTCCCCTTCTCATTCCCATCATGGCCCCAGAAGTCCATTATCATGTGGACCCTTGGCCTGTCATTGCAGTGATTCCGAGGCCAAACCTTACCTCCCTGTAGCTTTGATTTAAATGGTGAGTCCCTGGGCTACTGAGAGGTGACAGAACATATGTGGCTTGTAATTTGAGCTACCCCACTTAAAAGGGGCACATTTCTAAACCTCTCAGAGCTTCAGTTTCCTCACTGTAACATGGGAAAAAAAATTTACTTCACAAGGTGACAGTAGAGTCAACTGAAAAAAAAAACAAACAAACAAACCAAAAAACCCAAATACAGTGTCTGGTGCAGAGGAGCTGCTCAGTGTATATTGAATTCCATCCACCCACCTCCCAGGAGATCCCCACTGCTTCCCAGGGGTCAGCAAAGGCATCACCATCCTGGGTGGGGTACCGGGAGGGAAGCGGTGTCCTGCTGCTGATTTATAACCTGGCTGTGCATGTTGCATTACATATCAGCTAAGGTGTGGAAGGCAGCTGTGTCAGGCCCTGTTCCCTGGGGCACATTCCAGCAGGTCAGGACGCTGTCAGCAGAGCTTCAGGAATCCAAGTGCACAGTTCCACAGCATCCTGTCAAACCTGACAGCCACCATCTGATGCAAATTACCTCCAGAGCCACAAGAACGAAACCATTCACAGGAAGTCATTCTGCAAGGGAGTCAGAAATGGAAATGATAGGGAGGAGAAAAGCCCAGCCTTTGGGGGGATTTAATACAACGAATGCCAAGCATTTCCTGGTTCACAAGCATTTCCTTGTCAGGCTCCGTGGGTGGAGGTGGAGGGGTCTAGAAATTGTTTAGTTACAAATGATGATATCCTGCGAACATTGGCTGCTTGTAAGGCAATACGAGACCACCAGACTTATGAGGAGGTGGGAAGCAGGCACCTCTGAGAACAAAAGTCTACAGAGTCTTAACATTTGCTGTTAAAGTAACTAAACTTCCAACTTTCTCATCTCTGTTTCTTGGTTCAAAGAGAGAGAAATATTTGAATGGCACGAAGCCAGGCAATGTTCACTCCTGGTCTAGTCAGGGGTGGGCTTACATAGGTCCACTGTGACCACAGGATCTTCCTTCTCCTGAGACTGAAGGAAGCCAACTCTCAGAGAAGGATGTAGATGAACTGGCCAGAATTTCAAGACCTGTCTACAACAATAAGCAAATTCTTCAGCCTTTCCCATTTACATCTGGCTCCTTTTCTGTTTCAAGTTTGTGAAGTACTTCACAACTTGCAAGGAGTTTTTTAGAAACTCTTTTAGTTTCCTGACTGTGCCAAGTTCAGTCCTGCCTTGGGGCTTTTGAACATTATGCCCCCTCTGCCTGGAAAGCCCCTTTTAGCCCTTGACCCCCTTTTTGGCCAGGTTTCCCTCTTCATCTTCGCATCTCAATGTCATATCTTCAGTCAAGTCTTCACAGACCCTCCACTAGCTCACCCACACTCATCAGTGTCACCCTCTGGTGTTATTTTATGCTTCTCCTTCACGGAGTTCATGGCAAATGGAATGGCCAAGTCATTTGTGGAATTATTTAACATCTGTCCCTTTGACTAAACCTAACCTCTGCAAGGGCAAGGGTTGAGTCTTCTCATTCACCACTTTATCTCCGCTGTCCATCAAATTGCCCAGAACAGGTAGGAGCTTGCTATGTGTTTTGGTTGTTGTTCTGCTGAGTTCATTAATCCTCCAGATAACCTTCATCTTTAGTATCTTCATCTTCCCGGTAAAGATATAGGCTCACAGACTGCAAGTGACAAGCCTGAAGCCGCACAGCTGGGAAGCTGCAGGGCCAGGCAGGGCATCTATTAGACACGGAAGCCTGCACCCTTTCACTACCCGATGCTGCCTCTTGGATAGACCCGCGGCACCTCATTTCCAGATCCGAATCCCCACGAGTGGTCAGGATGTCCACACACGCATGTGACATTTTTGCTCAGGATTCCAAGGCCCTTAGGAGCGAAGGTTCTCAGTCTCAATCTGTTAACTTGCAGACTGGTTCCAGGCACCCCAAACCCAGGCACCTAGGGGGTGTTAAAAGCCCAAAGGGCCAGTCCCATTTCCAAGGATTTTACTCGGTAGGGGTGGGTGAGGCTCCAGGTCCTTTCATTTTGACAGGCACCCCCAGGTGATTCTGATGCATAGCCAAAACCAGTGCCCTAGGGAATGTGGTACCTGGCTGATTTTTCCGTTTCTTTTTTTTTTTTCTTTCTCTGTTTTGATGACCGACCTTTTTTTTTTTTTTTTTTAATTTTTATTTATTTATTTTTGGCTGTGTGGGGTCTTTGTTTCTGTGCGAGGGCTTTCTCCAGCTGCGGCAAGCTGGGGCCACTCTTCATCGCTGTGCGCGGACCTCTCACTATCGCGGCCTCTCCCGCTGTGGAGCACAGGCTCCAGACGCGCAGGCTCAGCAATTGTGGCTCACGGGCCCAGTTGCTCCGTGGCATGTGGGATCTTCCCAGACCAGGGCTCGAACCCGTGTCCCCTGCATTGGCAGGCAGACTCTCAACCACTGCGCCACCAGGGAAGCCCGATGACCGACCTTTTTATTCCAAGGGAAATGCGTACTTCTCCAGGAAGACAGCAGGAGGGTGTCAATTGTTTGAGTTGCTGGGATGAGAACAGGTTCTTCCTCACTTGCTTTGGCTGCCTGCTCCTACGGTACCTCAGAACAGGTGGACCTCACAAGGAGACTTATGGGCTCCAGCACCAGCTTGTAAATAAGTCATACGGCACAGCTGGGTCTCTGGCCTCATAAATATTGACCAGCTGTGATTAAACCATCCACTCCGTCACCTTATACAGTGCGAAAGCCCCTTTATTAGGGTATTAAATAACCATGAGGCCATGCCTGTTCTGTACAACCACGTTCCTCGTGAAGTACAAGGCTCCAGCCAGGTGACATTGAGCCAGGCAGGTAAAAGAGAACCATCGGTTCCATTAAACACGTTATTCACTGAGCGCTGGCTACATGCCAGCCATTAAGCTAGGTGTTGACGTACTACGGTGAAAACGAGATGTTTTAATTAGTCAGAAAATATATTAAAAATAAATGCACCTCTCTAAAACTACCAGAAATGAAGTCAGAAAAGGGTGTGGAAGAGAAGGATAAGCCTTCATTGGAAGATGCTGGGTGTATTCATTTCCCAGGTGCAGAAATTCGTGACGACTGCTTAAATGGGAACAAGCAGAGTGTGATCTAGAAAAGGAGTCAGCCCCCATCACTTGCAGAGACTCAAAGATGGGTAGAGGAGAAATTTCCGCTAGCTTTCTAGTGGAAAAAAGAGAAGCCTTCACATATGTCCTGACTGGAGGCTAGTGGCATAGGCAAGCTATTGATGGGTTAATTAGAAACGGGGCATCCTATGTGATCGGTTAGGGTACATATTTGACTTTCTCTGGTTTGTTTTTCTAAGTTGGAAGCAGGGGCACAAATTAGGGACGCTGCCACTTATTAATCAGGTCCTGGTCATTTGGGGCCAATTGTTAACACGAGGTTTTTTTGGCTTCCCGGACTAGTTGCTACAGCTAAGAGTCAGACCTTCTGGATTAGTTCCTGTGGATGGTAGGTTGGCTTCCTGGCCTGCTTGCTTCAGGCTGTGGGTCAGAGTTCTACTTGAATATAATAGTCTGGTCATTGTCCTTTTGTATTAAGTCTCTCCTAGGGCCGCCATAGCAAAGTACCAAAAGCTCGGTGCCTTAAAAGCACAGAAATGTGTACTCTCACAGTTCTGGAGACTAAGATCCAAAATCAACGTGTCAGCAAGAGCCTCTCAGTTAGCTTTTGGTTGTTGCCAGCAATCCTTCGTGCTCCTTGGCTTGCAGCTGTGAGACTTCAGTCTCTGTCCCCATGGTCCCATGGCCATCTTGCCTCTGTGCATCTGTGTCTTCACTTGGCATTCTTCTCCGTGTATCTGTCTCTGTGTCTCCTCCTCTTCTTAAAGGGACATCAGTCATATTGGATTACGAAGCCACCCTAGTCTCGTCTGACCTCTTCTTAACTTGATTGTATCTACAAAGACCCTATTTCCAAATAAGGTCCATTTACAAGTATTAGGGGTTAGAACTTCAACATCTATTTTGGGGGAAACAAGTCAACCCATAATATAGGGGATACAGGAAATAATACAGGGTTGTAAATGCTGTGATGGGAGGTGAGGGAAGACCTTGGGAGTACCATGAAGAAGGGCTTGACCTGAGTTTAAAGGAACCTAATAGGCTTCCTGGAGAAGATGACATCAAAGCAGAGACCCCATGGATGGGTAGACATTAGCTCAGCAAAATGAGTCCCAAGTAGAGGAACAGCATATACGCAGACCAGGAGGCAGGAAAGAGCGTGGCATCTTTATGAAATTATAGGTGGTTCAGCCTGGCTGGAGCATAAAGAATGAGAGGATAATGGTGAGAGAGGAGCTTGATGATGGAGAAATGAGACTGTACAAATTGCAAGTTTCTTGAACACCAGGGAAACAAGAGGAGTACACCAAATAATCTTTATTTGTAGGAACCTTTTTCTTTAGCTGAAATATCTAAGATTCATCATTTATATGTACAGTGCATACTGCTAAGCTTGGTGATCTAAAAAGAAGGACCTGGGTGGCAAGCTTCTAGAACTGATATAAAATGAGAGGGTGATTGTTCAGTTCATTTTTGTGTACCTACTACACACTGGCCATATAGCAGGAAGCAGAAATCCACATTGCACCTGCCCTGTAGTCTGTTATAATCTAATGTGGGGGAAAGACATTAATCAAGTAATTCCTGAATAAAAGTTTGATTACAGATTTACATAGGGAAATATCTGTAAGATTAGATACTAAGGATTTTTCCCTTTAAAAAAAATTCACAGTGGTTTAAACACATTAACAGGTTTTTTTTTTTCTCCCATAAATAAAATCCAGAGGTACCTGGTATAGTCTCTCTCTAGTCATCAGGGACACAACCCCTTTCTGTCCTTCTGGTCTACAACCCTCACCATAGCATCTCATGGTCCAAGCTGGCTGCAGAAGCTCCAGCCATCAGGTTCACATTCCAGGAAGGATGAAGAACAAAAGGACATAACCCTCTAAAGGGCTTTCCTCGAAGTATCAAATAACCAAGTTCTGTTTACATATCTTCCATCAGAACCCAGTCACATGGCCACATATCCAGAAAGCCTGGAAAATACAGACTTTTAGTTGGAGTCATTGTCACCCCAACATAAAATCACAGTTCTGGAACCAAGGAAAAAGGCAGAAAGGATATCAGGTGGGCAGCCAGCTGTCTCTACCACATGGGCTATGAAGCAAAGAAACATCATTCTATGAGAAAGTGATGCTGATGTTGAGAGATGCAGGATTAGGGGGCATTAACCAGGTTAAAGGGGGAGGGAATGTGGGGCTCCCCATAAACCAAACAAGGGCTATTGTATTTGGACCACAAATGGGAGGATCAAGTTCTGGGAGCTAGAAAAGGAGAGGTAGGCAGAGGCCTAATGATGTAGGGCCTTGTTAAAGATTTAGGCCTTGGGCTTCCCTGGTGGCGCAGTGGTTGAGAATCTGCCTGCCAATGCAGGGGACACGGGTTCGAGCCCTGGTCTGGGAAGATCCCACATGCCGCGGAGCAACTAGGCCCGTGAGCCACAATTACTGAGCCTGCGCGTCTGGAGCCTGTGCTCCGCAACAAGAGAGGCTGCGATAGTGAGAGGCCTGCGCACCGCGATGAAGAGTGGTCCCCACTTGCCACAACTAGAGAAAGCCCTCGCACAGAAACGAAGACCCAACACAGCCATAAATAAATAAAAAATAAATAAATAAATAAATAAATAAAAAGAAAAAGATTTAGGCCTTTATCCTAGCATCCTGGAGCTTCTAAAATGTTTTCAGCCGGGAATGGGGTTGCCCGATCAAATACATGTGTTTTGAGCATGTATGTTGTACATGGTGCCAGGTGCTGGTGATCCAGAAGTGTGGCATCATTGTGCTGGTGGAGTCTCGTTTTACAGGAGGGCAGCCTCATCCTGGGTTAGAACTTACAGATCCATGTACCCAGCTGTGTGCAGGCAAGTATGGGTGTCAGGGAAGTGTTCACAGCAGAAACGACTCTTGAGGGTTAAGTATGGTTTCAGCAGGATAAACGGGAGGCCAAGGGCATTGCAGTCAGAGTTGAGACAAAGGCTGGAAGTGTCCAGTGTGGAGGATCTGCCGATAAGGCTTATTCCCGGAGGCAAGTCAGGAGATGACACTTAAGGCTGGGCAGGGGTCAGATCATCAAAGGCCTTACGTATCGGCCTAAGGAGCTGACTGCTGGGGGGTCATGGAAACGTGTTCCGTCAGGGGATGACACTACACGAGCTGAGGTCTCGAACATCAGTTCTGGCATCGGCATGCTGGAACGCAGCAGGCATAATTGCATAGTTTCTTTTTTTTATTTTTTTTTTTTTACAGAATTGGAAATTGATTTTAGTCTTTTTTTTTTAATGTGTTGCTATTTTTTTATTTTATTTTATTTATTTATTTATTTATTTATGGCTGTGTTGGGTCTTTGTTTCTGTGCAAGGGCTTTCTCTAGTTGCGGCAAGCGGGGGCCACTCTTCATCGCGGTGCGCGGGCCTCTCACTATCGCGGCCTCTCTTGTTACGGAGCACAAGCCTCCAGACGCGCAGGCTCAGTAATTGTGGCTCACGGGCCTAGCTGCTCTGCGGCATGTGGGATCTTCCCAGACCAGGGCTCGAACCCGTGTCCCCTGCATTGGCAGGCAGATTCTCAACCACTGCACCACCAGGGAAGCCCTGCATAGTTTCTTAAGGAGGAAACTCCTTTTTATGCACTTGAACTTCTGTCTGTTGGGATCGTGACTAGTTTTATCACTGTAGGCAGGTACCTACTCTACTCCTCCTCCACCCTGTGAAATAGTAAAATTCAAGTCTGCAGTCCTGTATCTGACTTTCCGAAGTCCAGAAAACTCTGGAAACTGAACTTTTTTTTTTTTTTTTTTGGTAACTCCTTTGAGGGCCAGACTTGAACCTGACGTAAACTTCCTGAGTTGACCTCATCTGGTATGAGGTGATTAATGGTCTGTTTAGCCCACTTAGTGTGAATATTTACGTGTTTCTATGTAGAAATATTAATGGCTTTGATGACAGGTGTTAAATAATAGATGGAATATAAGTAATATAGTATTTCTAACATCAAAAAATTCAGAATCCTACCATACAACTGGCACAAGAGTTTTAGATAAGGGATTGTATATAGTCCCTGTGTACAAGCAAGAACACTGCAGGAAAATTTGCTCTAACTAGGGGGTTGCACTTAGAGATTGTTTTAGCAGATGAAAGGAAAATCTGCTAGATGCAGGAGACACTGAACTATGGAACCCATATTTCATTGGGTCATAGAAGCTATAAAATCAATAGGCTCAAAGAGAGTTTTCCTACCTTTATGGATGATAAATCAATAGGGGTTAATGAGGAAGGCTTGTGGCTACCCAGGACAGATCCATTCATTATGTGAAGTTAACGGCATGGCGAACAACTAGCATCTACTTCCACAAGGCCAATGGCATTATTGTTATTAATAATAACAATTTATATGTATGAATACTTGAGAGTGTATCAAGTGTTTTTGGAAATGCTTTTTCCTTTCATTCTTGTAAACCATGATGGATAGATATATTGGCATTTCCCAGTCTACAGCCAAGGACCACAAGCTCAGAGGAGGTAGGTGACTCGTTCAAGGTCATTCAGGCAACATTTACACACAGGGCCCAGACTAAGTCCTTGTGATTCTGAAATCTGTGGTCTTAAGTTCACCAAGCAATAACATTCTTAGCTGAAGGGTGACAACCTTAAAAAAAATAATTAGAAGGTCTGTCTTCTCCCAGGGGCCAGCCCAGTAGATGTCATCTCACAAGCCCACTCCAACTCAGTGGTTGTAGGTGAAAGATACAGTCAGTTGCAGATTTCGAGGCTGATTGTAGATCTCATGAGGACTGTGAATTCCATGAGAGGTGAAAAACACAGGGATCTTTTTTAAAAACACAGATCCCTGGGCTGCATTCCCTAAGGACTCTGGTTTGGTAGATCGGGAGCCACGCTTGGGAATCTGTGTTGTTTAAACTTAGTAATGAAAATATCCAAATAGTCAAGAGTAAGGAGGACAGTGACCCTCCCCCCGCCACTCCCCACCACCTACAGCATTTTCTTGTGTTTTTGTTTCCTCTCTCGGATGCAAGATCTGCTCCATTCGCCCCTCCAGGCTTCAGAAAGGGTGAATTCAACAGCTGTGTTCACAGGGTTCCCTTGCCCTTTGGCTCCCAGTATGTTCTAGCAGGGACAAGAAAGTCAGAGGAGAGCAAGATTGGCCTGTGCATTTTCCTGGCTGCCTCCTGACAGGTTGACAATGACTGTGTTCCTCCCCTCCAGTTACCGCTCATGGCAGCCAGCCTTCTCTGACCCCGCACCTCTGTCTACAGGTCCTTAAGCATTCCTGTCCTTTGCCACTTCAAGCCAGGAAGTTTTCCTATCATTGCTTGCTCCATCCCTTAGTGATTTCCCTAGACCTTGCCCACATCCTTATCAACAGTAAATGCTCCCCAATGACCTTCCTTGCATGTGCCACTACAGTAAGTCCCCTATATACGAACCTTCAAGTTGCAAACTTTCAAAGATGTGAACATGAGTTCCGTCAGCCTCAGGCATGAGTGAAATTGCAGCTTGCCCTCCGTCTCCTATTGCTGACGACCCTTCAGCTCTACCATCTCCCACCTCCTCTCCCTTCTCCAGTCAGTAACTCTTCTTGCCTGTTCACTCGATGCCAACACCTGTATGCCAGCTGTTGTACTGTACTATGATACTTTTCAAGGTACTGTAGTGTAAGATTAAAAATGTTTTCTTTATTTTTTGTTTTTTATGTATTATTTGTGTGAAAAGTATTATAAACCTATTACGGTACAGTACCATATAGCCAACTGTGTTACTTGGGTGCCTAGACTAACACTGTTGGATTTACAAACAAATTGGTTTTACGAACACGCTGTCGGAACGGAACTCATTCATATGTAGGGGACTTACTGTATTTCCTGTGGAGACCCTGCCTGATAGATACCAACCCCTCTTTTTATTTATGCCTGAATATTCTCAAGCAAATCACTATGCATCTCAAACACCACTATCATACTCAGCAAAACAGTAACTCCCTAATATCGTCTACTAGCAGGCATCTGTATGTTCTAAACGCCCCATTAGTGTCTCTCATCAGTTAGGTTTGGAAATCACTAGCGTAGCTCACTTTGGAGGGGTCTTTCCAACTCAAATAATCTTCCTCTTGCCTGTGCAAAGAATATTCCAGTTTATAGAGTTTGAGTCAGTCTCCACCTGGTGGCAGGAAATCTTGCCTGGACTGTGGGCTGGTAAATTAGAACCTGGTCCTCAGTGAGGTGACATTGCCATGGAAACTGCTTTAGAACATTTAGGACGTGGTTTGTGCACCTAGATGTATCTATACCAATAGATCGGCAGAAAAATCAGTTGGATGCTGAACCAAAGAGTCTACTCAAGTGCATATCTTCTTTTTTTTTTTTTTTTTAATTTTTATTTATTTATTTATTTATTTTTGGCTGTGTTGGGTCTTCATTTCCATGCAAGGGCTTTCTCCAGTTGCGGCAAGCGGGGGCCACTCTTCATCGCAGTGCGCGGGCCTCTCACTATTGCGGCCTCTCCTGTTGCGGAGCACAGGCTCCAGACGCGCAGGCTCAGTAGTTGTGGCTCATGGGCCTAGTTGCTCCGCGGCATGTGGGATCTTCCCAGGCCAGGGCTCGAACCCGTGTCCCCTGCATTGGCAGGCAGATTCTCAACCACTGCACCACCAGGGAAGCCCGAGTGCATATCTTCTTTCCTCTGGGGATGGGGTGGCCGACCATAGGAACAAAAAGACAAGTGATTATTCTACCCGAGCCCGGGAGCATGCCCTCTCCCAAGTCTCTCAAAAGAAATCTCTCCCAATACTTATCATAGGGAGTCATGTACCTTTCCTGAGTCTTACCGTAGACCAAACTTGTAATTACATGTTTTAGTCTTTGAACGTTGGATTGACTTTTTCAGGTTTAAGATCAAAAACATCCATGAACCACTCCTTGGGCCCTCTCCCAGAAAGAGGCAAGCTGTGGAATCTGGCCAGTTGGAAAGGCAGCGGGTTGGCAAGATGGGACGTCTGAACCCAGCACTGCACCTAAGTGCCTGTGTGTGTGCGCAGGTTACTGCCTGTCGCTGGGACAAAGCTGCACCTCTGCCCTTATTCTTGGGACTTCAGTCTCAGTGAGTTTGAAGAAACCGTTTCATCCTCACTGTACTAAATTCCAATCCTGAATGAAGAGCTTGTCCAGCAAAATTCCACACAAACTTAGAGCCGCAGAAGTTGGCTGGCGATCAAAGCGCCTCGTTTTTTTAAAGACAGTCACCTGGGGCATCCGACTGGGTATTTGGTGGGTTGGTTCCAGGCAATGATTTCCATGTTGGCTTCTACATGAAAGAACTTTCCACTGAGGCAGATGATTTATATTATTCTAGTTTTCAAAGCAAACCCTTCAGTGACAAGGCTGCTACAACATAACCTTCAAAGGCTTCACTGGTCACCCAGCTGCCCCACCGTGCACTTACCAGTAAAGAGCAACCTGGGATGTACGTAGATACAGATTTTTGCACGTGGGCACTTGAGCAAGGAAATCAGGCAGGACTCGAGCTGTAGAGAGCATTTTGGTGGAAGGAGAAAGGATCACCTATCGATTAAAAGCCCACCTGGCTGTTACCTTCCCCATCCTTAGTTCTTTTTTCTTTTTTTTTCAGTTTTAATGTTTTTTTTATTGAAGTATAGTTGATTTACAATGCTGTGTTAATTTCTGCTGTACAGCAAAGTCAGTTATGTATATATACACACATTCTTTGTTTTCATATTCTTCTCCATTATGGTTTATCATAGGATATTGAATATAGTTCTCTGTGCTATAGAGTAGAACCTTGTTGGTTATTCGTCCCCTTAGTTCTTGATCAGCAGCTTTGCTTTCTCCCGTCACTTCTCCCTGAGCCGCCACTGGTTACTTGAGCTGATGAACAGTAGCAGACTTGGGAGACAGGAAAGCTTTGTGCCAAGACCTGCAGTTCTGCGAGAGATCTCGTCCTTCTGACCTGTGCACACAGGATCCTTTCCCTTTCACATGATGTGCAGAAGGCCATGTAGCAACAGTTCTTTCAGGAGTCCCCCTCCTGCAGAAGCAGGGACTGAGCCAGCTGCCTGCTCCAGGCTGATGGCTAGGGGGAGCTTACACAGTGTGGATTCCAGACGTCACAGCCAGAGATCCTGGAGCCTGGCGGAGCCTAGGGAATCTGCATTTTTAATAACTCCCTCTCCTGTGACCAGCAGTTGCAGAAAACCAGCTTGAGGCCTTCCGTCCTCACCTGGTGATCTGCCTTCCGTTCAGAAGTGAGGCATGTGTCTGTGACGAGAAGCCTCTGCATTTGCTGAGCAGGTCAAAATGATTTACAAGGAGGAAGTTGGTTTTATACCCTTAGATTGTGCCATCGAGGCATCAGACATCTGGCTCAATTAGGAAAAGTGATTGCTTTACTTTAAGGTAACAGAAGGCCCCCATTAAAATGCAAACTAATGAGCCATTAGTGGTGCTCGCAGTCCCGAGGATGTAGTCAGAAGCAGGGAGGGGCAAACACCTCACGGTCAGGGATGCTGTCTCTGCCGGGTTGGAGTCTTGGCTCCGCCACTTAACTGGCTGTGAGATGCTCAGGCGAGTTATCTAACTTGGGTTGTTCATCTGTAAAATGGGGATAATAATAACAACCTCACAGGGATGGTGTGAGGATTTTTTTTTTTTTTGAAAGATGGTGCATGTCAAGCAATTAGCTCTGTCTGTATCCCAGGCAATGACCTGGGTAAATGATATCTGTTCTTCTTGTTGTTGGGTATTGGCAGAGGAGATCCAGGTAACAGAGGATTTATTAATAAATATGTTAGTAGATCCTCCATAGCCCGGCTCCCTACCCACCTGTCAATCCATCCTTCACACAGCCCCACGAGACAGCTCCCTGAATTCACATCTCATCCTGCTCCACCCACCTTACTGTTCTATTGCCTTCATATTAAAATCCTACAAGGTCGTACATGCTTTCGTCTCTGATCACCTGTTTAGCTCACCAGTCAGAACCTCTGAAATTGAATATTCCAGTGTCATTTCCAAACCTCTCAACTCTCTGCCACCTTTTTTCCTTCTTTCCTTCTTTCCTCTGCCTGAAGTCCTCATCCCAGCCCTTTCCTCTTCTGGGTTACTCGACTTACTCCTACTCATCCTTAAAAACCGTCCAGAGGTTGCCTTCCTTGACCTTGACCTCCCCGTTCACCCGGGCTGGGAGAGTGCCCTCTGAAGTGCCCCTGGGAGTCCTGTCTCTTGGTGTGCTCGCCTTACATTGAGGCTGCGCGTCAATCCCAGCTCTACAGCAGGGGTTCACACTTTCCTGCCCGTTAGAATCACCTGGAATCTCTTTACAGTCCCAGTGCCTTGGCCTCGCCTCCGACCAGTGAAATCGCAACAGGACTTCTTAAAACTCTCCAGGTGATTCCAGTGTGCAGAGCTGGAATCTGGGCTTGGAAAGCAGAGCTCCAGATCTGAGCCCCTTAAAGAGTATGAAAAGTGTGTGCAGAAATGCCGACCTACGACGCTTAGCACGGTGACTCCCTCACGGTGATCTCCAATAGACATCTCAGTACGTGTTGGAAGCAGGGTGATTGTCGTCAGGAACTTCCAGAGCTGTGTCGCCGTGTGGGAGAACAGGCTCTGCAGGCGTGCTGGGAAGGGAGACTCTGAGAGGTTGAGGGGACCAGGGAAGGCGTGGAGATCAGAGTGGGAGGCTGCAGTGTGAGGGTGGAGAACACACTGCGGCCAGTGCCAGAGGTCTGCCCGGGGCCGTCCTGGGGGGTGAAAGGCAGGGGAGCATGAATCCACTTGGCTGTAACCCCATCCAGTTCATTCAGACACACTTGAACCTCGCCAGCCAGGAGCGCTTCAGAAGGAAACGTGTCGTATGTGACTGGTGGCTCTGACAGGCTTTGAGGCTCTGCTTCTGCTCTCCCAGAGAGGGCAGGAGGGTCTTCAAGTCCTGGTGGCTGGAGACTGTTCCCAGAGCCCGCTTTCCTGGCCACACCCTCTAGACTTTCTTCTCCACCGTGGGAGGTGGCAAGTGAGTTCTGTGCCCACAAGGACATCCAAGGCCTCCAAGAGCCCTGCCTGTCAGTCCTCCTCAAACTGGCTTTCTTCTCGAGGCCTTAATCATGGAATCTACTTTCTTGGCAAGAAAATCTGAAAATTAACCGAGAAATCAACCGACCTATTTTCCTATTGGCCTAGCCCAGAAGAATACGCTATTTTATCCCTCTCCTTCTCTGAAGAGGACAAGCGTGTTTTTGTGACATGGAACCTCAGGTTTCCCTTGTTCCAGGGGATTGGTTAAAAAGCAAAACAAACAAACAAAAACTCCTTCAGAGGTGGTGAGCTAGGCTTTAGTTGGCAAAGGGCTGGGCTAGCTCAATGGGGAACATCTGAGGGGTGTGGGGAGTTTGGCTTTTCTGAGTCAGGGGAACTGGGGGTGTAGGTTCAGTGAGCTGTGAGCATCTCTGCCTGGTCCCCCACTGGAGCCCTGGGAGGGGCAGGAACCCTGCTGGATGCACTGGGGTCGGGGATGGGGGTGAAGGGCAAATGCTCTCCCCATCCCCACCCGAGCACTTTATTCACCAGTGGTGGCTTTTGAACCTTTTGAATCATTTTAGATGTTCAGTTGGTTGATTTTAAGATAATGGAGAAAAGACCCTGGAGGGGGATGTGGGGTGGGGAAATCTTTAATTCTATTTTGTGCGTATCTATTAGATACTCTGGGGGAGAGATGAAGTGACTACAGTTGGCGACCCTTGCTTTATGCTTACGGTGTAGGTGCTTTCCATATACAGTCGTCCCTCGGTGTCTGTGGGCGATTGGTTCCAGGAGCCCCGTGGGTACCAAAATCCACAGATGCTCAAGTCCTTTATATAATAAGGCATAGCATTTGCATATAACCTATGCACATCCTCCCTTTAAATCATCTCTAAATTACTTATAATACCAAATACCATGTAAATGATATCTAAATAATTTCCTGTGTGTGGCAAATTCAAGTTTTGCTTTTTGGAACACCCGGGAATTTTCTTTTCAAGTATTTTCCATCCACCATTGGTTGAATCTGTGAATGCAGAACCCATGGATCTGGTGGGTTCACTGTATTAAGTCATTTCATCCTCACTAGAGTCCTATGAAGTCAGTGCTTCTCGCTCCTTTTCAAATTTAAGGAAACTGAAGCACAGAAAGGTTAAATACGTGTTCAAGGTAGCATAACTAATAAAAGGCAAGTCACCATTTGGTTGTATAATCCTGGAGACTTTTCTTTTCTTTTTTCCTTTTTTTTTTTTTTTTTTTTGGTGGTAGTAGTGGTAGAGCCATGGGGGTGGGAGGGATGCTATTTAGAGCCATTGGTCCAGATAATATTCTCTGGAGAAAGGCTATGGATTGAGGAAAGGAAAGGGTCTGGAGCAAGCCTTAGGGACTCCCCAGTTTAGAAATGAGAATATAGAGGGGTAGGGGCTAGCCACGGGAACTTGAGGAGGGACAGTCAGTACAGGAGAAGGAAATCCCAGGCAGCATGGTGTTGTGGGTGTGAAGAATAGCATGTGTGTCCAAGAGGAGAGAGTGGCCAGTTGTGTCTGAAGCTTCCAGACTGCTCAGTAAGATGAGGCCTGAGGAGAGATTGGGTGTCAAGGAGGACATTGTGTCCTTGACAGGAGCAGCTTCAGAGGAGGAGAAGGGGACACAGACCAGTTGGGGCGAGTAGGCGGTGAGGAAATAGTGTCAGGGAGGTGACTCCCTTCCAAAGAAGACCCAGTGACTGGGCTGTGAGGGTCCCACATCGCCTGACATTCTCACCAACCCTCTCCACACAGCAACTTAATTTTTTTCCCATAGAGGCTGTAGAGCATCTTCTTTGGCCCACAAAGAGGGTTGTGTCCCACTGGGTCAATGACCGTGATACAACGCAAAAAAAAACCAAGGAAGTGAAAGCAGGAAGTGAAGTATAAAAAATAATAATAATAAAATGACAAGAACAGGATTGACACACAGCAAAGATCAATGAAGCCACAACTGTCTGGGAAAATGTATCTACTGGTGAATGTGAGTCTTCAAGGAATCAGTCAGCAGCTCTTGAAAAATTGTATCTCCTGTAAAAGTGTCATCGAGCTTTCACAGTGTCACAATGCAGGTGCCGATGGCTAGGCACAGAATGGATGGCCCATTAATACTCATTGATGGTTTTATTGATTGTTGTGTCCAGTAAAATTAGCCCCAAAGATCCTCAATCAGTACAGCACAGGGAGGTGGTGAAGCCAGTGTATCCAGGACAGAGGATGGAGGGCCAGGCTTGGTCCTGAGGGTCACTGGCTCGCTGTATGGCCTGGATGTACCCTTGGACTCCTCAGAGGCTCAGTTTCTTTGCCTATAAGATGGGAAGATAATAGTTCAGTGTTTCCCAAAGTGATTTCCAGCAAACTTTAGTTCTTTGGAATGTTAGTGGGTTTTTGTTTTGTTTTGTTTTGGGTTTTTTGGGTTTTTTCAACCAAAAGTGTTTAAGCGGTCATATTTGGGCAATACTGATTTTAAACAACTTAAGATTCTCAGAGCCTGTGGTATCTGGGCATTGTGAATTGCTAAGAAGCAGGATACTATAGTATATACTTATTTATTCATTTGATCTACATTATTAAGCAGAGCCTATGCCAGGCACTGTTCTAGGTGCTGGAGACATAGCAGTGAACAAAAGACCTAAGTTCTTCTGCCAAAGTGTTTGCATCCTAGTGAGGGAACACAGAGATAATCAATCAATCAACAAAGATAGGTAATATGGTAAATGGTGTTAAATCCTATACAAAAAAAAACCCCAACCCCCCCCCCCCACAGAAGACTAATGGAGTATAGGGGATGGAAGGCAGTACTATCTTATACAGAGAGAAGATAGGACTTTCCTCCTTGATGAGGGGTTGTTTCAAGCAGAGACGTGAAGGAAATAAAGGAGGGGAGTATAGCCAATGAGGGAAGAGAAGTGATGGGAACTAGCCAAAGGTCAAGTCCAACCTCGACATAGGAGCCTTCCCTCTTCATATCTACACAGCCTCTGAGTTTGGATAACCAGAGTTCAGATGACAAGTCCTAACTTCTTTAGAGGTATATTGTGTCTTCCAAACTCATCTCATCAGCAGGTAACCACCTTCTCCTCTACCACTTCCCCCTCCCCTCCCTCCTCCTTATTATTATTATTTGATGTGATTCTCAAGACTATGTCCCCCGGGAATAGATCATTTGGAAGTACAACACTAATGATATGACATGGGATGACACGGTATAATATTCTAAACTGGCCAAGGGGGAAAAATGAAAAGTATAAATTATAAAATCCTTTTAGAGAAATATTATTTTACTGCTTTTTTAAAAGACCAGATTGTGGTTTATTTAGGAATGAGTTCTCAAAGTCAGAAGATCATGGGCTAGCAGCAGTTGACTGTGTAATGTTGGGCAATTAGCTGGATTCTCCGTACCTTGGCTTCCTCATCTGCAAAACAGGAATGACGATGTTTCCTACCTCCATGGCCAACGCAGGGATTAATCGATATAATACAGATAAAGTGCTTAGTGCAGTGCCAGGCGTACAGTAAGTGCTCAGAAAATGTTACCTGCTGTGATAATCAATGTTGAATAACTGAAGGAAGCTCCTGAGTGGTGCTGACCAAAGAACCCCCTTTATACATGGAAAAGGAGGACGCAAGAGAACATCGAATGCCGGGATTCCTGAGTGCTTTCAGAGGGCTGGGTGCTGTGCTTCACGCCTGTACTGTATTTTCCACATTCTTTGGTTGCCCTTCCGGCTGCCTCCAGAGCACCTGTTCCTCTGCTCTCACAGCCTGTAGCAGCCACGTTCCTTGCCACGTTCCACGCCCGTTACTTGTAGGGGTGGGGCTGGCCATCCAATCAGACTGAAGCTCAAGACCCAGCAGGACGGCTGGGAAAAAGGAAGCCATCTTGTTCCCCACACGTGGAAGGGAAACCATGAAGCCCAGGCCCTGCACGGTGTCATCTCTCTACAGTGAAGGCAGCCAGCCTGGGCACGAGGCCAGCACCCAGAGGAAGGCAGAGCCAAGAGAATCCCTGAGAAACGAAGCCCTGCCCTGTCTCCCCACCTACATCTGGATCAGTTCAATCCTGAAATCCCCCCCACTGTGGACTTTCCAGGTCCAGGAATCAATAAATTGCTTTATTTTAAAGCCACAATAAATTGCTTTATTTTAAAGCCATGGTAAACTGGATTTGTTTGTGACTTTACAGCCCAAAGCATCTTAATTGATACCTATAACTTATCTCATCAGATCTCCATGACAACCCTGTTATAAGATGCTTTTATTCCCATTTTACAAATGGAGACACAGGATGGCTGACCTGCTGTTGACTGTTGAGGAACAAAATCTGGTAGAGTAGACTTGGGGTTCAAAGATGTGGGTTCCCATCTTAGGTCCATTGTGTATTGGTTGTTTCCTCATCTGTAAAGTAAATATAGTTCTTATTTTAAAGATATTTTTTCCCAAGGTTGACATGGGGAACTAAATCCAGTAAGATTCCTTAGGAGGAAGCTCTTTGCAACTGTAAAGTGCTGTACAAATGTTTGCTATTCCTATGCCTGGGGCCCACAGCTCCAACCTAGAAGTTCAAGGTCTTTGTATTGGCATGTTGCTGGCTTAATGGGCCCAGGCTCCAGCTTGTTCTTTGATGCAGGTAAATATTCTGGTTTCCTTTTCTATACTGATAATTTGCTTAACAAATCCTTCCTTCACAACTAGTAAAGATCTAAAGTCAAACCTAGCCCCTGACCCCACGTGTGATAAATGGGAGCTCAGTTGTATGCCCAGTATAGACTTTATTTATTAATTGGTCAACCCCTAACACCCAGACATGCATGCACACCCCCAAGACTCCAGCAGTCTTGGGCCCAGAGGCCTGTACTATTTTCTATGTCCTGTTAGTATCCCAAATGTATATTTTGTATCTTCTGCCTTCAGGGATTAAAAAGAGAAACACATTTCATTGTGCAATTTTCTCTTGTTAGGAATAAGTTTGAGGTAAAAGTCCCTGTAGCTATTTAGGGTAAAGACAGTGAAGACTGTTTATAATTCAGTTCAGAGGGTGAAAATCTGTTCTTTCCATGAATATACTGTAATGATTTTGCCTAAATGATTCAGAGTTGATTTCCCAAATATATTAATCATGAACAAGAAGAATTGTATTAATCTTTGGACTGTTTATAATACTAGAATAAAGTGCTTGTCAAATAAGGCCCTAGGTTGATAAGCACAGTATACAAGGGAAAAAAAATGAAATAGATTTATTCTTGCTATTTGGGGAATATGTGCTTTATTGTACACACTTTGCTTCTGGCGATGGAGAAAATAATTTATTGGCAAGTCTTTTCCTTTCATTTGCCTTGAATATAAAGATTAACTGATGGTTTAACAATCTTGTTCAGGCTATGTATATGAAGGATAGTGTTTCTCACTCAAGTAACTCCCAATATTTATTTTAAGTTGTGGCATTATTCATACAGATACGATGGGAAGAACTTCAGTCATAAAAGTTGAGATGTATCTCATATTAACAACTTGAAAAGAATGTGAGCTGGAATTTCTTTTGTATTAATTTACATGGAAGGGGAAAGTGACAACAGCCAAGAAGTGAAAAAATGAATTTTACCAATCAGGTTGACTTAATTTGAGCTCATCAGATGCCTGAGGCAATAAAGGTATGTTTAGAGTGACAGACCATGGCTGCCTGTGGCCACCCTCCAGGGGAAAACCGAGCAGTGGATGTGACATTGAGTAGTTAGCTTGTTTTCTTCGTCTTTGATCAAAGGCCCTTAAAGTATATTCACGGTTGGCAGAAATGTCCTTGCAGTCGAAGGTGACCTGTTTATATTGTCTTCATCAATGTCAACTGCTGGGTTCCAAGGAAGAAGAAGTACAATCCAGGTTCAAGGACAACAACCATTGAGAAATGCCTTCATCTCTGAAAGAAAACCAAAGCATCTCTCAGTTTTGTTTATGAAATGCTTAGGTAATTTTCCTCTGCTGCTGAAAAAAAACACACCCCACAGCTGGAACCACTTACAACTTAGGTTTGATTGGTTTTTTGCAAATTGAACGATTAATTCAGGCAAACAGCCAAAGATTTAATTTAATTTTAAACTGAAAGGGATGGACAGTCATACTGGCTGAATTCCTAGCTTGGCAGACTTTGGGGTCCCGGCAATTAGTTTAGACAATATTGTGACTCCAGCAAGTCCATACTGGGAGGCAGACCAAGTTTTTAAAAAATGTTTCGGTACCACTGGCCTGACTCTCTCCTTTTTTTTTTTTTTTAACATCTTTATTGGAGTATAATTGCTTTACAATGGTGTGTTAGTTTCTGCTTTATAACAAAGTGAATCAGTTATACATATACATATATCCCCATATCTCTTCCCTCTTGCATCTCCCTCCCTCCCACCCTCCCTATCCCACCCCTCTAGGTGGTCACAAAACACTGAGCTGATCTCCCTGTGCTATGTGGCTGCTTCCCACTAGCTATCTATTTTACATTTGGTAGTGTATATATGTCCACACCGCTCTCTCACTTAGTCCCAGCTTAGCCTTCCCCCTCCCCATGTCCTCAAGTCCATCCTCTACATCTGCATCTTTATTCCTGTCCTGCCCCTAGGTTCTTCAGAACCTTTTTTTTTTTTTTTAGATTCCATATATATATATGTGTTAGCATATGGTATTTGTTTTTCTCTTTCTGACTTACTTCACTCTGTATGACAGACTCTAGGTCCATCCACCTCACTACAAATAGCTCAATTTCGTTTCTTTTTATGGCTGAGTAATATTCCATTGTATATATGTACCACATCTTCTTTATCCATTCAACTGTCGATGGACACTTAGGTTGCTTCCATGTCCTGGCTATTGTAAACAGTGCTGCAATGAACATTGTGGTACATGACTCTTTTTGAATTACGGTTTTCTCAGGGTATATGCCTAGTAGTGGGATTGCTGGGTCATATGGTAGTTCTATTTTTAGGAACCTCCATACTGTTCTCCATAGTGGCTGTATCAATTTACATTCCCACCAACAGTGCAAGAGGGTTCCCTTTTCTCCACACCCTCTCCAGCATTTATTGTTTGTAGATTTTTTGATGATGGCCATCCTGGCCAGTGTGAGGTGATACCTCACTGTAGTTTTGATTTGCATTTCTCTAATGATTAGTGATGTTGAGCATCCTTTCATGTGCTTGTTGGTAATCTGTATGTCTTCTTTGGAGAAATGTCTATTTAGGTCTTCTGCCCATTTTTGGATTGGATTGTTTGTTTTTTGATATTGAGCTGCATGAGCTGCTTGTATATTTTGGAGATTAATCCTTTGTCAGTTGCTTCATTTGCAAATATTTTCTTCCATTCTGAGGGTTGTCCTTTCGTCTTGTTTATGGTTTCCTTTGGTGTGCAAAAGCTTTTAAGTTTCATTAGGCCCCATTTGTTTATTTTTGTTTTTATTTCCATTTCTCTAGGAGGTGGGTCAAAAAGGATCTTGCTGTGATTCATGTCATAGAGTATTCTGCCTATGTTTTCTTCTAAGAGTTTTAGAGTGTCTGGCCTTACCTTTGGGTCTTTAATCGATTTTGACTTTATTTTTGTGTATGGTGTTAGGAAGTGTTCTAATTTCATTCTTTTACATGTACCTGTCCAGTTTTCCCAGCATCATTTATTGAAGAGGCTGTCTTTTCTCCATTGTATATTCTGGCCTGGCCTCCTTTATCAAAAATAAGGTGACCATATATGCGTGGGTTTATCTCTGGGCTTTCTGTCCTGTTCCATTGATCTATATTTCTCTTTTTGTGCCAGTACCATACTGACTTGATTACTGTAGATTTGTAGTATAGTCTGAAGTCAGGGAGCCTGATTCCTCCATCTCCGTTTTTCTTTCTCAAGATTGCTTTGGCTATTCAGGGTCTTGTGTGTTTCCATACAAATTGTGCAATTTTTTGTTCTAGTTCTGTGAAAAATGCCATTGGTAGTTTGATAGGGATTGCATTGAATCTGTAGATTGCTTTGGGTAATATAGTCATTTTCACAATGTTGACTCTTCCAATCCAAGAACATGGTATATCTCTCCATCTGTTGTATCATCTTTAATTTCTTTCATCAGTGTCTTACAGTTTTCTGCATACAGGTCTTTTGTCTCCTTGGGTAGGTTTATACCTAGGCATTTTATTCTTGTTGTTGCAATGGTAAATGGGAGTGTTTCCTTAATTTCTCTTTCAGATTTTTCATCATTAGTGTATAGGAATGCAAGAGATTTCTGTGCATTAATTTTATATCCTGCTACTTTACCAAATTCATTGATTTCTGGTAGCATCTTTAGGATTCTCTATGTATAGTATCATGTCATCTGCAAACAGTGACAGTTTTACTTCTTCTTTTCTGATTTGGATTCCTTTTATTTCTTTTTCTCCTCTGATTGCTGTGGCTAAAACTTCCAAAACTATGTTGAATAATAGTGGTGAGAGTGGGCAATCTTGTCTTGTTCCTGATCTTAGAGGAAATGGTTTCAGTTTTTCACCATTGAGAATGATGTTGGCTGTGGGTTTGTCACATATGGCCTTTATTATGTTGAGGTAAGTTCCCTCTGTGCCTACTTTCTGGATAGTTTTTATCATAAATCGGTGTTGAATTTTGTCAAAAGCTTTTTCTACATCTATTGACATTATCATATGGCTTTTATCCTTCAGCTTGTTAATATGGTGTATCACATAGATTGATTTGCATATATTGAAGAATCCTTGCATTCCTGGGATAAAGCCCACTTGATCATGGTGTATGATCCTTTTAATGTGCTGCTGGTTTCTGTTTGCTAGTATTTTGTAGAGGATTTTTGCATCTAGGTTCATGAGAGAGAGTGGCCTGTAGTTTTCTTTTTTTGTGACATCTTTGTCTGGTTTTGGTATCAGGGTGATGGTGGCCTCTTGGAATGAGTTTGGGAGTGTTCCTCCCTCTGCTATATTTTGGAAGAGTTTGAGAAGGATAGGTGTTAGCTCTTTTCTAAATGTTTGATAGAATTCGCCTGTGAAGCCATCTGGTCCTGGGCTTTCGTTTGTTGGAAGATTTTTAATCCCAGTTTCAATTTCAATGCTTGTGATTGGTCTGTCTATATTTTCTGTTTCTTCCTGGTTCAGTCTCGGAAGGTTGTGCTTTTCTAAGAATTTGTCCCTTTCTTCCAGATTGTCCATTTTATTGGCATATCGTTGCTTGTAGTAATCTCTCATGATCCTTTGTATTTCTGCAGTGTCAGTTGTTACTTCTCCTTTTTCTTTTCTAATTCTGTTGACTTGAGTCTTCTCCCTTTTTTTCTTAATGAGTCTGGCTAATGGTTTATCAATTTTGTTTATCTTCTCAAAGAACCAGCTTTTACTTTTATTCATCTTTGCTATCTTTTACTTCATTTCTTTGTCATTTATTTCTGATCTGATCTTTATGATTTCTTTCCTTCTGCTAACTTTGGGTTTTTTTTGTTCTTCTTTCTCTAATTGCTTTAGGTGTAAGGTTAGGTTGTTTATTTGAGATGTTTCTTGTTTTTTGAGGTAGGATTGTATTGCTATAAACTCCCCTCTTAGAACTGCTTTTGCTGCATCCCATAGGTTTTGGGCCATTGTGTTTTCATTGTCATTTGTTTCTAGGTATTTTTTTGATTTCCTCTTTAATTTGTTCAGTGATCTGTTGGTTATTTAGTAGTGTACTGTTTAGCCTCCTTGTGTTTGTATTTTTTATAGTTTTTTTTTTCTATAATTGATATCTAGTCTCATAGTGTTGTGGTTGGAAAAGGTACTTGACACGATTTCAATTTTCTTAAATTTACCAAGGCTTGATTTGTGACCGAAGATATGAACTCTCCTGGAGAATGTCCCATGAGCACTTGAGAAGAAAGTGCATTCTGTGGTTTTTGGATGGAATATCCTATAAATATCAATTAAGTCCGTCTGGTCTAATGTGTCATTTAAAGCTTGTGTTTCCTTATTTATTTTCATTTTGGATGATCTGTCCATTGGTGAAAGTGGGGTGTTAAAGTCCCCTACTATGATTGTGTTACTGTCGATTTCCCCTTTTATGGCATTTTCCTTATGTATTGAGGTGCTCCTATGTTGGGTGCATAAATATTGACAATTGTTATATCTTCTTCTTGGATTGATCCCTTGATCATTATGTAGTGCCCTTCTTTGTCTCTTGTAATAGTCTTTATTTTAAAGTCCATTTTGTCTGATATGAGAATTGCTACTCCAGCTTTCTTTTGATTTCCATTTGCATGGAATATCTTTTTCCATCCCCTCCCTTTCAGTCTGTATGTGTCCCTAGGTCTGAAGTGGGTCTCTTGCAGACTGCATATATATGGGTGTTGTTTTTGTATTCATTCAGCCAGTCTATGTCTTTTGGTTGGAGCATTTAATCCATTTACATTTAAGGTAATTATCGATATGTATGTTCCTATTACCATTTTCTTAATTGTTTTGGGTTTGTTATTGTAGGTCTTTTCCTTCTCTTGTGTTTCCTGCCTAGAGAAGTTCCTTTAGCATTTGTTGTAAAGCTGGTTTGGTGGTGCTGAATTCTCTTAGGTTTTGCTTGTCTGTAGAGGTTTTAATTTCTCTGTTGAATCTGAATGAGATCCTTGCTGGATAGAGTAATCTTGGTTGTAGGTTTTTCCCTTTCATCACTTTAAATATGTCCTGCCACTCCCTTCTGGCTTGCAGAGTTTCTGCTGAAAGATCAGCTGTTAACCTTATGGGGATTCCCTTGTATGTTATTTGTTGCTTTTCCCTTGCTGCCTTTAATATTTTTTCTTTGTATTTAATTTTTGATAGTTTGATTAATATGTGTCTTGGCATGTTTCTCCTTGGATTTATCCCATATGGGACTCTCTGCATTTCTTGGACTTGATTGACTATTTCCTTTTCCATATTAGGGAAGTTTTCAAATATAATCTCTTCAAATATTTTCTCAGTCCCTCTCTTTTTCTCTTCTTCTTCTGGGACCCCTATAATTCGAATGTTTGTGTGTTTAATGTTGTCCCAGAGGTCTCTGAGACGCTCAATTCTTTTCATTCTTTTTTCTTTATTCTGCTCTGAGGTAGTTATTTTCCACTATTTTATCTTCCAGGTCACTTTTCCGTTCTTCTGCCTCAGTTATTCTGCTATTGATTCCTTCTAGAGAATTGTTAATTTCATTTATTGTGTTGTTCATCATTGTTTGTTTGCTCTTTAATTCTTCTAGGTCCTTGTTAAACGTTTCTTGTATTTTCTCCATTCTATTTCCAAGATTTTGGATCATCTTTACTGTCATTACTCTGTGATCTTTTTCAGGTAGACTGTCTATTTCCTCTTCATTTGTTTGGTCTGGTGGGTGTTTACCTTGCTCCTTCATCTGCTGTGTATTTCTGTCTTCTCATTTTGCTTAACTTACTGCGTTTGGGGTCTCCTTTTAGCAGGCTGCAGGTTCGTAGTTCCCGTTGTTTTTGGTGTCTGCCCCCAGTGGGTAAGGTTGGTTCAGTGGGTTGTGTAGGCTTCCTGGTGGAGGGGACTGGTGCCTGTGTTCTGGTGGGTGGGGCTGGATCTTGTCTTTCTGGTGGGCAGGACCATGTCTGGTGGTGTGTTTTGGGGTGTCTTTGAACTTAGTATGATTTTAGGCAGCCTCTCTGCTAATGGATGGGGTTGTATTCCTGTCTTGCTAGTTGTTTGGCATGGGGTGTCCAGCACTAGAGTTTGCTGGTTGTTGAGTGGAGCTGGGTCTTAGCGTTGAGACGGAGATCTCTGGGAGGGCTCTCGCTGATTGATATTACATGGGACTGGGAGGTCTCTGGTGGTCCAATGTCCTGAACTCAGCTCTCCCACCTCCAAGGCTCAGGCCTGACACCCGGCCGGAGCACCAAGACCCTTTTGGGAAGTCTGAGGTCTTCTGACAGTGTTCAGTAGGTGTTCTGTAGGAGTTGTTCCACATGTATTTGTATTTTTGATGTATTTGTGGGCAGGAAGGTGATCTCCACATCTTATTCCTCTGCCATCTTGAAGGTCCTTCTGGCCTGACTCTCTTTTTTATCATTGTTTTCTCGCTTTAAAATAGAGTACTTGGGGGATAATCGCAATCCAATTCCTCTACGCAAGTGCTCTGTGAATTTGTAATTGCATTTCACTCCTGCCCCAGGATGAATAAAGTGATCAAACATTACCAGTAACCACAGACAGGAATTTTTATGACTTGAGTTATACCTTCTACAGTTTGGCCAAGTGTATATGCGCAACCGGCTTGGTCACCTCTTTTCCTGCCTGCACACACTTTGGAGGCAAAGCTGGACTTTTCATGAGCTGTTGGAAGGCCAAGCTAACTAGAAACTTTACCCTGAACCACCCCAAAGATCAAGCTAAGGATGACCCAGGTCGTGAAGTCAGACATGTACTACCATCTTTATCCAGCAGCTCTTTGTAGAGGATGCCACAGTTCCAGGCTGCAGAATGTTCTGAAAGATGCTTTTATCTGATGATGAAGTCTGACTAAACAATGAGGCAGAGAGCAGAATTATCAAGGAAAAGACAATACAGCCGACCCTTGAACAACATGGTCCACTTACTTGTGAATTTTTTTCAGTAGTAAATACTACAGTAGTACATGGCCCGCAGTCAGTTGAATCCACAGATGAGGCACCGTGGTTATGGAGGGTTGACTGTAAATTATACTTGGATTTTCGACTGTGCAAAGCCCAGCACCCCTAACTCTCTCCTTTTTCAAGGTTCAGCTGTACTATTAAGGCTGCTCTGAGACTTTCTTTCGGGGGAAAGAACTGAATTGCATAGTATCCAGGGTATTCTAGAACTTTCAGCACTTTTCTTTATTTCTTAACAGGTCTGGTTGCTTAAAATGGCACTGGGGTTTCACCTTTTGGCTTTGTTTTTTTTTTCTCTCCCTCCCTCCCTCCTCCTCCCTTCCTTCCTTTCCTAACTTTCCTCCTTGCTTCCTTTTTTTCCTTCCTTCTTTTTTTCTTTGTAAAATAAATCTTCTCTGATACTGACATCTGACTATAGTTTTCTCAAAGGAATAGATTCAAAATAAATACATGTTCCTTAATGAATATACTTTTAAAAACTGAAACCTAGGCAATACTGGACTTGGCATAATGCCATTCTCTGAATTTCCACATCATCTCCTTGCCCAGGCACGTCACATCCAAACTTCCAGCTCCAAATCAGAGAACCTTTCCACGAACTTTCTGCCTTCATTTTGTCACACCGTGATGATGACTCCCTCCTCTGGATATCCATGCCACCTGCAGACAATTCCTTGTATACTCCCTGTTGGCAATTTTTTACGCCAAAACTTTGTTTTATTATACAAGTAATACGGGATAACATCCTTACTGAATAATAATGTAACAGTGCAGAAGCAAACAAAACATAATGGCCAAAGACCCTTCCACTCCCAGAAGAAACAACTTAGGAGCTCTGGATGTATCTTCCCAAGCTTTCTTCTAGGAATATATACCCAAATTCATGCATATCTATCTACATATGTATAGGTGGGTTGTTTATATGTATGTGAAGTCATACTTTTATATATTTTAACAGCTTTCTTGAAATATAATCATGTACCATCCTTTTTTTAAAAAAAATCTTATGAGGATATTCCACATCCTAGTCAACATTTGTTACTATGTATCTCTTTGATTATAGTCATCTTAAGGGGTGTGAAGTGGTATCTTATTGTGGTTTAGATTTGCATTTTCCTAATGGTCAGTGATATTGAGCTTCCCTTCATGTGCTTATTAGCCATTTACATATTTTCTTTGGATCCTTTGTCCATTTTTACACTGGGTTGTCTTTTTATTATTGAGTTGTAAGGATTCCTTACATATTCGGGATTCAAGTCTCTTATTAGATAGCAAATATTTTCTTCAATTTTGTGAATTACCTTTTTATTTACTTGATGGTGTCCTTCGAAGCACAAAAGTTCTTAATTTTGGTGGAGTCCACTTCATCTTTTTTCTTTTGTCACTTATGCTTTTGCTGTCATATCTAAGGGGGCTTTGCCTAAGGCTAGGTCATGAAGGTTTCCTCCAAAACTTTCTTCTAAGAGTTTTGTAGCTTTGGCTCTTACATTTAGTTCTGTAATCCATTCATGGTCAACTTTTGTGTATATTGTAATGAAAAAGTCCAACTCCATTCTTTCTCCTGCAGTTATCTAGTTGTCCCAATACTATTTGTTATTGAGACTATTCTTTTCCCCTATGATTATCTTGGTACCTTTGTTAAAAAACGAATTGACCATAAATGTAAGGGTTTATTTTTGGACTCTCTATTCTGTTCCGTTGGTCTATATGTCTTTCTTATGCCACTACCAAACTGTCTTGATTACTGTAACTTTGTAATAAGTTTTGAGATTGGTGAGTGTGCATCCTCCAACTTTACTTTTCTTCTTCAAAGGTGTTTTGTCTATTCTGAGTGCCTTTCATTTCCCATATGAATATTAGGATCAGCTTGTCATTTTCTGCAAAAAAAAACGACAGGAGGGATTTTGATAAGGATCTACATAATTTTTTTATCACTTGCTTTTCATACAACTTGATGATTTTTTTTAACATGTGTATATACCCTATGACCATCACCCAGATTGAGATATGGAGTATCTGCAGTACCTTAGAAGGCTTCCTAATGCCCCTTTGTAATCCCTACTTTTCTATAAAAGTAGCCACTATTCTGACATCTATCACCATTGAGCAATTTGCCTTTTCTTAAACTTCTAATAAATGGAACCATTTAGTATGTACTCTGTAGTGAGTGACTTCTTTCACTTAAAAATTGTTTGGGAGGTTTATCCACGTTGTTGTTTGTCTCCTTAGTTTTTTTCAATTTTAATGCTAAGTAGTACTCTGCTGTATTTCATTGCTTATTCATTCCCAGTTGAAAGACAATTGTTCTGTTTACATTGGGGTCTTATAAATCTGCTGTGAACATTCTTGAGCATGTCACTGAGTGGACATAAGCACTCATTTCTTTTTTTATTTTTCTTTAATTTATTTATTTTATTTATTTATTTTTGGCTGCGTTAGGTCTTTGTTGCTGCACGCAGGCTTTCTCTAGTTGCATCGAGCGGGGGCTGCTCTTTGTTGAGGTGCGCGGGCTTCTCACTGCAGTGGCTTCTCCTGTTGTGAAGCACGGGCTCTAGGCACGTGGGCTTCAGTAGTTGCAGCATGTGGGCTCAGTATTTGTGGCTCGCGGGCTCTAGAGCACAGGCTCAGTAGTTGTGGCGCCCGGGCTTAGTTGCTCCGCGGCATGTGGGATCTTCCCGGACCAGGGCTTAAACCCGTGTCCCCTGCATTGGCAGGCGGATTCTTAACCACTGTGCCACCAGGGAAGTCCAAGCACTCATTTCTGATAGGCGTATATCTAAGAAAGAAATTGCTGGGTCATAGGTAGATGTATGTTTGGCCTTGGAAGATAACGTAAACAGATTTTCAAAGTGACCGCGCCAGTTTACATTTCTACCGGCAGAGTATGGGAGTACCAATTGCTTACAGCCTTACCAGCACTTGCTATTAATTGTTTGGCATTCTGGACTGTGGGTGGTGTTATCTCACTGTGCTTACAGTTTGCATTTCCCTGATGACTAAAGATGTTTAGCATTTTTTAATAAGGTTTGGCCATTTCTGTAAACACTTTTGGGAAGTGCCTGTTAAAGTCTTTTGCTAATTGGTCTAAATCGGGTTGTCTTTTCTTTTTGGTTTGTATGAGCCCTTTATATATTCTTGATATGAGTCCTTTGTCAGGTGTATATATTTTAACGATTTTCTCACAGTCTGCGGTTTGCCTTTTGACTCTCTTGATGTTGTTTTTTTTAAGGCAATTTTCAAAATTAAGATATAATTCATGTACCGTAAAATTCATGTATTTAAAGTATACAATTCAGTGGTTTCCACCATATTCACAAAGTTTTGCAACCATCACCACTATTTAATTCCAGAATATTTTCACTACCCCAGGATGAAATCCCACATCTATTACTCCCTCTTCCTCCCTCCCCCTAGGCCCTAGCAACCACTGACCTAATTTTGTCTTAATAGAGTTGCCTGTACTGGGCATTTCATATAAATGGAATCATACAATATGTGACCTTTTGTGACAGGCTTCTTTTACTTAGCATATGTTTTCAAGGTTCATCCATGTTGTAGCATGTATCAGAATTTCATTCTTTTCTTTTTTAATTAACTGTTTTTTGGTCTGTGTTGGGTCTTTGTTGCTGCATGCGGGCTTTCTCTAATTGTGGCGAGCAAGGGCTAGTCTTCGTTGCAGTGCGCGGGCTTCTCATTGCAGTGGCTTCTCTTGTTGCGGAGCACGGGCTCTAGGCGCACAGGCTTCAGTAGTTGCAGCATGCAGGCTCAGTAGTTGCAGCATGCAGGCTCTAGAGCTCAGGCTCAGTAGTTGTGGTGCATGGGTTTAGTTGCTCCTCGGAATGTGGGACCTTCCCGGACCAGGGCTAGAACCCACGTCCCCTGCGTTGGCAGGCATATTCTTAACCACTGTGCCACCAGGGAAGTCCCTCATTCATTTTTTTATTGCTGAATAATATTCCATTGTATGGATATAAAACATTTGTTGATTCACTCATCATTTGATGGACTCGTGGGTTCTCTTAATGTTGTTTTTTTGATGAACAGAAGTTGTTAATTTTAATGAAGTTCAGTTTATCAATTTTTTTTTTAATGGACTGTGCTTCATTGTGACCTATTTAAGAAATCTTTGTCTACTTCAGTGACTTACTATTTAAACACCTTCATTGTCCTGGAAATCTTCCCACGTTGGGATATGGATGGAGGTTTACCTCCTTCTTTCTACTGACTCCTTGTAGCCACTTCTCCATTGCTGGATAGTGAGTGATTTTCAGTGTGTTACAATTAAAAACAATGCTGAAACAAAAATTCTCACCTACTGACTTTGTGCATGTATGCAAGGATGCCTTAACTCCTAGAAATAAAACTGCTAAATCAAAAGTTTGTATGTTTTCATTTTTGATAGAGCCCACCAAATTGCCTTCCAAAAAAGTCTTCACCAAATGTATGTGCTCATCAAGAGGTTGAAAAGTGCCCTTGTGCCACATCTATGCCATTATTTGTTATTATTGGTCTTTAAAAATGTTTGTCATTCTTAAGAGCATACTGATATTTTCTTTAGTACATTCTTGCTTTTACAATCCTTGGTGGGTAGGGATTCCTTTTACATTTATCCCTTTAAGTAAGTATCCCTTAAGTTTTGAGCTTAGCACTGCAACATTGTCAGGAAGGAAAAAGTTTTCTCCACCCTCTTATGTTTAATACCTGGGGGCCTGTGAATTAAACTAACAAAAGACAGATTAACACGAGAAAAGGCACATAATTTGTATTAATGTTTATGTGCACAGGAGTTCACAGAAAAGAAGTGAAACTCAAAAAAGTGATTAGAGTCTGGGGGCTCATATACCATTGTATCAAAGGAAAGAGGTTCAGGTTTCAAAGGATGATAAATTGTGGGCCAGTGACGGCAAAATATCTTCCATTAATTTTCCCTATGAGAGTTATTTTGGTAAGGTCTGTTGATGCCAGCTCATCTCAGTGTCAACTCCTAGTCTCTGGTGACCATTTGTTCTTCCCTTTTTGGCACTGGGGAGGCACCTTCACAAAGGGAAATCTCTGCCCTGCTTTTAGGCAGATAAGGGGAACGCAGAGAAATCCTCTTCTGCATCTGTTACCTCTCAGTTGCCTTCAGCTCAAAATAACCTTTATGCCAAAATGGCATATTTTGGCGTGGCATATTCTGGACCCCCTTTAGCACGAAAATGAACATGTATTGCTTAACTGTTAATTTAACAGAGGAGAATAATTCAGAGTTAGACTTGATTTAAATCTTTAACTTTGAGATAAACGTGTATGTTGCTTAACTTTCCTCTGCTGAGGGCGGAGTTTCCAGAGTCCTTTCTCACAGGCTGCTCAGCCTTGGTCGGGGCCTCAGCGTCCATCTGTCTGAGGGAAGCCTCTGCAGGCGCTCAACCCGAGTATTTACACTAGGGAGAAGATTGTCTACACTAGGGCTGAGCTCACACCTCTTCCAGCTGTTAAATAGTGGACATCGTCTGGCTCACAAAGCAACCGTTCACGTGGTTTGCATTTAGCGAGTTTAAAATGGACGAAGGGACGCACTGGGCCATCTGGCTGTCCCCTCTCCCTACACAGCTTAGAGAAGAAGTTGTTAATTCCAGTGGACTAATTCATTTGGAAACCCTAAGACCCCTCTGATTTCAGACAGGTATCCTGTCTTGGGTTTTAGTTTTCATCTGCTCTTCTGCCGTTTATCTTTGGCAAAGAGGCAATGTAGGGAGATGATAGCACAGCGTTCCCCAACCCCTGGGCCGTGGACCGGTGCTGGTCCACGGCCTGTTAGGAACCTGGCCGCACAGCAGGAAGTGAGTGGTGGACGCGGGAGCGAAGCTTCATCTGCCCTCTCCATCGCTCACGTTACCCCCTGACCATCCCCCCACCCCACCCCATCCATGGAAAAATTGTCTTCCATGAAACCCATCCCTGGTGCCAAAAAGACTGGAGACCACTGATGTAACATATTTATTAATCTGATGGCTCTGGACTGAACATGAAGCCAAGAAGACTAATTGGTGACTTCATGAATCAAGGTTCAATTGACACTTCGCTTGTAAAGGAAGCTCTTTGTTAGTTTAAGACTTAAGAGTTAATTACTGGCTTCACTTCTTCAAACCAAAGGCGGAATCTGAGTGTTTTCACTCTAAAGTTAGGTCATGAAATCAACACACTTAACTCACATGTGGCTTCAATTCACCAGGCACCTCAGTTGATATAAATGATGAGCCTTCACAGTAGAAATGCAAAGAAGATGCTCATTCCTTTGCTTGCTACATACTCTCTCCTTTTCCCTCTCTTCCTCTTATTCCAAAACGTATAACGAACACAACACGCGCACTCAGCTCAGTGAGGTGCTCACACACAGCGGACTTCACTGACCCACGAAGGGACAGGCAGGGTCACGGGTCCCACTAAGCACTCAGGCCAGGGTGCATGCGCAGAAGGGTGACGTCAGCAGCAGCATTTATTTTCTCTTTTTGTGTTTGGCTGAGACCGTGCAGTTGTATTTCTTTTTTTTTATTTATTTATTATTTATTTATTATTTATTTTTGGCTGTGTTGGGTCTTCGTTGCTGCGCGCGGGCTTTCTCTAGTTGCGTCCAGCGAGGGCTACTCTTCGTTGCGGTGCACGGGCTTCTCATTGCGGTGGCTTCTCTTGTTGCAGAGCATGGGCTCTAGGTGTGCAGACCTCAGTAGTTGTGGCGCACGGGCTCAGTAGTTATGGCGCATGGGCTTACTTGCTCCGCGGCATGTGGGATCTTCCCGGACCAGGGCTCGAACCCGTGTCCCCTGCATTGGCAGGAGGATTCTTAACCACTGCGCCACCAGGGAAGTCCCCGTGCAGTTGTATTTCTGTGAGTCAGTGTTGCTCTCCCAGATCACTGCTAGAGTTCCGTTGGGGCTCTTTGGGTTGTTGAGAACAGAGACTACTTCTTGTAAACGTTACCCATTCTAACTTACGGAAACATATTTCAAAGCTAGAAGCGAAATATAGGCATACCACAGGGGAGCAGAACTATAGGACTGGGTCTAACGTTTTCACAGTTAAGTTAGGTCATTCTCTCCCTCCCTCCTTCCCTGCGTCGCGCTCGCTTACTCTCCCTTTCTCTGTCTCTCTCTGTGTCTCTCTCTCAGCCTTTCTCCTTCACTCTGAGCCTCTCTTCTATCCTCTTCCTTTCTTCAGCCCATTACAGGTTTTATTCCTGCACTTACACTTACTACTAGATAGTCCGATTGGCCCACTTTCCCCTTCACCACACATCGTGACAGCAGCCACCCAGAGTCCCACCACGTCCTTAGAACAGGTAGGCAGGAAAGGAATTGGCATCTCTTCAGCATCATCTCCCTGCCCACCCCACCTTTCCCCCCGGGTAGTGTTCCCTACACTCTCCTCTGGCCTCATAAAGACATTCTGTACCTGGTAACCTGGGTGCTAAGTGTTTGCTAACCTGTCTCTCTCCCCTGCCAGTCTTGAACTCATTACTTTCTCAACTGTCCTATTTCGCTATAGTCCCTAGAACACGAGGGGGATCAAGAAATGCTTGCGCAGGTAGATGAATCTGTATAGCTCCTCACCTGAGAAATACTGTGAATGTCTGTGTGTCTTGGTCGGTTCAGGATGCTGTAACAAAATGTCAGAGACTGGGTGGCTTAAATGGCAAACATTTATTTCTCATAGTTCTGGAGGGTTGGAGGTCCAAGATCAAGTTGCTGGTTGCTGCAGTTCCTGGTGAAAGCTCTCTTCATGGTTTGCAGATGGCCGCCTTCCTGCTGTGTCCTCACAAGGCAGAGAGAGAAGGCTCTAGTCTCTTCCTCTTTTTATAAGACCCTAATCCCATCATGAGGCTCCCACCCTCATGACCTACCTCATAACTCAGTTACCTCCCAAAGCCCCCAGCTCCTAACACTGTCACGTTAGGGATCAGGGTTTCAGCCTATGAATTTGAGAGGCACACATTCAGCCCATAACAATGTGCTAGACAACATTGTCCTTTTTTTTTTTTTTTTTTTTTTTTTTTTTAATGCAGCTGAAGTCAATGCTGTAAAATAGGATTTCCCAGGCTCTGGCTGCACTCCTCCAAAAGCTGAATGAATACAACAGCATGGTACTGGGGGGCCAGGTCTTACTCTTGGACAGCCTCATTTCCCACGTGTGCCTCTTGCACCCATGGGGGGGCAGCAGCCCAGGAGGCCGGATTTCTGCCAAACCCAGGCACCCAGACGCCTTCACCTGGATGCTCCGCGTACTGTTCCCAGGATTGCGCCCAGGCGGTCGGCCTGCTCCCAGCATGGAGACACTTTATGCCTGGTCTCTGGCCCCGCCATCAGTTTGCTGTCAGCTTCGCCATTGATTTTAAATTTTATTATCGGCTTTTAGAGCACTAGAGGACCCGAGGCTTTCGTTCACTATCGATTCGCTTGTTCCCAGTCAAGGGAATGAGCTTTACCATCTTCATCCCCTGGCCGGTGACCAGCCCCTCTGTCTTGCACTTGGAGATATCCTTGGCTTGCTCTGGGTCAAGCCTTCGAGACTGGGCTCGCTTCCCTAGATATCTGTGGTGCGGAGACACCTTGTTCCAAGCCAAATTGAAAGCTCTGTCTGTTCACCGTGATTGAGTAACAAGAGCTCACTTGTACTGAGTGCACAGCCTTTGTCAGCTACCACGCTAACCCCTTGACACACCACATCTCATTTCATCTTCCCAAAGTCCTTAGGACGTAGGTAATTTATCACCAGTTTACAAACGGGAAAACTGACGCTCATAAGGGCACAGCAACCTAGTGACCGTAGAGGTATATTAATAACCTCCTCAACAGTGCTTGTCACACTCACTGCCCGCGACGTTGTGTGACTGTGCATGAGTAATTCACAGCTCAGGCCATGGGCAACTTGCCCCACAAGTTCAAGTTCAACACCCAAACTGGTCTATGCCACGATCAGTGAGACACATCAGCAATCATACGCTGGAATATCTCCACAGCGTTAGATCACCCTAAAAGTTTCTAATCATGTTTTCTCAGTTCTGTACTTACCTTATCACCAACTGGTCCCCAAGGATTCTCAGACATGCTCCAGCCAGCAGCCCATACTTGCATAGCACTGCTCCCATGGACCTGGAGCATCTCTTCCTGAGATATGGCCCTGTAGGAATTGTTTCTGTAGCCAAAGGTGGGAAAAGGTGGGGTCAGCCTTGTGTGGAATTCTGGCTTTTTCCTGCCCTACCAGCTCCACTTCCTTTTGCTCCCATCACAGCCCTTGCAGGAGTGAGCTGTGTCTGTAAGCTCACTGCCCTCCTTTGACCACAGAGGAGATAGCCACCCTGAAACTCTGGGCCATAAACTCTAGGTCAGCTCAGTGGTTCCTACTTTTAAAGGCTCAGGGATGGAGCAGAATCTTTTACAGCCTTTGCCTTCTGATCTGCTCTTCCTCCCCTTCCCTCCCCCCCCCCCGTTCCCTTCCCTCCCCCCCTCCCCTCCCTTCCCCTTCCCTTCCCTCCTCTCCTCTCCCCTCCCTTCCCTCTTCCCTGTGCTCTCTCTCTTCTTCCCCATTGTGTAGTGGCCTATATTTTTCTCCACGAAACACATGTCTGTCAGTGTGAGATCCCAGGGCAGTTATGGGAGCCAACACACCAGAGCACAATAAATCCTGTGACTGGGTACCTGGGCAGGTGGCATGTGCCAGCAGCCTGGAGCTAAAAACACAGCCAGCTCTTCTCGGGGAGTGGGTTCTTTTCATGGCCTTGCCAGCAGCCCTGGCAGGCTGGGAGCACCGCTAATAGACCTCTGTGTGAGTGCTAACAGAATAGGAAGGGAGGAAACCTTTTGAAGGCTAACATTTTTCACAGGGCAGTAATCACAGGGAGCTTGTCATTGCCCCAGGCGGGAGGCATGTGTTTAATTTATACACCCTGGCCCGTCGGGTTTTGGAGTTCGCATCGGCTCTCAGCATGCCTTCTGGCGTGCAGAGGATCAGGTGGGTGCCACCGCAGTGGGCATAGTCAGGTGGGCCCAGGGCCACTCAGGTGCAACACACAGAGGTCCTCAGCAGTCCCTTCCCACCACTCCCCTTTCCTAGTAAGTAAGTTAGCCTCCTAAACCTGATTTTCTTATATGTCTAATGGGGATGATAAAAATAACTACTTCTCAGGGATTTGGTAAGGATTCAAGGACGTAATCCACATGAAAGAGCCCAGGGCCTAACACACAGTAAGGACATGATAAATGTTAGCTGTTTTTTTGCTGTCATCATCATTGTCTATCATTTACAGATGAGATCTAGAAAAATTCATCAAACTGCCCAAAGTCACATGACCAGTAAGAAGTAAAGCCAGGATTTGAACCCAGACATTCTGACTGCCAAGCCTAGACTCTTAGCCACTGTGCTTTACCACTATTTAAAGTATAGACTGTGTTATAGAATAGTTGGTAATGAATCTGTGAATCCATCAAGGACCAGAGTCATGTCTTTTTTTTGTCAAAGTACAATTGAATTTCAATATTGTGTTAGTTTCAGGTGTACATCATAGTGATCCAGTATTTTTGCAGATTATGTTCCATCATAGGTTATTATAAGATAATGGGTATAATTCCCTGTGCTATACAGTATATCCTTATTGCTTATCTGTTCTATATATAGTAGGTTGTATCTGTTGATGCCATACCCCGAATTTGTCCCTTCCCCCTTTCCCTCTTCTCTTTTTTTTTTTTTTTTAAGACACCAATTGTACTTGAACATTCGTGGGTTTTTTTGTTTTTTTGTTTTAAATTTATTTATTTATTATTTTTGGCTGTGATGGGTCTCCGTTTCTATGCGAGGGCTTTCTCTAGTTGCGGCAAGCGGGGGCCACTCTTCATCGCGGTGCGCGGGCCTCTCACTATCGCGGCCTCTCTTGTTGTGGAGCACAGGCTCCAGACGCGCAGGCTCAGTAATTGTGGCTCACGGGCCCAGTTGCTCCACGGCATGTGGGATCCTCCCAGACCAGGGCTCGAACCCGCGCCCCCTGCATTAGCAGGCAGACCCTCAACCACTGCGCCACCAGGGAAGCCCCTCTTCTCTTTTGATAATCACAAGTTTGTTTTCCATATCTGTGAGTCTGTTTCTGTTTTGCATATACATTCATTTGTATTATTTTTTTAGATTTCATATATAAGTGATATTGACTTATTTCACTAAGCATAATATTCTCCAGGTCCATCCATGTTGCTGCAAATGGCAGTATTTCATTCTTTTTTATGGCTGAATAATATTCTCTTGTAAAGATAAACTACATCTCCTTAATCCAGTTGTCTGTTGATGGGCACTTGGGTTGCTTCTGTGTCTTGGCTATTGTAAATAGTGCTGCTGTGAGCGTTGGGGTGCATGTATCTTTTCGAATTAGTTTTCATATTTTCCAGATATATACCCAGGAGTGGAATTGATGGATCATATGGTAGTTCTATTTTTAGTTTTTTTAAAGAAACCTCTGTACTGTTTTTCATAGTGGCTGCATAGGATCATGTCTTTTTCATCTGTGCATCCCCATTGCCTGTCACAGTATCTGGCACATGGGAGGAACTCATAAATACTGATTCAATGAATGACCAAATCAGAAAGAACACAGGTTCTGGAGGAATAAATTGGGTTGATTAAGTCAGGGAAGGATGTGGAAAGGTAGGGAACCATAGAGTGTATTACTTAGTAATGTATTTACTAGTACCAGTAGATGATTGACTCAGAAGCCAACAGCATGGTTACCCTAATGCTAAACCAACCTAATTTTGGATCTAAGGACTGCTGTGCTTCCTAGGCTAGGAATTATCTAGTCCTAAGCCTGCCATATCCTTACACAAAGCTGAGGTTGAGCGGTGGGGCTGAAGAAAGTAGAGATCGGGGCCAAAATTAGAACGTGTAATTCTAAACCAGGAATTCAGAACTTTCTCAAATTCTAAAACCACTGGCTTTATACTTCTTTTGAATGCCAGCCAGGACCAGCCAGCCAGCAAATCCACATTGATGCTCCTTGAGAAGGATACCTGGTTCAGAGATGCAGCAAAATTTTTCTTTTTTTCTTCTGAAGAATAATTGTCTTATGTTTTATTTTAATTGATAATTATAGAAAATTTGGAAAACATAGAGTAGAAGAAATTTTTTGACCAACTCCAGTCCCCAAATTCTAAAATAACTACTAAACGCATTTGGCTATATTTCTTTCTGTAAAAGAATCACTTTAGGGACTTCCCTGGTGGCGCAGTGGTTAAGAATCCGCCTGCCAATGCAGGGGACACGGGTTTGAGCCCTGGTCCGGGAAGATCCCACATGCCACAGAACAACTAAGCCCGTGCGCCACAACTACTGAGCCCATGTGCCACAACTACTGAAGCCCGCGTGCTCTAGGGCCCGTGCTCCGCAACAAAGAGAAGCCACTGCAATGAGAACCCGCACACCGCAACAAAGCACAGCCCCCGCTCGCCACAACTAGAGAAAGCCCGCGCGCAGCAGCGAAGACCCAACACAACCAAAAATAAGTAAATAAATAAATAAATAAATAAATGTATTTTTTTAAAAAAAGCATTACTTTAACTAGAGTTCACTGAGCAGTTGATGCTTTTTAGTTCCTAAAGATCTGGTGAAGCCTTCAAGGTTTCTTTTGGAAGAAAATAAATTCTAGGCTTCTATAAAAGATATGATGGAGTAATAGGAAAGACCCTCAATAGGAAGTCTGGTAACCTTGAGTCTAGTCTGCCACCACCTCCACGTGTGACCTCTGCCATGACATTCACCTTGTAGATTTCAGCTTATCCTTGCTTCTCACACTTCACAGCCATCTTTCTTTCTCAACAACCTGCCCTGCAGACTTGAGGTTCCTGTACCAGACACAGAAAAGCAGCCTCACACATACTGTTGATCCAGCTCTTCCAGTTGCAAAAGGTCAAATCCCTATAATAAATCCCTGATAATAGATATCTTCTAAAGGTTCTGCTTTTCAGAGCAAACCCTGATTGATAGAGCGGGAAAGGTGACCACCATATGCATAAATGCTCACCTGTACAAACTTACCACTGAAAGAGTCTTTTATGACCCTTAAGATCCTAATGTAGGTCTCATGATTATTATCTGCCCTCCTCTCTCCAAGAATATAGACTCCCTAAGGCTGGGGTTGTTGAGAAACCCCAAAGCATGGGGTTGTATTGGTTTCTTGGGGCTGTCATAACAAAATACCACAAACCAGGTGGCTTAGAACAACAGAAATCTATCCTCTCACAGTTCTGGAGGCTGGAAGTCTGAAATCAAGGTGTTGGAGGATCCTTCCTTGCCTCTTTGCTTCTGGTAACCTCAGACATTCCTTGACTTGTGGCAGCATAACTCCAGTCTCTGCCTCTGTCTTCACATGGCCTTCTCCCTGGGTTTCCGTGTCTTCACATGGCCATTTTTCCTATGTGTCTCTCCCTCTTTCTTATAAGGACACCAGTCATATTGGATTAAGAGCCCACCCCTCTTCAGTATGATGTCTTTTTAACTAATACATGTGTAATGACCCTACATCCAAATAAGATCACATTCTGAGTTACTAGAATAACTTCACTACTTCAATATATCTTTCTGGGAGGACTCAGTTTAGCCCATAGAAATGGTTGTGATGGTTAATTTTATGTGTCAACTTGGCTGGGCCACGGTGCCCAGATATTTGGTCAAACATTATTCAGGATGTTTCTTTGAAAGTGTTTTTTGGATGAGATTAACATTTAAATTGGTAGACTTTGAATAAAACGGTTTGCCCTCTGTAATATGGGTGAGCCTCGTCCAGTCAGTTGAAGGCTTTAATAGAACAAAGATGGACCTCTCCCAGGCAAGAAGGAATTCTGCCAGCAGACTACTTTTGGACATGAACCACAACTCTTCCATGTATTTCTAGCCTGCTGGACTACCGTGCAGGTGTCACAATTGTACCTCCACAACCACATGGACCAGTTCCTTAAAATCAATCTGTCTCTATATGTATACATATATCCTGTTGGTTCCGTTTCTCTGGAGAACCTCGACAAATTCAATGGTTAGGAACATGGATTCTGGAGTCATACTGTTGGAAGTCAAATCTCTTTTTCTCCCCTTTACTGCCTATATAACCTTGGGCACATTAACTTCTCAGAGCCTCCGTTTCTTCATCTTTAGATTGGGATAGTATTCAAACCTACTTTACAGGGTACTGTGGGGATTAAGTGGAGTCAATATATATAAAACACTGAGAATCACACCTGGCCCATTATAAGTACTGTGCTAAGCATTAGCTGCCCGGTCAGGGCTCTGTCTCCAGCATCTGGAAATAGGAGCACACATAATAGGAGCTGAATAAATATTTGTTCACTGACTTGACTCCTTCTAACGCTCTTCATTAAGTTTCAGGCCAAACATGTTTAGCTCTAAAAATCTTAGACACCTCTAACTCCCTAGTCCTCTTGCACAGTTCCCACCATAAGCAGCTGAACCCAGAGTCCTGGAGTATTATCTAATTTTAGGCACACTTAACAGAGCTACTTCGGCAATCCAAGCTGTGCTCAAATGCCACACCTGGATACGTGCCATATTCTCTCCTCCTCTCCACTCTCCCCTCTCCCCCTCCCACAAGTAGTTAACACGATATCCAAAATGGCAGCCGTATCCAGCACAAGTGGTGACAGAATAGGTTTAGGTAGATCTTTGCATCTAGAAACATAAAGGGGGCAGGTAGACTACCTCTCCCTAAATACAATTAACTGTGGTCTTTAAACCCTCTCAGAAAGCTTCCCCTTGACCAGGGGCTATGTGGCTTAATTCCACTCCACTAATATTCAACAGTGAAAACTAAACCAATAAACTATTACCAAACTTGCTTAATGCCCACTTGAAGGTGAAAAGTTAGCCCTCCTACCTGTGCTTCTACAGAACATTACCTACAGAGTGTTTCAGAGCTAATGAGAGCTTAAGGGGAAAAAATGGAATTTGGAAGTCATCATACAATAAGGAGCCCCAGTCCCATAAGTTATCTCCATGGGTGGCTTGCTTAGGAAGCTGCATAGGAGTTTCTAATTAAAGGAATATTAGAAGAATACATCCATAAATTTCAGAGCCAGGCTTAATTTTCTTGTTTGAAAACTGCCAGGGAAGAGAGTGGATTGCAAATACATGAAATATGACAAAATGAGACTTAATGAATTCTAAGTTTATTCACTGAAGTATTTAACTATCCAAGCCATCAAGTGGGGATAATAAATTTGAGTGTGTCATAAGACTGGCCCACTTTAATTCACATTTGTAAAATGAGCTATAAATAAAGGGCCAGTGCTTAAGTTTTAGAGATCCATTAACGCATAATTCCTGTGTCTCCATGATGCCAGTCACTGGAAGGAAATGAAAGAGCCTTCAGGGATCAGGAGGGAGGTAACGGTCCTGATGCTTGGACCAAAGGGCAGAGGACTAGCCCTTGATAATTCAGCGTCTCTCATCGGGACACTTAACCTCTTCCTTTGTCCCGAAAGTCAAGTTAAAACCTGAGTTAAGCACCTGGGAGGGAAGAGATGGCCCGTTTGTCGGGGTCATGAAGGAGAGTTTAATGAAGAAGACACCATTTACAAAGATGAGGGCAGGGCTAAAGGAAATCAACGAAGGATGGTGAAGCATCTGGGGCCCATTTCCCACTGCTAGATCTGAAGGAAACTACTAGAACCACTCTGCTATGGGGTCTCTCAACAACGCACCCTTAGGGAATGTACATGCTTGCGGAGTCAGAGGTCAATAAACTCAGAAACATGCAATATATTTTCAGATATTGATAAGGGCAATGACGAAAAATAAAAGTAGAAAAGGGGGTATAAACAAGTGGTGGAAAGGTAGGGAGAGACCTCCCGAGCGAGGTAGATGGCGAGAGCTTCTCGGGAGTGGTGACATGTGATGTGAGGCCCAAGTCAGAAGGAGCCAGCCAGGAGAGGGCGGAGCATTCCCTGTGCTGAGAACCTTAAGGGGGACCAGCTGGGCGTGCTTGAGGGTCAGAGAGAAGCCCCAAGAGGCTGGAATGTGATGAATGAGGAAGTGAAGAGGGAGACGAAGCCTTGTAGACCCTGAGAGGTGTTGGGTTGTATTCTAGCTGCCATGAAGCATAATTGGCGGGATTTAAGCAAGGGAGGGTGGTGATCTGATTGACATTTTAAGTGACAGTCTGGCTCCTGTGAAGGGGATACACGAAACTAGAAGTAACAAGACAGGTTACAAAGCAACTGAGCTGCCTGGTAAGAGATGAAGGCGGCTTGTACCAGGGCAGTAGGACCAGAGACAAAGAGTGGTGATGGGTGTGAGGTCCATCCCATCCATCCACTCTTAGTGCAGTTAGTGGACAAGGGGCCTCCCAGGCTTGAGAAAGTCACTACCTGAGAATAAAAGTAGTTTAAAAAAGTTGGCGGGGGGCATGGTGTCCTAAAGATTCTGTATGCTGCATTTACTAGTTTTGAAATTGGAAGAAGATAAGTTTAAGAAAATTTAAAACGTCCACTGAAGGAATGAACTGGGGTGGCGTAGGGGAGCAGTTGGCTTTAACACATACATACAGAAGAAGAAAAATCTATAGGGACTTTGGTAGATCATAGGCTCAACATGTAGTGGGAGGTGGCTTTCCCAAAAAGTAATGGAATTTTGGGTTGCACAATTAGAAAAATGGTATCTAGAATGAGGAGGGTGATTCTTTGTGCACTTTGAGAGAATGACTATATCTTATCCATGTGTTTGTCCTCCGTTCATAGGTGCACACTGCCTGGTACCTAAAAAGCTTGGAAAGTATGATGTTGTGCTATGATAAGAAATATATTTTTCCCTTGGTTCTTGACACAGAGCTCCTAAATGCCTTGAAATTTCCTGGTGATAGGAACCTCTTTTTTCTAATGAGCTGACTCTTGGTGGGCTCCCAGATGGGGGCTGGTCACCAGAAAGACTAAGCCATGATAAGAAGGTTAGTACTTTCGGACCATATACTCCATCTTCCAGGAAACGGAAAGGGGCTAGAGATTGAGTTCATAATCAATCGTGACTACGTGATGAAGCCTCCATAAAAATCCCCGAACTAGGGGGCTCAGAGGGCTTCCAGGTTGGCGAACACATTCGCATGCCGAGAAGGTATGCACCACAACTCCATGGGAACAAAACGTTCCTCTGATCAAAACCCTCACAGTTTCACCCAGTGTACCTCTTTATCTGGCTGTTCATTTAGATCCTTTAAAATAAACCATGTAAGTATTTCCCTGAGTTCTATGAGCCATTATAGCAAATTTTTGAACCTGCGGAGGGGTCATGAGAATCCTTGATTTGTAGCCAGGTCGGACAGTAGCATGGGTGAGCTGACAGCCTGCTACCTGCTACTGGTGTCTGAAGTTGGGGGCTGTCTTGTGGGACTGAGCCCTAAACCTGTGGGTTTGTGCAAACTCCGGGTAGTCAGGGTCAGCATAGCATTGAATTACTGGACACCTCATTGGTGTCTACAGAGAACTGGAGAAGTGTTTGGTGCAGAAGACGTACACATTTGGTGTTAGAAGTGTTGTGAATAGAGAAACAGTTTTCATTTTTCATTTAGAAGGAGAAGGAAATAATTTTTTTTCAAAACCTAATTTTTTTAAAGCCTGTTCTTAGTGGTGAAGTTGAAAGTCTGTGTAGGTGATATTCTAAGAGGTCATCCATAACCGGGACAATAAGGTGATATGGTAATACAGTCACAAAAAGCACAGAGTATTTTGAAAATGGAACATGATCCAAACAACCATCTAAGAAAAGAAGACTCCAAATCTCATAACATTCACAAGTATTTTGTCCACTTTTGGAGAATAAGGGTTTACCAGGCTTGCTCAGAGCCTGGGTAGAATCTCCCTCAGACTGTCCCATGTTCTTCAAAAAAGCATTCTGAATCTTCATTCGATATCCCAGGTGAACTATCTCTGGGAAAGATGTATCTTTGGTGAGGGGCGCAAAGATTCCAGTTGCTGGAAAAATATATCCCCTCTTCGTAAATTAATTTACACTGGTTTATTTATCAGTCTCTTGAGGGAATGGTAAGGAGGTCAGACCCCCACTTCCAAAGCTGATGAGGTGAAGTCTTTTGACCTGCAAAACCAAGAATGAAAGTTTGAAGTATGGGGGTTCCCCACCTATGAGGTTCTGTCTGGGCGTCCCTTTGGCTTCCCACCATGTGTCAACCTGCCTCCTACAAAGGTTACACCTGCCGCTTGGTAGTATGTTAATAGCAGACATTAATCATGTTTTGTACATAAGCCTTTTTGCCAGTTCTTAGCAAATTCTTTACCCATCAAAATTGAAAATGCTCTGTATTAGTCATTCCCTATTATCCAAGAGGTTTTAGTTTGTTCCTAATTGCCATGACAAAGTTAGGGTCTTCACTGGAATTCTATTACAACTCCTGAACCAAATTACTGTTGGAAGCTGAACTAGATACTTATATTGGTCAGGCCACTTTCTTTTCAGAGACAGACACACAGTTTAAACCAGTATAAGCTAAGTGGTTCACACAACTAGAAATTCTAGGGATAGTTATAGCTTCAGGCCTGGCTGGATCCAGAGGCTCAAATGGTATCATCAGGGCTTTTCCTCTCTCCCCGTTTCTTAAATGGTTCTCATCATACAGCTGGTGTAGTAAATTTGTTCTGTCGGCTTAGCTAAGCTGGAACTACATTTCCCAGAATTCACTTCTCTGCATAGTTCCTGGTTCGTATGAACCACATAGACTTTTTATATGAGATTTGGATGTGGAACTAGAGCAGCATTCGTATTTCTTTTTATGCTTGGAAGGCCAGTGCAGGTTGCGAGGCGCTGCCATGGCTTGCTCATGCTGTCCCTTACCTGTTCACTCACCTTGTGGGGTTGGGCTCATACAACATGTCCAACCTCTGCTGGATCTTCTTTCACCTTCTGTTCTTACTCCTGGGCCAAGTGCTTGTTCAGCTCGATGAAGGATGCCAGCTTGTCCTCCAGCTTACTTCCATCATTGAAGTGGGTCGCTTGGAGGTGGGGTGAGACCAGTGTGTACTCTAGTCTCATGACCACATGAATTCCTGCCCATCTTCACAGAATTCAGTTTATCTTTGCTTCCCCTGCTTCCCGTCCTTCTTCCCTTCTCAACAGCCTGCCCTGCAGACCTCAGCTTCCTGACTCAACACAGAAAGAACACCCTCCCGTAGACTGTTTAAGCACCTTACAATTACAAAAGGCCAAATCACTGTAACAAATCCCCCATGGTATGCGTGTTCTACAGGTTCTGCTTTTCTGAGCAAACTCTGATACAGCAGGAAAGGCAGCCGCCGTATGCATAAAGTCCTCACTTGTACAAATTTAGCACTGAACGAATCTATTATGCTATCTCCAACCAGAAGAAAGTTCCAGGGAGGACTCAGAATAGAGACATTTTGACTCATGTATCCATTCCTGTACCTACCGTTGTAGTTCGGGCACGGTGGGAGGTTCAGCAAAGGCTAAGACTCGTTCCCACCTTGGTGGCTGAAGAGAAAAGAAGGCAGTAGACCTCACCCAACACATGTAAAAGGTTATCACTGGGGAATAAAGAATGGGGTCCTTGGAAGGAGGAGGAAAGAGTGATGGGCAGGCAAAAGCACATGTCCACAACACCCTTCCTGCCTTCTTGTTTTGGGTGGTGCTTCATTTACTTGGAGAAGAAGAAATGAGATATAATTAATTGACAAGCCTAGGTACTGTGCCCAGGCAGTGAGCTTAGCACTTCCTATATATTATCTCCTTTTCATCCCCATAGTAACTTTATGAGGAAACCGAAGCTCAGAGAGGTACAACACCTGCCCGAGGTCTCCCAGCTGAGGAGGAGAGGGGCTAGAACTTGAACTTGGGTCTGTCTGTCTGTGTTCTTAGCTTTTCCCGCGTTCTGCCCATACACCCAGAAGTTGTATTGCTTGTAATGATAAACACATTCTCTCCCTGTTACGTTTGTCTAACCTTGGTGATTTTGTATGAAGTAGTCAGCCAGCTGAAAAAAAACAAAAACAAGTGCTTCTTCTTCCCTCGCTGCAGAAGTAAACAATGCTGTCTGTGGGAAATAGATGGTTCGCTGCTGTGTAATTCTCAACAGTGCTTGGCAAGACAATTCACGTGTTAGAAACTTTTAGGGGGATGGGCAGAGGGAAGAGTCTTCATTTTAACAACCCAGAAAGGTTGGGACATTTTTAGATGCTGGCAAAGAAAGTTGCCGCTACCTGAATGCAGTTGTAGCATCACTGTATTATTAAGTGTTTAAGATATGCAACTTTTTGTGACAATGGAGAAAACTTTCAGATTGTTAGTTCGTTAGCGGATTTTGAGATGAAGTGGAGAAGAACAGAAGTTTAAGTTCTAACACTATGTGTATTCTGTGGAGTAGAATTGAGTAAGAGCTCAGAGGTAAAGTGGGCAGTCTGTATGTTTGAGGAATGGCAGAGGGTGGTTTCTGCTTCTCTGAACCACTGAAGGTACCAGAGGACTCGGTCCTTTCTAGGAAGCTTAAGATCCGGTCCCTTTGCGTAACAAAGGGGCAGAGGTGCTTATAACCCAAAGTTCTTTTCCGCATAACCAAGAATATTAGTTGAACACCTCACCTGAAAGATGTTCGGAATTATTTAACGCACCAAATAGATGTCTGACTATACGTCTCAGCTGGGATTTGCAACTCTTTCAACCTGAGGAAGTTGAATTGGAAATGTCCAGACAGAAGGTCCTGGAAGGTTAGGGGGCCTTTCCTTCTCTATTCAGTTCTCCTCTGCACATTTAGCTGGAGAAGCCAGGCAGACCTGGGCTGAGGCTTCGTTGCAGCTATTTGAGCAATAAAATGATGCCACACTCTTACAAGTGCCCTGTAATCTAAAACAAGTTCTGCGTGACTGTGGTGTTTTCCTGTCTTGGGTCATAACTTTCTCTGGGAACATAAACTCCGAGTTATAGATCAAGCACTCTTTAGCTGCTTCACACACTCACCAGGGTTTTGGAGCCCCTCAACTCCTTTTGTGTTTACTGGAGAGAAATTGTCATTGAGAGCATGCAGTTATTTGGGTTTAGGCTAATCTAAAAAAAAAAAAGAGGAGGAGCTTGAGAAATCGCATGTTACAGAATATTCTTTTACACACGAAGGCAGAACAGAAGAGCAGACGGGAAGCACTGCTCCTAGGTCCTGCGTCCCCACAGGGGCCTTGATCCACAGTGTGATCTTCTCAGTTCCTGTTGGCCCAGGAGCAGACTTGAGACAACATTCTGAATGCAAGGAGTTGATTTGGGAGATGGTTTCAGGAAGCACTGATTGGCGAGCCAAGGAGTAAGCCTGGGAAAGGAAGGAAGCCGATAAAGGGTGTGTTAGCAAGGAAGCATCTGGGTCAGGGAGCTGAATTCCCCCTGGGACATGGGGTACCCGTGGAGAGCACCCCATGTCCCTCCATCACTCACTGGTTGAGGGCTGCTCCCGATATTTTTTTTGGCACTTCTGGCCTGCCACGGGCCAACTCAAGACCTTGGTGCTAGAAAATCTCTCAAACAAGAAAATGCAAATGGTGGCAATGGGTGGCCTGCAAGGTACCCTGCGTTGGTCAGGTGTAGGGCCATGGGTGGCCATGGCAGTGACCACTGCTGAGACTGCCGTTGCGGGGAGGAGGGGAGCCTCCATCTTGCTCACCCACCTCTTCTGTGGCCATTGCGCTGGCCCCTCATTCCTCTCTTGGCCGTAGACAGAGGCTGATTCTGCCCGAACCCTACAGAGACCCTCTGAGAAGTTCTCTTTCCGAGCCTCGCTGGGGACAGACAATTAATTATTCACCAACAACTTAGTTCTGCTGATAACGGTCTCCTTGGCAACCTAAGGCCAAGTGCAACAGAAACAAAATAGACTGAAAAAATATATGGGTATGAAGAAACATATAACGGCTCTTCCTTAACCTTTTCCAAAAAAATGCCTTTAAGTTATATATGGTTTTTGAACAGTAATTAAACATAACAGATTTTCCAGCCATGTATCAAGAAGTCCTTACCAAATCCATCCCTTGTAGCTCTAGATCCATCTCAGGGATGCGTGTTTCTAGGAGACAGGCACAGATGCTTCCTTCCTACTGAGGTGCCTGCTTCTTTTTATAACAAATGATGCACTGCCACGTGATGGCCCCCAAAGAGCCCTGCACTGCTAATGGCAAGCCTTGACTACCTTCAGCAACAGTACACACTTGCTGTGTGACCTTGGGCATGTCACTTACCCTCTCTGGGCCGCAGTGGTCTCATCTTTGAAAACCATAAACTGATGCCATGCTCTTACAAGTGTCTCTCTAATCTAAAATAAATTCTGCGTGACTGTGGTGTTTTTCTGCCTTGGGTCAGACCCTTCTCTGGGAATGTTTACTGGGGGGATACTGTCATTCTTTCTCCTTCCCCCACCCACACTTCCTTCTGCTGCAGTGCCGTGAAGAGAGCAAGGTTCCAAGCCCAGCTCTTCCCCTCTGCTGGCTTTGTGATTTGGACAAGTCAGCTAACCTCCCAGAACCTCTGTTTCCGCATCTGAAAGATGGGGTGGACAATTGTACTGACATCTTAGAGTTATTGGAAACATTTAAAGGAGATAATCTTTGTAAAGCTACTCAGAAAATACTGCTTTCAAGAGAAAGAAAAGGATTTTAGTTTCTCGGGATTCTCTCCTTTTTGCCTCTCTCCTCTGTCTCCCCACACGGCTCTCAGGAGTCGGTCTCCTGGGATTCCAGGAATTTTTAAAATCTCCTCTAGTGATTCTTAAACCTCTGGAGTTCAATTTGAGGATATTATTACAGTTATTTTTTGTTTCTCATTACCAAAGGAAGACAGGCTCACTATAGAAGGGAGAAAGTGAAAAAACAAAGACAAAAAGGTATAGAGATAAGGAGGTGAAGGGCACATAATCCTACAGCCCAAAGACAACCGTAGTGAGTAGGCATATTTTTCTGTTTATCATTTTTCAGAGGGATGGCGGTACATGGTTAAGCCCACATAGCATATAGATTTCTGTGTCCTGCCTCTCACCTTTAACCTTATCATGTAGCCATTTTACTCTCTGTCATAAAAACTTCTTGATGATGGTCTATTATGAGAAGGTGTTATAATTTACTTAACCATTGCTCCATTGTTGGATATTTAAAATGTTTCTGTATTTTCCCTATTAAAAATAACCCATGGGACTCATCACAAATCTCCCAGCTTGCTCTCTTTTTTTGGTCCCCTTCAAGCCGTCCGTGGCAACCATGTCACAGGCATCTCTATGAAGAAATCTCCCCCAAACCCAGCACAGTTGTAGAAGCAAATTCACTGCATCTGCTTCGCTGCTGCCTCTGCTGTGCCCTGCGGCAGGTTCCCTCGGCTCTGGGCAAGCTCACCTGCCCCTGCAAGTGGACTACTCGTAGCTTTTGCTTCTTTCCTGTCCAGCAAGTATTGGCAATGCCCTTCTGGAATTCAGCACAACTGCCTGGGCCAGAGGTGGGCATATGAGTCAGGCCTGGCCCATCCTGGTACCTCATCCAGCCAGCAAAGGTGATTGGTCCAAGGAGTAGTGGCGGCAACTTGGAGGCCAATCAGCATCCTCCCCTGAGATAAATGATGGATGCTGTGAGGTAAAGACGACAAGGGGCAGCTGTGTCAGCCGGGAGCAGCAGTGCCATCTTCCCACTGCATGGAGGAGGCCTTGTGAAACAGCAGCCTGAGAGAGCGCAGAAAGCAGAGGCAGCCAGCGAGAGAGAGGGGGCAGGGCGCACCAGCTCTAACCATGAGTCCTCCCTGTGGCACGCGTGCCTTAGGTGTGGGTGCCGATCACCGGGTCCTTCCCTGCTGCCTGAGCCAACGCCTTCCCTCTTTGCTTACAGAAATTTGAGTTAGGGTTCGGCTCCTTACTCAAGGAGTCCTGACTGCTACACCCCTCAGAGCAGCCCTCCTAGAGGTTATTAAATAGACACTGTGACATCTTTCAGGAGAGTTCAAACTCAGGTGTCCATAGGACTTGGCAACAGCTGCCCATTCCTCTTTCTGGACTTCCTCAGGAAAAAAAAAAAAAAGAGGAAACTACATAAATGAATCAGGAACCCCAGAATTCCCCTGCACCAAACCAAACGTCTCCCCATCAACGCAGGCTCATGGTGACAGGGTGTTTCAGCCACAGTGAAGAATGGTGCCCCAGACAATAGACAAAATGGGCCCAGAAAACGTGAGCCTGACTTCAGAGAACTCACTGAAATACCGGAGAGAGGAGAGAAGGCAATCAGAAGCAGAGATTTTTTTTTTTTTTTTCCATTTACGCATCCTCATTTTTAAAGTGTGAGTTTCTCAACCCTTTGCTTTTAGACTGCTGTTAACCTTTTTCGTCACTGGATAAGAAGGAAATAAAGGGCTATTTTTGGAGGCATGATGCATAGGAAAATTCTCTGAAACTGTTTCTCATCCTCTCCATTCAAAATGAGGCATGTGGCTCTGAAAGGTTACTTGGGGTGTGAGAAACTGGCTTTGCAAGAACTGGGCTGACATCAAGAAATGCTTCACATGTGTGAAAAACTTTTGGGAAATCGCTTTTGTTTTTGTTTTGCCAAGTGGATTCATGCAGGAAAGACCGGTTCAAACAGAAATCCCCTCAGCGGGACCTGTCTTATGTCTGGGAAGCGTAGGGGACCTTGTAGACATACTGTGCATCAAAATCCCTGCAGGTGTTGGAATACAGTTCAGCTTTCTTGCCCGCCCCACTGGGCTCTCTGGGTGATTCTGAAAAGGCTTATCCACAGTCTGCACGCCCGCCACGTAGTGTGACGTGAAGGCCTCCAGAGGGTCCCCTTCTTCCCATATGATCCCATCTACCTTCCAGCACTGAAAGTTTCAACCAAGTTAATCCTTATCTACTGCCTGCAAATACCTAACCTATAAAGATCTCTCATGAACTCTTTTTAAAACGCAAATGTTTTAGGGGAGGAAAAGCATGTTTTGACTAGTCACGAAATCCTTAGAGTCAGGAAACCCAAACCTCGTTGTATCCCGCCTGTGAGGTTTTTCATATATCACACCCCTTAGTGCCGTCTTGCATTGTCCCCAGCTGGCAGAGGGCAAAACCCATGCCCAGTGACGTGAAATGACTTGCCTAAAGTCTCAGAGCTTGGGAAGTGGCCCAGGTGTGATTTGGGTATAGGACCACCTGACCCCAAAGCTCTTTTCTTTGCAGACTGACAGCTGGTCCCTGCAGAAAGGGGGACAGAACTGGCCAGTGTTGCCGTGCGGGATTACGAGGAGGTGGGTTCTAAGTAGAGGGTGATGCCTGGGTCGGGCAGGCCTGGGAAAGGGAGGAGGCCAGGAGAGCTGGGCGTGTGCTGAGCCCCCCTGAGCAAGGGGGGGGATGGAGAGCCAGGCCCCCTGCCTTCGCTCCTTGGCCCTGGGCCACTGTGGGTTGGCCAAGACACAAGCCTGGCTGTTGTACCCAGAGCCATCACAGCCCTGGTACCAGTGGGTGCCCAGTGATGGCCCGCCGCTGTTGGCAAGAGCATAGCTGTGTTTTACGTTTTATTGCTCTTCTCCCATTGGCACATGCTAGACTCTCTTTTTCTTTTCCCTTAATCAGAGAGAGCTCCTGTTCACGAAACCCTCTGCCTGAGGCACCCTGCTAGCTGGACTATTGCTTTTTTTGGCTTCTAGGTACTGGCAGGGACCCAAAATGGCATATTTCTGGTTGAGTAGTTAGAAAGACCTACCTCTCGTTTAGCACGGGCGTGCTAGTATCTGCCTCGTAATGTTGTGTCATGAGAGTTATGTGCAGCACACAAGCCCTCACGCATAGTGTGAATGCTTGCTGCGTGATGACATTGTCTTGTTGGTAACCAGAAACTGGCATTTTCTCAGGGACCTCTGGCTCTTCCCCAGTCAGCTGAGTAAGGAACTCCCCTCTCTGGATCATAGTTAAAGTGGTTGCCCTTCCCTGACTGGCATCCGGGAATTCTAGGAAGTGTGGCTGCTTATTTATTTGTCTGAGTTGTCGAAACTGAAATGATAGAAGAAATCACACAAACTCTTGAAGTCTCAGGGCCACTTCTGCAGGTGTATTCTCAGTCCCCGAGAGCACTTTTTCTCTCCATTCATTTGACCTCTCCTTCTTTCCTCAACCCACTTTTCCCAAAGGGCTCTGAACTGTGGCATGGAGCATGATGAGGGAACTGACCGTGAACCAGAAATACAACTCACTCATAAATGCTTCACCAGGGGAAGGGGAGCAAGTGGAAGGCTCTTCACGTCATTCTGGAAGCACCACGAACACTCATTCTCAGCTGCAATGCACAGCAACAGAAAGCTGCCTTTCCCAACCACAGCTCACAACATCTTTTCTGATTGTTGTAATCAGACCACCAATCCATGCGTGTATTCTCCCAGTAAATAAAAACGAAACTGTCCAGATAAAGCTAGTATCTCTTTGACCAGTCCTTATAAAAAACAAAACAAAACACAACAGACCCACACCACCCCTGAGGTTACCACCATTATTTTTGTCTGCATCTTTTATATGCTTTTCTGTGTCTTGCTATACATATATGTGGAGACATTGAAAATACGTAGATTGCTGTGTCTATTATTTATCTATTTATGCAACCAATTATCCCAAACTTAGCAGTTAAAACAACAAGCGTTATTATCTCCCAGTTTCTGGGTCAGGAAGATGGGGAGGAGCTTAGCTGGGTATTTCTGGCTCCGAGTGTCTCATTAAGTGGCAGTCAAGCTTGTTGGCAGTCAGGTTGGGTTTATCTGAGGGTCAGACTTGGACAGAAGACCGACATTCAAGCCCACTCACGTGGTTGTTGGCAGGCGCCATTCCTCTGCTACCAAGGCTTCCTCACAGGGCTGCCTTATGACCTGGGAGCTGGATTCCCCCAGGGCGAGAAATCCAAGAGAGAATGAAGCGAGCACCCAAGATGGAAGCCCAGTCTTTTGTAAACTAATCTCAGAAATGATATCTCATCACTTCCCCCATACTCTATTCAATAAACACGTCCGTAAATCCAAGGGGAAGAGGTTCTTTTTGAGGGGGAGAGATTGTCAGGAGGTGGAGATCACTGGGGGCCGTTTTTGAGGCTGCCTACCACTGTACGCTTACTTAAAATGTATCACATTGTACCTGACTCTATATATGTTAGTACATATGTCTCAACTCTATTTAAAGATAGCATAGTTCATGGCGCAGATCAGTGTTTCTCAACCCTGAATTTTTTTTTTTTAAGCAATACTGATGCACATATTACAGACTCCATACCTGGCAATAAGGATTCTACTGTTTCTCAGTTGAGAATCACCATAAATCTTCTTAAAAGCTTGCCAGGTGTTTTTAGGGTACAGTCAAGGTTGAGAACTAGTGGTATAGGTATACTACAGCTTATTTATCTTTTTTTTTTTTTTTACTCATATTGATGGCCATCTGGTTTTTTTTTTTCTCTTTTTCTGCAATTGCAAGGAAGGCCCATTTTTCTTCCCCTTGAAGACAGTGTGGATCAAATCATTCATCCCACACATGTTTACTGAGTGCCTCTTATGAGCCAAGTGCTGTTCTAGACAGATCCCTGCCCTCAGCGAGCTCATATTCTTATGGGAAGAGACATTCAATGCACAATAAATTGAATGCATAAATTAATTATAAACCATGTTAGAAGGTGATAATCAAAATGGAAGAAAGATAAAGCAAATCATGGTAAGGGAGTTTGAGGGTGTGAGAGCTGGTAAGGGGGCAAGATATAGCACCGAACAGAGGTCTCTGGGGACTTCTCGCTAAGAAGGCATTTTTGGTTGAATTCTGCCACCCTCACACCCAAGAGAGATATGTGGAAATCCTAGTCACCAGTACCTCAGACTTTGACCTTCACAGAGGTCATCTAGTTAAAATGAAATCATTAGCGTGAGGTTTAATCCAATATGACTGGTGTCCTTATAAAAAGGAGAAATTTGGGCACAGAGACATCACCCAGAGGGAAGATTAGATGAAGAGAGACACAGGGAGAAGATGGCCGTCTACAAGCCAAGGGATGCCCGAGGGCACCAGAACCTAAGAGACGGATCTGGAGCAGATACCTCCCTAGCATCTTCAGAGGGAGCCTGGCCCCGCCAACACCTTCATTTCGGACTTCTGGCCTCCAGACCTGTGAGACCATACATTTGTATTGTTCTAAGCCACCCAGTTTGTTGTACTTTGTTATGGCCGCCCTGAGAAACTGATGCAAAAGGTGAGAGCTGAGCTAAGCCTTGAGTGAGTGAGCCACGTAGATTCACCTGCCCCTAGAATTTAGGGGACCCGAGGCAAGAGTTCAGGTGGAGGCCCACATACCGTATATCCAAATACTTCAAAGTTATAAATGGAGCTTATAATCTATTAACTAAACAAGGTTTTATCTTTCTACCTTAAAACTTACTTTCATCTTGACCAAAAGACTTTCCAGACTGCTCAGAATTCTACAGCTGTAGAAGAGGCCCAGGTACATGCAAGCAGAAGAGGCCCAGGCCCATGGCTCTGTCTGCTTCTCTTCCTACCACAGCTCACCACAAACAGGTGCCCTTTGTGGCCTAGAGGCTCACGTGGCGGCCAGGGTGGATCTGGGGAAGAGGCCTGCACAGGCCCTGGATGTGGCCTTGGAGTCATCCAGCGGCGACCCCAGAGTCCAAGCTACCCAGAGCATGATCTCCAGGGGTTCCCGCCTCCAGGTGGGCACCATTCCTGACACTGCAGGGTCCTCACTCCGTGGCAGAGCTTCCCCGCGTAGTGCAGGAACCAGTGCCACGACATGTGAAAGGAACTGAGAGTAAACACTGAGAGATTTGCATGGCAGTTTGACTTGCTGTGACAGTCAAGTGTTTACAGGCACTGAAATTTGAATTTCATATCTCATATTTTCACATATCACAGATATTCTTTTTTTTTTTTTTAAGTTTTGTTCCCCAACGATTAAAAAAATGTAAAAACCATTCTTACCTTGTGGTCCATAGCGAAACAGAGGCCAGCTGGATCACCCACCTCTGGTGCAGGAGATAGAGGGGAGGGTTGCTGGAGAAATGTCCTCGAATAGGGGAGAGGAGATGGAACCCAGTGTGCCTATGGAGGGACTGGTTTATACTGGAGCATGGACTGTTTATCTGCGATAGCAGGAAAAGGAAGCGGAAAAAAATAGGACTTTGGTGACTGAAATATTTTGGTTCGAATCCTCTTTTGAACTTTTAAAGCTGTTTGCTTTCAGAAAAGCACATACATTCTCCAAGCTGAAATCCTTTCTGTAAAAGAGGTGCATAATATTTATCCCGTAGACTAGGAGACTGAGAAAATATACACTCAATATGTTCATTTTTCTTCTCACTCTTAGCTTCAGTGATGCAATGATCCAATTCAATGATTAAATATTTTTTGTTGCTTCTAAATTTTTGAAAGAGAAATGCCTCTTTTACAACAATGGATTTTACTCTTGCTTTGGAACTTACTCTCCCCTCTCCCCATGCACAAACACACAATAATCCTAAGGACCCTCTTCTTGGGAAAATACATGTATGTATGTTCCCCAAGCCATTTCAGGCAACTCACTGATGCCCTCAAAGCCTAGGTTGAGTTCAAACCCCAAGTTAAGGAATCCTGACTTACAAGCTAACCAAGGTTCTGGAAGTCATGTTTTTCTTTCAACATTGCCCTTGAGTTCTTTTGGAAGAAAAGAGCTACATGCATGCAAAATGATTATTGTAATCACACGTACTGTTACACTGATTCCAAACAGCACACCATGGAGTTCTGTTCAGAAGACTAGAGAAAAGGGCAGAGAAGCTCCAAGGAATAAGGGAGAGGGTGGGTGTCACTCAACTCCATGCCTTTCAAAGCCATTCTACTGGGGATCCACTCCCATTTCTAGTCCTCTCTGTGACCCAGCTACACTATCTGCCAGTGAAAAAGAGGAGTAGATAATGCTTTGTGGAAATCCATCAGTTCTTTGATTATATACCCTTTGGGGGTTACACCATGAATAGAAACTTCTAGTAAAAAGTTGTATCTTTTCTACAACCAACAAAGCTTCCTTTCCATTGGCCCAGCAATATCAGTATCTAGCACCCAAAATGTGATTCTCCTAAATCTCCTGCACAGCACTTACAAAACATGCAAAGAAATATCAAGACGTAAGTCAGAAGAGAAGATATGAGGTGTTTCCTCAAACAGACACTGAAAGTGAAGGACAAGTCATATTCTAAAAAATCTTAATTTTCTTTCAAATATTTACATTAGCAGGGAAGACACTTTGTCAATTCTAATCCTTTCATAAACTGTAAGTTGGAATATTTCTTAATGGAATGTCACCACAGGAGGCCAGCTCAGGTCTTGGCTGGAAGACTTTCCTGGAATATTTTATTTCCCTTGGAATTTACTGTACTGTCTGGTTGAATCTAACATGACATTCTAACAATTGGAGCATTGTATTAGGTACAGTGAAGCAGAAAATTCACCCTGTTCTGCTTCCCATTCCTCCCTCCTTTGCCCTTGTGAAAATTTCCCACTGTCTTATCCCACTGAAGCAAAGTGTTCGGGAGAAGACCAATGTCACATCTAATTCAGTCAACAGTCCCATAAAAGGTAGGTCTTTAATACCTAGAATAAGTCTTCCATTCATTCAACAAATAGTTTCTTTCAGCAGTAGCTCCAGGGTTTAAAATCTGCATTGTTGACTTATCACAGTTTAGCTTCAAATAACATTATACCACTTCTCATACAGTGTAAAAGCGTCACAACATTATATGTCTGTTTCCCCCTCCTAACCTTTGTGCTATTGTCATACATTCTACGTACACATATGTTATAACATCCATGATATTTTGTTCTTTTTGCTGGTCAGTTACGTTTTAAAGAAGTTAGAAATGAAGGCAGAAGGTTTATTTAATGGTTTTTTTTTTTAATTTTATTTATTTATTTATTTACGGCTGTGTTGGGTCTTCGTTTCCGTGCGAGGGCTTTCTCTAGTTGTGGCAAGCGCAGGCCACTCCTCATCGCGGTGCACGGGCCTCTCACCGTCGCGGCCTCTCTTGTTGCAGAGCACAGGCTCCAGACGCGCAGGCTCAGCAATTGTGGCTCACGGGCCCAGTCGCTCCGCAGCATGTGGGATCCTCCCAGACCAGGGCTCGAACCCGTGTCCCCTGCATTGGCAGGCGGACTCTCAACCACTGCGCCACCAGGGAAGCCCTATTTAATGGTATTTATCATTTAAAATGTTCTTGATTTCTTTGTGTAGATTCAGATTTTCATTTGTGATTTTTCTTCTCTTAAAGAACTTCTGTTAATATGTCTTGTGAAGTTCTGCTGGTGATGAATTTTGTTAGCTCTGTTAGTCTGATAATGAGTTTGTTTCTCCAGTTTTGAAGGATATTTTCACTGGACATAGAATTCTAGTTCAGTACTTTAAAGATGCCATTCCAATATTTTGGCCCACATTGGGTTTTTTGGTTGTTTTATTTTTTGACAAGTCAGCCATAATTTGTATGATTGTTTTTCTGTATATAAATTGTCTTTTTTCTTTGACTGCTTCTAAAATTTTATTTTCATCATTGTTTTACAGCAAATTTCTCATGATACGCCTTAGTGTGTATTTCTTTTTGTTTATCCCACCTGAGATTTGTTGAGCTTCTTGAATCTATGAGTTTATATCTTTCATCTAATTTGTAAAGATTTTGCCTTACATTTCTTAAAATACTTTTTCTGCCCATCTGTCACTATCTTCTCCTTCAGGAACCAAGAAATAAATGTTAGACTTGGTATCATCCTACAGGTCATTAAAGCTCTGTTCAGTTAATTTTTCAGCTTCTTTCTCCATATGCTTCAGTTTTATTAGTTTCTTTGAGTTTCCTGATATTTTCTTCCATAGTGTCTCATCTGTGAATGCCATCCAGTGAATTTTTCATGTTGAATACTGTATTTTTCAGTTTTTAGATATTATTTTAGTTCTTTTTTATAGTTTCTATTTCTGTATTAAGACTCACTATCTATTCCTTCATAATGTTTATATTTTCCTTTAATATCCTTGACTGCATTTATAATCGTGGTTTTTAAAAGTCTTGTCTCCTGATTCCATCACCTCTATCTTTTCTAGCCTATTTCAATTATTGACTGATTTTTCTTCCTTCACATTTTCCTGCTTCTTCATGTGTCTAATAATATTTTATCGTGTGCTAGACATTGTGGATGATACAGTGTTGAATGTCTGGATTTTGTGGTCTTCCTTTAAATAACGTTGCATTTTGTCTGGAAGGCAGTTAACTTCCTTATGGATCAGCTTGATCCTTTGACTCTTGTTTTTAATATTTGTTAGGGAAGGTCTAGTATATTCTTAATTCTGAATGATAGTAACCCTTCCCCTGATGCATGGTCTTTCTTGTGTGTCAACTGAGTGCCCAGAATTTTCAAAGTGATTTCTCCACTTACACTTAAAAAACTATCTCTCAGTTCTGTTCAAGCTCCAGAATCTCAATTCAACTCATAGGTACGCAGTATTTGTTCTTTGCCTTCTCTCAAGGATGCTTGTCCTGTACACAGGCCACTTGGTATTCACCCAAAGATTCTAGGAGATCCTTGTGCAGACTTCTGAAGCTCCTCTGTATTATTTCCATCTCTCTACAACTCTGCCCTGTCAGTTCTGGCCATGTTATCAGCCCTAACTCCAGTCTGCTTGGTGAAATTGACATTCTCTGCTTCAGTTTTCCCTCCCTGCACCATGATCTGGAAAGAGTTTCAAAGCAAAAATCCTGGGCAAGTGAAAGGGATCACCTCATGCATTTGAAAGACAGGTTATAATGTAACCAAGTCTCCAACCAAGTTGTGCCATACACATTAGACATATTATTTGAATATTTATTAACAAGCAGGCCTGAAAGTGTTTATACAAAAATTTTTTGCAAGCTGGATGAGTCGTCAGTCTCTGCCCTTTTAACCACACCTTTCTTGGAAGGTTCACATGAAGCAGGTGTGATGCTAATCTAGAGACAGCATCAAGAGACCAAGCCTCTGGTATCATCCTAAGTGTACACACTACAGGGCTCACTGGACTTTATACCCTGTTCACCTAAGGACAGACGGCTGTCTCTCCAGGCCCCGGCCTAGCCACGTATCTTGAATACCACTGATTTACTTAATGAGAACCCATTTATCGTATCTAATACGTTAATTTAACACCCCTAATTTTACCAACGAAAATACATTTCTCATGTTCTTTTTATTAATTATCAAAGACTCTTCCACTTAAGGATTGTCAGTGCCTGGAATTGGGCCTTTGTGACTTAAAGCAAGCTGAATGCCCCTGGTGTATAAATTCCTCATTTTGGCAGCAGTCTTCCCTAGCACGTGGCTTAAGCCAACACAGAGTATCTCACTGTCTGTGCTAAAGTGTTGAAACGTCCCATAATCCTGTCCATAACAAAGAGCTGTCATGAGAAAAAACTAAAATCTGTGCCCTCTAGGGTCAGATGCTTTTGGACTGAAGGGGAACGTAAGAATCTGGGAAATCTTCTCTCACAGGGATAATCTGGCTTCAAAGGCTGTTTTTCCCTTCAAAATCTGATTTTTCATATTAGAGACCAGCATTACTGCAGTGCTTCTCTGTCTGTTCTAAGCGGACTAGCACAGAGGTCTCAGGGCTGCATTCCAGGGGATTAAGGCCTCCGTGTTCTCTGGGTCAGAGCCTGTTACAAGGCCAGCGCAGATTCAAAAGGTGGGGAAGTCAATTTGATAGGAAGAGCTTCAGAGACTTTTTGGACATGTTTCAGCTACCACAAGATAAGTGCTGTGAAGACAAGGAGCAGGGTTTTATGCAAGTGTCAGAGGAATCAGCAGAATCTCATTTGACTGAAGGCTGAGCTCTACCTGCCCACCCACCCCCAAACTGAAGTCTGAGGTGAGATCTCAAGAGTGAAGAGGCATTAACTAGGAGGAGGATAGAGTGTAGACAGCAGGACCATTGTGTATAAAGACCTGTGGCAGGTGATACATTCCATCAATGTGAAGAATGCAAGAAAACCTTCATTTGCAAGGGGATGAGTCTGGAAATCTCATGGAATTGTGAAAGGATAATTCTTTGTCAATAAGTGTGGTGAAAAGAGCACTGAACTCAACCTTCAGGCAACCAGGAGTCCCTTCCAAATCGGGAACTCAGTGGCTGCATCCTCTAATGGGAAAATGGTAGACTAAAAGGGCCGTAGAATCATCTAGTGCTACGTTTCCAAAAAGTTTTCTGAACACTGTCAATGAAGTGATCCTTTGGTCTAAAATGTTTGGGAAACACACAGTTAAATGAGTTGATTGCTGGACTTCTTGGAGACTTTAGTAAGCTCATAGGTATTAGGACCAGCATGTGCTGATACATGTTTAACAACAAGCTCTCTGAGAAAAAAATACAGCCCTGATTTTGAGCATTTGCCAATTTCTGGAGTATAGATACTCCTGCTCTGACTGATGTGATGCTACCACCATGACGTCACTGAATGCATAGCTGGCTCCCAGAATTCCTGAAAATTTAACCATCAGCTAGCCCAAGCCAGCTCCAGTACACCTCTGCCGGGACTCTCAGAGGCAGAGAGGATGGAGGTTTGCCCAAGACTTCGTGGCTACAACACCCTTTTCATGGGATATCTAAAAGGATGAATACTTTGTAGACACATGTTAGGAAATTCTGGTTTGGCTATTTTCTAAGTAGGGAAACTGAGAAGCTAAGTGTCTTGCCCAAGAACTCAGATCCAAACACAAATTAAGCTCTTCTGAGCCTCAGTTCTGTAGCAAAAGTTTAATGTTCCTCCTTCTTTAAAAGCTGTTCTAGGTTCAAAACTGCCGTTTTCTCACCATGTACCGTGGCAGGTACTCTGTTAAACAATTAACAAGCGTCATCACATCTGACGCTTCCAACACCCTGTGAGATGTGTAATTTTATTATCCCCATTTTACAGATGAAACAACTGGGGTGCAGAGATGTTAGATAACTCTACCAAATGAAGCAAAGACATGGTTTGCTGCGAGATACCTTGCTCCCATTTAGAGACCTTGGTGCCATACTGCTCTATACCATGGTCAGGTACAATAGAGCAAGAATAAGGCTTGTAATCTTCCTTTTCAACAAGAACAGTGTCAGTCAGCCCTTCCTTGTTCTGATCCTTAAGCCAAAACATCTCCATGGGCCAGCTTTAGGTAGCGTGCAAGCCAGCAGCCCAATCACCCCACCGGCATTTACTGATGGGTGATGTTATAAACTCAATGTATGTGTTCCCACAAAATTAATACGCTGAAGCCCTAACCCCCAATGTGATGGTATTTGGGGATAAGACTTTGGGAAGTAGGTATAGATGATGTCATGAGGGTGGGGCTATCATGATGGGATTAGTGCCCTTCTCAGAAAAGACACCAGAAAGCTCACTCGCTCTGTGCACACATGAAGAGGAGATCACGTAAGCACATGGCAAGATGATGGCTGAGTACAAGTCAAGAGAAGAAGCCTCAGAATGAAATGTCCCTTGCCTGGACCTTGATCTTGGACATCACAGCCTCCAGAAGTATAAGAAATAAATTTCCATTGCTTAAGCCACCCAATCTATGGTATTCTGTTATAGCAGCCTGGGCAGACAAATGCAGGTCAGATGTTGAGTCTGAGGGCTGGAGGAGGGAGAAAATTAGTTCAGTGGTCATAGAATTCATGACCCCACTTCCCAGGACTCCACTTGGTAGGGGTAGGAATAATAACTTTCTACTTAAAATCTTTCATATCCATAATGCCATCTGATCCTTAAAGGACTCTGTGAATGTTTCCTGTTTCAGAGAGGTCTGACTTTGTCCAAGGTCAGTGAGCACTGAATCATCTTCTGTCCCTGTGTCCTTCCCAGTATATCAAGCTGCTTTATGCTAAACTATAGAGTACAGATTAGGTATGGTTCTCCCTGAAAGCAAATGGGAATGACGTTTGAGAGCCCTGTTCAAGGTTTCAGGAAGTGTGGCGTGCGTACCTTCAAATGCAAGTTTGAGTAAAGGAATAACATTCAGTAATATGGCACACTTGCAGGAGCTGAGAATTAAGGCCAACCTGGCAATTCATACAGTTCACCGTTGTAGAGCGCTTCCTAGATGTTGGTCACTATTGCAGAGTTTTACATGTATTAACTCGCTTAATCCTCACAATAATAACCCTAAGACATGGCTACTATTTTTTGGTTTTTGGTCTTTTGTTTTTTGAATTAATTAATTAATTAATTTTATTTTTGGCTGCATTGGGTCTTCGTTGCTGTGTGCAGGCTTTCTGTAGTTGCGGTGAGCGGGGGCTACTGTTCGTTGTGGTGCGTAGGCTTCTCACTGTTGTGGCTTCTCTTGTTGTGGAGCACGGGCTCTAGGCCCACGGGCTTCAGTAGCTGTGGCACTCAGTCTCAGTAGTTGTGGCTCGCGGGCTCTAGAGCGCAGGCTCAGTAGTTGTGGCGCACGGGCTTAGTTGCTCCGCGGCATGTGGGATCTTCCCGGACCAGGGCTCGAACCCGTGTCCCCTGCATTGGCAGGCGGAGTCTTAACCACTGTGCCACCAGGGAAGTCCAAGACATAGCTACTATTGATATTACTGTTATCATGTCATTTTATACCTTAGGAGATAAAGGTATAGAGAAAGAAAGCACAGCTCTGACTTGAGATGTCTCTAGATATTTGGTGTGTGTGTTTATATAAAAGGTACAGGAGAGGAGTGAGGGATTCCAGATCACAATGTGTCATAGCCTCTTTCCCAGTTTCCCTTAGGATCAGGACCACAATACTCCTTTGCTGTACATTTACACCAGCCGCCTGCTTTCTACTTGAAACCCCCTCCATTCATCACTCTTTCAACTCAAGGTGTTGAAACATTTTTTTAAAATGCAAATCTTACCCGGAAGGGAGAAACACATTAAACCACTCTTTTCGATTTCAACTTTTTCCTGAATTCATCTCATCTTCTTGCTTGGTTTTTGAGTCTTTGAAAAAGTCCACCCAGGGTGCAGAACTAAAGGATTTCTGTTGCTGTTGCTGTTGTTTGGGGGGATTGGAAAGCGCCAGGCATGAGGCTGTGTCCTGAGGAAGCATGACCGTAGCTAATAGCATTCACTGAGTGTGAACCCCATGTCAGGCGCTGTACTGTGGTCGCTAAAGTTCACAAGAGCCGTACTCTTCAAGCCGTACTCTGTCATTATCTCCCATTTTACAGATGGGAAAACTGAGGCTTGGGGAGGTTAACTGGAGGCTTACACTCATAAATGCCGAGGAGAGCCCAGACACAGCATGACAGCTCTGAGCACTCTGGCAAGCTGGAAAACACCAGGAAAGCCCTGACCATTTAGTGTGTGTGTGAGTGTGAGGCAGGAAAGGCGGAAGGGAGTTACTGTGAGACGAGGACGTTCAAAGACGCATAAGCAGACTAGAAATGGAATATTTCCTGCCACATTAGTAAACAAAGGATGTCACGGTCATCGGCAGTTGCAGCCACCACCAATGGTGAGCTGGTGAGCCCTGAGGGAACTCAGGAAGGAAAGAATACCTGCCATCTAGCAGCCATCAGACTGCAGCCAGTCCCTCCGGTGAGCTCTGAAGAAACTCAGGATGTGAAAACACAGGATACAGGCCCCAGATAGCTGAGGTGCATGGCAAAGGAATGATTTCAGTGAGCCCAGACTCTTGCATCTTCCCATACATAGAAAAGCCCTAAATTCCTTAACTTGAGATTTCTAGTTTTCTTTAATTAACATAGTCTTTTGACGTTCAGATGACCTGCCCTTTGTTGCCAAACTCGTATATATATCCTAGCTTCCCCCTCGCCTCCTCGGAGCAGTTCTCTCAGGGTTTCTTGAGATGCTGCCTCCCAGGCTTGAAGTCCTAAAAACTCCCGCCAAATAAAACATAACTCTCAACTCTTAGGTTGTGAATATTTTTTTAGTCGACTCGGAGATCGCCAGGAAGGGGAGGAGCTCTGGCCGCCCTTTCCCTCTGGCTCTGAGTCTGCACTCTGTTCCGCGAGGGGCCTGGCAGAGCTGACAAGCATCCACCCGTCTCCCGGCTGTCTGTGCAGCTGCCCTAGAGACCCCCCCGGCCTCCGTGGCGTCCCCGCAGTTCACTGGGATCGGTGTCTCCCAGGAGGCCACAGCCGGTCTCTGACCCCGCTTCCCACAGTGCTACTGGTCTAGGCCTGTGTCTCTTTCAGTGTCATTATGTCACCTTCCTCCTGAGCATGCAGACAGGTGGAAGGCTGGCAGCAGGCCGGGTGGGGAGGAAGCAACCTCTCTAAGCCCTGGCAGGCCTGCATCCTGGCTCCTCGCCATCTGAGGGGGGCTTTCTCTCTAGCCTCCCCTGGGGTGGCCCCTGGACAAGACAAGACCCCTCTCTTGATCACCTTCCTTCTCAAAACCAAGGAAGGATTGAGGTTCTGCCTCTGATGGCTCAGTGATGCTGAGCAAATTGCTCAGAGCCCTTGTGCGAAATGGGGATGATGAGTATACTTGCCTGGGCAGGTGGCTGTGAGGATTAAGTGAGTTAATCCACAGAAGGTGCTGAGCCCAGGGCCTGGCATATAGTAAATGCCCATCGATGTTCTCTGCTCTTGCCGGGGGTGTTATTATCCATAAAGGAGGAGTAATACCAGTCACAGTAATCTTGGGCTACACGTAGTATTTTAACCACTTTGCTTTTCTTCACACACACACACACACACACACACACACACACACACACACACACACACACTTCAGGGCAGTGGGTGCACAGGCAGAGCCAACAGGTAGGAGCTCTGTTCAGCTCTGGGCTGTGCTCAGCTCTCTGGGGCAGCCCTGGGCAAGTTCCTCCTCCTCTCTGGGCGCTGGGGAGGACTTGGAATTTATGTGGAAATCGCTACCGTGAACTGTCAGGGGTCACCACCTGGAGGCCAAATCCAGGTAGCAGACAAGTTCTTGGGGCAGCACTGTGCTTTGAAAAGCAGGTGGTGTCATGTCAAAGTCAGGATAGCTGGCTTGTCCCAGCCGTCGGGGTGAGTGCGCCGCTGATCTCTGGAAGCCAGGAAGGGCTTTGGAAGGTGTGTACTACCGCCCGGCCCGGGAGGCTTTTGACTTTGCAAACCTCTGAGCCCATGAATTCTCAAGTCTCTTCCAGCTCTAAAATGCAGCAGCTGAAACCTCAGGTTTGTCTTGCAGGGCTAGAAGGATTGTCTCCCTGCCGCAGGGGGTTAAGTGGCTGCTTCTGAAAGGACAGAGCAAGAGATGATGCGATAAGATAAGGGGCTTTGTTTTCAGAGACACTCCTCAGAAAGAACAGGCTTTCATTGTGATCCAGAGGATAAGAGTCTGAGCCTCACATCCATCAGTCCCTCCCTCCTCCCCTCTTCCACGCGCTCAGGCCACCGTGGGATGTGTCTGCCACTGCTGCCATCTGCTGGAGCGCCAAGGCTCTGCAGCCTGCCCACCTGAGGATGGCATTGAGGGCGTTTGCAAAGACTCCAAGCCCTGAATTACAGCTCTTGTTCCAGTGGACACAGTGGGTTTCACCCCTGCAATGACTAGTATTTATTGAGCACCTGCTAAGAGCCTAAACTATGCTTAGTACTTCCATGAGGTGTCTCCCTGAATCCATTCACTAGAAGAAGCCCATGTGAGCAGGAATTTTTGTCTCTTTTCTTCATGGTAGTATCTCCAGTGCCTAGGACAGTGCCTGGAACAGAGTAGGGACTTGGTAAATAGGGGTTGCTTGAGAACATCTGTAAAGATGGATTCTGTCATCACCCCAGTGTTAGGAATAAGGAAGCTGTCGCTCAGAAAGACAAAGACTCAAAGTATTGCGGGTAAACCTGTGAGGGAAGCTGGAAAGATTCTTGACACAGGCAGTTTGTGTATTACCCCCGGTGGTTCCGAAGGCGGCAAAGTCAGACAACACATAGGAATGAACGCATCCGGCCGCTAGGGTCCCTTGGAGCTCAGGAAATTCAGGGCTACAAACCATTAGGGAAATAAACGAAGTCAGCAAAATGTTGCAGGGGGGCCCTGGGAGTTCAAGGAGAGTGCGGGGCTCTGGGCACGGTAAGAGGTCCCTGACACATGATTTGTACGTTTTAAAAAATTGTTATTATTATTACTAAACTTAGTTTTTTGAGCAGTTTTAGGTTTACAGAACAATTGAGCAGAAAGTACAGAGAGTTCCCACATACTCTGTCACACCCATACCCCCTCCTCCATTTTCCCCTATTATTAATATCTTGCATTAGTGTGGTACAGTTGTTACAATGGATGGGCCGATATGGACAGGTTATTATTAACCTATCCATAGTTTATTGATAAACCTATCAAAACCTGTCAAAAGTCCATAGTTTCCGTTAGAGTTCTCTCTTGGTGTCATGTGTTCTAAGACATGTATCCAACATTATAGAATCATACAGAATAGTTTTACTGCCCTAAAAAAATCCCTGATGCTCTAGCTACTCATCCCTCCCCCACCTCCCCTGACTCCCTGAACCCCTGGTAATCACTCATCTTTTTTCTGTCTCCATAGTTTTGTCTTTTCCAGAATGTTCTATAGTTGGAATCATAGAGTATGTAGCCTTTTCAGGTTGGCTTCTTTTCTTAGCAGTAAGCATTTAAGGCTCCCCTATGTCTTCTCAACGCTTGAGAGCTCATTTCTTTTGTCACTGAATAATGTTCTGTTGAATGGATATACCACAATTTGTTTATCCATTCACCTATTGAAGGGCATTTTGGTTGCTTCAGAGTTTTGGCAATTGTGAATAAAGCTGGTGTAAACATTTGTGTGCATGCTTTTGTGTGGACATAACTTATCAACTTCTTGGGTAAATACCAAGGAATTCAACTGCTAGATCGTGTGGCAAGTTTTGTAAGAAACTACCAAACTTTGCCTTCCAAAGTGGCCATTCCTGTTTTGTACTTTTGAGCATCACTTTCAGTAACAGCCTTGCTGGCCTGGACCCATTCTTTAGGTTGCCGGCTGAGAGAGAACAGGCCTGCGATTCCTCCCTTCCTGTCTGTATCTGGCTCCCTTGCTGAGGGAATGAAAACAGAGGATCTTCCACTTCCCCTGCTGAAAGAATGAAAACAGAGGATCTTTTCTTCCCACCGAAGCTGTGATGGTGAGGCAACTCTGGTCATTTGAAATCCCCAAGTCACCTCCTTGGGTAGGGGGAATGGGCCCACCACCCTGGAAGGTCAACCTGTACCTTGTGGTTCAAAATTCTTGGCTTGGGCTCGGGCACATGGGCTGCAGAAAGCAGCCACTGTTTTGATGTGTGGAGCTGTCGGGTCCTACGTCCTTGAAGCCCTCGTGAAAGTGATGCCACTGGGATTCGAACACCCAGCTCCTCTTCACGTCCCACTCTTGTAAAATGTTGACAAGTGAGATAGCACCTTAATTTGCATCATTCCCAAACGGAGGACACGTCACATGTTCTGGAGATACTGGCACCACATATAAGCAAGTGAGGAGTTTATTTCACTTATGTTCTTTTTGTTCTTTTCTCTTTTTAAAAACGTCATGAAAAATGAGATACGGCCCTTCACAATGACTTTTCAAAACAAACTTTTTAAAGTTAAGCTAACATCAAACTCCAACTGGAGGAAAAAGAGAGGGACCTTTTTAGTTGTGTTTTTGACATTATTTCCCAGAATCCAAAACGCCCCGTTTGGTTGCGTTTATGCATTTATTTGCATCTCCTCTCCTTGCCAAAAACAAGCAAACAAACAAAAATCTTCATGTTCCACCAAAAACTTTTGCAGCAAGTCGTTTCATGGCGGGTTCATTTCTTAAAGCTCTTGCTCTTTGGTGACTGTGTAGGAAAACTCAAGAGAATCTCATGCGAATGTCTTCAATCTAGGAAGAGGGAAAAAGGCTTTAGTTCTGATGGTAGGAGGAGGGTTTATTTATGTGTCTCAATTTACAAGCCTAAGCACTGCAAATGTAAACTCTAGGAAGGAAAATTTTGTCCTAATTACTTAACTGAATCCAGAAACATCTGTTTTGAGTTACTGGAGCAAGTCCAGTTTGCTCTTCATATGACATTTTAAAGCAGGCAGAGGTAACTTCGCGACTCGTACCTTTTCTGGTCCAGCCAAGTATTTCTCAGAGTGGGGACGAGGCAAGGTCCAGAATAAACAATGTTGACAAATCCTCCAGATGATTCTTATAGAGACTTAACTTTGAGAATCACTGCTCAAGCCAAAACTTACTTTTCTTTTTTAGCTGTTTTTTGTTTTTTTCCTCCTTGTCATCTTTACCTACAAAACAGCACATCTGAATAACTGGCTTCTTCCTATTATGTTTGGTTGGCTCATTGAAAACATTTTAACTCGTTTTTAGAATTTCTTAAAATTTTACTTTTTAAATGAACACACAGTAAAACTGACCTTTTGCATATGTGTACATTTCAATGAACTTTGTCCCTTGTATAGATTCATGTAAACCACAACTACCATCAGAATACACCCTCTCCTACAACCCTAATCTCCGGCAACCACAGATCTATTTTCTACCCCCAAGGTTTGGTCTTTCCTGGAAGGTCCCATAAATGGATTCAAACAGTGTATCACCTTTCGTGACTGGCTTCTTTCACTCAGCCTAATACCTTTGAGATTCGTCCAAGTTGTTGCCTGTATCCACAGTCCACTTCTTATTGCTGAGCATAATTCCATTGTATGGATGGAACCCAGTTTGTTTGTTCACCTGTTGAAGAACATTTGGTTGTTTCCAATTTGGGGCATTAAATCCAGTTTTCTGATGTTATTGTTTAGTCTTTTATATTCTTTTTTTCTGTCTACTAGTCTATCAGTTACTGAGAGAAGAGTGTTGAATTTTCAAGCTATAATTTTGGATTTATCTGTTTTTAGTTCTCTCAGTTTTTGCTTTGTGTGTTTTTAAAACTCTATGTTAGATGTATACACATTTATCATTGTTATTTCTTCTTGTTGTATTAATCTTTTTACCGTATGTAATATTCCTTTTTATCCTTGGTAATTTCCTTTGCTTCAATGTGTACTTTATCTGGCATTACTGTAGCCACTCAAGGTTAGTTTTCTTTAGTTTTTACATGGTATATCTTTTTCATCTGTTTTACTTTAACCTACTTGTATCACTATATTTAAGATGAGTTTCATATAAGCAGCATACAGTTGGATCATGTTTTTTAATCCGTTCTGATAATCTCTGTCTTTGAAAATTGGTGTGTTTGAATCATGTACATTTTAATGCAGTTTTTGATATGCTTGAATTTAGTCAACCATTTTATTTGCTTTCTGTTTGTTTCCTCTATTTTCATTCCTGTTTCCCCTTTCCTACCTTTTTGGGGGGTTACTTGAACATATTTTTTAGTATTCCCATTTTTATTTACCTATTCTGTTCTTCTGAGATTTTTCAGCTACTTCTCTGTTATTGATTTCTAATTTAACTCCATTGTGGTCTGAGAGCATACTTTATATGTATGTATTCTGTTTTTGTGTCTAGATCTCTTTATATAGTATTTTTAGCAATTGCTGTAGGGATTACAATTTACATAACTTTTCACTTTTCACTTTTAAATATTTTAGCATTTCAGGTTGAATATTGAAACCTTACCAGTAGATGTACCAGGTGTTTTTGTACATCGACAGGGAAAACTCCAGGCAGTGTTACAATTTTTGCTTTTAACCATCAATCATATTTTAAGAAACTCAGTAGGAGAAGAGTAGCCTATTATATTTACTTAGAAATTTGCCACTTTGGTTTCTCTTTCCTCATCCTTGACATTCTGAGTTTCCTTCTGGTATCATTTCCCTCTGCCCGGAGAACATCTTTGGAAATTCTTTTAGAGCAGGTCTGCTGGTAATTCTCTTAATTTTCCTTCACCTGAGAATGTCCTTACTTCAACTCATCCCTGAAGGATATTTTCATTAGACTAGAATTCTGGCTTGACACTGTTTTCTTCCTACACTTTAAGTATATGGTTATACTTCATACCAGATCTGTGGTTTCCCATGAGAAATCTGCAGTCACTTCAGTTGTCGTCCTCCTGTAAATAATGTGTCGATTGTTCCTAGGTGCTTTCAGGTTTTTTTTTCTTTTCCTTTGGTTTTCAGCAGTTTTATTATTATGTTATTGGACATGGACTTGTTTAGGTTTTTATTATCTGGGGCTTGCTAAGCTTCTTGACTCTTCAGGTTTACACCTTTTGCCAAATTTGGGAGGTTTTCAAATTGTTATCTCTTCAAATATGTTTTCTGTGCTTTTCTCTACGCCTTCTCAAACTCCAAGATAGGAATGTTAAACCTTCTGGTATTGTCTCCCAGATCTTGAAGGATCTTTTAATCTTTCTTTTCTGTGTTGCTCAGGTTGTGTTCTTCCTATTAATCTATCTTCAAGTTCACTGACTCTTTCCTCTTTCATCTCTGTTCTGCTGATGAGCCCATCCAGTGAGTTTTTCATTTCGGTTATTGTATTTTTCTGTTCTGAAATGTTTATTTGATTCTTTATATCTTCTTTTCCTTTGCTGAGACTTTCTATTTTTCCATTTATGTCAAGAGTCTTCCAGATTTCTTATTGGAGTATTTCTTTAATAGCTGCTTTAAAGCTTTTGTAATTGCAATATCTGTGTTATCTCAGCGTTGACATCTTTTACTATGTGAGCTGAGATTTCCCTGGTTCTTCATGTGCTGGATAATTTTGATTTATATCCTGGATGTTTTAAATATTACATTATGAGACTCTGAGTCTTACTGAAATCCCATGGAGAACATTGATATTTTTGTTTTAGTGGTTAATTAGCCCAAGGGGGGTTCAGTGCTCAATTTCTAACCAGCTTTCTGTGGTCTGTGGTTTCAGGGTCAGTTCAGTTTTCAAATCCTTTGTGGTGCTGTTTAGATCTGTTCCAGATCTTCGCCACCCAGGGCCCTGCCAGGAAGTTGGGCATAGTCTATTCGGTACTCAGTTCTAAGGGCTGTGTATGTTGTTTAGAGCCAGCTCCAGGAATGAGTAATTCACAGGTGAGCCCCTGTGGAGAGAAGAGAAGAGAAGAAAGCCAGAGAAACTGGCTTTCCCAAAAGATGGAATGTTTAACTCCTTGAGTAACTGAAAGTTTCAGTGTCTTTGTTTTGGCTTGTCTGTACTTTCTCCTTTTTGAAATAACAGTTCTGTTTTAATGTTGTCGTGGGCATCTGTTGGGCTTCTCTGGGTAATATCCCTTGTCCTTCTAACCCTGAAGTTCCTTCAGGGAACCACTGCTGACGCACTTCCAGGCTGTACAGTGTGCATATTCTGTATGCCCTGACTGTAGTTGTCACTTCAGGAACGAAAGCCAAGCGCAAGATTTTGCATGGAAATCTTGGGAAAGAGCATCTCTCTTTCTGCTGTTGTTACTAAGTGAGGGGAATGTAAATCTGAAGGTGCATCTTCCCATTGCTTTCAAAGAACTTACTGAATAGTAACAACAGTCAAGAGAAAAGCATAGCTGAACAACGGAGGTAAACAGATTTTTGACAATATTGATATGGGTCCACCACTGCCTGGAGACCTTCCGCTTCTTGTAGGACTTCAGTTACACAAACCAGTCAATTTCTATTTTTCTCAAGCCACTCTATGTTAGTTTTCTGTCCCTTGCAGCCAAAAGTGTCCTCACTAATGCATAAATGAACCCTTTGTCTATTATACTTTATCGTGGCCTGAATCTTGAGTTGATTATCTTTAATCAACAGCCATGGCAATTTGTATTGGAGTCATTTGTCAAAACCCATTGGAAGGAATTGTAACTCGTGGGGTGAATTTTATCCATCTGTACCCTCTTCTTGTTACTGTTTTTGTCTGTAATATCTGTTCTGTGTTTTTAGGGTACCTCTCATTTTGAGTTTTTCTCAGAAGCGGACCCTGGGTAGAGAATTTGAGTACTAATGGCTTATTTCAAAGGTGATCCCATGAGTATTAGCAAGAGATTGGGGGAATAAAAGTGGGAAAAGAAGGGTGAGTTATTGAGAAGTTTTCCATATAGAGCCCCTTGGGCTCATTCCTGCTGGGGTATTCTGGCGGACAAGTGTAGAAAGAGCCCCAGAATTACCCAGCCAAGAAGTGAGGAAGTGGGGGACATTCATCATCCAACTCACATCCATCATTGCTAAGGGCTGTTTCCATGGTTTTAGTTCCCTGGCACTTCTGGCCTGTGCTGCTTGGGAGCTGAGAGCAAGCCTTTAGGGGAAGTTGTAGGTACCTGTAACAGGACATAGTAGGCATGTGCTTGGGAGACCCCAGGAACTCACAGGGACATGGGAGGGGCACAGCCAGCATCTGCCACCAGACCTGTGAATATTCTTGTGTTCAATTCCTAGAGTTTCAGCTTAGCCTCTTCACACAGAGTAAGAAGGTGTATTGATTGCATGTGTATCGATTCATAAGTAATGACTCTTCACAAACACAGTAGCTTTAAAACTTATCAAGCTTTCTCTGTGTTTGGGAAGATGAGATTGAGGTCAAAAGTGTGATGCTTTCTAGGTGATTTCAATCATTCTTTCATTCATTCATTTATTCATTCACACAGCAAATGCTTTGGGGGAATGGAAATCAATAAGCAAAAGTCCCTGTCCTTGGAAAGCCCACAAGCTGATGACAGGCAGGCAGAAGTGTAATCACTCGTGGATTAAAATGATACTTGCTTTAATAGAGGTGGATATAAATTGTTATTAGTGCACAGGGCTAGAGTCACAAAGAAGACAGTACTTGTGTCTTAGAAGATGAGAAGGAAGGAAGAAAGGGAGGAAGGGTGTTTATTCTCCTTGCTATTACTGTGTAGCAAATTTCCACAAACTTACAGCATAAAATAGCAACCATTTTATTACGCTTATGATTTTGTGGGTCAGGAATTTGAAAGGGAGCACAGAGGGGTCAGCTTGTCTCTACACCATCATGTCTGGAACCCAGCTAGGAAGACTCGAAGGCTGGAGGTGACTCTGTGGGTGGGGTGTGGCATCATCTGAAGGCTCACTCACTTGCTTATCTGGCAGTCAGTGCTGACATTTGCAGAGACTTCAGGGAAATTGCCGACTAGTACATCTACACTTGACCTCTTCATGTGGCTGCTTGGGCTTCCTCACAGCATGGTGGCTGGGTTCCAGGAACAAGTGCTCCAAGGCAACCAGGTAGAAGCTGTATTGCCTTTTATGGCCAAGCCTTGGAAGTCACCTTTACGGTGATCACAAGCCTGCCCAAACTCAACAGGAGGAAATTTGAACCCATCTATCAGTGAGGGGAGTGTCAGAGTCATACCACGAGTAGAAAGGGAGAGATTGTTACAAGCAGTCTTAGAAAATAGCATTGACCACAGCATTGAAGTGATAAAATCATTTTGTCCCTCTGGTATTTAGTAATATCTTTCCTGGGCTGCATTATTTTCTGGTAGATAGCCCTTTAAATTACTTGACTGTCAGATTGACTCATAAAGGTATGGTGAGAGAGATATATTATTTGATGCATTTGTCACACCTCTTCTGTCCATACAGTCTTTCTCTCTGGCCCACACTTTGAGAATCAATGCCATAGAGCCTGGGCAGAATGGGGGAAGAGGGTGTCAGAATTAGCAGAGCAGATTCTCTTTGGAGGTCAGACAAAGGCAAAGACTGTGAATATTCTTATCTTCATATTAAAGTTGATTATAAATATACATATATATGCTAATTTATTTTCTCAGTGGATCTAATTCTTGGGTGTATTCAAAAAAAAACCTTGGATTCACGTAGTGTGTGGCATTATTACCCTCCAAAAGAACATGCTATTTATGCTACTTTTAGAGTAACTATCATAAGACTCAGGGCTGGTTGAGAAAGTCTCTTTTGTCCATTACTTGGATTTTGTCTTTAAAGCTGAAACTTAATACAGATGGTCCCTGACTTACAATGGTTTGACTTAGGATTTTTCAACGTGACGATGGTGTGAAAGTGACGTGCATTTGGTTGAAACCATACTTCGAGTTTTGAATTCTGAATTTTGATCTTTCCCTGGGCTAGAGATCTGTGGTACAGTACTCTCTGGTGATGCTGGGCAGAGGCGGGGGCCGCAGCTCCCAGTCAGCCACGTGACCAGCAGGGCAAACAACCCAAGTACTTAACAACCATGCTGTACCCAGACAGTCATTATGTTTTTCACTTTCAGTACCGTCTTCGATAAACTACATGAGATATTCAACCCTGTATTGTAGAACAGATTTTGTGTTAGAAGGTTTTGCCCACCTGCAGGCTCGTGTGACCCTTCTGAGCACGTGTAAGGTGGACAAGGCTAAGCTATGGTGTTTGGTAAATTAAGTGTATTAAATGCATCTTCGACTTAAGATATTTTCAACTTAGGATGGGTTTATCGAGATGTAATGCCATCATAAGTCAAGGAAGATCTGTTGTTTGCATTTTTAAAGCCATATTTTAAAAATCTTCACAATGGGTATCTCATAATCAGGCTGTGTAGCACATGGAGACATTTTGGCCCTTAGCTGCATGCAGGAGCTAGGAGGTGGTGTTGCACTGTAGTCTGACAGTTGAGGGATTGAATCCCAAACGTGCCACTTACTGTTCTGTGATATGGGGGCAACTTACTCAGCTTCTCGGAGTCTTGGTTTCTTGATCTGTAGATTAGGGATAATGATACCTAGTTTTTAGTATTGCACCGCAGATAAAATAAGACAATTAAAGTGCCTGATACCTATGAGATAATAAATTGAATATTGGGGAATTCTAAGAGAAATTGAATGGCTTGCTCACTAAGTTGTCTCTGGAGTGAGATGGCAGGTCAGTAGCCACATAATCAGTCTTTAGATTTTTATGTCCTTTTCCTGCCTGTAAGGGCTAGAAAAAGGCATAGAACAGCTGAAGCCTTCTTATTACATGTATGTGTGCATGTGTGCATGTGTGTGCGTGTGTTGGAATCTTGGCTGTAAAGAGTATTTCCTTTATCAACCTCTTCCTCCCCCGTCACCTCCATTCCCCTCTCTGTTTCCATTTCGTGAGACTGGAAGCTTCACAGACGTTTCCCGATTATTTCTCAGTGACATATATTAATTGAGGAGAAAGCAAAGCCTCGTAGCGGAAAGGCAGCTCAAGGCCAAAGCCCCTACTTGGTGCAGCCTTCCAGCTCCTGAGTAGCCTCACTGCCCTTTCCTTGCAATCTGATTTGGAGCCAGGTGTGTGGTGTCACTCCAGGGCCGGCGATGGAGTTGTCACGAAGGACAGAGCCGTCATCTGCCCTGCCTTGTAATTAAAGACCTCCACCATCCCCCCTGACCATGTTGCCATGAGGCACCAGGTTTACTGGGTGCCCCTGGAAATGGCAAGAGAATCACAGTATGACCTGATATTCTTCTTGCTTTCTTTCTTTTTTTTTGTTTTAAAGTTAGAAAGCCACAGAGCCACAGTGAAATCACTGAAAATGTCAACCCAGAACTGCCCGTTTTGTTTGGCCGTTGTGTAGATGTGCGGTGTTTTTTATCTTAATTATTACATTGATGCCACTCCACCTTTCTAATTAAATTCCTTTCCTCATTATCCTGGTTTGCCATGATTGTTGTCTGAGTTGAAATGGATTTCACGACAGCTCTGAAAAACCAGAGTTGGCTAAATTTAGCTTTAATTAGGCAGCGTCGTAACCCCGTGATTATTTCCTCATTTCGTTTGGATTCCACTCACGGGAATGCTAAGCGAGGGTCTGGCACAGTGTTCGTGCCCTTCTCACAGAATTCTCTGCCATGTTTCTTGCGATCAGGGTGACTGTTTTGTGCCACAGTTGGTTGCTGCAGAGAGAACTTTAATCCTCTTGTATAACTCAGGGTTTGCTGGGGTTAGTCAGGCTATGCTCCACAGCTGGCACATACTGGGATGAAAACCCCAAACACAATGTGAGGGCATCTCCACCTATTACCGAAGGGTGAGGGGTCAAATGGGATGGTGGGGCTGCTCAGTGGTTAGAACAGCACGCAATCTCTATGACACTTAAGGAGAAAAGGGGGGAGGGCAGTGCTGCTGGAGTCCAGGGCCATCTGGTGTGAGCTAGAGACATGGTGGGTCTGAGCAGGAGCTAGGACCGTAAAAGGAGGGGCCCCAGAGAGACGCCGCCACTGTCCTTGACACCCCCTGAAGCAGAGTGAGAGAAGGATAAATACCTTGGCCTCTTTTACTTCCTGTCCTTTAATCTTCTGTCAGTGCCTCCAATTGGCAGAATCTACCTGGGAACCAGCAGGCGATAGCATTCTCTGTGATGCAGAGCAGAAATCTGAGAGCCAATAGGCAAAGGACGGGTCCAGGAACCATCTCTCCCATAGGATTTGGATGGGGCTGACCTTGACCTTTGGCTCCAGGGGTGGGCATATGACCTAGTCGTGGCCAATGAGTGTTTTCTACCCTATGGACTATACTGATTAGTTCAACAATAAGAACGTGACCCAAGTTAATCCAATGAGAGTGAACCCTGGAAATTTTAGGAAACAGGAGACTGCTTTCTGGTAGAGTTGCCAGGCTTACAGAATATAAACGTGGAGTTGCTAACGATTGACTTGTTACCATAGAGAAAATAATGGCTTGGAATGAAGCCAGGGTAAAGGAAAGCAGAACAATGAGAATGGAAAAAGATTACCAACAACCATGTTTGAAGACCTGGATCCAGCCATCACTGTGCCTAGATTTCTCAGTTATGTGAGCCAGTAATGTCCTCCCCTCGTGTGTGTGTGTGTGTGTGTGTGTGTGTGTGTGTGTGTGTGTGTATTTCTGTCACTTGCAACCAAATGACTTCTAACACACAGCAAGCCTCAGAGAGAACTGGGCTACTAAGACACAACAATAAGAACTTGTGACCAGTGACTGAGAGGGAAGTCCGTCAGAGGGAGGCCAGTCATGAGGTGGACACCTTTATATGAGTCAGAATCTCAGAGATCAATAGAAAGACCCCCCCATCCGGGTTGGGCTAGCGGTATCGGTGATCCCTCTGGTCCCTGCTTACCCAAAATGAATTCTGGACACTCTACTTCTTATGCGGATCTAGCTCTAATAAATTTCTTGCCAATTCCTCAGCTTCATTTTTGCTCTCCTTGAGCTCCAGGCTGTCACACTTGCCATTCCTTCAATGTTGAGAAATATTTCTTACTCCCATCGTTAAAAATTTTTCTCCTTACGAAGCCTTCTTATGTGTCAGTTACTCTGCTAGTGAACTTTATATATATCCTACTTAATCTTTACCTCTGAGGACAGTTACTTATGAGGTAAGAATTATTATTCCTATTCCCATTTTTAAAATGTGGAAACTGAGGCTGAGATGGGTTAATCGACTTGCCTAGGATTTGAACCCTAGGCCATCAGATCCTAGATCCCACCATTCTAACCATTGTGACATGGAGCCGCCCTCTTCCCTGAGGGTCTTTATTCATCCTTCGGGTCTCAGCTCAGATCTACCCCCAAATCAGGTTCAGTCCCCCTGCTGTGCAGTTCCCAAGCTGTGTGTAGTCTCTCCTCATAGTCGTCTACACACTGCACTACAGTCACTGGTTTAACTATCCGTGTTGCCCACCAGACTGTGGGCCCCCAAAATGTGTAGGTTGTATCTGCCTTGGGGTCCATGCTCTCCTCAATGTCCAGACCCTTTTTTAACTAAAAAAAAGAATGAATTTTGAACCATCGGTGGTTGGTTTTAAGGGATCCTGCCTTTCATTCAGGATTAACCTGAAAACAGAGTGAGAAGTGACTGTTTTCACTTAAGAATCAAGGAGCTGGGCTTTAAGGAGCCAAGGACTGCTTCAGATATAGCTTGATCCAGCCCCAGAGTCTGAGAGATTCCAAGCCCCATAGTCAGATAAGGAGGGACTGTTAGGCAAGGGGAGTCTTGCCACACCTCCAAGTCGTATCATAAACATCCACCCTGCTTACCCCACAACCAAGATTCCCCCTTGATTTCTCCAGCAGGCTGTGAGCTTTCAGAAGCAAGAATTCTGTATCTCAGCTCTCTTTCTTGGCCCTCAACCTGGTGCCTCATACTCTGTGGGCCTTTCCTGGATGCTGCTTGGCTAGTTATTGGTGGAATGCTTCCTCCCAAGACTACCTTCATTGCTCTCCTGGGCTGAAGTATGATGGAGTAGGTCCACGCTAAGTCCCTGCAGCCTTACTATATACTACCTCCAAAATAAAGATGAAGTGGAAGGTGGCAGTGACCTTGAGATTTCAGACAAGTGCCGTAGAAGATCAGGGGGACTACTTTCAGCCATGGGACTGCTGACCACTTCTGGAAAGTGGAAGCCATGTGGGTCTCCATGTAGATCTCTCTAATACCCTACCCTGGGTGAAAACTGGATTCATTGCAACCTAAGGTGCTCATGAACCCCAGCATGAAATCATGAAGTATTTGGATTAACTTTCCATTTGTATAAGATGGTCCATGTGTGGCAGTCACAGCCTTTGGGGCTTTGCCACTTTGCCTTGCCTGACACCAAGCATCTGTGTGGCTGTGTGTTCCATATGGAATGGAGTTCTAAGAGCTGGCAGAGGCAGAGGTTAAACTTTTTTTTTTTTTAAGTTAAAAACTGTCAGTTTGGGACTTCCCTGGTGACGCTGTGGTTAGGAATCCGCCTGCCAATGCAGGGGACACGGGTTCGAGCCCTGGTCCGGGAAGATCCCACGTGCTGCAGAGCAACTAAGCCCATGCGCCACAACTACTGAGCCTGCACTCTAGAGCCCGCGAGCCGCAGCTACTGAGCCCGCATGCCACACCTACTGAATCCCATGTGCCTAGAGCCCTTGCTCCGCAACAAGAGAAGCCACTGCTATGAGAAGCCCGCACACCGCAACGAAGAGTAGCTCCCACTCGCCGCAACTAGAGAAAGCCCACACGCAGCAACCGAAGACCAAACACAGCCAAAAATAAGTAAATAAATAATAAATTTATTTTAAAAAAGAAACAACTGTCACTTTTAAGATTTCAAAATGTTTGCTCTCTAGGGTAGAGATTATCTTGGGACCAAAGTCAGCCTTTGTTCTAGGAGATCCCCTCTGGTGGGCAGTGCTAGAGACTTGTGAGTCAATATCTAAATCTGGGAAGTCACCCAAAGGCAGACATTGCAGCCAGTCTGTGTTCTGTTTAGTCCTATAAAGTGAGAGTGTGTCAGAACGGGGTGAGAAAATTTCTTTCTCTGAAAGCTAGACAGAAGCTATCCTACATCTGAAAAATTTATCAGAGCTATTTACATGTTTCTTGTAGAGATTGTGTGTGTTGGCCAGGGCGGATTTCCTTCACATCAGGTTAGAGGAAAGACTAGATCGGGCGTGGTAGAGAGCTCCCCACTGACTGATGGCTTCACACACAGTGAACAGCCCCAGCTGGGGAACTGGGACTGGTTCGCTGTGATGGTCGGGTCCTGGCCATTTGGGTGGGTGTATGTTGGGTGAGGTAGTGAGGTGCTGGGCTTCCCTTTAAGCAAATGGACGTTACCACTGTTGGTCACCCTTGGGACCTCACAGGTACCCCGGGAACTATACTCAGCTAGGGAAAACTTTTCTCCCCCTTCAGGGAGACGTTGATTCCTTGGTGGGGGGCTTCAGTTGATCCCTGACTTATAGACGGTCTCCTGGGAAGCATTTAAGATAAGTTCTTAACCACTTAACTCATCCTCAGAATGAGTTCAGGACTACAGACACTGGAAGTAACTACTCTTGGAGCAGATGTGAGTTCTCCTCTGTGGAGTATTTCTGTAATTCCCAACATTTCAGTGAATTCTTATTAAAAGAGAAAAAAATTAGAATTTACAAGGGTAAATGTTGGCCTCATCCAGGTTTATATCCTTTCATTTCCGAGCTGTGTACTTGTCAGCTTACTTAACCTCTCTAAGCCTGTGATTCCTTATTTGTAAAATGGCTAAAAATTGTACCTAACCCATAGTATTATTGCGTACTGGCTGAAAATGTATAGAAGTAAATTAGAATCTTACTGCTGTTTTGGTGTCTCCATGACTAATTTCCCATAGGCAGGCTGGCTATAAACTAAAGAGAATTATCATTATCAAAGCAATGTATTTATACTTTGTTTTAAAATGCCTTTCCCCAGAGAAGTTCTAATTAGATGTTGATGGGATAGAGTATTTTCATTTTTTTTTCCTTTTTCTTTCTTTAGCAAGGATGTAGAAAAGCATTAGTGCCTGTTAATGAGATGATCATGACAAAGGTGCTGTGAAGGAATGGGGTGAAAATGAATCTTTAACGATAACATCACTTTGGTTAAACTTACTTCTTATTAAGCATATTTAAAAAGAAAAATGGGTAGTAATTGAATTCAGTTTATAACACTTTAATGGAATCATTTTAATTAAATGGTAAAGAGTGCATATTTTGACACATGCTGTTCATATTTGTCTGGGAGGGGAAATTTCATTGCATCGGGAGCGAGAGAAAGATGAACAGAATTCCCCCTCAACCAACAAGGCATTTTCCTGGAAATCTGGTCTTCCTTATCCCATAGGTTCAGTCGTTCAGCTACTCTGCTAATTATTTCAACTAGCAGTTTTCAAAGAAATTAACATGAAGAATTCTGCAAAGTGAAATTGAGCATTCGATTATAAAATCTGGTGTGAAGTCATTATGGTACACTATTGGGAGGATATCAGCACAGCTTCTAACTTCATGAGCCGTTAACAAAGCGTAGATTCTAAATACACAGACATATTTCTTGACTAAGCGTAATGTTACAGGTGATTTTCTGGCTGCTTTCGATTAAGTGCCTATACTTTTAATTATATTTAAATCGCCAAGAATTTTTAAGCCATTTGGAGCTTGGATTCTGGACTCAAACTGCTAAGGTTGAAATTCCAGCACTACCACTCACTAACTCTGTGACCAGCTTACCTAGGCTCATTGAAGCCTTAGCTCCTTTTTAAGTCTTTAAAATGGGACTAAGAATACTTATCTCAAGGCTTGAAGTGAGGATTTAGTGAAGTAATATGTAAAGTGCCTAGCACAATTCTCAAAAATCTTTGGTATTATTTTTTTGTTGTTAATATTGCACTTGCAAATGATAGAAACCTAGCTCAAATAAGTTTTCAAAAATAATAATGATAGCATATATTGGGACTTCTTGTGTGCCACTCACTAGGATAACCACTTCATGTTCATTGTTTTATTTCATTAAAAGGACTTCTAAAAATTATGTAAGTGAAAAAACCTAGGTTTGGTCTGGTTCCAGGTAAGGCTGGACCCAGGAGCCCAAATGAGGCCCTCAGATGTCTGTCCCTTTCTACCTTTCAATTCTCTCCTCCATGATGGCATCAGTCTCAGCCAGATTCTCTCCATGAGAGAGCCAGTAGCTTCTAGCAATTCCAGGCTTTTATTCGTTCAGCTCCTCTAGCTCAATCATTCCAGCATAAGTCCCAGATGGCTTTTGATTAGATAGAGTTGAGTTAGTGTCCTTTCCTGACCAAAACCCATGATCAGGAAGATGAACCTTCCGATTAACCTGACCTGGATCACTTGCCCAACCCTTGTTTGGATTGAGGATTGAGTATAGGGATTGAAGGCAGCCCAGTTTGTAATCTTTCTGCTTCATTTTCTGAAAAGCAAGGAGAGCATCAGGGATAAGAAAAATCAAAACTCATTTACAACATCTTCAGCAATACTAAGAGGCAGAGAAAACCCCAAACCCAGAGGTAGCAGAACTGGTGTGAAATCAACACTGGTGCAACAGGAAGGAAGGGAGATTCTGAAACGTGTTATAAGCTGCAAATCCGCCAGATGGTCGAACACAGAAGAGGGTTGCATCTTGAGTGAGAAGTGCTGTGAGCAGATTTGAGAACAAAGAACAAAAGTAGGGGTCGGAGAAAGGGAAGAGGACGTGTACGCTCAAATCACATCTCTATAAATGGAATGGTGCAAGCATTGTCACCTCAGGATAGATTGTCACCCAGATTGTGCACATCAGTACATCGCCAGGACTCCTAAGAGATATGGCTGGTTCTAGGTCTGGGGCAGGGAAGATGCAGGATGAACTTGAGATAGCTTATTCTGACAGAAGGAAAGGAAGCTTTCTAAGGTTAATAGACTTGTATCAAAATGACATAAAAGGGCTTCCCTGGTGGCGCAGTGGTTGAGAATCTGCCTGCTAATGCAGGGGACACGGGTTCGAGCCCTGGTCTGGGAAGATCCCACATGCCGCGGAGCAACTGGGCCCGTGAGCCACAATTACTGAGCCTGTGCGTCTGGAGCCTGTGCTCCGCAACAAGAGAGGCCACGATGGTGAGAGGCCCGCGCACTGCGATGAAGAGTGGCCCCCGCTTGCTGCAACTAGAGGAAGCCCTCGCACAGAAACGAAGACCCAAAACAGCCAAAAAATAAATAAATAAATAAATAATAATTAAAAAGGTGCTAATAATTAAAAAAAAAAAAAAATGACATAAAAGGTGGTCTGAAAGGGCTCCCAATGGCCAAAATTGGGACAATTGGGGCATAAAAAGAATAATGATTATAGATATAGATAAAATGTGTTTAATATATAAAATTCATGACTTCATAAAGGCATTCAAAAAAGAGAAAGCCAGAAAAGCGTAGTATGAGATGGCCATTAAACAGCTCCTTACTTTTTAATTGATAATTAAAGGGAAAAACTAAATATTTATCCTGCCTTTCCAGGATAAATTGTATGGCAGAATAGCCAATTAGCCCAATTGATGAAGAGAAGCTGTACTTTACAAAAGAATGCCAGTTAATAAATGCAGAAGGAATGATAGAAGTTGAAAACATAATTTTACAAAACCTAATGAAATTATGGATTTAGGCAAGATTTATATATTAGGTGAGTGGCTAAAAAAATTTAAAAATCTAGTGGCTAAAAATAATAATCATTTATTATTCTTCATTACTCTATGAGTCAGCTTGTTGGTTCTTATGTCTGGAGCAGCTTTACTGGTCTCTGTGTTCAGCTGATGGCTCACCTGGGGCCGATGGGTCTCAGGTGGCCTCACTCATATGTCAGGCAGTTGACCGGGATGGCTGGATGGCTGAAGTCTCCCTCTGTACTGTCTCTCAAGATAGCCTAGGATGGCTTTATTCACATCTCTGGGACCTCAGCTGGAATAGCTCTGGTCACTGTCCGTGGGGTAACTTATCCTGCAGTAGAACAGTCCAAGCTTCTTTTTTTTTTTAAATAAATTTATTTATTTATTTATTTATTCATTTATTTGGCTGTGTTGGGTCTTCGTTTCTGTGCGCGGGCTTTCTCTAGTTGCAGCAAGCGGGGGCCACTCTTCATCGCGGTGCGCTGGCCTCTCACTATCGCGGCCTCTCTTGTTGCGGAGCACAGGCTCCAGACGCACAGGCTCAGTAGTTGTGGCTCACGGGCCCAGTTGTTCCACGGCATGTGGGATCTTCCCAGACCAGGGCTCGAACCCGTGTCCCCTGCATTGGCAGGCAGATTCTCAACCACTGCGCCACCAGGGAAGCCCCCCAAGCTTCTTTACATGGCAGTCTCAAGGGTTCAGCAGCCAAAGGGGGCAACCGCTGGTACGCAAACAATCTCCAAGCCTCTGTTTGCATCACGTTTACTAGTATCTGATTGACCCAAGCCCAGACTCAAGCAGTGAAGAAATAGACTCAATCTCTAGCTAGCAAGTCTGGTAGAACTTTCTGCAATGAGGGAAGTTTTCCATATCTGTACTGTCCAAAGGGCAGTGCAACTGAGGAACTTAATTTTCAGTTTTAATTAATTGAAGCTAAAACGTAAATGACTACATATATGGCTGGAAGCTACCACATTGGACAGTGCAGTTCTAGATACAGAATCCCCTATGGTGTTTTCTAGCCAAAATATGAATCCAACCGTCCTTTAGATCTAACTTGCAGTCTGTAGGAGATAGAGGGGTATAGGAATCAGCTACATGGTACAAGGGAGCAATGAGACAAATCTAGAAGGGGAGACATTCCACAGGAAAACTGGCCCAATGTCTTCAAAACGCCAGTGTCATGAAAAGGGGATCCTGACAGACAGAAGAGAAATAAGGGCTATAACAGCCAGAGAGCTTTCTTCATAGGATTCCTGGATAGGATTAAACAGTTTTAAGAATTGTTTTAGCTTAAGTGGGGAAATTTGAATATGGTTTGGCTCTTCAGTGACATAGAAAATGTACTGAAGTGGAAAGGTCAAAATTCATTGACCAAAATAGGACTAAACAGTTGTAAGAATTGTTTTAGCTTAAGTGAGGAAATTTGAATATGGTTTGGATCTTCAGTGACATAGAAAATGTACTGAAGCGGAAAGGGCAAGATTCATTGACCAAAAAAGGTTTGACCAAAAAAGGTTAAGTGTTAGAACAGTATGTAGAATATAATCTCCTTCTGGGAAAGAAAAATACGCATAAATGTGTGTGTATATATAGATACAAATATACATGCAAACATATAAAGATCCAGAAGCATATGCACTAAAAGGTAAGACGGTGATTCTGGGTGACAGGAAGGTGAAGTTTTGTTTGCTTGATTGTCTGTGTTTTGTAATTTTTTATAAATGTAAATGTGCTGCCTCTAAAATAATACAGGGGTTATTAAAAATACAAGAGAAAGTCGCTACTAAGTGGGAGGTGCCAAAGATAAGCAGCCATTATACTGTGTGTGTGTGCGTGTGCGTGTGTGTGTGTGCGTGTGCGTGTGTGTGTTTTCAGGAAACGCTTCATCACGATAAAGTATTGCAAATACTTCCTGCAGACAAGGGAAGGTGACAGGGCTCTGCAGCTGCAGAAAGGACTTAGCTAATCTGAAGGATCTGGTAAATGGATCCCTTCCTTCTGACACCACAGCAGCTTCAGCCATCAAGTTGGATTAGACGATCAGCCTTTCCCATTGAGTGGCATGTTCTAGAGTGTTCTAGTATGAATCATTTATGTAGGCTTCTCATTATATTGCTCCGTTTCCCTCAGAAATAATGGCCCCAGGGACTGAATGTCGTGTAACAGAGAAAGTGAATAAATTGGTGCCGGCCCTGCCAGGTGTCAAACAAACAGGAATATATTGCAGGAAAAGTGCTCCATCTATAATTAATGACAACATTTTAAAGTTTTACCAGAAATTGATAATACAGTGCTTGCTTTTATTGAGGCTTTCCCTTTAGGGATGTGTACATATTTTAAAGTAGGTCTACTATGAAATATACATTAAACTCTTCTTAGAAACATAATCGCCGAGTAGAAAAATATCTTTATAAATGTCTCATTGTCACCCCTTTTTGCAGTGATTCACTCTCAGTGTTCAATGTAGAAGTTCCAAGAACATAGTGTTTGTATCAGAAAGCGTATTCGAGAATACCAAGTAAAAAGCGAATTTGCCAAATTTTTTACAGCTTTTTATATAATTGCCAAATTGCCATTGTCATAATAAAAATCTAGATTGACACTAGTTTATCTTGGAATTACATGAGTATCTTTTTAAATAAACATGTATTAACATTTCTGAGTTACAAGCCCATTTGGGTAGATAAATCTTTCTAGCAGTCAACTGAATAATTAAATAGCAAGGCCAGAGCTTTTATTATCCCCCAAATCTGCAGTTGAACATTTATGATAGAACAAATGGATACATTTCTCTTTGGGCCCCATTAGGGAGAAAGGAGAATTTTTAAGCTCCTATAGTTTAGCAACAGTGCTTGTTCAAGTGGTAAGTTCTATCAAATAAAATTAAGTGAAATCAAATTCTCTTCCCATCTGTATACTTTATGGCTTTGCTGAAATTACTTATTCTGAGACACAATAGGCTGTCACACCTCTCCCCTAAATTTCCAAAGCATTAAGTTACTGTCTGACTTCTGTTAGCGCTGCATGCATTTCCCCTTAAATTTGCGAGTAACCACAAGCTTTAACAAGTTCACAGATGGGACTTCCCTGGTGGCGCAGTGGTTAGGAATCTACCTGCCAATGCAGGGGACACGGGTTCGAGCCCAGGCCCGGGAAGATCCCACATGCCGCGGAGCAACTAAACCCCTGCACCACAACTACTGAGCCTGCGCTCTAGAGCCCGTGAGCCATAACTACTGAAGCCTGCACGCCTAGAGCCCGTGCTCCACAACAAGAGAAGCCACCACAATGAGCAGCCCACACACTGCAATGAAGACCCAAAGCAGCCAAAAATAAATAAAAATAAATAAATAAATGTAAAAAAAGAAAAAGAAAAGATCTAGCAGTAATTTAAGAAAAAAACCAAGTTCACAGAATCATCTTATTTTCTATAGTCTCCTACTGCCAGCATTGTCATCAAATCTCTGAAAATCTTACTGTTTCATTACATATAATTTGCAAATGACACACAATGTGATGTTTTGATTATAGATAAAGAATGATAATGATTTTGTAGCATTTTGTTCTTTATATTTACACAGAGCCCTCTCATAATTGCTTTTCCAGGGATCCATCCACAATGTTTGTTGAGCACAGTTGTTTACAAAGTATTTCATCTAAATGAAGAGGATGGAAGCCATCACGGGAGGAGAAATCAAAGCCTTCAGAGCTGGAAAGTGTAAGTTGTGTATATTCATTCTTTTATATGTATTGAGCTCTGGTAGTATGCTAAGCGTCATGCTAGGTGTCAGGGATACACAGGTGAGTAGTATAGTCACTCATGTAACATACAGCCTGCTGGGAGAAGCAGAAATTTAAAATGGAATTAATCAGTTAATGCAATTAATCAATAAATTACCTGAGATCATGAGAAGTGGTATGAAGGAGAAAAACAGGCTAGAAGAATATGTAACAGGGCACCTGACCTGTCAAGGCACAGGGAATGCAGGCTGGGTAAGGGGGAATCAGTTAGAAAGGGCTGAACTAAATGCCATTCCAACTGAGGGAGGAAGAGGAGTTAGTAAGTGAAGAACAGAGAGAAATATTACAGACAAAGGGGGGGAACAGCACGTGCAAAAGCCCTGAGGTGGAAGGGACTTGACAAATTCAAGAACTCATAGAAGGCAAATATGGCTGACTTGGAGAGAACCCAGGGAGAATGGCATGGTATGGCCAGAAAGGGCCAGGGGCCAGCGAGATGGTACAGATACCACAGAAGGCATCAAGTAGGTTTACATATCTGGGGTTAAGTTTGGGTAAAAAAGAAAGATTGGGCCAAATCTTTTGGCTTTAATATAATATACAGCAGTGCACCAGTTGAGCAAAAGAGAGAAATAACCTTCTGTCAGTGGTGTTTGAATGGTACTACACAGCCAAGATGGCGCCAGGGTGGGACTGAGACAGGGCTCCCAGCACGGAGGATTCACGGAGCTCTGCCCATTGGACTCATGATTGTGGATGTGGGGGGAGAAAAGGACGTGTGTAGATGAGACACGGTAGAGGGGTAAGAACTCATCGGCTTTGGTGAGAGAATGGATGAGAAGACTGAAGGAGAAAGAAGAACTGAAAATAAGGCTCATGCTGATGGCATTGATTAACTGATACCTGGTGGGAGATTGTGGATAAATACTCCAGCTTTTGTGGGTGTGCTCTACACTGCCCTCCCCCAAGAGGTCCCCAGAGGGGATGAGCCACAGTTGCCCGCGTTGCTCACCTGCTTGATGACATACCTTTTATCAGCTTCCTTCCCTCCTCCATCTCACTTCCTGGTTCCCCCACTTCCTGAAACCATCTCCTGGATGAACTACTTGACCTCACATTTTTGTCTCAGGGAACAAAAACTAAGACAGTATGAGTGCAGGGCAGAAGGTGAAACACACACACACAAGCACACACACACAGACACACACTTTGTTTCAAAGCTTCAACGAGGTCAAAATTTGGCATATAATTTTGGGTACAGTTTCCATGCGCCTGATAACTTAATTCCACAAGAGGCTGAGTTTCTTATTTATTTATTTATTTATTTATATTTATTTATTTTTGGCTGTGTTGGGTCTTCGTTTCTGTGCGAGGGCTTTCTCTAGTTGCGGCAAGCGGGGGCCACTCTTCATCGCAGTGCGTGGGCCTCTCACTATCGCGGCCTCTCTTGTTGCGGAGCACAGGCTCCAGACGCGCAGGCTCAGTAGTTGTGGCTCACGGGCCCAGTTGCTCCGCGGCATGTGGGATCCTCCCAGACCAGGGCTCGAACCCGTGTCCCCTGCATTGGCAGGCAGATTCTCAACCACTGCACCACCAGGGAAGCCCGAGGCTGAGTTTCTTACAGAGAACATGGAGGCTCAGACACTGTCGGGGCTACGGGAAGACAAGCTTAATGTGGTGGGAAGGGTGTTGTTATGAGTAAGAGTGACAAAGTTTGCCTTGGTAGTCTTTAACATAGAAAGTTTTCAGTGTAGCCGCTCTGAAATTTGGAAGAGAGTTTACACATTTGAGAGAACTGTGCACAAGCAGCCCAAGCGGTATATGAAAAGCTTCTGGGTTTGTGTAATGTTTTGGTCATTAATTTATATAGTAATATGTTACTTCAGTAAGAGGTCACATAGTTTATTTAATGTAATAGGTTAAAAAAAACCCACCTCTAATTAGTATATATTTTATAAGATTCTCTTGAGGATACTTCTAGATGAATTTATTTCCAAAGTTTATTTTTTATAGAGATTAACTAAGCCAATAAGAAAAATGCTACATATAATATTGCCTTATACTTGCCTAGCCCATCGTTCTTCCAAATATTTCACAACTATTTTCATCACTTTAATCACTTACCAAATATTAGTTAGGAAATGCATTATTAGTCTTATTGTCTAGATTTGGAATTGACACAGAGAAGAAATGTGACTCATCTCGTTACTAGTTACTAGTTACTTCTACAATTAATGATGAATCCGAGATTACAACCCAGAGCACTTGACTTCCTGTGTTTCTCTAGTTTGAATTTAATTAGACATTAATGTAACTTAATAGTTTCGTTTCATGGTTGGATATTTGATGACAGTTTATGAAGGAAATGCTCCTGAAGCAATCATTTGGAAATAAGAGGGTGTGTTTTGTTCTTTTTCCCGAAAGCTGTTTATATAATATAGTTCAGTGGGTTTATGATATAGATTTGTCTTTCTTGTGGTTCACCTGGCCCAGCAATAGGGAAAGGTCTCATTAGATGAAAGACTTAACCCCCAAAAACAACAGGATCAGGGGCTCAGTGGGGGACACCATTCTGAAGAAACTTGGTCAAATGGAGTTCATTCTTCTTATTTTTAAAGGTCTTTTAGATCTAAGTGAGTAAATCTAAAAACAGAATATTTTCCAGTTTTTTTCTTTTTCTTCTTAAGCGGTTACTTTTCTCTTCTACTTAAAGATGCTCATTAAGATTGACCTTCAGAGAGTATATTTCTTTGCTAGGGCTGCTGTTGAACCCAAGTTCGTGTGCCTGATACACAGTAAACCCAAACGAAACAAAGCATCAGAGTTTGGAGCAGGGAAAGGTTTATTGCAAGGGCCGAGCAAGGAGAATGGGCAGCTCATGCTCAAAAGACCAGAACCCTCCAATAGCTTTCAGGGAAGGGTTTTTAAAGGCAACATTGGGGTAAGGGCTGAAGGATGCAGGACTTTCTTCTGAATGGTTGGTGGTAAGGTAACAGGGTGATGTTTCAGGATCTCAATCATCAACCTTCCGGTTTCAACCAGTCTGGGTTCTAAGTGCTTGTGCTCAACACGCAGTCACCATCCTCTACCTGGGTGGGGGTCTTAGTTCCTACAGAACAACTCGAAGTTATGCAACAGATTGTTAGGTATATCCCTTGAGGAGGAATTAGGACTCTGCTTTTTCACTGCACTATTGTTTCTTGACTACTTTTCCTTTGTTTCTGCATTTCCTCTCTTCCCTAATTATCAGTAGTAACTGCTTGAATCTGCCCTTTGAACTCAAGGCAGGCCTGGGAGATTAAAGCCTTTTTCTACACACAAGGAATGGGGGACACAGAGGGGCTTTTGTACCCGAGAGGACCCCACAGGGTCCTGCTCGTTTTCACTGCCATAACAAAATATCACAGGCTAAGTGGCTTCAACAAGAGAAATTTATTTCTCACAGTTCTGGAAGCAGGAAGTTCAGGATCAAGGTGCGAGCAGGGTTGCTTTCCTTCTGAGGCCTCTCTCTTTGGCTTGTAGATGGCCACCTTCTCGCCATGTCCTCACATGATCTTTTCTTCATGCATGTGCATCCCTGGTGTCTATTTGCAAGTCCAAATTTCCTCTTCTTATAAGGACATCAGTCAGATTGCGTTAGGGTCCACCCTAAGGGCCTCATTTTAACTTAATCACCTCTTTGAAGGTTCTGTCTCCAAAAACAGTCGTGTGGATGAGGACCCATTCATAATGACCTCATTTAATTTTAATTACTTCTTTAAAGGCCCAATCTCCAAATACACTCATATTCTGAGGTACTGGTCATTGACAGTGACTCCTTAACCAAACTTTAGTCAGGCTGCTCTAAGCTCTCAAAGCCCTGACCCTGGGTTTTGTCCTTGGCCTACTTAGTATAATTTTAGCAAGAATCCTGCTGGGTCAATTTAACAAAAGTCTCTCACCCTGGATAGCTGATCAGTTTCCTCATTGCCAACCCTGGCTGCCTTAGCACCGGTCCTGTCTTTGGCAAGATTCCTGTTGAGTGGGTCTACCAAAAATCCCCATAGCCTTTTAGTAATCTTCTATCTGCTGACACCCCTCCACACACCCCCGCCCTCACCTCCCTACCCCCTACCCCCCTCCTTGTCTATAAATCTCCACGTGTCCTTGTTATATTTATTTTGGGGCTGATCTCTTTCCCCCACTGCAAACCCCTCGTTGCATAAAGTTGCCCTCACCACCTTGAACAAGTATCATGAATCATTTTTTTCTTTAAGAGGATTAGGGTTTCAACATATGAATTGAGGTTGGCGGGGGACCCAGTTCAGCCCATACTAGGGAGGATGAGCGAATGTACGTCTGCAGATCTTTCAGAAATGAGAAGAGAATTTCCTTCTTTCTCAAAGGTAGAATTGACCTCTTTGGTCCTTGAATATTTTCTGGTCAGAACCTTTCTGGAGCATGGAGAGGCAAGAACTAACCCTCACTCGGTCATATAGCAGTCAAGAAGACATCCCTTAGCCAAGCCGATGGCTGTGTCGCATCCCTCCAACCCTAATTATTTTGGCACATGCAATTGGAGAGAAGCAGTGTTTGGATGTGTGCTCTTGAACCATCAGACATGGATTTGAATTCCGCCTCTATCAGCTGTAAGATCTTGGACAAGGAACTTTCACTCTCTCAACCTCAGTTTCCCCATCTGTAAAATGAGGGTAACACAATGGTTTGGGATAAGAATTTAAAAAGACAATGCACGCAAGGTACTCGGCATTTAGTTGGCACTCAATAAATGTTAACTGTTACCATCATTAAAGATCATCTGAGCCGGTGCCTGAAAATGTTAGATGAGGAATCCAAAGATTGATGTTTGCCTCTGCTCTGCTGACATTCTTTCCAAAACCCTTCCTCATTTCAAGCGGCTTTTCATTTGTCTGAAATCTAAGGGCCAACAGTGGTCTACAGATTCACCTTGAAGCCATGGCCTGTATTTGAGGGGCTCCTACGTGCACAGTCCATCTGACTTTATCTAAAAGAAAACGTATAGCAATAAAACTAAAAGGAAAAGTATTCCTGTTTCTCCTTACTTTACCAAAGATGGTAGTTACAGTTGATGAGTAGCACCCGCAGAGGTACTCAGCATGGGTTACAGCTCATTTAAAAATGAATAAGGGGCTTCCCTGGTGGCGCAGTGGTTGAGAATCTGCCTGCCAATGCAGGGGACACGGGTTCAAGCCCTGGTCTGGGAAGATCCCACGTGCCGCGGAGTAACCAAGCCCATGAGCCACAACTACTGAGCCTGCGCGACTGGAGCCTGTGCTCCGCAACAAGAGAGGCCACGATAGTGAGAGGCCCACGCACCGCGATGAAGAGTGGCCCCCACTTGCCGCGACTAGAGAAAGCCCTCGCACAGAAACGAAGACCCAACACAGCCAAAAATAAATAAATAAAAGTTAAAAAAAAAAACAACTGCTAAAATTCCCACTGTCCTAAAGCAATAAAAACCCATATATATATATGTGTGTGTGTGTGTGTGTGTATATATATATATTTGTGTAATCAGATGGTAAATTTCCTTAGGATATATTTCTAAAACAAAACAAAACAAAACAAATGAATAAGAACTCAAATTCAAACATTAATGGGGTGATTTTTTTTTCCTTTTTTTCTCATTGCTATTTTTTTTAACATCTTTATTGGAGTATAATTGCTTTACAATGTTGTGTTAGTTTCTGCTATATAACAAAGTGAATCAGCTATACGTATACATATATCCCCATATCCCCTCGCTCTTGCGTCTCCCTCCCACCCTCCCAATCCCAGCCCTCTAGGTGGTCACAAAGCACTGAGCTGATCTCCCTGTGCTATGCGGCTGCTTCCCACTAGCTATCTATTTTACATTTGGTAGTGTATATATGTCAATGCTACTCTCTCACTTCGTCCCAGCTTATCCTTCCCCTTCCCCATGTCCTCAAGTCCATTCTCTATGTCTGCGTCTTTATTCCTGTCCTGCCCCTAAGTTTGTCAGAACCGTTTGTTTTTTTTTTAGTTTCCATTTTTATGCATTAGCATACGGTACTTGTTTTTCTCTTTCTGACTTACTTCACTCTGTATGACAGACCCTAGGTCCATCCACCTCACTACAAATAACTCAATTTCGTTGCTTCTGACGGCTGAGTAATATTCCATTGTATATATGTGCCACATCTTCTTTATCCATTCATCTGTCAGTGGACACTTAGGTTGCTTCCATGTCCTGGCTATTGTAAATAGAGCTGCAGTGAATATTGTGGTACATGACTCCTTTTGAATCATGGTTTTCTCAGGGTATGTGCCCAGTAGTGGGATTGCTGGGTCGTATGGTAGTTCTATTTTTAGTTTTTTAAGGAACTCCATACTGTTCTCCATAGTGGCTATATCAATTTACATTCCCACCAACAGTGCAAGAAGGTTTCCTTTTCTCCACATAATGGGGTGATTTTTTGACTTGGTATTCTTTCCAACATGTAACCACTTTTCTCTTTTTAAATTCAAGGCTGGTTGCTTTATTCCCTTAGGCCTTCATTTAGAAATGAGTTGCTCATTAATTATCTTCTTGACTGCAGAAGACATGATGCTTCATTTCATTTTCACATTGGATGAGTCAACTAAAAGGGGTCTCGTTGCTAAAAACCATGGATCACAATTTCTTCTTTGTTTCGCCTCTCTTGGGAGTGGCTCACATCCACCCCCTCCGAAGAATCGTACCAGTTCTCCCCATTGCATTGAACTTGTTTGTTAATTCTCATAAATTTGGTACAGTGAGATGTTTGGATACAATTTCATCAGAAATATCATCTCCATTCTTTGCCATAACATATGCATAATGCCAGGGTAATTATGCATTGGACACCCATCAAATTACATAGTTTATGAAAAGTATTGACTCCATTCTTTTTTCCACGCAGATATTTACAACTGGAAACAACTTTCCAAATAAAAATGACTATGAAATCTGCCCTTATTCTTAGGTATCACAAGAAAGCAATTGGGGACTTCCCTGGTGGCACAGTGGTTAAGAATCCGCCTGCCAATGCAGGGGACACGGGTTCGATCCCTGGTCCGGGAAGATCCCACATGCCACGGAGCAACTAAGCCCGTGCGCCATAACTACTGAGCCTGTGCTCTAGAGCCCACGAGCCACAACTACTGAGCCCATGTGCCACAACTACTGAAACCCGCGGGCCTAGAGCCTGTGCTCCATGACAAGAGAAGCCACTGCAATGAGAAGCGTGTGCACCACAATGAAGAGTAGCCCCAGCTCTCCGCAACTAGAGAAAGCCCATGTGCAGGAATGAAGACCCAACGCAGCCAAAAATAAAAATTAATTAATTAATTAATTAAAAGACTTTTAAAAAAACATTAATTTAAAAAAAAAGAAGAAAGCAATTGGTAAATATTTTCTGGAATAAAAAGTTTCAGGCACAGTTACTTGATGTGCAAATTACACGTAACTGAACTTTTTCTGTTTTTCATTAGTTTTTGGAGTTTTAAAAGCTGATTCATAGGATTATTTTAAAAAGTATAGCTAATTAATAGGATGGCCTCTATAAATGCTGCAAAACACAGGGAAAAAAGCCCAACCTCTGTTCTTTTTCTTAAGACCAAAACCTATTTTCTTGACTTCCAGTACCTTCTTTTAAATGAGGAAATGACGCATTCTCTATGTTGGAGGTATGATTGTTTACCATTTATTCCATCTCTCCCTAAAATGCTTTTGTTCTCTTTTGTATAATCGCTATGGGTTTTTAAAGGTGTTATCTGAACAGAATTGGCGTAGTTTTTCTCCTCACTTTAACAAAAGCTGTATCTTCAGCTTTCTTTGCTCTTTTTCCCTCCTTTCAATAGAACCAGTTCACATTAGCAGCAAAAGGAGAGTAATTTATTTATAGGGTACACACCTTTGAGTGAATTACCCCCCAGTCCCACACAATTATAAAACAGAAGCTCTTAAATGAGTTCAGTATAATAAAACAGAGTGAACCAATCAAAGAAGAATAACCAAACAATGGGACTAGATTAACTGTTTAAAGTATGGATGAGAAAACCCATTTCTAAATAGCTTTTGAATATGGGATTAGACAGGATCACATGGTCAGTCCAAGGAAGCATTTCATTACAGCAGGGGGCAGTTTTTCAATGGATGGTATATTTGAGAATATTTTTGCATTTGTAGGGAAGCACCCCTCAAACAAACAAACACAAAATCCTCCAAAGGATGAACAGAGAACTCTGGAGAAAATAAACTCTGACTGGGTGTGGCGTGGAATCCCTCAAAAAATGAGGACTGATGGAAAGAACAAACAAAGAAGCGGAGTGGAGAAAGCAGGATGCACCTGACTCCTAGTAATTCTTCCCCTGAATTTTCAGTCTCCCCTTAGGGGTCTCACTTTCACCTCGTGGCCTTCTGCCAATGATGGGCAGAATTTGGGCACGTGCAGATCGCTCTACAGGGCCTCAGAGAAGAAGGAGGTAGCATAGAGGACCATAGGGCTAGAATTCCTCTCAGGATTTAAAGACCAGTCCTACCTTCATAGCCACACCACCCACCAAGGCCAAGCTGATAGCCTCTGGGTCTTTGTTTTCTCACTTGTGAGATGGAAATATCAGTACCCACCTCCTAGAGTTGTTTTATTTTTTTTTAATTGATGTATAGTTGAGTTACAATGTTTCCGGTGTATAGCAAAGTGATTCAGTTGTGTGTATATGTATGTGTGTGTGTGTGTGTGTGTGTGTGTGTGTGTGTGTGTATGCGTGTACGTGTATATATATTCTTTTTCAGATTCTTTTCCATTATAGGTTATTACAAGATATTGAATATAGTTCCCTGTACTATACAATAGGTTCTTATTGTTTATCTATATATAGTAGTGTGTATCTGTTTTTTTTTTTTTACATCTTTACTGGAGTATAATTGCTTTACAGTGTTGTGAGTAGTATGTATCTGTTAATCCCACATTTCTAATTTACGCCTCCCGTCTTTCCCCTTTGGTAACCACAAATTTGTTTTCCATGTCTGTGAATCTATTTCTGTTTTGTAAATGAGTTCATTTGTATCGTTTTTTTAAATTCCACATATAAATATCATATATTTGTCTCTGTCTTTCTCTGTCCGACTGACTTCACTTAGCATGATAATCTCTAGGTCCATCCATGTTGCTGCAAATAGCATTATTTCATTCTTTTTTTATGGCTGAGTAATATTCCATTGTATATATACCACATCTTCTTTATCCTTTCATCTGTCAATAGGCATTTAGGTTGTTTCTATATCTTGGCTATTGTAAATAGTGCTGCTGTGAACACTGGGGTACATGTATCTTTTTGAATTAGTTTTTGTCTTTTCTGGATATATGCCCAGGAATAGGATTGCTGGATCATGTGGTAACTCTATTTTTAGTTTTTTAAGGAACCTCTGTACTGTTCTCCATAGTGGCTTCACCAATTTACATTCCCACCAGCCGTGTAGGAGGGTTCCCATAGAGTTTTGTATGTAAAGCATTTTACACACCCAGCGGTCAAAATAATACTTCTGATCAAGTCATCATAGCCACTCGACCAGCAGAAAGCCTGTGGGGGACTGGCTTCACAGGATGAGGCAAAAGGAAGTTTGCTAATGCACAAAAACAAGAAATGCCCTTTGGCAATCATCTGAAGATGGCAGGAATGTGACACATGGGATAACGTGAATGAGATAGAATTAATTAGCTTTGCTATATTGTGATAGTTACATAAAGGTTTTACAGTTTCAAAAACTGAAAAAAGTAGATCAGTATGAATTTTTCTTACCCCTCTTTCCTCCCCCAAGCAACCAACTGGGCTAAGTTTTTCTCACTTTTAATATAAAAGACCTCAGACCAACCTTTGTTGAATGTTTGTATTGATACTGGAGGACATTCCTTACACTCTGGAAGTTCTATTTCATGTTGATTTCAGTCTTTGGGTTTTGCTATAGGACTAGTTTTCGATTGCCCCACAGCTGCCAGAATGATCATGTTGTCACCTAAAAGTGTTCCCTCCAGCAAGGGTGTCCAGGTTTTGCACATAAAACGCAAGATACCCGATTAACTTTGAATTTTAGATTAACAGTGAATAATTTTTTAGCATAATTTTATCCCAGATGTTTTGTGGGACATACTTATACTAAAAAAAATTAGTTGGTGTTGCTCTAAAATTTAAATGTAACTGGGTGACCTGCATTTAATCTGGCAGTCCTATCTCAGGAGCTGGGCCTGGCCTGGAGAGCACTTCTGCAACCTCAGGAAGAAGCTCCAAGTTTTATTCCAAGCCAAGAAACTGAGGGGAAAAGGAGAGGCCCCAGATCTTCTTGGGAGGGGGAGAGAACTTGACGGTCTCCAGGCAAAGGTTGGGGGTTGGTCACGTGGGATTCTGCATCCTGCGCCCTCTGCAAGACACCATCCAAGCAGGACTGCATTCTCATCTGAGGACTTACTCTGATTGAGTCCGAATCACAGATCTGGCTAGAAGAAGCCAACTGTCTATATGTTAATGTTTCATATGCTTATACATTTAAAATTGATGAGCAGCGAATAGTAGTCAAACATAACCTCTCCTTCCGTGGGGTCCATTTGTGATCATCTGAGAAGAAAAATTTTCCTTTCGGGTTATGTAACTTTAGATGGGTTGATTTATTCTATAGCTCTTTGAAATCAAATGAAGCTGATGTTTGAATGGGATAAATGTGCTCTGTTTTTCTTTCATATTTTTCCGGTTTTTTTTCTGTCTGTACTAATCTCTGATTTTAATTCTGTGTTGTTTTTAGGATAAGAAGTAATAAGCTCCATATAGTTCATGAGTGTGTTGTTCTGTTCATTTTTCAGTTAAGTCCTATCTAAATTCTTGTCGTCAAAATAATTGTTGTTATTTTCGTCACGATTTGTATCCGATATATTTTGATTTGGCCTCCATATAATTTGAAGAGTCTGTTGAAAATTGAGGCTATAATGTTATAAACAATGCCATTTCAAAGATGAATTATTAAATGTTATATGGAAAAAATGTTTTGAGCGAATTATCAGTTTATTCCATTTGCCAAATATCAATTTAGGATCATAAGCATGATGATGCAGAGGAAAGAATTTTAAGAACTCCTCTCGTGATCCTGATTATCTGACAGATAACAAAGCTACCTCTAGAGCACATTTGCAAAGAAAATTACAAATATTATTGGTTGTTAAGCAGGAATAATACTATTCTTTTAATAAAATTTGGGTATGACAAAATAATGTTTTTTTATTGTCAGAGACACTGTGTGAAAGTTCTCCTGTAACATTATGCTAAAGTCATCGAATGGCTATGTGATCCCACTTCAAAGCTATCTCAAGTTCTATTTAGATGTTTTAAATTAAAATTAATAAATGTTTAATATTATAAGCATATTGGGTAGCGTTAAAAAAAACAAAATTCAGCCAAGTAAATTTGAAGATCTAATTGGTTTTATTAATGATTCATGAATCAGGTAACATCCCATCTAATAAATATAAGGATGCTCTGAGGGGTTGTACAAAATAGAAGGTTTTTATAGGCAGAAGGAGGGTGGGACAAGGAAGCTATTACAAAAGAGAAGGATTGTTTCAGGCCAGGTCACCTTTCAGGAGAAGGGTGAGGGTCCATAATACTGATTACCTCTTCTTCCTTTGGGGGATGGAGAGAGCCCACATGACAGATTAACTCATTGGTGCTGACCAGAAAATTCCTGACTGGACAATTAAAATTACATTGCTAGGTTTCATTTTTTTTAATGGCTGAGTAATATTCCATTACACACACACACGTATATACCATATCTTCTTTATCTATATGTCTACTGACGGACTGTTAGGTTGCTTTTATACCTTGACTATTGTAAATAATGCTGCAATGGACATTGGAGTGCAAACATCTTTTCCAATTAGGGTTTTCGTTTTCTTCAGGTAAATATCCAGAAGTTAAAATTCTGGATCATATGGCAGTTCTACTCTTAATGTTTTTAGTAACCTTCATTTAAGATTATATCCCTTTATCCTCCTGTTCTCCATAGTGGCTGCACCAATTTACATTCCCACCAACTTTGCTAAAGGGTTCCCTTTTCTCCACATCCTCACCAACTTGTTATTTGTCCTCTTTTGATGATAGCCATTCTGATGGGTGTGAGGTGGTATCTCATTGTGGCTTTTATTTGCATTTCCCTGACGATTAGTGATGTTGAGCATCTTTTCATGTGTCTGTTGGCTATCTGTGTGTCCTCTTTGGAAAAATATCTATTCATGTCCTCTGCCCATTTTTTCATCAGGTTGGGTTTGTTTTTTTGTTTTTTTGTTTGTTTGTTTTGATATTGAGCTGTGTAAGTTCTTTGTATACTTTGGGTGTAAACCCCTTGTCAGATATATCATTTGCAAATATCTTCTCCCATTCAGTAGGTGACCTTTTCATTTTGTTGATAGTTTCCTTCGACGTGCAAAAGATCTTTCGTTTGATGTTTGCGACAATGTGGATAGTTTAAAGGGCACTATGCTAAGTGAAATGAGTCAGACAGAGAAAGACAAATACCATATGATCTCACTTATATGTGGAAGCTAAAAACCAAGCAAGCAGGCAAACAAACAAACGAAACAAAACATACTCATACATACAGAGAACAGATGGGTGGTTGCCAGATTTGAAGATGGTGAGAAGATGGGTGAAATAAGTGAGGGGATGAAGACGTACAAACCTCCAGTTATAAAATAAGTAAGTCACAGGGATGTAATATACAGCATAAGGAATATGGTCAATAATATTGTAATAACTTTTTTTTTCACACACACACACTGTATTTTATTTTTACAAGAGATAAATAAACTGACACCAAACATTGTAAATGGATGACCACAACAAAAGCAACAATGATTGCAATTACCAAACACGAAACACACCCATACTATGTCATAATATTGACATTCAGTCCAGTAATCCTCCACTGTAACAGCTCCTTTACTTTGCAGTGAAAATTGATTTGTATATTTTTTGCCTCTGAGTCCTTATGGGATTTATTTTTTTTAATTCAAACAGAAAGTCACAAAAATTATACTCATCCTCATCAGTTCACTCAGTCCCATGTAATTAATTTTTTTTATCTTGATCTTTTGTTAGCTCTTTTATGAGTTCATCAGTTTTTCATTAGAGTTCTGAAAATGCTTATTTATTCAGTTCAGCAGTACAGTCAGTTACCAGAAACCTGTACTTGTCAGAGTCTTTTCCATGAATTTCTTAAAGATGAAACCCTTTTATAGGAACATATTTGCAAAAGCATCAGAGTACACCCAGAACTGTCTGTAAATGACAAAAGACTTAAAAATGACCACGGTTAAAGATTTGATGAAAGTTCATAATAATGCAGTTGACAAGAAAATTAGTTATTTCTGAGATATACATTTTAAAGTAATAACTAGGATTATGACTTATATAACATTATACCAGAACATATAAGATTTTTAGAAATTTCATGTAATGTCTGAAACATTTATATTAACATATTTCCATACAAATAACCCAATGAAAGTTTAATATTAGTTGTTTTGTTTGTTTGGTTTTTTATACGGCAGGTTCTTATTAGTCATCAATTTTATACACATCAGTGTATACATGTCAATCCCAATCGCCCAATTCAGCACACCACCATCCCCACCCCATCGCAGTTTTCCCCCCTTGGTGTCCATACATTTGTTCTCTACATGTGTGTCTCAACTTCTGCCCTGCAAACTGGTTCATCTGTACTATTTTTCTAGGTTCCACATACATGTGTTAATATACGATATTTGTTTTTCTCTTTCTGACTTACTTCACTCTGTATGACACTCTCTAGGTCCATCCACGGCTCAACAAATGACTCAGTTTCGTTCCTTTTTATGACTGAGTAATATTCCATTGTATATATGTACCACATCTTCTTTATCCATTCGTCTGTCGTTGGGCATTTAGGTTGCTTTCATGACCTGGCTATTGTAAATAGTGCTGCAATGAACATTGGGGTGCATGTGTCTTTTTGAATTATGGTTTTCTCTGGGTATATGCCCAGTAGTGGGATTGCTGGATCATATGGTAGTTCTATTTTTAGTTTTTTAAGGAACCTCCATACTGTTCTCCATAGTGGCTGTATCAATTTACATTCCCACCAACAGTGCAAGAGGGCTCCCTTTTCTCCACACCCTCTCCAGCATTTGTTGTTTGTAGATTTTCTGATGATGCCCATTCTAACTGGTTTGAGGTGATACCTCATTGTAGTTTTGATTTGTGTTTCTCTAATAATTAGTGATGTTGAGCAGCTTTTCATGTGCTTCTGGGCCATCTGTATGTCTTCTTTGGAGAAATGTCTATTTAGGTCTTCTGCCCATTTTTGGATTGGGTTGTTTGTTTCTTTAATATTGAGCTGCATGAGCTGTTTATATATTTTGGAGGTTAATCCTTTGTCCGTTGATTCGTTTGCAAATATTTTCTCCCATTCTGAGGGTTGTCTTTTCATCTTGTTTCTGGTTTCCTTTGATGTGCAAAAGCTTTGAAGTTTCATTAGGTCCCATTTGTTTATTTTTGTTTTTATTTCCATTACTCTAGGAGGTGGATCAAAAAAAATCTTGCTGTGACTTATGTCAAAGAGTGTTCTTCCTATGTTTTTCTCTAAGACTTTTATAGTATCCGGCCTTACATTTAGGTCTCGAATCCATTTTGAGTTTATTTTTGTGTATGGTGTTAGGGAGTGTTCTAATTTCATTCTTTTACATGTAGCTGTCCAGTTTTCCCAGCACCACTTATTGAAGAGACTGTCTTCTCTCCATTGTATATCTTTGCCTCCTTTGTCATAGATTAGTTGACCGTAGGTGCGTGGGTTTATCTCTGGGCTTTCTATCTTGTTGCATTGATCTATGTTTCTGTTTTTGTGCCAGTACCATATTGTCTTGATTACTGTAGCTTTGTAGTATAGTCTGAAGTCAGGGAGTCTGATTCCTCCAGCTCCGTTTTTTTCCCTCAAGACTGCTTTGGCTCTTCGGGGTCTTTTGTGTCTCCATACAAATTTTAAAATGATTTGTTCTAGCTCCGTAAAAAATGTCATTGGTAATTTGATAGGGATTGCACTGAATCTGTAGATTGCTTTGGGTAGTATAGTTATTTTCACAATACTGATTCTTCCAATCCAAGAACATGGTATATCCTGTTGGTATCACCTTTAATTTCTTTCATCAGTGACTTATAGTTTTTTGCATACAGGTCTTTTGTCTCCCTAGGTAGGTTTATTCCTAGGTATTTTATTTTTTTGTTGCAATGGTGAATGGGAGTGTTTCCATAATTTCTCTTTCAGATTTTTCATCATTATTGTATAGGAATGCAAGAGATTTCTGTGCATTAATTTTGTATCCTGCAACTTTACCAGATTCATTGATTAGCTCCAGTAGTTTTCTGGTGGCATTTTTAGGATTCTCTATGTATAGTATCATGTCATCCGCAAACAGTGACAGTTTTACTTCTTCTTTTCCAATTTGTATTCCTTTTATTTCTTTTTCTTCTCTGATTGCCGTGGCCAGGACTTCCAAATCTATGTTGAGTAATAGTGGTGAGAGTGGACATCCTTGTCTCGTTCCTGATCTTAGAGGAAATGCTTTCAGTTTTTAACCACTGAGAATGATGTTTGCTGGGGGTTTGTCATATATGGCCTTTATTATGTTGAGGCAGGTTCCCTCTAGGCTCACTTTCTGGATAGTTTTTATCATAAATGGGTGTTGAATGTTGTCAGAAGCTTTTTCTGCATCTATTGAGATGATCATATGGTTTTTATTCTTCAAGTTGTTAATATGGTGTATCACATTGATTGATTTGCGTATACTGAAGAATCCTTGCATCCCTGGGATAAATCCCACTTGATCATGGTGTATGATACTTTTAATGTGTTGCTGGATTCTGTTTGCTAGTATTTTGTTGGGGATTTTTGCATCTATATTTATCAGTGATATTGGTCTGTAATTTTCTTTTTTTTTGTAGTATCTTTGTCTAGTTTTGGTATCAGGATGATGGTGGCCTCATAGAATGAGTTTGGGAGTGTTCCTTCCTCTGCAATTTTTTGGAAGAGTTTGAGAAGGATGGGTGTTAGCTCTTCTCTAAATGTTTGATAGAATTCACCTGTGAAGCCATCTGGTCCTGGACTTTCGTTTGTTGGAAGATTTTTAATCACAGTTTCAATTTCATTACTTGTGATTGGTCTGTTCATATTTTCTGTTTCTTCCTGGTCCAGTCTTGGAAGGTTATACCTTTCTAAGAATTTGTCCATTTCTTCCAGGTTGTCCATTTTATTGGCATAGAGTTGCTTGTAGTCGTCTCTTAGGATGCTTTGTATTTCTGGGGCGTCTGTTGTAACTTCTCCTTTTTCATTTCTAATTTTATTGATTTGAGTCCTCTCCCTCTTTTTCTTGATGAGTCTGGCTAAAGGTTTATCAATTTTGTTTATCTTCTCAAAGAACCAGCTTTTAGTTTTATTGATCTTTGCTATTGTTTTCTTTGTTTCTATTTCATTTATTTCTGCTCTGATCTTTATGATTTCTTTCCTTGTGCTAACTTTGGGTTTTGTTTTTTCTTCTTTCTCTAGTTCCTTTAGGTATAAGGTTAGATTGTTTACTTGAGATTTTTCTTGTTTCTTGAGGTAGGCTTGTATAGCTATAAACTTCCCTCTTAGAACTGCTTTTGCTGCATCCCATAGGTTTTGGATCGTCGTGTTTTCATTGTCATTTGTCTCTAGGTATTTTTTGATTTCCTCTTTGATTTCTTCAGTGATCTCTTGGTTATTTAGTAACGTATTGTTTAGCCTCCATGTGTTTGTGTTTTTTACGTTTTTTCCCTGTAATTGATTTCTAATCTAGTAGCGTTGTGGTCAGAAAAGATGCTTGATATGATTTCAGTTTTCTTAAATTTACTGAGGCTTGATTTGTGACCCAAGATGTGATCAATCCTGGAGAATGTACCATGCACACTTGAGAAGAAAGTGTAGTCTGCTGTTTTTGGATGGAATGTCCTATAAATATCAATTAAATCTATCTGGTCTGTTGTGTCATTTCAAGCTTGTGTTTCCTTATTTATTTTCTGTTTGGATGATATGTCCATTGGTGTAAGTGAGGTGTTAAAGTCTCCCACTATTATTGTGTTACTGTCGATTTCCTCTTTTATAGCTGTTAGCAGTTGCCTTATGTATTGAGGTGCTCCTGTGTTGGGTGCATATAGATTTATAATTGTTATATCTTCTTCTTGGATTGATCCCTTGATCATTATGTAGTGTCCTTCTTTGTCTCTTGTAACATTCTTTATTTTAAAGTTTATTTTATCTGATATGAGTATAGCTACTCCAGCTTTCTTTTGATTTCCATTTGCATGGAATATCTTTTTCCATCCCCTCACTTTCAGTCTGTATGTGTCCCTAGGTCTGAAGTGGGTCTCCTGTAGACAGCATATATATGGGTATTGTTTTTGTATCCATTCAGTAAGCCTGTGTCTTTTGGTTGGAGCATTTAATCCATTCACGTTTAAGGTAATTATCGATATGTATGTTCCTATGACCATTTTCTTAATTGTTTTGGGTTTGTTTTTGTAGGTCTTTTTCTTCTCTTGTGTTTCCCACTTAGAGAAGTTCCTTTAGCATTTGTTGTAGAGCTGGTTTGGTGGTGCTGAATTCTCTTAGCTTTTGCTTGTCTGTAAAGCTTTTGATTTCTCCATCGAATCTGAATGAGATCCTTGCTGGGTAGAGTAATCTTGGTTGTAGGTTCTTCCCTTTCATCACTTTAAGTATATCATGCCACTCCTTTCTAGCTTGTAGAGTTTCTGTTGAGAAATCAGCTGTTAACCTTATGGGAGTTCCCTTGTATGTTATTTGTCATTTTTCCCTTGCTGCTTTCAATAATTTTTCTTTGTCTTTAACTTTTGCCAATTTGATTACTATGTGTCTCAGCGTGTTTCTCCTTGGGTTTATCCTGTATGGGACTCGTTGTGCTTCCTGGACTTGGGTGGCTATTTCCTTTCCCATGTTAGGGAAGTTTTCGACTGTAATCTCTTCAAATATTTTCTCGGGTCCTTTCTCTCTCTCTTCTCCTTCTGGGACCCCTATAATGCGAATGTTGTTGCGTTTAATGTTGTCCCAGCAGTCTCTTAGGCTGTCTTCATTTCTTTTCATTCTTTTTTCTTTAGTCTTTTCCACAGCAGTGAATTCCACCATTCTGCCTTCCAGGTCACTTATCCGTTCTTCTGCCTCAGTTATTCTGCTATTGATTCCTTCTAGTGTAGTTTTCATTTCAGTTATTGTATTGTTCATCTCTGTTTGTTTGTTCTTTAATTCTTCTAGGTCTTTGTTAAACATTTCTTGCATCTTCTTGATCTTTACCTCCATTCTTTTTCCGAGGTCCTGTATCATCTTCACTATCATTATTCTGAATTCTTTTTCTGGAAGGTTGCCTACCTCCACTTCATTTAGTTGTTTTTCTGGGGTTTTATCTGTTCTTTCATCTGGTATATAGCCCTCTGCCTTTTCATCTTGTGTATCTTTCTATGAATGTGGTTTTTGTTCCACAGGCTGCAGGATTGTAGTTCTTCTTGCTTCTGCTGTCTGCCCTGTGGTGGATAAGGCTATCTAAGAGGCTTGGGACTGGTGGTGGGTAGAGCTGACTGTTGCTCTGGTGGGCAGAGTTCAGTAAAACTTTAATCCACTTGACTGTTGATGGGTGGGGCTGGGTTCCCTCCCTGTTGGTTGTTTTGCCTGAGGCAACCCAACCCTGGAGCCTGCCTGGGCTCTTTGGTGAGGCTAATGGCAGACTCTGGGAGGGCTCATGCCAAGGAGTACTTCCCAGAACTTATGCTGCCAGTGTCTTTGTCCCCACGGTGAAACAGAGCCACTCCCGCCTCTGCAGGAGACCTTTCAACACTAGCAGGTAGGTCTGGTTCAGTCTCCCCCAGGGTCACTGCTCCTTCCCCTGGGTCCCGATGCACACACTACTTTGTGTGTGCCCTCCAAGAGTGGAGTCTCTGTTTCCCCCAGTCTTGTCGAAGTCCCGCAATCAATTCCCACTAGGCTTCAGAGTCTGATTCTGTAGGAATTCCCCCTCCCATTGCCGGACCCCCAGGTTGGGAAGCCTGACATGGGGCCCAGAACCTTCACTGCAGTGGGTGGACTCCTGTGGTATAAGTGTTCTCCAGTCTGTGAGTCACCCACCCAGCAGTTATGGGATTTGATTTTGCTGTGATTGCGCCCCTCCTACCATCTCATTGTGGCTTCTCCTTTGTCTTTGGATGTGGGATATCTGTTTTGGTGAGTTCCAGCATCTTCTGTCAATGACTGTCCAGCAGCTAGTTGTGATTCTGGTGTTCTCGCAAGAGGGAGTGAGAGCACGTCCTTCTACTCCGCCATCTTGGTTCTTCCTCGCAGCTAAATAATCTGTAATAACTTTTATGGGGACAGATGGTTGCTAGACTTGCCATGGTGATCATTTCATAACATATGCAAATGTCAAATCATTATGTAGTACATCTGAAACTAACATAACACTATACATCAACTATATTTCAATAAAATGTAATTATAAAATAAAAAATTAAAATAAAAAAAATTTAAATAAAAAATTATATTCCTGGGGAAGGTCAAAACTGCAGTTAGGCCAGGTATTAAATCTAGGTTTGGCATCATGGCCTTTAGCACAAGTGATGCCATTTTGGGGCCTGTGGTTTAATCTGTAACAGTAGGAACACATGGTATAAGCAAAGTTCATTGGTACTTTACATATATTCTTTCTAATTCTCCTGGCAACGTTGCAAGATAGGTATTACTGTTTCATTTTACACATGAAGATAGGTATTACTGTTTCATTTTACACATGAAGAGGCTCAAAGATGTTAAGTAAGTTGTTCAAGGGCATGGTACTAGTAAGGGGCAGAGCTAAGGTTTGAACCCTGATCTGGTTGGCACAAAACCCATGTACTTTCCCTACACGAAATTGTTGTTGGTGGGAAGAACACTGGGCCAAGATGATTTGATCATAGAAGATTTATAAAACTTCTTCCTTTCAAAAAAGGAATAAAGGCAATATAACATGATATAAAAACAAGACAGTTAAAAAAGAAAACAGAACAAAAGATAGTTTAGCATATGTTACACTGGAGTGACAAATTACTTTATGTGAGTCTTGAATTTAGCTGTGAGTGTCCTAGCAGCCAGGTAAAAGGAGTTGAATTACATAATGCTTTCTGTCTTAACAAAGGCAGTGAATGAGCTCGTTTGCAAAGACAAATTTTTCCCTTCCATGATTTTTTAAAATTTATTTTATTGAAGTATAGTTGATTTACAATGTTAATTTCTGCTGTACAGGAAAGCGATTCAGTTATACATATATATACATTCTTTCTCATATTTTTTTCCATTATGGTTTATCACAGGATATTGAATTTAATTCCCTGTGTGATATAGTAGGACCTTGTTGTTTATCCATTCCATATATAATAGTTTGTATCTACTAATCCCAAACTCCCTGTCCTTCCCTCTCCACCCCCCAACCCCCTTGGCAACCACAAGTCTGTTCTCTGTGTCTGTGAGTCTGCTTCTGTTTTCCCTTTCATGATTTTATGGAGGAATTTTTGACCTGAGTTCTTTACTAAGAGATGCTCAGTAACCTAATGGTTACTGCGTTCCTTAATCTTTGGTTTTATAGAAATCCAATTAGTTTCATGGAAACTTTGAGGTTGAACTGCATTTGAAGTTGGAAAATATATCATCATTTTAAAAGGTGTTTTATATAGAGAGGATCTGATGGGCATGACTGTTTATTATATAATTCATCTTTATATGCAGCGGGATTAGCATTAAATTGCAGTGTATATGTATAGCTGATTCACTTTGTTATAAAGCAGAAACTAACACACCATTGTAAAGCAATTATACTCCAATGAAGATGTTTAAAAAAACAAACACATAAATAAATTGCAATTCATTAAGGACATTTAGGCAAAAGGCTGACATAGTATGATGGAGACAGTGCTATTTGGTGATCTAATACAGAGGTTGGCAAACTTTTCCTCTCAAGGACCAGGTAGTAAATATTTGAAGCTTTGTGAGCTATATGGTGACTATTGCAGCTACTCTGTTGTTGTAGAATGAAAGCATCCATAGACGGTACATAAATAAGTGTGGGTGTACTCCAATAAAAGTTTATTTACAAAACCTGGCTGCTGTGGTTTATGGACTTTTGTTTGTTGATCGCTGCTATAACATAATAAAAGATAGAGCTTTAAGATTTAATTTAGTTTAAGATTATATCCCTTTATCCTTGTGTCTCAAATACTAGAATGTCCAAATAAGCTTTGTGTCACAAATAATTCAAGGAGGAATTTTACAGCATGAATGCATATTCTCTATTATTGCTTCATTAAAGTTTAATTCTGTGGCCAGACAGCAAGAAGCAGAGTTTACGTTGTGAAGACGTGGGGCTATAGCACACAGCTGGCCAGGCTGTACCCCCGCAGCGGCTTCAGCGATGGGAGCTCGGGGCTGTGGAGATCCAGCTAATGCTTCTCTGCGTCCACCCAGAGGAGGATCCTTTTTCTAATGTGTCTTTTTTCCAATTTGTTATCCACCCAGAGGAGGGATGTCTTTTTGTAATTCCTGTAAGGGCATGGTATGTGCTAACAGAGACCTTGTGAAAACCTACCATCTGACTCACATCCTTCCCGTTTCTGTGGGCTGCCACTTAAAAAGCAATCTTGGCATGGCTCTTTATTGTATTTTAAACATCTTTATTGGAGTATAATTGCTTTACAATGGTGTGTTAGTTTTGCTGTATAACAAAGTGAGTCAGCTATACGTATACATATATCCCCATATCCCTTCCTTCTTGGGTCTCCCTCCCACCCTCCCTATCCCACCCCTCTAGGTGGTCACAAAGCACGGAGCTGATCTCCCTGTGCTATGCGGCTGCTTCTCACTAGCTATCTATTTTCTATTTGGTAGTGTATATATGTCCATGCCACTCTCTCACTTCGTCCTAGCTTACCGTTCCCCCTCCCCATGTCTCCAAGTCCATTCTCTATGTCTGCATCTTTATTCCTGTCCTTCCCCTAGGTTCTTCAGAACCTTTTTTTTTTTTTTTTTTTTTTTAGATTCCATATATATGTGTTAGCATATGGTATTTGTTTTTCTCTTTCTGACTTACTTCACTCTCTATGACAGTCTCTCAGTCCATCCACCTCACTACAAGTCATGGCTCTTTTATAAGAATTAATTTGAAGCCATAGGGTTTGGCGCCGTATCCCAGGAAGAAGATGCTTTAGGCCTGAAAAAGATTAAGGGAAGCTGTTAACAATTGACTGTTCCAACCGGAACATCTTAAGATGGTGTTTACCCTCTCTGATTTTGGTTTTAGTAAGCCGTCATGAACTTTTTAAAGTTCCTCACCCCCTGGAACGTCTAGGGAAATTACATAATTTATATAATGGACCATCACTCTCGCAGGGATCCAATGCTGACTTTGGATGACAGATGGTGTGAAGAGTCTTGGATTGTTTAGACTTGTTTTCTGATGAGATTTACCGTTAAACTGGGATCGGTTGTGTAATAATTGTGTTTAAAACTTACTTGTTCTTCATATGACATCAGTGAATCCTGTGTTGCAATTCGTGAAGAATGCCAGCAGAGACTTGTTTTGTTTATTTAGGGGGGTTAATTTAATTATTTTTATTATAAAAATAACCTCAGAGAAATTAAAACAATACTGAAATATGTAGAGGAAAACACCAAAGTCCCTTGTGCTTTCTGGCCTTTATGCAATACTGAGAAAGAAGTATCCTAAATCAGTGTTGTAAAAAAATGTGTCCTTGTATATTTCCTTCTAATAGTGTTTTGTTCTATTTTTGTATTTACATCTTTAATCTGAGCGGAAGATAGTTTTGAGTGTGCTGCGAGGTAGGGATTTGACTTTTCCAACGAAGGAGTAACCAGTTTTCAATCAAATATTGACTATTCCATTATAAGCAGACGTGCTTTAGGGGCATATCTCATTGTGTCATACAGATGATTAAAAAGTTTAACCTCAAGGGTGGAGATTGAATCAAATCTGTAATTTTTACTGCTTCATCAAGGACATTCATAAGCCCAACTGACATGTTTGTAACTGAAAGTTCATGAGGGTGGTGAATACAGTGACTTCTCCTGCAGTTCAGCATCGCCGCCTGGTTTTGTGTCAGGATATCAGAAGTTACACTCACCATTGTCTGTATCATTGGTGTAAATGTCAGCACAATAAATATGGGGAAAAGACGAGTAGTGTTTTAGTATTATTATGAAGATAATTTTGAGTTTGCAGACCTTCCCGAAATGGTCTCAGGGACCACCGCAATAGCTTATACGTTCCATGAGAATAACAATTCTGTCCATCTTGCTTGTCATTGCGTCCCCTGGACCTAGCACGTGGTAACACCTTGATGAATATTTATTAAGTGAGTACTTGTTAACCACCTGTATCAATTAGCTTTTTTTGCAATAATTCTGTGTGGTGGATGAGCACAAAATCTCAGTGACGTTATAACAGTAAGCATTTTCTACTCATACATCTGTGGTTTGGCTAGGGTTCTTCTGATCTCAGCTGGGCTCATCTGGGCAAAGCTGCTCTCACTGCAGGTCTGTGTGTCAGCTGGCGTGGCCGTGTTCCACCTGTCTCTGACCCTCCTTGGGCTAGTGGGCTAGTCAGGGCCGAGTGCAGAGCATTTGTGTGGCAGAGATGCAAGAAAGGAACCAAAAATACCCAAGACCCCTCAAACCTATTATTTAGACTCATATATTTTTGCCAAAACAAGTCACTTGGCCAAGCCCCAAGGCAAGGGACAAGGAGGTGTTATTGTCCACAGTGAGGTCGTGGCAAAAATGTGGATGCTGAGGGATAGGGATAAAGAACTGAGGCCAGACTCCTCATGGGGGCACCCGTTCATCCCAGTTTGCTGGGATTTTCCCAGTTTTAGCACCGGAAGTCCCACATTGCAGGAACCCTTCAGTCCCTGGCACACTGGAACACAGCTGTCACCCTAACTATTCCCTGGTACACTTTGAGCTGTAATCAGGTTGAGAATTGTATGGTATGGGAGTTGTTCCCATTAAAAAAATTTTTCTCCTTTCTCAAGCACTATAATTTTAGGTGTAAATAAATATTCAATAGAAAGCTTTTGGTTATAATTGGGGGGGTTCGTGGTAGCAAAAATAAATCTTTCACAATTATTTTAACCCTCCTGGAAAGAAGATACACTCCATGTGTACGTAATCATCAGGTCACACATTAATATAACGATTTTTCCAGAACACGTTTTTAATCTACCTACTAAGAAAATTCAGTTTTAAATATATACGTACTTTATCATTTATATGTGATAAACGATGGTAGCAATCTCTTATATTTTGCAAATATCTTTTAACATTTTCTTCAATTCAGTTCATTTTTATATCCTTAATCATAAAACTATAAAAATAAGATGATACTGTTACTGGCACCATGTAATTATGTAACAACTCATTGGGCAAGAAAGAGCACATTTAAAGGAGTGATGTAAGCAAAGGATATATGGGGGGTATTAACGACCTTGGTTATGGAAACTGAGAGGCTGAAACAAATTTATGGGGTTACATTGCATCTTTAGCAGTTAAAAGGCAAGAGGGAAATAATAAATCAGCTGAATTGTTGCAAGAAAATTGAATATTGTGTAGAGAGGTTAACAGAACTACACAGAAATTGAGAGACGTATATGCCTGTTGCTAGAAATGGTAATGAGAATATCGGAAATGAATAGTCCTGCATCGTCCTTGAAATATCATTACCTGTTGTTCAAAAAGCCCTTTCCCATTTGTATTTTTCCTTAATGAAATACATTTGTTTGCATCCTTGTTCGGGGAAATTGTCTGAAATATGTCAGAAATGTTCTCTAATTCCAGTTGAAAATAACAAGTTTCCAGGAGCTCAAAGAGAGACTTTTAAAAATCACTGGTGCTTAAAAATATGCCCTGTTTAAAATGTAGTATTGGAAACCAATGAATCCACTCTTGCTCTCAAAGGAAGATGAATATTTATTAAAAAGATTAACTATCACTACAAAAGGCATCAACGGAAATGTATCAAGAATGAAATAACAGTTAAATATACATTGTATTTTGAGAGTATTTTCATTCAGTTTCATTCTTAGCACAAGCGATTAAATATTTAATGCAGGAGAATAAAGACTTACAACTCCAGCGCCACCAAGATCTCTGTGTAATGAAGTGAAGTCAGATGGCAATGTCCCGTTTTGAGGGGCAACTTGAAGACATCCACTGAAAATATGTGGATCGTTATAGTATTTACCATCCTCATAGCCCTAGAAAGTTGACATAACTATCCTCATTTTACAGATAAAGAAATGGGTTCAGGGTGGTTATCGATTAGTTAATCACACAGCTGGTAAGTGTCAACATGGGCATTGTTACCATAATCTCCTGGTTCCAAACCCAGTGTTTTTGCATCTGTATCTCAGTGGGCTCTAAAGGGGGCCAAAAATATACGTCTCTTATAGGCTTCTTCTAGTGCCCTTCTGTTATATATTGATATATCTCTTGTTTCTGTCTGCTCAGTATTCTTCTGATGAGAAACTCCTCTCTTTTCCGTGTCATTGTGGTAAGGCTGGCAACTGTAGTGCCGCACCCACAGACAGACACACTCCCATTACTCTGTTCTACCTCAAGAAGGATTATACTATCACTGTGTCGGGCCACTCGTAATGCTTGTTATTATTCCAGGTGGCATCATTTCCATGAATTTTCCAAATTGGGATAAGACAAGTTACTTTCTCTCTCTCTCTCTCTCAACAATTCAGCTGTCATTTTCCAACCAGCCCCCACTCCCAACTTCCCAACACTGCCACTTAAAAAGAGTCTCTTTGCATACAAAGAATCAGTCTAACAAACAAAGAGAAACAAAGATGAGAGGAGAATGGAAAAAGAGAAACTCCAGAAGGTTCTGTACAAGCCCCGGATCCAGCCATGCTGTACCTTCAGTTGACATGAGTCAAGAAATCTCTTTGATTAAATTTGTTTGAGTTGGGTTTCTACCATTTTCAACTGAAAGTCTCTTGAATACTGTAACTCCCCATTCTGTGGTCCCATGGCCCTCAGACTTTGTCTTTATTTTATGATGTGTGTTCATACGTACGTTGTTCTTCCCCATGAAACTGAGAAGTCTTCCAGGCTGGAGACCATGCCTCATTTGTTTTGTATTCCCAGCCCCTAGCCTCGTGCCTGAACGAAGTGCTTATTCATGATTAGATTCCAGTCAAACAAATCCACAGGAAGCAGATAAACACCCCAGTCTGAATATAGCCAATGACATCTTCAGGCACAGAGGAGTCCTGAAAAAATGTTCAACCCCACTAGTGTCCAAGAAATGCAACTTAAAACCACAGAAATGTCACAGCCATTAAGATGGGTAAAATGTGTAATTCAGACAATGACAGGTATTGGTGAAGATGTGGGGAAATACAATCATAGGCTCTTTGTGTTGAGTGAAATCTGGTGTAACCATTTGGAGAACAACTGGGCAAAACCTAGTAAAATTCAAAGTATGCCTATGGTTCGATTCTATATTCCACTCTCAAGGAACCCTCATGCATGCAAGGAAATGTGTACAAGGGTCCTCACTGCGGCCTTGTCGGAAAAATGAGAAGTCACGTAATATTCCACCATCAGAGGGATGAGAAGTAAGTTGTAGCTGTTCCTAGAATGGGATTTTCCAGAGCTGTTAAAATGCATGAAATAGATCTCCATCTATCAACCTGGATCCACCTCAGTAACATGATGAGGCATGGAAAACCAAACTGCAAGAGGATTTATGGAAAATGATACCATTTACTCAGATGTTAAAAAACCCCAGAGTTCCTACCATTCCCTCTAATTTTCTTTATGTTTAAAATGTTCCGTAATAAAGTTTTAGAAGATACTTTATATTGCTTACTGTCACACAGGATGTAGTAAAAGATTTTAAAAAACCCAAAAAACAAATCAGAGTATCTGCTTCATTGTACCTCTGAGGAAGGAGGGAGAAGAGTGTAAAAGAAACTTCTATTGAATCTGTAATTTTTATTTCTTTGGGAAAAAATTCATCTGAAGCAAATATAGCAAAACATTAAGAGTTATTACATGGAGGAGGTAGGTAGATATTTTCCTGTATGTTCAAAAAAAAATGTTTTTAAAGAATGAAGATTAGAAAAATCAAACATTAACATGCAAAAAAATTATTTTAATTAGTAATCAGTGTTCAATCAATTCAGTGGTTTTTGAGGGATTCTTCACCCCAGCGCCCTTTAGCTGCCCCTGGGGAGGAAATGTCTTTCTGTCTGCAAGCATAATGGTCATGGGAGAGAGAGAGGAAGATATAAAACTCGTCTGAGCATTTATGATGAACTGAAACCTTAGTTGTAGTGTAGCAATTGAATACAACAGAAAAGGGCATCTGAATTTCTGCTCTGCAGGTTGTGCGAAAGCCACAAGAGCTTAATTTTTATTTATCTTTTTAACCTTCACCAGTACACCTACAAAGTCCCATTCACTAGAGCCAGGATTCCATATATACCAGCTGCCTCCTGGGAGATTGGTCATCAGCTGACCTGTTTGGCCTGAGAATCTGAAAGCAGCAGGTTAGTGGGGTTTTACAAAGAAAGGCCTTTCTGAGGGCAGGATACTACTTACATATTCCGTGTTAGGGAAGGGAATTCGGTATCTATAAGTACCGACCTTGATGGTCAAAACGCTTCCCGCTTTGCGAGCAATGGATTCAGTGACAGTCAGGTCTATAACCTGGTGGTCTCCACCTGGGCCAGGCACAGCCAACGTCCCTGACAACGTGCATTTGCTGCCGGAGCCTGGGATCAGGCCCCGCCCCGGAGGAGGGAACAGTCTCCCATCTGTGGAAGGTCAGGATGTCAGGAGCCTCAGCACACAGTCCAGAGTCAGAGCAAGGCAAGCAGAGTGGATGCTCTCGGAATAATTGGGGGCTGATCATGCCCCTCCCCCGTCAGGCAGGGGTAGTGAGGGGTACCACCTTTGGGGTGCTTGTCTGTGCCTCTCACCCACCCATATAGCAGGGCAGGGTACGGAGAAGCCCATGATAGCTCAATAGAAAGACTGTGACCCTTTCAGCCGACAGAGGTTGCTCAGAAGAGTGTTACTAGGTGCTTTGGGGTAGCTTCCTTTCCTTTTCTGCCAAGGGAAGAGAAGAGAAAGGGAATCTTATGTCCACACAGGGAGAAGCAGCCAATCAGTGGAATGGCGTGGCCACAGCGGGCTGGGTGAATTGGCAGCAGAAAATCACCGTGTTGGCTCCTGGGTTGACGAGGACAATAGTCCAGCAAGTGGGGCCTTGAGATCCTTGGAGTGACACGATCTGAGGCCTGGCTTCGGAAAATCAGCAAGAGAAGCAAAGAACCCAGCGCAGAGAGTGTGAGGGTGAGGGCCAGAGGGGTGGCAATGCCAACCGGAGTTCATGGAAGGAGATACTCTGAATCCAGCCGGAGTGTGAACGCAGGAGACGACTTGACCCTCCGTCTACACTAATTAACTGGCCACTTTTACTTGAGGCTACTGCCATTGGTCACCAAGAACCCCAACTTCCTTTGTCTGGTTCATCATTAAATTAACAGAAGCAAGGGAGGAGTGGACCTTGATTTGTAATTACCTGGACATCTTGCTGCTTTAATTTTTGTTTCACATAAGAAAAAAAGGAATCCCAGGGTTCCTGCTCCATCTTGGATAACCAGGATGAGGTCTTTCAGGTCCAATTCTTCAGAGCAAAGCCTCCTCCAAGCAAACAAACTTTTAACTCACTAACAATGACTGCCTCCTGAGGTTTAGTATCAACTTCTTGTGTCTTTACCCTGTCCCACCAAAATCCACTTTCCAAGAAAAGATGTTGGGGAGAAGAAAAGGAGAAGAGGGAAGAAAGCTCATCCAGTCACATCTTTACAGCACGCAGACAGAGGCGGCTATACTAGACAGCAAAGTGGTGACTGCCCATGGCTCTCATGAGCAAAGTGTCACTAGAATAGGGACTTTCAGATGTCTGTGATAGCAACCACAGTGAGAAAAACATTCAACCCTGAGATCAGGACACATGCACGTGTGCACGTACACACACCTATATTTATGAAACGACAATTACAATTATTACTCTAAATCTGATGTTTTCCATTCTATTCTATTTAATTTTAAAAATGCCAATCTTGACCTCTAACTTTACTTCATAACCCAGTGGATCACAGACCACAGTTTAAAAACCTTTGGTCTAGACCCAAGTCCTTGAACTAGAATGTCATGTGCACTTTTGCAGCCGCTCAGATAAGAGTGAAATAGTCACTGTCTGTCGACACTTTCCTGCTTCATAAATACATGCGTGGTTTGAGGAACGAATATGATATAAATATGAATGTATTTCTAAGACCTTTTATTTCCAGGAGAGAGATGTTACACTGCACATTATGAGATATTTTCGTAGAATAATTAAAAATAATTATGCTACCAGGTAAAACGTTAAATGTATGGCATATCCCTTCAACATATGAGCAGTTTCCAAAGCCTGCACTCTTGTAAACATGTTACTGGATGCCTTTCACTCCATACTAAGTGAATTTACTGAATGCATGATTCCTTTCTCTCTGTCTCATGCACACACACACACACACACGCACACGCACACACACACATGCACACATCTTGTCTACCCCAGCTCTCAGAACTCAGGCACTACATTGCAATAGTACTTGCTATGATACTTTGTAAATTAAATGCCAATCCCTGTAACAGTGAATTACCTACTGAAAAAGTGGTGATACCTACTGACAAAAATGCTCTAGAGTTGGGGAGCTTTTGACAAGTTTACAAATTTCATATCAGATCATGCAGACAAAACCCGGTGCCTTTGAAAGGCTGCAGCCTGGCTTGAGGGGGGCTTTCTCTCAAGGGTCCTCCTGATTCTAGAACCACCACATCATTTGCATATGCTGGCTCAGCCCATCCTTATATGGATGTCTGAAGGAAGGAGGACAGACGTTGTGATTCTCAACGTGCAATTGTGGAAACTGGGCCGCAAAGGAGTTAGTCAATCTGGGTGAAACATCCTGTTTTCCATTTCCAGTTGCAGGAAGGAATCTAGCCTCAGTGCTGTGTGTGCAGTGACCCTGATTGCATCATGGTTTGGACTGGAAATAAGGTGGGGTCAATCTGGAGGGAAATGGTTGAACAAATATTCGTGCCTATACTATCTATACTATAAAATATTATGTAACTATTTTAAATCTGAACGGTGGCTTAGGTGTAAAGTTACTCACAAAAAAAGGTTGAAGAAAAATTTGTTTAATATAATCCCATTTTTTAATTTAAAAAGAAAGGAGTACAGTGTATTGGGGTAAAATTACTTGCAGGTGTTCACAGGAGGCTGGTGAAAAATAAAGACAGATATATACGAAATGGTGAATATTAGTTATTTGAAGAGGGATGGGCTGTAGAGATGGTCAAGGAGATGTAGGGGTGAATAATTGTTTTGTTGTATAATTTCATTTCTTTCAAAGAGCACTACTTTTAGAATTTGAAAAATCTGGCAAAGAATATTTAAAACAATGAAAGAAAATTATCTTTCATCTAGTTCTATTTTAGGTAAAGTGACCTTCCCAAGGTCACCTAGGTTGAAAGGGGCAGCCTGAGGACTAGAGCGCATGTTTTTTAATCCAATGCTGTACCCTCAATGCTCCAGCTGTCTCTCGGAAATCAAGTGTGTGTAAAAGTTTAATCAAGTGTGTGTAAAAGTTTAATCAAGTGTGTTTATCCCCTTAAAACTAGTGTTGGGGGACTTCCCTGGTGACGCAGTGGTTAAGAATCTGCCTGCCAATGCAGGGGGACATGGGTTCGAGCCCTGGTCCGTGAGGATCCCACACGGTGCGGAGCAGCTAAGCCGTGCGCCACAACTACTGAGCCCATATGCCACAACTACTGAAGCCCGTGGGCCTAGAGCCCGTGCTCCACAACAAGAGAAGCCACCACGATGAGAAACCCGTGCACTTCGACGAAGAGTAGCTCCCACTCGCCGCAACTAGAGAAAGCCCGCACGCAGCTACGAAGACCCAACACAGCCAATAAATAAATAAATTAAACTAACAAACAAACAAACAAAAACTAGTGTTGGGTGAATACACAGAGTAAAGCACAGAATAATGCCCTATAAGAAAACACGGCCCAAATTGTTGTTGTTATCACACAGTGTTTAATGCAATGTAAGCATGCGAGTCAGGTATCACAGTAGCTCTTGAAGAAATGTAATGCTGACAGTATTTGGCAATAAAATAATAATCACTGTGTGTATCTCTGATGAAATGAGATTTAATCCATTTGAGCTCCTAATTGTCTGCCACACTACATTAAAGATGGATACAAACATTGTCTCCACTGCTCAGAAATATGAAATTCAAAGCAATATGCGCAATGTCTTGGAATCAGCTAGCTTAATGAAGCAGCAAATTAGACCTTTCTATCTCTTTATTTAACATCCAGTTCCATGAATTTATCAGAGTTCATTACAGAGGTGCAAAATTTAAAGAAATGCCGCGAAATTCATTTATGATTAGAACTAATGACTTTGAAAAAGGCTTCTCATATTTTTAGAGAGCCATTATTTATTATTGAATTTATATGGCTTTGGGTAATAAATGTTCAGTCTTCTCACTTCTGTTATTTATAGTTTGGATTTTATAATACAGCCACACATACAAAAATCTCATATAAAGAAATCAACTTTTTCCCCCAAACGCAGCAGTGACATTCAGAAGAGCAATGGCAAAACCTTCTTGTTGACCTGTTAGTGGTTTTAATTTCTGCGGGGAGGGATTGCCCCTAGGGTACATTTGGCAATGTCTGGAGACATTTTTGGTTGTCACAACTCGGGGAAGGTGCTACTTGCATCTAGTGGATAGAGAGACCAGGGAGGCTGCTAAACTTCCCATAATGCACAGACAGCCCCACAGCAAAGACTTACCCAGGCCTAAATGTCAGTAGTGCCAAGACTGAGAAATCCTAACCTATATCAGTGTGTTTCATTAAATAATGCCCCGTTTAATCCAATGTTTTCTTTTTATTTTATTTTATTTATTTATTTATTTATTTTTGGCTGCGTTGGGTCTTCGTTGCTGCGCGCAGGCTTTCTCTGGTTGCGGCGAGCGGGGGTTACTCTTCGTTGTGGTGCATGGGCTTCTCATTGCAGTGGCTTCTCTTGTTGCAGAGCATGGGCTCTAGGCATGTGGGCTTCAGTAGTTGTGGCTCACAGGCTCAGTAGTTGCAGCACGCAAGCTCTAGAGCACAGACTCAGTAGTTGTGGTGCACGGGCTTAGTTGCTCCGCGGCATGTGGGATCTTCCCGGACCAGGGCTCGAACCATGTCCCCTGCATTGGCAGGCGGATTCTTAACCACTGTGCCACCAGGGAAGTCCCTAATCCAATGTTTTCTTAAAAGAGATCACTTTCCATCTTGTCCCATAGATTGAGAGCAAGACCAATGGAAAGCATGAATCTGGCTCACATGATTTGTTCCCTAATAGTTATAGTAATAATGACTTTAGCATCTGTAATAAAGATGATAGAGTTGAAGGCTAAAGTGGGACCCTTGAATGTAGATTAAGGAAATTAATTTGCACAAGCATTTATATTATTTTCAAGCAGATATCTTTTCCATTTTAAACCAAAAGCATCTGATTATCTAATAGGTTTTCAAGAGGTTAGCAGTTTGGTTCAAAGTGTTTAAAAGAAATCTGCTTGGGATTCTGATTTAGATAAGAAGAGTCTATTTCTAGAGTAAAAAATGATGGCAAACAGCAGGAAGATCTAAGGGTCTGATTCACTGTAACATGCATTTGCCTAGGACATTATTTATGGTCAGGTTCAAGGTAGAAATTCCACACTTTTGATAGAGATAGTTTTGATTTGAATTTCTTTTTTAATATTAGACTTACCTCTTGTTTTAATCTGTCTCTCGTATGCATGCATGGGGAAATCTGGTTAATTGAATGTAACTCGGTACTTTTATAATCCCTATGATAACAATCATCAAAGTTTTTATGGGTCTTATTTATTTAAAGGAAAATCTAATCATTATGAAGTGACCCAAAGAAGAAGAATGAAACTGAAATTCTTCTCATCCAAAGAAAATGACAATTAAATACCAAAAAAACCAAGAAGATTAGAATCTCAATTTGCTAAACTTCTTGAGAACTAGGGTGTTCTGAAGGAAACGTGGTTTAATATCTAACATATTCACTCTACTTAATGAGATCGAAGAATAAATGAACATATAATTGAAGCATTCATAATTTAAGGATTGTGTAATGCACTATTTCTTATGGTGAGAGGACTGGTTTAGTGGTTATGTGTTTATTGTCATTTATTTTTAGGAAAACAAATGTTACTAGCATAGCAAATGCATGATTTCACTAATATTACTGCTCTCAAAAATAATGAAGTAGTTCTAGGTGTTAGGCCCAACTAGATTTAAAGACAAATATTGGGACTTCCCTGATGGCACAGTGGTTAAGAATCCGCCCGCCAATGCAGGGGACACGGGGTTCGAGCCCTGGTCTGGGAAGATCCCACACGCCACGGAACAGCGAATCCCACAAGCCACAGCTACTGAACCCTGGGCGCCTAGAGCCTGTGTTCCGCAACAAGAGAAGACACGACAATGAGAAGCCCGCGCACCACAAGGAAGAGTAGCCCCAGCTCGCCGCATCTAGAGAAAGCCCACATGCAGCAACCAAGACCCAACGCAGCCAAAAAATAAATAAATTTATTTTTTAAAAAAAGACAAATATTAAGTAAGTAACAGTACAGATGGTACTCAGATGTGGTAAAAATTGTGATGGGTATGCAGATGAATGTAATCCTGGGGCAGTATTTCAAAGTCATCATTCTGAACATTTATTGTATCGCATTTTGGGTGAGCAGAGAAATAGGGGTGGAGGCATAATGACCTCAGCATACGTCATTACATTGGCTTTTACAATTAACACTTAATGTTGATTGGGCCCTTGTGATCAAGCCCCGTAACATTTATATAGTGCTTACTACATGCCACGACGTTACTTGTTTGTTTGTTTTTTTAAATTCATTTAATCCACGTAACAATTCCATCAATTCAGTTACAGCTAGTACATGGTAAAACTGAGATTTGCACCCAAGTGTCTGCCTCTAAAATCTGTACTCTTAACATATATGCAATACTGCGTCTCTCGTGACCAAAACAAGTGCCACACGCTGTGTCAAGGGCTTTCACGTATTATCTCATTTAATCCTCACTGTTTTCTTCTGCCGAGCCCCATTATCTTATTGGATACATGAGGCTGGTGGGGAGAGCCGACTCTTTTCTTACTAAGTTGTGCAGATGGATAAATTTCCAATTACCTGAGATTCTTAAGTCAGTGAAAACCAAAGTGGGGAGGATACAAGACAAGCCACTGAGATGTGAGAAGGAAAAAAAAAGGTAGAATTTAGTTAACATTTATTTCTTATATCACTCGTTTAAAGTTCATTCTTTGTGATGGTTATAATGTCTTTATCCATCAATGCAATAGCGTGCAGCGTAATTTATAAATAGGTATACATATATTAGGAATGCTTGAGCAAAAATTTTATACTGATGAGTAAATATTTTTCAGTAATTCCAGATTTTCTCCCTACCTGGGCCATTCCCTTGGCATACACAAGTCCACTTGGAAACTTACACGGTCTCCTTAAAGCCTATATGTATGTATGAGTTCACTTACTCTGCACATTTAAATTCATTTACTCAGCACATTGTCACTAATTGCTGGGGATTATCTCAGGCATGAAAGAATATGTCATTTTAAGCTTTCATCCACAAGACAAAACCAAGCAAAATAGCTAATCAATTCAGAGAAAATATCCCATTGCCTAAAGGAATCCAAGAGGGTAGATGAATGAGCCATTTGGGTATCTGTTGAACAAATATTCGTATAGACTTGTGCTAGATGTGGTGGGTGCCACACCCATGTGGCTCTGTTCTCATGTGGCTGATAGTCTAGCCCAGCCATTAAGAGCTCAAATTCCTGGCTCTTTGACCTTGGGCAGGTTACACAGCCTCTCTCTGTTCAGGCATTCTCATTTGTACAATGGATATAATAACAGTGCCCACCTCAAAGGATTGTGGTGAAGGAGTAACTAAATTAATATGCTTCAAATACTTACCAAAGTGGCATCCACAAGGCACCATATTCTCATTACTGTGTGTGGTGGCTCATTTTATGTGTCAACTTGGCTAAGCCCTGGTGCCCAGATTATTTGGTCCATCATTATTCTAGATGTGAAGGTATTTTTGATGAGATTAACATTTAAATCAATAGACCTTGAGTAAAGCAGATTATTCACAATGTGGATGAGTCTCACCCAATCATTTAAAAGCCTCAGTAGAGAAAGACTGACCTCCCCCAGGGAGGAGGAATTCTGCCAGCAGATTGCCTTTGGTCTCTAACTGCAGCTCTTCCCTGGATCTCCAGCCTGCTATTCTACCCTACCGATTTTGGATTTGCCAGCTTCCGCCATCATGTAAGCCAATTCCTTAAAATCAATCTCACAATCAACATACATACACGATATATACATGCATATACATACAACATATACATACAGTCCGTTGGCTCTGTTTCTCTGGAGACCCTGGCTAATACACCATGGGATAATGGTAGCTACCATTTATTAAGCCCTTCCTACATATTATTCAGCACTTCAAATATGATCTCACTTAATTCTTCATAAAAACCGTATGACCCCCATTTTACAAACGAGAAAACAGCCTAAGAGAGGGAAGTGTCTTGCCCAAGGTCATCCCAGCGAATCTGTGACAGAGGCAGAATTCATTGCCCTCCCCAACTCCTCTCCTCAAGTAAATGCCATCAGAGTTTAATTTAGGATTAAAAGGTTAGGACAGCTGGTTCTGGGTGGAGTGATTTGTCTTCAGCCTGCTCACAAGGCTGGGTGACAGGAATAATTACATGGCTGTTTTACAATACTTTTCAAGCTATTGAGAGATACTAAATGCCCAATAATAAATGCAAAATGATTTTTGCCCGTCACTAATTGTAATTCTTGCCAGAATTGAACTGCGGAACTACTTTAGCGAAGGCATTCACGATACCATAGAAGCCAACTAGACCTCAGAGAACATGGAGACCATCAAATCCCCGTATTACGAGGGCTGCCTCGCAGAGGGGAGGAATGTTAGCATCTTAAGTGAAATTACACAAGGTTTTAAGAAGACCAACTGTGGTTTTCGAGGGGAAGAAATACCTTTTTTGAGTTAGACGAAGGGATTGGGTATTTGATAATGAACTTTCAACACCTCCCCTCCACATCAGTGGAGCACATTATGGATTTAGCAAATCCAATCAGGCCTCTCCAGTAAGTAAGTCTGATTATTGAATGAAGCTTATCAGAGGGTTCACCAAGGGCATTTAAACCAGTGCTAGTACCATCAGGCAAAACCAAATTAGCTAGCATTCACAAACAATTTCCTTTTATGTGCAAAGCTGTTTCTAAAAAGAAACTTCAGAGTTCAAAAGAGCTGTGAGGGAATATTTTTACAATCTGTTCCACTGGGTAACAGATTGAATTTAGCCTCAGCTGGTGATTTTGGTCTCCTTAATTATTGGCAATAACAACACTTTAAATTGATATGGTGCTTTTAGCTTTGCAAAAGATGGTCAGGTTCATTTATCAACTGATCTACTTTGTTGTCCTGTGCTATAATTTTCAACTGATAGTCCAAGACTGCAGGCTAACACATTATAAAGAAGGCCATGCTAAGAAGTGTTGTTAGTGTCTCTTTTTTTTCTAAGCATAATTTAGGTGATGATGACATGATCTAAAGAAAATGTTGGAGGACTTCTCTGGTGATTCAGCATTTAAGACTCCATGCTCCCAATGTAGGGGACCTGGGTTCAATCCCTGGTCAGGGAACTAGATCCCACATGTCACAACTAAAAGATCCCACATGCCACAACTGAGACACAGCATAGCCAAATAAATAAATAAATAGATAGATATTTTAAAAAAAAAGAAAATGTTGGTATCTGGTACAACTTATCTAGTCCCCAGTGACATAAAATATGAAAGTAAATGAATATAGTATACTTGATAATGTAATAAAAATTTTTTAAAAATTTCACAGCACTTTCTAAGTATAAAAATGAAAACCAAAGCCAACTAGGAATGACTGAGGTACTTTCTTTGCTGTACATTTCTCTCTGAGTCTAAAGAATTGAGAATTTACTGTACTCTACCGCTTCCCTAAAATACTAGAACAGGATTAAGAGCAAGGGGCTTAAAATTGGCTTTTGAAAGGTTCAGGCTGTGCCTGGGTATAGAAGCATCTTTGGTTTATAAAAAATATTCATATACTCACCATAATAAGAAAGTGATAGTTAGGTCTGCAAACCCTTCAACTATAAAACTTGCTAAATGGTGTTTAAAACCGCAGGAGAGCCTTGGTCTATATATCTTGTATTACTGGTTTGTTTGTTTTTTTAATTTTTTTTTATTATTATTATTTTTTAATTTTTTACTTTATTTTATTTATTTATTTATGGCTGTGTTGGGTCTTCATTTCTGTGCGAGGGCTTTGTCTAATTGCGGCAAGTGGGGGCCACTCTTCATCGCGGTGCACGGGCCTCTCACTATCGCGGCCTCTCTTGTTGCAGGAGCACAGGCTCCAGACACGCAGGCTCAGTAATTGTGGCTCACGGGCCCAGTTGCTCCGCGGCATGTGGGATCTTCCCAGACCAGGGCTCGAACCCGTGTCCCCTGCATTGGCAGGCAGGTTCTCAACCACTGCGCCACCAGGGAAGCCCTTGTATTACTGTTTTGAATTGTATGAGATAAGATTATACGGTATAGTTCTAAATTATGTGACAAAAGAAGGCAAAATTTCTTAAAATATATGAGGCTCTGAACTTATATTTAGATATTTCACTATATAAAAAGACAAGTTTGCAAAATGAAATTAGTAGAGATATGCTTATGCAATTTTTAAAGGTAAATCAAGGAACTAAGGCTATGTGATGTGGATTTCCTATCAGGAATAAGACATGAAGATAAATTAGTCCTTGAAAGGTACCTGTATACATAAAATATGTACTGGATTATATCCTTCCATGTTTGAAAAGAAAAAGGCATTATCAAATAACTATAAATGACATATGGCTACGTCAGAATCAATTTTTATAGTACAACATTTTATACCAAAATTGCAAAAACTTCTGTCTATAATTACTGGTTTTGTGTAGTCCACTTAGCAAGAGAAAGAATCTCTGAGAAAGGGGTATAGATCAAGCAGAAGGTTGGCTACTGAGTTATCTGTGGTCACATAGATCATATTGGATTTGTCAGGAGAGTTTATATTTTCTAAGAACATTTCCATTATGTAGGAGTCATTGACCCTAAGATACTTACTCTTTCATAATAGTAAACATGTCTTCATGAGTAGATTTTATTATTTATTTTAACATATCAGCTTCCCCTCTGTGTGAGTGAATTACAGTTTCCTGCCCCATTGAAGCCAAGCGTGGTCCTGTGGCTTGCCTTAGCCAATAAAATGCTGGTGAAAATGATGGCTGTTACTTCTGAGCAGAATCTCTGAGTCATCATGTACTTTCCCCATTGCTCTTTTCTTTCTGCCATCATAGAAGCTGCATTTTAGAAAGGTCTTCCTGTAGCTTAGGTTACAGAGTGACGAGCCAGAACCAGATGTGATCATCTCTGCCATCTGAAGGGACTGTTTATCCATTAATATTTAATGTAGTTATCCACATGATTTCATTTAGTTATAGCATCTTATTATTTTTTTTCTGTTTTCCCCTCTGCCTTCTGTTCCTCTTTTTCTCTTTCCTGCCTTCTTTCTGGTTATGTTGTGGAAGCTCTTGATTCTCTCATATTCTTACAAAGAGTGTTGATGATTTTGTTTTAGCAGGCAGTGAACTTGGACAGACTCAGACTCTGAACTCTGTGTTGCCTGTGAAGGACAGAAGCTCAGATTTCAATTTTCTTCTCTTAGCCGTCCTCCAAGCTATTTTGAGTCTGCCCCATGCATACATTGTTCAGAGCTCAGAGACTTGGCCAAAGTTTATGCAGAGAATTTGAGGCTCCTTTGCTCTGGCTCTCTCTTTTCTGGGATTCCCTCCTCACTCTCCAGCGCCAGAACCTTTGGTTCTTCAGGCCAGAAAGACAGCAGATTTTCTAGTGAAGCTAAATTTAGGCCACCTGTGCTGTGACTGCAGCCTGTTGTCAGATGAAGCCATAAAAAGGGGAAACTCGTGCTCTGATGGTGCCTCTTCCAAATTTTGACTCCTTTCGAAATCTGCCTGCTTTGCTCACTCTCCACGTAGTTGCTTTTTTATGTATCTTGTTCAGGCTTCAGCCTTGTTATCTGTGGGAAGAGCAGTCAATTAGGAACCTACTCTGCCGTCCTGGAGATAGAATTCTCTAAAGCCTGTTCTGAGATAGGTATATAATGAGAATTAGAATTAAGCTTTTCTGATTGAAAGCTATTGAGATTTGAGGGTATATTTGTTTCTTCAACGTAAGTTACCCTAAACATACTAATTAGCCAGCTAGGGCAATCTGGAATATTACCAGCCATTTCACTCTTGTAAAATCTATTCAAGGACAAATGAATTTCCCCAAATCATTCTGACTTTATGAGTTCTGCTTTTTACTTATACTGTAAAGGTATTTTAAGTGGAACTCTTTCCTTCTTAATTTCCTCTGTAGTCATGAAGAATAACGTCCATAATATTTGAAAGACGTTCTTTATCCCACTTCTCTGCACTCCATCCTTATCACTGTAATCACAGGGTTTGGAAACCAGGATTCAGTATCTAACTTGAATGCATATCTACCATACCGAGTCACTCACTGGTAGAATTGGGCCTGGTAAAATTATGAAATATTTCATTTAAAATTATTGTATAATTAATTGATTTCTGCTAAAACATCTAACATAAAGAAAGCTGTAGAAAGCAGAGATACAAGCAAATTAGGCAAAGGAAAGTGCTTTTCTTGGGATTGCCATTTCAATGTTTATCTCCCCTAAAAATGATTCAGTAGAAAGTAGGTCTTTCTTCCTACAATGAAGCCAAACATGTCTTTGGCATAGATGTTGTATATTATATATGATAGTACCTTCAGTAAAAATGCAAGCTTCTGATATTCAAGCTTCAAAGTTAGACATACTTCTTCTCTCTCTTACTTGATTAAAACCATGAAGAAAAAATATATGTACCCGTACATACACACAAACACACACATACATTTATTTATTTTTTTCCCTAAGCTGATTACTTTGCAGTGTAGGATCTAATTGGTAATAAAATTTCTTCATAAAAGTCTATAGGAGAGCTGTAGATTAGAAAAGTCTTTCTGAAATGCGTCACAGTCTCTGAGCATTGTCGATTTCCATTTAAATTACAAGTCTGGGAGGCTGACCAAAGGAGATGTCTTATAGTCATCCTTACAACTTGCTTCGTATTTGAACCCTCATCTATAATTATTTCATAACTAGTCTGAACTCATGTCCCTGCAGCTCAATGTACTATTTCTATTTTATTATTTTTCCTTTACATATTTTCATCAGATTCTTTCAACCCTTTATTCAACCAATATTTTTTGAATGGCAACTTTGTGCCAAGCTCTGAAAATGCAGGAATGAACAAGACAGAGTTTCAGCCTTCATGGTGCGTCCATTCTGGAGGGGAGACAGATGACAAATAAGCACACAAATTACATCATTTCAAGTTTGCAAAAGATCCTGTAAAGAAACGTAAAGCAGAGTAAAACCCACTGGAACATCTCCTTTGCCCTATAATTTCTTTATCTTTGCATCATCACTAATCACAGTGACTTTCTGAATTGTAAGTAACCCCTGCACAAGAGATTGGTGGTTTACCCACAGGTTGCTTCTACACACCCCAAACCCAACCTGCTCCATGGACATGGCTCTCCACAGGGACACCGTTTTTAAATCCGTTGAACACTTCATGCTCACTTTCTGAGTTGACTTCTCTGCAGCCTGTGACACTGTTCCCCCTTTCCTTAGAAAGCCCTCCTGCCCTGGGGGCGTCTCTGATCATGCTTTCTCAGCTTTCTTGGGAGACTCCTGTTGTCTGGCCAGCCAGTCATTATACACTGGCACCACATTTAGATTCTCCCATGGGGCAGGCACTGTGTTTTCCCCTATGAAAGTGCTTGTCACGCAGCATGGTGATTGCTGTTTGTCTATCTTTCCCACTAGACAGGAAGTTATTCACTATTGTATCTCCAGCACCGGGCACATGGCTGACACAAAAGGGTCCAATAAATATTTGATGAATGATTGAGTAAATGAATACATGTTTTCAAAAGGGGATGATTTTATGAAACAGTGTACACCAGCAATAAAATTGTGCTAGTGTTCAAATATTTCCTAAGAAAGATTTAGTATATATATATATTTTTTTTTAAAAACTGAAGCATGTTCCATTCTGGTTTTTTTTCTCTTCATTGTGAACCTTCATAGCAGTAAATACTATATAGTTTAATGGTTAGGTTTTATGGCTAGGCATAATTTTGGCTCCAGAGCCAGACTGCCTGTGTTTAAATCCCAGCTCTCCCATTGACCTGTTTTGGAGTGTTGTATTTGTGTGTAACTTTGACATGTACCTGGACATCGGTTTCCTCATCTGAAAAATGAGGTTAATAATACTCTCTACCTCATAAGATTGTTAAGAAGAATAAATAAGTAGAATAATTCAAGGTATTGGTACAAGGTTTGACACACAGTGGTGAGTAATTGTTGCCACTGTTACCATTATTATTTGAAGAAGGCACTTTTAGTATCACCTCCTAAATAATTTTGTAGTCCATTAGGTAGGATGTTTCTGGCTTCAGGGTAGCAAGAAGTCCATCCTAAATGACTTAAACAATAAGGAAATATATTATCTGACATTAGAGGAAAGGGTGGAACCATCAGTAGTTCAAAAGATACCGGGACGGATGGCATGTGATTGGCTCAAATGGCTCAGGATTCACTCTCAGAGCCTAGTCTTGGGTTACATTCCCCTAAGTCAGGGGACATGTAAGATGGTGAATACTTGACCAGAATGTGGCTTCTGTTAGGAAGAAACATAAGAGGGAATATTGGCTAACTGGACAACCATCTATGTTTACCACATGTACTACTGCTGTCAGAAAATATGGAGATGCCCTATTAATCAAGAGGATTAATTCTAACATGTTGCACTGTGCTTAGAAATTAAGTTTCCAGATGTAAAAAACAACAACAAAAAAAAACAAGTGAAAGTATATATATATTTGTAACTATAATGTATTGAGAGATTATTTTGCACCAGACACTATGTTAAGTTCTTTACATTCACGGTTTCTTTAAACCTTCACCAACACCCTCACTCATTTAATCAGCAAATATTGAGCACTATCTGTAATCGAGGCACTGTCTAGTCACTGGGAATATAGTAATGGTCAAAAAAAGACCAAGACCTGGCCTTCAAATGCCCCACAGTCTATAAACAGGAAAGTGCAACCAAAAAGGATTGAGTGAATTGCCCTGGATCACAGAGCTTGAATGTGGCAGAGCTGGAATTTGAATGTAGGGAGTTCAACGCCAAAGCCAAGAATGGCTTGTGGCAGGAAAATATTTACTTGGCCCTAAGGGGAAATAATATAAATGTGAGGTAAGAGGTTAACTGAAATTCAGACACAGTACTTAGCCAGTGCTGGGCTCCCTTCTTTAAGCCTGTGCTTCTGAGGGAGGGCTTTCTGTGGCTTCAAGGAGATTTGGTGGAGGAGGCAGGCACCATGACCTGAAGCAGCATCACCACGGACGAGTACCCAGAACGATGAAGGGCAGACAGCAGGCCAGGGGCGGGCCCACCCACACCAGGGCTTATGTACGTGAGCAGACCCCATGAGCCCTGAGGCCCTGAGAGCTCTGCACGGGAAATGAAGGCGCCCTGTAGGGGTTCATCCTTCTTCCCTGACCCCCAGCTCTCACGTGTAGTAACTTCAGTCAACCTTCCCTGGAGCTTTGCTCTGTGATAACCGGTGCAGCCAGCCTGCTTACAAAAGAGAGAGTTTTGTGGCATCTTGGTAGGGTGAGACTTCCAGACTTCTGAGTGGGAACTTAAACTAATGGAAGAATGATACACATTTTAAAAACTTCGTCTTTCTCATAGTATATTGATCCATGCCCTCAAATTTAAGTGAGAATTGTGATAACCAACTTTGGTCATTATTTTCAATTTGTTTCACTCCACAGAATCAAACCTCCACAGAGATGAGATGCTAATTGTTACTGACTCATATGAACTTGACTGAATTCAAATGTGTCTTTTCTCTAGGACTGGTGGCTTGATCAAGTTTAATGCTGTATTCTTTTTAATTAATTAATTACTTTATTTATTTATTTATTTTTGGCTGTGTTGGGTTTTCGTTTCTGTGCGAGGGCTTTCTCTAGTTGCGGCAAGCGGGGGCCACTCTTCATCGCGGTGTGCGGGCCTCTCACTATCGTGGCCTCTCTTGTTGCGGAGCGCAGTCTCAGTAGTTGTGGCTCATGGGCCTAGTTGCTCCGCGGCATGTGGGATCTTCCCAGACCAGGGCTCGAACCCGCGTCCCCTGCATTGGCAGGCAGATTCTCAACCGCTGCACCACCAGGGAAGCCCAATGCTGTATTTTTTTAACCAGTCCTGCAGAGGTTGTCAAGTACCCACTATATGTCAGGCACTGTTCTAGGTGCCAGGTGAATAAAAGCAACATGGTTTGTTCCTCAGAAGGGGACTCTGAGACCAAAAGCCTTGTGGAAATGACTTCCTAAGGCAGTGTTCCCAGGAAAGAGGGGTGAGGAAGGGAGGGGAGTGTGGGGCTAGAGCAATGAAAGGAAGGAGGCAAGCCAGGTGGTGCCGTCAGGCAAAGCCCCGCCTCAACCTGCCCCTGCAGGGTGCTCTGGAGTATAAAGGACACCTCTGAGTTTTTCCTGACTCAAGGTAAGGGAGCTGGGCTTCCATAGTCCTGCGTTAGCAGGTCATTGGCTCCAGGTCACCCCATGGGGAAGGAGACATTCCGGCACTCCTGGCTCCATGCACAGGTAGAACTCCCTTCCAGTAGCCTGAGAGCAGCTCCACCATTCACAGCAAAGGGAGGAAAGCACAGAAACGGTACAAGTGATGCCAGGGTGGGTGGGCAGAGCCTCAGCAAGGCGGCTACCTTCTCCTTACAAAGTGTATCATCTAGTGGGGGGCTGAGACAGACCGAGAGCAGGAAACCAGATAAAAATTGTTGTCAAACATGATAAGTGCTGCATAGGAAATGAACAGAGTGCTCTATTAGAGACTAACGGATGAGTACCTAGTTGGGCTGGTTACCCGAGGCGGACATTCTCAGCCTGTCGGCACTCTTTACCCTCGGCTCCCCCCGCCTCTCCCCGGGCTGTTGGTGGAGCAGCCATCCTGCCACCATGCGGGGACATGCATGAGGACCACGGTGCTAAGGATAACTGAGCGGAAGGGGGAGGAAGCCCCCGTCTCTGATGGCATCATGGATCCAGCCCACCAGCCCTGGACAGCCATCTCCACATTCTTTTAAGTGAGGAGAACAAGACCCCCACTGGTGAAGCCAGAGGAAGTTGGATTTTTCTGTTATATGCAGCTGAATTTAGTCCTAAGCAGCTTTCAAGCCTTGGCGGAGAGTTGACCTCAGAGAGGTGAAGTGCAATTTCACAGGAAGGAAGAAACAGAGAATAAGTACAAAAGGGGGTCAAAAGTCTTCTCAAACAGGTACAGGGTTCCTATGACACTTGGACACGGGGCCAACAAAATAAGTAAAAAGACAGGGTTTATTATCTTTGCGGAAGTCTTTACCTGCAGTAATGGGTTCATTTAAATCAGGGTTTGTCAACCTCGGCATTATTCACATTTGGGGCTGGATCATTCTTTGCTGCGGGGGCTGTCTTGTGTGTTGTAGGACTTTTTTTTATATGTATATAAATTTATTTATTTATTTTTGGCTGCGTTGGGTCTTCGTTGCTGCGTGTGGGCTTTCTCTAGCTGCAGCGAGCGGGGGCTACTCTTCGTTGCGGTGCGTGGGCTTCTCATGGTGGTGGCTTCTCTTATTGCGGAGCACGGGCTCTAGGCGTGTGGGCTTCAGTAGTTGTGGCGCACGGGCTCAGTAGTTGTGGCGCACGGGCTTAGTTGCTTCAGGGCATGTGGGATCTTCCAGGACCAGGGCTCGAACCCGTGTCCCCTGCATTGGCAGGTGCATTCTCAACCACTGTGCCACCAGGAAAGTCCTGTTGTAAGACGTTTACCAGCATCCCTGACCTCTACCAACTAGAGGCCAGGTGCACCCCCTCCCCCAAGTTCTGACAACAAAAATATCTCCAGACATTGCTAATATATCCTGCGGGGCAAAATCGCCCCCGGTTGCAAAGCACTGGTGATGTGACCTTTTTCATTCAAAAAGCCATTTTTAAATCTATAAGTTTTATCTTAATTATCTACCAAGTTTATAATTAATGATAAATTATATCCAAACTACAAGAGAGTGGTGAAGAAAATAATCTTCTTTTGGTCCTGTAGACCGACCTTCTTTTACGTAAACATTGAAAACAAAATCTGCAATTACATATACACACGCACACACACACACATATACACACACATACATATGTACATACATATCAATATATACATACATATACATACATATGTAATCTATACAGATATACACACATATATATACACACATGTATATATACACACGTATATGTGTACATATATATGTACAAATCACAGAAGAAACTCGCTCTAAGTGTACTTTAGGTAAGTCATTTCTCACTGTATATCTCAGTTTCCACATCTACAAATGGAGAAACTTATGTAAGATAAGTCATGTAAGATATCTTATGTAGTGAGCTTGTGCAAGATAGCTCAGAAGTATTTTTCTCTTTTAAAATTAGAATTATTCCATGATTCACTGAAAAAATTTCTGAGTTACCCTGGACCTTAACCAGTGATTCAGTTTACAAAAGTGGGATTTGCTTGCAAATTTTAGGTAAATAGGTCTATAGAATGAAGCATACTGTTTTTCTTTCCAAAAGTCTTGTTGAGGAATGTAATTATTTGAAGGTAGAAGAATCGTCGTTGATGTATGTATTTTAAAATTCTGCAAAGTGATTGTGCCATCATTGATTCAAGGTCAGACTGGACATCGTTATCTTCTGGAAGCATTCATGATCAGGTTCTTTGCATTCTTTTACAACTGGCCACAGTCAAAGGGAATATGTCAAGAAAAGGTCAGAAAATGCTGAGGTGAATCCATTTGCAGAGAAGAAAGAAACGGAGGGGGCTACTTCCATGGCTTCTAAGAGAAACAAAGAGAAAAATGTGAAAAATGAAAACTAGTTCACAGTGGCAAACAAAATGAACTAGTCTATAAATATTTCATAATTTTAGCCCCATAAAGTCTCATTGTTTGGTGGTTATCTTTATTATGAGTAATCATGGGTTGCTTTGTGTTTGTTTCTAGCTTTTTCTGCTGATCTCTGTACCATCCGTCTCTGAAATAGCACCCACCAATTTCTTTTTCATTTACCTCATTCTGGTATAGAGAGAATATATGTAGTCATCAAGTAGGAAGTTAGAGACATTCTATCCAATTTAAACGTATAAAGTACATTTTTAGAGTCAAGGAGTATGGTCTATAAAAATGAAAAGATAAAGACTTTGGTAATGTCTTCCTTTAGAAATAGAATAATTTTGGAGATAGCGTCTGTTTTCCCAAGAGGTCGAGAAGGTTCTCATAGGAGCAGTTATGTTGCTTCCTGTGTCTTGGGAAGGTGCGTATAGCTCATCAGTAGCTGAGACGTGTACAAAGTATTCCTCTTGGCTCAGAAGTGGGGCACCCATCTCTTGCCTTTACCTGTGCATATCCATCCTCTCTTCCTTTGTTACCATCACCTTTATCTTCCTTAGGAGAACCACCTGTTTCTCACCTTAAGTTCAAGTGGTCTGGTGGGACTACCCTCACACGTGTACCATCATCACCCCACCACCCCCATATCACAAGCCTGTGCAACAATGCAGTCCGTCCCTGTGGCTATAGTGATGGGTTCAGAGCTGAACACCTAACCCAGAATGGTCCACCGAGACTCAACCCTGGGATCTCTGTTGGAATTATTGGAGAGGAAGGTTTAGCCCCTGCTTTCGGTAAATGAGAAACAGAGACGGTGTCAGCCTGGAGCTGCAGGGGCCACCTCGTTCAAGAGAGCCTGACAGAGGAGACCAACTCAACCCAAAACATGACGAAGACCAGCCTGGACCCACCCCTGGTCCTTCCACTTTCTAGAGTACATAAAATCTTTCTCTTTGCTTAAGCCAGCATGAATGGGGTTTCATTAGTACTTGCAACTTAAAGCTTCCTGAGGAATTCAGAAGTCAAGTTCTGTAGAACCTGGAACTGAATAAGAACTGAGAGATGCTTGTGAAATGAAGTGGAAGAAGAGCCCGTGTTTGTTTAGGGATCTGTACATCACTGGCAGAACTACAAAACACAAGCTAGGAAGTGGTTAACAAAAAAATCAGGGTGTGCATTTGGGGAGGGACACACAGGGGCTTCAGAAGCACATGCGGTGTTCAAATGCTGAAGCTGAATGATGGCCACACAGGCCCTTGGTTTATTAGTATTTTTTAATGTACATATATATTTTATACTTTTATGTTTAGATTCTATGTTTCCATTTTTCTGAAGTTAAGAAACTTGCACAAAGCCACAGGGCTTACAAGTGGGGTAATATTACTCCTTAGCTCGCAGGGTTGGGAGGATTAAATGAGACAAAGCAAGTAAGGCTTTAGAATCACGCATGACACATGAGAAGCGCTCGAGATGTTAGATGTTGGTCTAATAATAACTGTTTGGGGATGTTGGGAGGATTATAGAAGGTAGTACATACTAAACACTTAGCACAATCTCTGGCATCTAGTAAGTGCTTATTTTAATATTTGCTATTATCACTTTTATCAGAGCTGGTTCATATGTTTTCCTGACAGACACATCTTCCATAGAAGTGGGTCATCCATGGTATTTGTGGGCTGTGTATTTTTCTTCTGCCATCAGGCTCTCGTAGCTTAAGACATTTTGCTCAAAAAGGATATGGGTAGAGATATTGGTACATTTTTTGAATTCTTGTCCAGCCTTATGTTTCAAACATCTTCACAGCAGTGTAGAAAAATTGTAATTTGTGTCTGTATCATACGAAGCAGTAGTCACGAGCCACGTGTGGCTATTTAAATTTAAGTTAAATTGAAAATTTCATTCCTCACTTGCACCAGCCACATTTCAAGTGCTCTGTAAGCATATGTGACTAGTCGTACTGTCCTGGACTGCATGGATATGGGATATTTCCATCACTGGGGAAAGCTCTATTGGACTGCACTGTGCTGTATCGGGAGTGATTAAAACCAGAACTGGAAAAGCCCCAAACCCTCCATTTGCAGAACTGGGAGGGGAGGCATTTTGGGGGGAAGGCTTCCTGGCTGTGTCCCAAAAGAGGTCACAAGTTGACCTCACCTTGATTCAGTGATGATCGTCCAAGGTCTCCCTGGACCTTGCAGACTCAGAGCCTGACCTATCCGCACCTCCAGAGAGGGAGCAGGGCACTTGTGATAACCAGGTCTCCTTGGTGTGGGTCATGAAGTCAGAATGCCAATCTGTTGGTGTAGGATGTAGGGCCAGCGCTCAGGCCCTCTGGGTCCCAGAGTCTCTCCTCCCCTGTTCAAGCAGAGGGCTGCAGGGATCCAGAGTGAGAGCAAGGGCAGTGGCTTGTGTGGTCTGAACGTGCTATTTGCCAAGGTTAAGGGAGACCTGCCTGTCACTGGAGACAGACAGGCACATTCTCAGGCTGGGCACCCTCAGGAATGATGATGGTCAGCATTGCTGAACTGTACTCTGGGGCTGTTCCTTTTCTTTTTTCCTTCCTTCCTCCCTTCCTCCCTTCCTCCCTCCCTTCCTCCCTCCCTTCCTTCCTTCCTTCCTTCCTCCCTCCCTCCCTTTTCTTCTTTCTTTCTTTTTTCTTTTAACACCTTGTTCTGAAGTAATTTTAGAATCACAAGACATTGCAAAAATAATGCAAAGGGTTCCCTACTACCCTTCACCCACTTCCCCCAACAATAGCATCTTAAATAATCAGAGTCCATTGTCGAGACCAGGACACTGAGGCTGGCGTGTTACCCTTTGCTTCTGATAATAGCAAATGTTTTATTGGGTCCTTGCAGTGCATCAGGCATATGGTTTATTTCTCGTAACCACCTTCTACTGCAAGTATTATTATTATTAGCTTCATTTTATTGATAAGAGGACTGAAGCTCTGAGAACTTCACTATCTTTCCCAAGGCTAGTCAGGTCGGAAGTGGCAGAGCTGGGACTGGACTTCATCAAGTCTGACTGCAGAGCAAACACTCTTTAAATACAAATCAATGTTAAAAAACTTGAACAAGCAGGCCTCAAAGGTCAGACCGGAAAGCCTTTTTACCTTTCACAGCCTACGTCTCTGAGTTGATTCAGTATCTTTAAATCTGCCCTGCCTCAGGAGGGGAAAAGGGGAGCTGTTGACTAGAGCCCCCAAATTTTGACAGCACATTACTAAACCCAAAATTTGCCCCAACTTTTAATAAATGTATAATGACATTTAATAAAAGTAAATAATAGCATTCAAAATATAAAGTGTACTGCAGGGTAGTTGTACATTTCAGGCTCTTTGACTTCACAAGCTCACCAGTTGATACTCCATGACTCATTATAATTGGGACATACATCCAAAAGTTAAAAAAAAACCAAAACACTAGAGGCCTAACACTAGAGGAAAACAGAAAAATTCAAAACACATTTAGTAAATAGGTAAATAATAATACAGAAGGATATGCAATGGTAATAGCTGACATTTTCAAAGACTCTTATATATGCCAGGCACTGTGCTAGGCACATAGATATTTAGATATGTCACTTCCTTTTTTTCTTACTCTGTGACATTAGCATCGTTATCATCTTTGTAATATAATAGCTAACAAACAAAGATTGGGGGCGTACTGTATGCCACGCAATCTGCTAAACACTTTACATGGTCTCACTTAATACTTTCAGTTCTTCTTGTTACTACCTACCAGTCATTTCCTACCTATTAGGTAGGTATAAGGATGCTCATAGCTTACATTTATTGAGCTCTTACAGTGATGCAGTTGATGGATCACATGTATTCCTTATTTCATTTAATTCTCATAGCAAGCCTCTGAGGAGGGAGCCATCATTATCCCCATTTTACAGATGAGGAAGCTGAGGCTCAGAGCCAAGAAGTAAAAGAGAGCAGGTGAAGGAGCCCTGATTCAGACGTAGATGTGTCTCTCAAGTGGTCGGGGGCTACACTCCACATGCTCTCAGATTTTAGAAGAGAAAGTTAAAGGTTGACTGCCGTCCTTTGGAAGGGAGACCATGCACAGCTTTGACCTTGAAGAGTGAATAAGTAGCAAGACAGGAGAGGGACCACCCTGCAGGAGTGAAGGCGGAAGCAGGGATGCTGATGGACGTTCCTGGCTTGTGTGACTCCAGGAAAGAAACCTGCTTGCTTAGAATTCAAAGGTGAGACTACTGAACAGGAAGGCTGGGTTCAAATCACAGGGAATCTTCCATGCTTTTCAGAGGAGTGTGGTCTTAATGAGATGAGCTCTTCGTTTAGGAAACAGTTTAGGGCTTTGAACATGGTAGTGGTGAAACTGGCTCCACAAAGAACCATCTGGTAGCAACATGCAGTGGTTGCTGGTTCTCACTGCACTTTTCTCCCTACAGGCATATAGCAGGGCCTCTGGTGAATAAAATTGCCTCTGCTTTCCCTTCACAGTTCCCACTGCCCTCTCTGCATATAAAAGAAAGGAAATCAGGAAGAATTTCATCTGACAGGATTCTGATCAAAACTTGGCTGTTACACTAGAAAAAAAAAATTGAAATCTACTCTTTTACACAAACAGTGTATCGGAGATCAATGTACAAATCAGACTGGCAATTAATTAATTTAAAAATAACAGCTGGAAGCACTTGGTGCTGGGATAAAATTCGGGGGTTTTCATCAGCTTTGAGGACTGTGAGCCCCTCAGACAAGGCGGGGTTCTGGAGCCCCGCCCACTGTACAAGGAAAACGCTTTGAAGCACCCATAACTCATCTGACCACACTCCCTGTCTGCTCCTCCATCTCCACCTGTTATGATGGCGGTCTGTTAAACAGCCCAACCCAGGAGAAAACGGGGGGGAGATTGCGGTAATGAGATCATAAAAGCGCCATTACTATGGATCATTGCTATGGCTTGGAAATACTTTCGTTATGGTGAATTGCATCTATCAACTCAAAAACATCTTAGAAGTAAACAAGTGAGTTACCAATTTACCACCTAGGATTCTCCAAGTGAGAGTTTATCCCACCAAAAGTAATTTTCCAACAAACACCCTCCCCCCATCAGCCCATGCTATCCTTTTTGCAAATTCATGGAACAAATGTTGAATATACTTATGTATACATTTAGCAAACCCAAACTCTGCCAAACTGGGTGAAGGGCAAGTGACACCAGTGGATAGAGAACCAGGGTGCTTTAACATGAATGCACAATTTGCTGGCCATCTCTCTTACTGTAGGAACGATAGTACCAATGACTGCCATGACTCAACCTACAGGGCAGGAATATCTACAACATAGTCTCCTGTTTTTGGAAAATGTGTTTATAACTGCTTTGTCGATGGGTACCCATACCTCAAAGAGGTGCATGTGTAGTCAAAAAACGAAATAAAACAAAACAAAGCACCCTGAACTAGGAAGCAAGAGAAGCATGCCCTACTCCCAGCTCTGTCTCCTTTTTCCTATGAGATGAAATCTTTTGGATTCTCAGTTTCCTCGTCTATAAAGCAAGTTAGATGAATCAGAGTAACTGAACATTCCTTGTATTTGATTGATGAGCTCATCTAAGACTGTCTACATATTCAAAACACTTATTCTAAAGTTAGTGGATTTTTTGTTAAGGCTGGCATGTGGTCAAGATAGGGGATTTAGATTTGCCTAAAATTTTATCTCTGATACGTGGGAAAAGGGCTCTATCCCCACATGTTTTGGAAATGCTCTGTTGCACCATGTTGGGCTGGTATCTTTTTGCAGGACTTCTCAGGGCCTTTAATGTGTTGATATGAATTGTGAGTCCTTAAGAAGTCTCCAAAATCATTTGATCATAAAGCTCAGTATTTTTCTAAGAAGGAACACTCACAGGCAAATGCTGTGTTAGAGCCCTCAGCCTCCAACCTTAAGCTCACTCTGCTGACCTTTCTGCCTAAAAATACAAGCAGGATGCCTTTGATAGGCTTCCTGTGAGACCAGAGGTACCAGTCTTGTCTTAGAACTCTGACAAATGAAACTGCAGAACAGAAATGTTGATTGCCTCTTTCCTTTTTAAAAAAAAATAATAGCTCTTCTGAATCTGTTTTTTAGGGAACCCTCTGGAAAAATTCCCCCTAAACACAAAGTCCAGAATTGTACCTGTTATCTGCCATTTTGTTTTTAAGTCTTGATCTCTTATTTGAGAGAGAAGAGGTTTTAAGATGAGTTTGAGGAAAATTCATAGCATAGTGATTGCTTCTTCTGGTTATTGGTACCTAAATTTTTTATGGCAATATTTAAGTAAAGCATATAAATGGGAAGGGAAGCTATAATATTGAAGTTTTGGGCATCAAACCAACTTGGGTTGAAACCCAGCTCTACTACTTAGAAGTTACTGTGATTCCATGTAACATAATTATTGTCTCCAAATCTCACTTCCCTTGTCTGTAAAATGGGGAATGTGATAGCTGCCCCATAGGGTAACTGCGGCTATTATAGAAGATGTATTGAGAATTACTGAGCGCCATCCATATGCAAAGCATGGAGAGAGCTGGCTTTACGTTTAGGAATGAAGACTGTGTTAAACTGGTTTGTGCCTAAAACTCCTCTACCTAAGATTGGTTCAAGATGGCAGAGTAGAAGGACATGTGCTTCCTCTTGCAAGAGCACCGGAATCACAACTAACTGCTGAACAATCATTGACAGGAAGACACTGGAACTCACCAGAAAAGATACTCCACATCCAAAGACAAAGGAGAAGCCGCAATGAGATGGTAGGAGGGGCGCAATCACAATAAAATCAAATCCCGTAACTGCTAGGTGGGTGACTCACAAACTGGAGAACACTTTTACCACAGAAGTCCACCCACTGGAGTGAAGGTTCTGAGCTCCACGTCAGGCTTCCTAACCTGGGGGTCCGGCAATGGGAGGAGGAATTCCCAGAGAATCAGACTTTGAAGGCTAGCAGGATTTGACTGCAGGACTTTGACAGGACTAGGGGAAACAGAGACTCCACTCTTGGAGGGCACACACAAAGTAGTGTGTGCATCAGGACCCAGGGAGGAGGAGCAGTGACCCCATAGGAGACTGAACCAGACCTACCTGCTGGTGTTGGAGGGTCTCCTGCAGAGGCAGGGGGTGGCTGTGGCTCACTGCAGGGATAGGGACACTGGCAGCAGAAGTTCTGGGAAGTACTCCTCGGCATGAGCCCCTTGGAGTCCACCATTAGCCCCACCAAAGATCCTCTAGGCCCCAGTGCTGGGTTGCCTCAGGCCAAACAACCAACAGGGAGAGAACCCAGCCCCACCCATCAGCAGACAAGTGGATTAAAGTTTTACTGAGCTCTTCCCACCATAGCAACACCCAGCTCTACCCACCACAAGTCCCTCCCATCAGGGAGCTTGCACAAGCCTCTTAGATAGCCTCATCTAACAGAGGACAGACAGCAGAAACAAGAAGAACTACAATCCTTCAGCCTGTGGAATGAAAACCACATTCACAGAGAGATAGACAAAATGAAAAGGCAGAGGACCATGTACCAGATGAAGGAACAAGATAAAACCCCAGAAAAACAAGGACATGAAGTGGAGATAGGCAACCTTCCAGAAAAAGAATTCAGAATAAGGATAGTGAAGATGATCCAGGACCTTGGAAAAAGAATGGAGGCAAAGATCAAGAATATGCAAGAAATGTTTCACAAAGACCTAGAAAAATTAAAGAACAAGCACCTAGAAGAATTAAAGAACAAACAAACAGAGATGAACAATCCCATAACTGAAATGAAAAATACACTAGAAGGAATCAATAGCAGAATAACTGAGGCAGAAGAACGGATAAATGACCTGGAAGACAGAATGGTGGAAATCACTGCCACAGAACAGAGTAAAGAAAAAGGAAGGAAAAGAAATGAAGACAGCCTAAGAGACTTCTGGGACAACATTAAATGGAACAACATTCACATTATAGGGGTCCCAGGAGGAGAAGAGAGAGAGAAAGGACCCAAAAAAATATTTGAAGAGATTACAGTTGAAAACTTCCCTAATATGGGAAAGGAAATAGCCACCCAAGTCCAGGAAGCACAGAGAGTCCCAGGCAGGATAAACCCAAGGAGAAACATGCCGAAACACATAGTAATCAAATTGACAAAAATTAAAGACAAAGAAAAATTATTAAAAGCAACAAGGGAAAAATGACAACACACAAGGGAACTCCCATAAGGTTAATAGCTGATTTCTCAGCAGAAACTCTACAAGCCAGAAGGGAGTGGCACGATATATTTAAAGTGATGAAAGGGCAGAATCTACAACCAAGATTACTCTGCACAGCAAGGATCTCATTCAGATTTGACGGAGAAATGAAAAGCTTTAAAGACAAGCAAAAGCTAAGAGAATCCAACACCACCAAACCAGCTGTACAACAAATGCTAAAGGAACTTCTCTAAGTGGGAAACACAAGAGAAGAAAAGGACCTACCAAAAAAACCCCGCAACAGTTAAGAAAATGGTAATAGGAACATACGTATCAATAATTACCTTAAATGTGAATGGATTAAATGTCCAACTAAAAGACACAGGCTTGCTGAATGGATACAAAAACAAGACCCATATATATGCTGTCTACAAGAGACCCACTTCAGACCTAGGGACACATACAAACTGAAAGTGAGGAGATGGAAAAAGATATTCCATGCAAATGGAAATCAAAAGAAAGCTGGAGTAGCAATACTCATATCAGATAAAAGAGACTTTAAAATAAAGAACATTACAAGAGACAAGGAAGGACACTACATAATGATCAAGAGATCAATTCAAGAAGAAGATGTAACAATTATAAATATATATGCACCCACCATAGGAGCACCTCAATACATAAGGCAAATGCTAACAGCTATCAAAGAGGAAATCGACAGTAACACAATAATAGTGGGGGACTTTAACATCTCACTTACACCAATGGACAGATCATCCAGATAGAAAATTAATAAGGAAACACAAGCTTTAAATGACACACTAGACCAGATAGATTTAATTGATATTTATAGGACATTCCATCCAAAAACAGCAGATTACATTTTCTTTTCAAGTGCACACGGAACATTCTCCCGGATAGATCACATCTTGGGTCACAAATCAATTTTGTGACCCTCAGTAAATTTAAGAAAATTGGAATCATATCAAGCATCTTTTCTGACCACAACGTTATGAAATTAGAAATAAATCACAGGGAAAAAAACGTAAAAAACACAAATGCATGGAGGCTAAACAATACGTTACCAAATAACCAAGAGATCACTGAAGAAATCAAAGAGGAAATCAAAAAATACCTAGAGACAAATGACAACAAAAACACGGCGATCCAAAACCTATGGGATGCAGCAAAAGCAGTTCTAAGAGGGAAGTTTATAGCTATACAAGCCTACCTCAAGAAAAAAGAAAAATCTCAAATAAACAATGTAACCTTACACCTAAAGGAACTAGAGAAAGAAGAACAAACAAAATGCAAAGTTAGTAGAAGGAAAGAAATCATAAAGATGAGAGCAGAAATAAACAGAAACAAAGAAAACAATAGCAAAGATCAATAAAACTAAAAGCTGGTTCTTTGAGAAGATAAACAAAATTGATAAACCTTTAGCCAGACTCATCAAGAAAAAGAGGGAGAGGACTCAAATCAATAAAATTAGAAATGAAGAAGAAGTTACAACGGACACTGCAGAAATACAAAGCATCCTAAGAGACTACTACAAGCAACTGTGTGCCAATAAAATGGAGAACCTGGAAGAAATGGACAAATTTTTAGAAAGGTATAACCTTCCAAGACTGAACCAGGAAGGATCAGAAAATATGAACAGACCAATCACAAGTAATGAAACTGAAACTGTGATTAAAAATCTTCCAACAAACAAAAGTCCAGGACCAGATGGCTTCACAGGTGAATTCTGTCAAACATTTAGAGAAGAGCTAACACCCATCCTTCTCAAACTCTGTCAAAAAATTGCAGAGGAAGGAACACTCCCAAACTCATTCTATGAGGTCACCATCACCCTGATACCAAAACCAGACAAAGATACTACAAAAAAAGAAAATTACAGACCAATATCACTGATGAATATAGATGCAGAAATTCTCAACAAAATATTAGCAAATAGAATCCAACAACACATTAAAAGGATCATACACCATGATCAAGTGGGATTTATCCCAGGTATGCAAGCGTTCTTCAATATACGCAAATCAATTGATGTGATACACCATATTAACAAACTGAAGAATAAAAACCGTATGATCATCTCAACAGATACAGAAAAATCTTTTGACAAAATTCAACACCCATTTATGATAAAAACTCTCCAGAAAGTGGGCATAGAGGGAACCTATCTCAACATAATAAAGGCCATATATGACAAACCCCCAGCAAACATCATTCTTAATGGTGAAAAAATGAAAGCATTTCCTCTAAGCTCAGGAACGAGACAAGGGTGTCCGCTCTCACCACTATTATTCAACATAGTTTTGGAAGTCCTGACCACGGCAATCAAAGAAGCAAAAGAAATAAAAGCAATACAAATTGGAAAAGAAGAAGTAAAACTGTCACTGTCTGCAGATGACATGATACTATACATAGAGAATCCTAAAGATGCAATCAGAAAACTACTAGAGCTAATCAATGAATTTGGCAAAGTTGCAGGATACAAAATTAATGCACAGAAATCTCTGGCATTCTTATACACTAACAATGAAAGATCAGAAAGAGAAATTAAGGAAATAATTCCATTCACCACTGCAAAAAAAGAATAAAATACCCAGGAAGAAACCTACCTAAGGAGGTAAAAGACCTGTACTCAGAAAACTATAAGACATTGATGAAAGAAATCAAAGATGACACAAACAGATGGAGAGATATACCATGTTCTTGGATTGGAAGAATCAGTATTGTGAAAAAGACTACCCTACACAAAGCAATCTACAAATTCAATGCAATCCCTATCAAATTACCAATGGCATTTTTTACAGAACGAGAACAAAAAATCTTAAAATTTGTATGCAGACACAAAAGACCCTGAATAGCCAAATAATCTTGAGGGAAAGTGGAGCTGGAGGAATCAGACTCCCTGACTTCAGACTATCCTACAAAACTACAGTAATGAAGACAATATGGTACTCACAGAAAAAGAAATATAGATCAATGGAACAGGATAGAAAGCCCAGAGATAAACCCACACACCTGTGGTCAACTAATCTATGACAAAGGAGACAAGGATATACAATGGAGAAAAGACCGTCTCTTTAGTAAGTGGTGCTGGGAGAACTGGACAGTTACATGTAAAAGAATGAAATTAGAATACTCCCTAACACCATACACAAAAATAAACTCAAAATGGATTAAAGACCTAAATGTAAGACCAGACACTATAAAACTCTTAGAGGAGAACATAGGAAGAACACTCTTTGACATAAATCACAGCAAGATCTTTTTTGACCCACCTCCTAGAGAAATGGAAATAAAAACAAAAATAAACAAATGGGACCTAATGAAAGTTAAAAGGTTTTGCCTAGCAAAGGAAACTATAAAGAAGACAAAAAGACAACCCTCAGAATGGAGAAAATATTTGCAAACGAATCAACAGGCAAAGGATTACTCTCCAAAATATATAGACAGCTCATGCAGCTCAATATTAAAAAAACAAACAACCCAATCAAATAATGGCCAGAAGACCTAAACAGACATTTCTCCAAAGAAGATATACAGATTGCCAAGAGGCACATGAAAAGCTGCTCAACATCACTAATTATTAGAGAAATGCAAATCAAAACTACAATGAGGTATCACCTCACACCAGTTAGACTGGACATCATCAGAAAATCTACAAACAACAAATTCTGGAGAGGGTGTGGAGAAAAGGGAACCCTCTTGCACTGTTTGTGGGAATGTACATTGATACAGCCACTATGGAGAACAGTATAGAGGTTCCTTAAAAAACTAAAAATAGAATTACCATATGACCCAGCAATCCCACTCCTGGGCATAGACCCAGAGAAACCATAATTCAAAAAGACACATGCACCCCAATGTTCGTTGCAGCACTATTCACAATAGCCAGGTTATGGAAGCAGCCTAAATGCCCATCAACAGACGAATGGATAAAGAAGATGTGATACATGTATACAATGGAATATTACTAAGCCATAAAAAGGAATGAAACTGAGTCATTTGTAGACATGTGGATGGACCTAGAGACTGTCCTACAGAGTGAAGTAAGTCAGAAAGAGAAAAACAAATATTGTATATTAACGCATATATGTGGAATCTACAAAAATGGTAGAGATGAACCAGTTTGCAAGCAGAAATAGAGACACAGATGTAGAGAACAAACCTATGGACACCAAGGAGGGAAGTGGGGGTGGATAAATTAGGAGATTGGGGTTGACATGTATACACTAATATGTATAAAATAGATAAGTAATAAGAAACTGCTGCATAAAAAATAAATAAAATTCAAAAAAAATGTCCTCTACCCAGATGCCTTATTATTTCACATCCTTTCCCTCAGAAGAAAAATAAATATGATTCACATTTAGGGGAGAAAAACAAATTGCTAAATGAAATTTAGTGTGGGGTAACAAATAAATGTTGATCTAGAATAATAAAGAAGTAATGACCTAGCTCTGTCTTTTATCTTTAAAAGAAAACTCTTTACTATATGAGACTTTCTCTTTCACTCTGGAAAGTTACCAAATATGCTACAGATGTGCATAACGATCCCTCCCTTTTGATGAAATACATGATATATAAGCTTTAGCCTTAGGCCCCTCTTCAAGCTAAAAATGAATTTTAAAGACATTCAGCATTATAATGAATAAAACCTAAATCTTTTAGAAGCAAATGATCATCCTGACCCCTCATATTATTTCAAATGTATTCTATACTAATTGTTTTAAGAAAACTCTTTCTCCTGGATTAATATTTCAACTATTTAAAAATAGGTTAACTTTATTGTACATTATCACTTGAATAGACCAAATAATTTTAGTGCCTCTGTAGACAATTGGCTTTCAAATTGAAGCATAGTGATTTATTTTTAAAAATAAAGAGAAATCATCAGCATTGAAATAGATTAAAATAGATGTCTTACTTAGAATTGTAAAAGCAATTCCATTTTTCTTATGTCACATTTAAAGCATGGTTATTATTTTTTAAAGATATTTCAGTCTGATATTATGGGTTTTTTAACAAGAAAAGCCACCGTGTAATAGTACAATGATAAAGGATGAAGGGTGAAAAAACAAGCAGAATACCTATTTTACTTTTTTTGAATGCATCTCAATGAAAATCATTTACACAAAGAAAAATGGGAACAGCTATTAAATTATCAGGCCCACCTATTATGCTGTGATAATTAGAAGTCATACGAAGATGATACCAAAAAAAGTAAGTTGTCAAGCAAGTTGGAATCACTTTTAAAAGTAGAACTTCATGTACAAGAGTAATGAAAGTGCTCTTCGTTTATATACGTGAGAAAAGGTTTCAGGCTCCCAGTTCAAGATGGCAGACCAAACACACATTTATTGCCCTTCTACCTCAAGTTCTACCGACAAATATATATTGAGCACCTACTATGTAACAGGCAACTGAGATGAAATTACATCTAACAAGGTGAACATGGTAGGGGTCCATCAGGAAGCTAGCACTTGGGGAAAATTCCCAAACTCAGGAAGCAGATGAATTAAACTGAAAAACCAGAGAGATCATCAAAAGTACAGCCCATAACAAGCCCAGGACAATATGGTGGTAATGAATTTGCCCTAAAATAAAAGAAAAAGGAAGATAAATAAATTTGCCCTGAGGACCCGTAGAGAAACTCCAGACTCCTCTTCTTTATGACCTAAAGCAGGAGTCAGCAGGATCTATAAAGGACCAGATAACAAATGTTTTTAGCTTTGTGGGCCATACAATCTTCCTCTCAAAAGCACTCCACTCTTCCCTTGTAGTCTAAAAGCAGTCACAGACAACACAAAATCGTGGTGTAGCTGTGTTCCAATAAAACATTATTTACGAAAACAGGTAGTAGATCACAGTTTGCCAACCCCTGGCTATATTGTGTGAAATGGACAAATAAAAAATAATTTAAAGGGAATATATCTGGCCCGAATTTTATCTCCAGCCCAGCCTCTTCTCTGCACCCCAGGCCTGTCTGGCTGCCCTTCCCCACATCCAGGTAATTTCCTGCACCCCAGCATACCTGTCGTTGATCAGTTATACAAGGTGAATCCTGGTGGTGAATCTTGACCTTTCCTTTTCCACTGTTTATCTCGATCAATAGGAGGCTCTGCCTGTTCACTGCTTGAGTGAATCAGTTCACTTCTCTCCCTCTTTCCTGCCAATAACAGTAGCAGAAGCCCCTTGGACCACTACAGTAGCCTCCCATCAGATGCATCTTCTTCCACCCATCCATCCATCCATCCATCCGTCCATCCATCTACCCGCCCACCCACCCGTCCATCCAGTCTCTTCTCCACATTTTCAGTAATTTGTTCACCAAATGTTTATCGAGTGCCTGCCATGTGCCAGCCACTCTTCCAGGCACTGGACTTAAATTGGTGAACAAAAGATATTTTTTAAAAATCCCCAATTTTGTGGAGCTTCTATTCCGGTAATGTGTGAGGGGGGCGGAGCAAGACAGTAAATATAATATATAAGTAAATAACAGCGCCAGAAGGTGTTAAGTGCCAGAGGAGAAAGCAAAATGTGAAAAGGAGTAGAGTGAGGGGCATCTGGGGAGCTGAGGCAGTTGCACGTTTATCAGGGTGGTTGGGAGAAGCCTTTGAGGTCAGGGTGGAAGGAGGGAGGGATTCAGTCATGTTCCTATCTATTGTGGGGAAGAGCAGTCCTGACAAAGAGAAGTTTCAGAACAAAGTTCCCAGTGTGGGGGCCTGCCTGTGTGTTTTGGAGCCTCCAGGAGGCTGGTGTGGCTGGAGTGGAAGAGCTGAGGCAGCTGGAGGGATGATAGGATGTAGAGGGCAAGGGTGAGACCAGGGGGCCAGTAAGGAGGCGATGCTAGTAATCCAGGCTGGAGATGATCATGGCTTCAAATGAGAAGAGTGGCCCTGACAGAGGGAAAAGTGGTCGGATTCCAGATGGATTGGACAGGGGGTGTGGGAGAAAGAGAAGGTCAAGGGTGGCTCCAAGGTCATCCTCAGAAGGTTGGAGTTGCCTTCACCCAAAGAGGTTCGGGGTAGGGGCACGAGGAGTTTGGTACTGGAAAAGGGTCTCCTTTTCAAAAGCTACTTGCGTCATGCCTGGTCCATCCTTAATGTTTTCTCTCTTCTCCAGCCATAGTAAGACTAAGATCCTCAGCGTGCCCTACAAAAGGCTCTGTATTGGGTCCCTGCCACTGCTCTGGCTTCACATTTGTACCAGACTTCCCTTTAGACTCATTCTTTGGGCAACACTGGCCTCTCTTCAGCTCCTTGAACATGGATGCTCTTTCCAGTCTCCAGTACAAGCAATCCCCCTGCCTGGAATAATGCCCAGCCACCCCGCATTCCCGCTGCCCTCATTTATCTCAGTTAAATCCTGTTCAAGCTTCGGATCTCAGCTTTGACACCATTACCTTAAGGGAACCTCCAGGTCTCCCCACATGCTCTCTCCTAGTGCTCTACATGTTTCCTATACTTACATAATTGTATGATTATTTGATTCATGTCCTTCTTCCCACTAGACTGTAAAATCCCAGGGGGCTGGATTCACATGCTCTGCTCACCACTGTACCTCCAGTGCCTTACACAATATCTGCGTATAGTAAGTACTTCGTAGATGTCTGTTGAATAAATGAATTTCAGTTTACCACCCACCTAAAAGAAAATCGTTTTTACATTTACTTTTTTTTCAGAGTCTTTGTACAATTCTAGTATAGGGAATACCGAACTGGGAAAAAAACAAAGGAAAGAATACATTATCATTTATAATAATAACTAGTATCCTTCAACGTTCATTAAGCTTATTACCAAGTCCAAAGTTGTACTGCTCGCCGCACAACAGGTCAATAAATCAAGAGACGCGTTGTTAGGGCAAGGAACAGTGACTTTATTCAGAAAGCCAGCAAACCGCGAAGATGGTGGACTTGTATCCCAAAGAACCCTCTTGCCTGAGTTAGAATTCAGGCTTCTTTTATACTAAAAGGGGAGGGAGTAAAGTCAAACATCTCCTGGTTCCGGTCAGACTCCAGAGGGGATGTGTTAATTTCTTCCTCCTTGCAGTCATTCACGGGTGGGCCTGGTCAGGATGTTCCCTGAGAGCTAAACAAAGGTATTTCAGCTTAATGCTCATTACCTGGCAGGCAGGGTTCCCAGAGAAGGGCCATCATGGATAATTTAAGCTTATAGGCAACATCCCTTTAGTGATGAACTTGTAATAGAATACAAAGGTTCTTCCCTATTACGTGCTCATTAAGGAGTCCAAGCCATGCATGACTCCTTTCCTGTAAAATATGGTGCTGCTCCCCGGATTTCTGGTTCTCCTCAGAAACCAGAGTGTATTACAGACTTGCATTGTCTGTCACCTTGAAGACAGACTAAGTCCTTTGACTTCTTCTTGGCCATTAAAACGTGAGCAGAAGTGACAGGTGTCAATTCCAGGCAGAGGCATTCGAGAGCTGGTGTGCAACCCTCCAGCTCCATTCACCTGGATTAGTTTCCTGTGGCTGCCATGAGAAATTACCACCACTGGGGGGCTTAAAACAACAAAAACTTAATCTCTCACAGTTTTGGAGGCTAAAAATCCAAAATCAAGGTGTCAACAAGGCCATGCTTCTTCTGCTTCTTTGGAAGGCTCTTTGGAAGGCTCTAGGGAAGAAACTTTCCTTGACTCTTCCACGTTCTGGTGGTTGTTGGCAATCCTTGGGGCTCCTTGGCTTGTAGATGCATCACTCCAATCTCTGCCTCCATCTTCACTTAGCCTTCTCTTTGTGTGTCTTTGTGCCCAAGTATCCCTCTTCTTTCTCTTATAAGGACACCAGTCATTGGATTTAGGCCCACCCTAATTCGGTAGGACCTCGTCTTAAATTGATTACATCTGCAAAGGACCCTACTTCCAAATAGGGTCATATTTACAGGTACTGTGGGGTAAGAACTTGAAAACTGCTTTCGGTGGGGACATAATTTAACCCATTAACACCACCCTACACTGGCAATCATGAAGCACATGTTGAGATGGAGGCTTCGTCAGCCTGAGTCCCAGAGTGACTGTAATGAGAGGTTTGTATCTCCTAGTTCACCTCATTTCAGTCACATGTCCCCTGAGTAGAGTGGCAGGCTGAATCAATGGCCCCAGGTAAAGCATGTATCCCTCTAGCTTTTTGATGACTGTATTTAATTGATTCATGTAAATTAAATGTGTCCACACTGTATATCTCTTTCTTGTAACCCGTCTCCAGACTATCCTCCATGGGATATATTCTCAGTGATCATCAGTTCCTGAGGGCCTGCCACATGCCTATGTGCCAAGAGGGGTGTGTGCTAAATTAGACACAAGGATCCTTATCCCAATGAGTGTATAATCTAGTCTGGTGAGCAAGACAGAAAAAACTATCAGTGTTGGCTGACATTATCAGAGGACACCAAAGGAAGAGACTTAATAAGAGGCAGTGCTTAACAGGGCTCCCCGTATGTTTTAAGGACGGTGCTAAGTACTTTAAGGTATTATAATCTTTAAACCCCGTGGAGGTTGTATACCTTGAGGTTGGTATTTTTTATCCATTTTACAACTAAGAAAACAGAGGCTTAAAAAGATTTAAGCAACTTGTCCGCTGGTCACTGAGAATTCCAATCCAGGTCAGTCTGATTCACAAACCTGGGGTCTGTGGACTTTCCTGTACTGCCCCTTTCAATTCAGCTGAGCCTTGATGGTCTGCTAGAACACGGGAGGCTACACTCTGAACTACACAAAGTTTGCTTCTCCTTCTATAGTTATCCCACGGCTGCATTGATCATGTGGCACAATTAACAGTAAGGAAGAGAACAGAATAGTTAAACTACTCATCAATTTCTATTTCAGTAATGGCCTTCCTAGCTGATATTTGTGAACTAATTAAACTCAACCTTTCATCTTTCTAAGATGGTACTAACTTTCAGACTTCAATTTTCTAACTTGGCCATGGATGCAAAGATCTGTCATATCAGAGGCCTTCATTTCTCATCTAAAGCATTAAAACAATTAAAAGAAACAGCAGGATCAAAAGAATCAATATGAAACCAAACCAACCCTATTGTTAAGTGTTTCCAACCTTGTTTCAAAACAGCCTTATGAGGATTGTTTTCCAAACAGCAATGTATGAAGCCATCTACTTTTGAAAACTGATTTTCCTATGAATACGTATCCGGTTTTCTATGCTTGGAGAAGCAGGGAATACCCAAGCTGGCGTTCAGTAGTAACAAATATGAAATAGACCATTAAAAAAAAAAGTTGTAGGAATGTTAAAATCCATGTTGACTGGTTTTTACGTTTACCCGGCAGCACTCCAATGCTAGCATTGGCATGGAGACTGGAAAAGGAAACTTTCCACCAATCTGTCACTTGCTACTGTTCCCACTTATTTTACTGTGAATCCAATTTTAACAGTTTTTTAAAACATAAAAAAAAAAGTTTGATGCTTTTTTGCTTTCTCTTAAGAAGACGTTTCTCAAACATAAAAACACGCATGAAAAAGCTTTTTAAAATCAAAGATCTAGTTTTCTAAATACTCAGCTGTTTTCATTTGGATAATTGCCTGTTTTGTTTGTTTGTTTGTTTTGTTTTGTTTTTACACCTTTAGTCTGAATGCTTTGCCATGGGGGAGCCCCACAGACTGAAAGTAACTTTGTCCCCACTCTCCTCACTGCATTTATTACAGAGACTGGAAGACGCATCTGCTTTTCAACAGTTTGTGGTCCTTTTGAGACCAGGGAAAGCTGAGGTTTCAGGAAGAAAGTTGGGCTTCCCAAAACTTCAGTGGCAGCAAGTTTGGTGTGGTCACACCTAGGTATTCTTGAAATCAATTTCGTTGAGGAAGAACAGTCTGAGATTCTTGGAGCTAGGCTCGAGGTCACAGGTGGAAGGCAAATCTGTCACTGGTCCTCTCGTAGGTGGCCTAGAACCCAGTAGGCACTCAAGTCATGTTGACACGAATGAACGAATCCCAGTACCGCCGTATTGCATCTTATAAAGACTGAAGGGTGATTATCTTGGGCTAGAAAGTAAAAGAGAGAGCTGCCTACCTAGAGCTTAAGGGGCCTCAGGCTGGCATCCGAAGCCTGGCGATCTCATTCCGCTTTGGCATCATTCTGAACTGCTCTGCCTGAAGCTGGCGCGATGTTAAAGAGAGGAAATGCATGCGAGGAAAATCAGAGAGCAGAGGGTCGGGAACAGATGTGAGCAGAAAGGAACAGCATTTGAAATGAAAGAAAGAAATTGGCCTCCCACAGCTGGAAGGACAGACCCCCTCAGTGTCGTCAGGGATGTGGGATAATTTTGCCCTCCCTTTGTTCTTCCCCCCCCTCCCCCCCCGTCTTCCACGTTCCCAGGGTGTTTGTTTGATGTCTTTTTCTGTTCGGTTACTGGACCCTAAGGACGGACACAGGGGCAGTAGGTGACATACAAAAATGAACGAATTGAGCGGCTCTTATCACCTCCCTTGCTCCCCCCGTGTGTCCACAGCGCCTAGCACGTAGTAGGCGCTCCCTAAACATCTGGAGAGCAAATGAGCTGCAAGTTTGCGGCGCTGAGCACGTGGAACTGGGGAAACCAGGACAGCAGAGGAGGGTGTCCCCGACCACAAAAGCCATGCGGGCGCGTGCGGAAGGCAGCGGCGGGCGCTGCCTGCGTGGCGCCCGGGGCGGGGGCGCGGGGGCCCGCGGCAGCACATGCGCGGGGGGGGCACGCGGGCCGGGTCGGGCCGGGTGGGCGCGGGAGGTACGCCCGCGCCGTGGCCCCCGCGCGTGCGGCTGCCCGGGCGGCGGCGTGAGTCACGGCGGGACTCGCCTTTATAGCCGCCGGCAGGCTCGCGCGAGACGCCCGCCCGCCCGCTGCTCCGCGCTCCAGCCCGCGCGCCCCCAACGGCCCCCCAACCGCCGCCCAGGCCCGAGGGCGCCATGAGTAGCCCGCGCTGCGCCCCGCTGCTGCTCCTGCTGCTTCTGCCGCCGCTGCTGCCCAAGCCCCCCGCGGGGGACGCCGCCGTCATCACCGGGGTAAGCGGCCCCCGGTGCACCTGTCCGCCCGGGATGCGCGCCCGCCTCGCGCGCGCCCGAGAGGCACCGGGTGGGGGACGGGGGGGGGGCGACCGCCACGGGGAGGCGGGGGCCACCGGGAGGGTCATCCCGGGCGGGGACTCCTGCTCCAGTCGCCCTTTGGCGCACTTGGAAAAGTGCCCTGCTCCCAAAGCCGCGGACGGCCGGGACATCGGGCGCTCCCTGGAAGAAAAAGTGACCACAGTCTCACCTCACCACCTTCATCACCACCTTCTCCCGCTTGCTTCCCCCTCTCTCCTCGTGTTTGGTCTGTTTTTCTCTTAAGCTGAAAGAAGTTTCTTTTCGCGGTTTTCTCAAGCACTTTCCCCAGACATTCCAGCCCCTATCCTTAAAATTTTAGTGTCCTGAAATGCAGAGGGGCAAGCCCAGTACCCCCAGATCCCGGGAGCCTTAATTCTGTAGTCAAGGAGTTTGCTCCCCGAAGCATCCTCCGCAAAAACGCTTGGAAATAACTTGGTCCGAGGACATATGTGCACTTTGAAAAGCAATGTGGACGCTGCCTTCTGGGTTCCAGGTTTTTTGCTTTGTTTGTTTTTGTTTTTCCAGCGTCCCGAGGTTCTCCCTGTAAAAGTTTTCCACTTCCAGTTATTGATAAAGCACCTCCAGTGCTCCGGCTTAATTATGGAATAGGTTGCCATGTAGATGTTGCAGTTTAGAGAGATGTCTTCATCATTTGTAGAAGTAGGAACTAGTTCAGTTCTCTTCTGCGTCCACCAACAATTTTCTTTGTGTGGATCCGAAGGATGAGTTTACAGCACCAGATAAAAATGTCTAGTCTACGTCAACAATGCAAAATCGCTACCATTTCCTGATTGTTAAATGCTTTACTCTTCTTTTTTAAGTCTGAAATTATTTTACACCTCCATTAAATTATTTCAAATATCTAAGTGCACACAATAGGGTTTAAATAAAACTTCTGTGTTTGAAATGATGATATACAGATAATGAAATAACATTTAAATTTAAGGGAAATGTCATTGTCTTGAGAAAATTAAGCTCTATTGTCTCCATGTTAGTTAATAGGCTTATAGCACATTGAAAGTCCTCATACTAGAACAGTATTTGGTTACAGCCAATAGAGAGTTGGGTTACAGCCAAGAGATGCTTAATTATAAGCATTGTGATATTTATTAGAATGGTTTGTAGAGATTTTTACAAATGTATTTGAATAGCTTTGTCAGTCCCTGTGGTTGAAAAAAAGTTTTCACAGGTCTTTCTAATACATGAGAATTGAAACCTGATGAGTTTTTTTTCCCCCTCTTCCCCTGCTGGCTCATTTTAAATTTCTCCTAATCCTCTGAGTCCCAGATTCCTTTGTGATATAAGTATCTTTTTGTTCCATTCACAAGACAACAACACTATTTGAATAGATCAGCAGTGGGTTAAATATGGAGGGCATTAGGAAACAGCTGTCTAATTAAAAATATATAAACCTATGCAATTCTTTGTATTTCTGAGAACTGAAGCTTTTTGTGTTACACAATGAAATTTTATCACATTGAATGTTTATCTGTTAAGGTTTAGACTGGGCTTATTATATAATTATGTGTGCTGTTTTTCTTGTTGTTTTAAATCAGTGCTACAAAAAAAAAAAGAATTTAAAAAATTTCTCTAAAACAGCATGGCAATAAAGAAATGTAGTTATGTTTCCATGACAGGAACCATCTGGAGTCAAATAAAAAACTCAATAACTTATCTAGATACGTCATCTCTAGGATGTTAAACATCCAAGTGATTGATTGAATTTTAAGAGATTTTGGCTGAATTTTGATTGTCTTATTAAAAGAGCTAGTGGGGCTTCAGAATTCCTGCTCTTGACAAGTCACATCTGTTGAAATAAAATATTGCCTGAAACCTCCACCTTAAATATTTACTTTTTGGGGGGTAGTATATGTAGTTCTTTTTAAATTGCTTTATATGGCCACATGAATTTGTTAAAACAGTATTGGAAAAGATCGTGTATTGAACGTCTCATTTATGGAATGTAATGGCTACCTATGTGTGATTTCTGGCATTCAAATAAAAATTGGAAAAGTGGGAATGTTTATATATTTTCCTATAAATGTTCAAACACCCCAAGATGAAAACTGTAGTTTAAATCCAGATATTTGTTTTAAATAGCTCGAGAAAAAATTCTTATGGAGGAAGGAAAACCAATTCTAAAGCAAGATAGTTGATCACTTTTAATGAAAAAATAGTGAATAAGAGTGTGCCCATATATTTCCATTTTGAGAAGTTATAGCTGTCCCCCAAACCAACAACTCTGAAGAAGTGTTTTAGTTGTTTCCATTAAATCTACATTTAAAATTTGTGTCTAAATTATACACTTTTTAGCTTCTTACGTATATAGTACAGGATGCTTTTACCTTATCACTAGCGAAACATTACTGCACACCATTCAAACCAAGCATCCTATTTATGGTTGGTTCTAGGAAAGAAGAATAGTTCTTCAGATCTATTGTCATGCAAATAAGTTTAGACTTCATTATTTACTTCTATTTAGTCAAGTATGGAAACTCTTCCATAGTTAATTCTTTGATTATATGTATTTACAATTTTTTATATCAGGAACAACGGTCTTGAGTAATCACTGTTGATAATTGCATCTGTCGCTTGCATTTCTAAATCTGATGGATCTTATAGGATAGTTCAGGTAACTTTGTAATGCACACATATGTATATCCTAAGCCAATAATTTCCTTTTTGCAGGTTACTCACCCGGAAAAGAGTAATATAAGGCAAAAAGTCTTGGTCTGTCCATTCTCAACCTGTGAGATTTCTTTCTTTCAAAAGGAAATGGTGCAAATCAAGTCAATGGTGTGAGAAACATCAAATCTCGTGAACCAAAATGCAAATATTTGAAGGAAAATGAGCAGTATTTTAAAAATCTACATCAGTGCCTTTATGGGTTTGGAGCATTTCATGCCAGATTTAGAGACCATTTAAATCCTTTTTAAAATTGGGCCCAATGTGTTCTGCAGTTAATAGTCATAAAATCTTGTGATTCAATTTATGTAGTTCCTAATGGCCATGTGTGGTAAAAGACTAATATAGACACGTTCTTCAAATTCAAAGCCGATTCATCCATAAAGCACAAGAAAAAGAGAGCTGATTTTGTTTTTTTTAAATCTTGTGGTTTAAGATTTTCATCATGTGTGAGCCATTATTTAGGCGATTTTTTTTTTTTTTTTACCCAAGTGGGAAAATCACTTCTGATCAGATTTTGTTGTAAATGTGTTCAAGCAAATGAAGATAACAGTTCTTTTTTTATATGTAAGATTATTAAAATCATAGCGGTTGGATATTAAAAGGGCATTTTTTTTTTTTTTACTGCTAATTTTAGATCCCCTTAGCCTGAGTCATTCCTGTCATCTGTATTTATCTGTGTGCTTATTACATTTCAGGCCTGCGACAAGGACCCCCAGTGTGGTGGAGCCATGTGCTGTGCTGTTAGTATCTGGGTTAAGAGCATACGGATTTGCACACCGATGGGCAAAGTGGGAGACAGCTGCCATCCGCTGACTCGTAAAGTTAGTATATATGTTTGTGTTCTTGGTGGTTCTCTTACATTGCAGTAACTCAACTCTGAGCAAGGCCTGTGTGACATGAAACCCAGGGTAATGTGCTAGAAGTTGGGAATCAGAGAAGTTGAAGTGGAAAACCACTTCCTCACTCCTTTCCCTTTCCATTTGAGAGAATTGTATCCTTTACCATACTTATTCTATTAATCATTTACATATCATGCTTCTTGTGGCATTAGAAACATTTCATGAAAATAATTTCAAACACTTAAATTTGCTTAAAAAATTTTAGGATATATATATATATATATGTGTGTGTACTGTGTATGCTTCTTTGCAGAAATCAGAGTATGAAAGCTCTTGAAAAGACTTTTAACGTCAGACCTACCGAAAAGGCAGAAGTAAATAAGTTTGTGTTTTGGTTTTTGCAGAAACTCATCCATGATGCAATCACTCTTGTATCTTAACTTGAAAGTCCTATATTTTGACTCTCTCCACAGGATGCATTGTTCACAACCATGGAGGTTCACGATATTTAACTTGCCAATTTATTATCTAACAGCTCAATATCACAATGCCCTGAACACCACTTTTGAAAAGTTATTGCCAAGAAGTGGCAGGACCAGTGGCAGGGCTAAACAGCGCTTTAGAGGTTGTGTCCCCAGGGGTTGCAGACTCTCCTGACTGCAGGGGTCGGGCAGCTGTACGTGACTTCTGGAAGGGGGTGGGTGGCAGGCAGGAGAGAGCAGAGAAGTTTGTGGAGCCTGGAGAATCCTTGCCCTTCAGGTTCAAAACGTTTGAAATACAGTATGAGTACAGCCAGATCCCCCAGGGATGCCAGCTTGCAGGTGCCTTGCTCTTCTAGTGGTACATCTTCATTTACCCAGCAGTTACGTGGGGTGCAGGGGCAGGGATGTGTGCTGAAGGACAAGTCCCAGGCCTGGTGGCTTGTTGGCGGCGAGTTCAGTCCCCTGCAGTGTTCTCTCTACACGTGGTATCCTCTCATCTTAAAATAGGTTGAACGTTTTCAAAGCAAGCTGGATTCCACCTTCTTCTTTTTTTTTTTTTTCCCCACACGTGGCTTAGGGTTTAAAACTGTAGTAGTGCCAAACATCTTTCCCGTCCTCCAGAGTTACAGATAACAGCTAATATTTTGACTCTCTTGGAATGAAATAAGGAAGGACGTATATTGGCTTGGGTTTCGCTCTGTGCGCTGTAGTGGGGACCCTGGTTGATTGGACCCATCTGAAGACGGCATTGGGCTCTCCTGTGGTTTCCTTGAGAAACACTTCCTGTTGTGTTTAGACCTTTCCTCCCCGTGAGCCGGTCTTGTCATTTGTAAGCATGATATGCACCTTTTATTCTTGGCCATTTTGAGACAGGAAATGTTTTAAACCGTTAGTTGTCTGGCTCTGTGCCAGACTCCACCCCTCCCCACCCCGGGTGGGCGGCAGGGGGGTGGGGAGGGGTGGTGAAGCCGGCCCAGCCGCCTTTGACCTTGATCTCAGTTTTTATCATCAGCCTTATCCAATGAGAGTCATCTTTTGTCCATTGGAGTCGCTGTCGCTGAAAAGTTGACTCTTAACTCACCCTCCTTTAAGACTTACGTTGTCTTCGTACAGGATTAGTATAACCTCACGTGCCCCGGGTACTAGAATCTCGGGGCCAGTTTGCTAGAGCGAGTGAAGAGTGACACATTCTGGGGAACTATTTTTGTATGAATCGCAGTACTAGTTGCCACTCGTTGGATGCAGTCTTGTACCGGACGCTGGATCCTAAGTGTTGTGGATGTGTTTCTCATGTAATACTCCCAAGAAGCCTGTGAAGTAAGATTTAGTTTTGTCCTATTTTCCGTGCAACAACATTCAGCCTCAGAGGGGCTCAGTAAGTGGCTGAGGTCCCAAGGTGATAGGTCAGAGGGCAGGCTCTGGATTTCACTTCTGTCTGATGCTCCATTGTCTGTGTCGTCTTAACCACTATATTCTCCTACTTCCGTGAAAGCTGTCGTCATGTTTAATTTGAACATGTTTTTCAGCGCAATTAACCCAAACTGGTTTGTGTGGGGAAGATGCTCACGGAGATGAAGGATGATGGTCCAGAGTTGGCACCTGTCTCGTCCTGTAGTTCCAATGAGTTTTCCAAATCTGAGATATTTTGACAAGAGAACCAGATTCTGCCTCCCCGGTTCCTCTAGTTTCTAGTTGAGGTTTAGTGCAACGTCAGTTCTGAAAGGAAACAAAGTCATTCTCCTGCCGTAAACCCAGGTACATCTCTGTGCTGTGTTTTTATCACACTTAATAACAAAGTCTATAATAACAGAGTAGGGTTTTCCTAATAGAATTAAGTGATAAAAGAAGTGAAGTACTGAAAAAATAAGATTTTAATGTCAGATCTGAACTTACCCCCTATTCAAATGCCCACTTGAAATGTGTTTCTAGACCTCAATGTTACAGCTTTTCATACTGGTTATTTTTCTGTCTTGAAAACACATTTTCATAGGTCATTTCGATGACTGAGTTCTAGTCCCAGAGTTGTTACTTGTCTTGGGCGAAATTAATTTATGCCGATGAAAATCTAGTTCTTCCAGAGTATCTTTCAATTATATTCTATTCAAAACAACTCAAGAAAAAAAAAAGTTTTTAATAAACATGTCCTGGTGAAACTCCACTCTGAAGTTTTACAGCTCATTAGTAGATGGTAAAAACGCAGACAGAAAATTCTTTTTAATGCGATGTGTTTATTACTTTTACCTCCCTGTTTTCTTTTTGTTTGGTTAAAAAAAAAAAGTGGATTAACTCTGACTGTGGTCCCAGGTATTGGTGCTTTAAAAACACAGGCTACGAATAGGTGAGGACTATACCTGCTCAAATTTTAAACTTTCCATTCTGGTTTGGTCTTGACATTAGCCACAGATGTTTGTTTATTTTGATAAAGTGAACAGTATTTGATGAATAAAACTGAGACCTGTAAGTAGAAACTGGTGGCCCCTGAGTTTATTTTACTGTTTTGTTTCAGATGTATCAATTAACTTGTAGAGTTTACAGTCACTGCTAGGCTACGATTTTGTAACTGTAAAGTTTTTAACTTCACATTTGATAATTCAAAAATAGAATAAAATATGTCTACTTAAAAAGAATAAGATGCACATCAGATGAATGGATAAAGAAGATGTGGCACATATATACAATGGAATATTACTCAGCCATAAAACGAAATGAAATTGAGTTATTTGTAGTGAGGTGGATGGACCTAGAGACTGTCATACAGACTGAAGTAAATCAGAAAGAGAAAAATAAATACCGTATGCTAACACATATATATGGAACCTAAAGAAAAAAAAAAAGTTTCTGAAGAACCTAGGGGCAGGACAGGAATAAAGACGCAGATGTAGAGAATGGACTTGAAGACGGGGTGGGGGAAGGGTAAGCTGGGACAAAGTGAGAGAGTGGCATGAACATATATACACTACCAAATGTAAAATAGCTAGTGGGAAGCAGCCGCATAGCACAGGGAGATCAGCTCTGTGCTTTGTGACCACCTAGAGGGGTGGGATAGGGAGGATGGGAGGGAGGGAGACGCAAGAGGGAAGAGATATGGGAACATATGTATATGTATAACTGATTCACTTTGTTATAAAGCAGAAAGTAACACACCATTGTAAAGCAGTTATACTCCAATAAAGATGTTTAAAAAAAAAAAAGAATAGGATGCATGTTTTCTAAACACATTTTTAGGCAAATAATAGTTTTAACATGTATTGATTTTTAACAATTAGTTTTTTAACAATTAAGAATGCATTACTAAATCATATGTCTACTAGGAATACTTTGCTGTTTAAGAAACATTCATTTCTATTAATACCCACACTTCTAGAGTTTATAAAGATTAGCCATGTCCATCCCATTCTGATTACCCATTGGCTTTGGAAGTTTAGAATTATGTGACTAGTACTTTTATTCTTATTGCTTATTATTTTATCAAAAAATTTTAAATTTAAACAACTATGTTTCCTTCAAAAAATTAATCTTGTTTTTAAATTTCATTCCATTTTTTATGTTAACATTTTTAGCCCTCATTTTGGTTTTCTATTTTTATTTTTGAGCTGCACTTTAAAACTTGACTAATACATTTTCCTTTCCTGAAGCAAAAAATTTCTGATTAAAACCTGGGTCTTGTTCATGTAAAAAAAAAAAAAAGAAAAAGAGGAAGAATTAAAAAGTTATTAGCTGTTTCTATTTCAGAACCAACTTATGGTGAAACATTATAGACCTAATTTCCAAATAGAGTATAAAATTTTTTAAAATACTGACTGAAATATAACTAATATAAGTGCAAAATTTAGCGAAAGATGGGTGGAAGAATACAAAGTATGCTCATTTGCTGTCACAGATGTCAAGAGCCACTGTCTGCATTTGCTCTCTCAGGACAGCTTCATGGCCATGATTACAGGTTCAGATTGGCAGAGAGACTCACAAGACATGAATATGCTTTAGTTTAATACGGGGTTTCTCAACCTGGGCTCTTTTGACATTTTAGGCTGGATGACTCTTTGTTGTAGGAGCCGCCGTGTGCATTGTAGGATGTTTATTAGCAGCATCTCTGACCTCTACCCCCTAGATGACAGTAGCACCCCGTCCCAGTTGTGCCCGCCGAAAGTGCCGCCAGACGTTGCCACGTGTTCCCTGGGCGGGGAGGACGGGGGTGTGGGAGGAGGCTGGAATCACCCCGGTTGAGCACCCTGTCTAATACTTCATTCACTGCGCCTTACAGGACACAGCGTAGGAGGTACAGCATCTTCGCCTCCTTGGGAACTCATCAGCTCCCCGAGCACACAGCTTCTTTTGCCCTCTCGTCCACACAGGTGCTGTGGCTGCCATACATGATTGCCAGGGTGTGTGTGTGTGTGTGTGTGTCGGGGGGTCCCCTTGACTCATAGAAACTACCACTCATTTCCTGCAAATCTTCTATGAGCCCCCTAGTCCCAGAGGCTCAAGGCTCCCCCAACTCAAGTGCAGTTTCACCCAACCAATGAGGCTGACCCACCATTCCCTGCTTTTCTTTACTTCCTCTGGGGACATACTGCAGTGGGAGGCCCAGGTCCGTGTCAGGTCGACCTCCATCAACCCAGGCCCCAGGTTACCCCTCTCCTCACAGGATGGGAGCAGATAAAGTACTGCATGATTTCGGGTTATGTGAGTATATACCTACTCCAAAAAAATTAGAAGAAACAATTTAGAACTTCACCAAATTAAGATACAGTGGCACTCTTCATAGCTATTAAAACCAGAAGCTGTGGGACTTGTCATTTTAATTTTATGCACTGTTATACCATTTGAATTTTTTGGAGCTGTGTACTTCTATTGAAAAAGTTGTAACAAGCCTGGTTTTATTAAGATTAAAATTATAAGAGAGCCAGTGCTTTTTATGTCGCGTGACTAGGCTTTTCTGCACGTATCCCATTATGTTTCCTTCTTTAACACAATTGACTCTGTTTTGAGAGGCAGCACGAATAATACTTCTGTTTCGTATCAGGACTGTTTTCTCTTTAAAGGTGCTGCGAATGTATTGGGAATCATGCCTTCTCAAGAGTGCTGAAGGTTCTGCCTCGGTAACTTCTAGAATTTGCTGGTTGGAAACCTAGACTATTAGAAACATTAGCTTGAGTGTATAGTTGATTCTAAAGTAAACCATCACGTTGGTACTGAGTGATGAGCTCCTTGGCTCTATTTGTACATCTGAAGATGCATCTTCCATGAACACTTGCTCATGCATGTGTGACTGTCAGACACCTATTAGGTTTGTCATACAGTGAATGTAGAACTAGCAGTGAATGGACCCGTCAAGAAACGGGCAAGTTATCTATGGGGTGTATCGTGTCAGAAATCGTGGTCTGTGTGGTTAAGAGCTCATAGATGGAGGAGAAAACTGCTACAGGCTGGTCCAGTGAAGAAAGGTTCAGAGGAAAGAGGGAGAAACACAGACTGGATCTTGAAAAAGCATAAAAATAGGAAAAGGGCATTCAGGTATAAAGGGACCTGCAGGACAGTCTAATCATTATGTTAATAAGTTCAGTTGGAAGAGATCTAGGTTGACGCTTCCACAATCTTGGTGCTCCCAGTAAGAAACAGAATAACACAAAGATATTTTTGAAGGTTTCACAAAAACACACGACCTAGTGAGCACGTTGCCAGGGCCCCTCCTAGACCCTGGAGGGACCCTATGTAAGCGAGAGCCTTTGGCTTCCGAGTTTGGTGGCATTGATCAGTGCCAGGCAGGGGGGCTCGGGGCAAAGGGGGAGCTCCAGGACCTGAGAATGTCACCCCTTTACCTGCAGGGAGGTCACAGCCTATGGTGGGCGCAGGAGATAGGACACACTCGAGAAAATATTTCTTAAATGCCTATGTGCCAGGCAGAGTGCTGTGTCCTCATAAACAAGAGTCCCTTTCTTCCCAGAGCCTCGAGTCTGGGCCTGGTGGTATTTGGAAGAAGATGGAGCTGGGTTTGACTGTGACACGTTCCTTTTCTAGCTGGGTGACCTCAGTCAGGTGCGTTACTTCACCTCAAGAGGAGGCCACTTGGCTTGTGTCAAAACGAGGCAGAAATCTGGCTCCCACTTTGGTGTGACATTCATACGTGATGCCTTGATGTGGCCCGTGGCGGGCCGCCAGCGTTATTTCTTTTTTCTGCTGCTTTTGCTGAGGACGACCCACGTGACAGGCCAAAGAGTGACCATGGTGTCGAGATGCGCAGAGCACCGCACTGAAACCATGAGGGCACTTCTTAGTACCCGAAACTATGTTACTGGGTATCTGTCATTAAAGTTTAAGTTCCATGAAGGGCAGAGGCCTTTCCTGTTTGGTTCGTCACTGTATCTGCAGCACCTAAAATAGGGTCTGATATGCTGGTGACACGCGGTAAATGCCTGTTGAATGAATGAATAACAGACACATGCTCGGTGTTCTCCATGTATACAGTTTGACACCCTTATTACAGTTGGAGCTCACTTGTTCCAGGCTCCTTGGGTATTGCTGTCTGTGTTCATTTTTCTCAACCTCAGCACCGTTGACATTTTTTTGACATTTTTTTGACATTTTTTTAGACCAGATAATTCTTTGCTGTGGATACTGTCCCCTGAGTTGTGGGACGTTTAGCAACATCCTTGGCCTGTACCCACTGGCTGCCGGCAGTGCTGCCTCCTCCCCTCATTTGTGACACACAAAAATGTCTCTGGACCTTACCAGATGTCCCCTGGGGGGCTGGGGGCAGAATCACCCCAAATTGAGAACCATTGGTTCGTGTAGTAGTCTGGGGCTCGGTGAAAGGAATCTCTTAGATCTCAGGGTCAAGAAAGGATCATAAAGGTCATGAGTTATAACGTCTCATACCATCCACTTGTAATTGTCCATGCCATTCCTGCTGCCTCCACCTCCTGTGACATAGTCTCGGTGGCAACAAATGAGCCAGCTATCCGTGGGCCTTTTTTTTTTTTAATAAATTTATTTATTTATTTATTTATTTATTTTTGGCTGTGTTGGGTCTTCGTTTCTGTGCGAGGGCTTTCTCCAGTTGCGGTGAGTGGGGGCCACTCTTCATCGCGGTGTGTGGGCCTCTCACTGTCGCAGCCTCTCTTGCTGCGGAGCACAGACTCCAGAGGCGCAGGCTCAGCAGTTGTGGCTCACGGGCTTAGTTGCTCCGCGGCATGTGGGATCTTCCCAGACCAGGGCTCGAACCCGTGTCCCCTGCATTGGCAGGAAGATTCTTAACCACTGCGCCACCAGGGAAGCCCTCCGTGGGCCTTTTGACACACACAGTGACAGAACCATTCTAGCATGCGTCTGCATGGAGCCGATGGCCAAGGTGCCCCCGAGTAGACACTGTCATTAGAGCCTTGAAAATAATGCTCTTGCAGAAAGACAAAGGAACTGGAATGGCTCTGCCTGTTCACCACATACCTCCCCTGCCGTCCTACTGCTTCCCTTTCTTCCCTTTGTATTTATTGATCTCAACCATCTCCCTGGCCCTTCCAGAACCATTTTGGAAATGGAAGGCAGGAAAGAAGAAAGAGGAAGAGAAGAAAAAGGAAAAAGGAGGTAAGAAGAACACGAGCATGGGAGCACCCAAAGATAATGCCCAGAGTAATTAGCCTTGACCGTTGTTGGACACCCATAGAATTGGGTCCATCCAATCAGTTCAACCTAAAAATAAGGTTAGAATGGTTCTGCCACTGTCTGCAGACAGCCTTTTGTTTGATGTATAAAGAAACGATTTAGAAGGCATCTGGAAGATGCATCTCAGATTTTCTCCTAAGGACAGATCACTGGTGTGGGGCGGCCTCTTTTGGTGGAAAGAATAGGAAATATGGCTAGAATGATACCGAAGGAAGCATTTGAGTTGGGAGGCAGGAAGGATGCATTTCCATGCCTTGCGGAAACTGTAGAAGGATCCCGGAGGCATGAGTCTGTAAGAGCTGGCCTCTCTCATATTACCCTGGATCGGGTAATTTGCCATCCCATTTCATTGAATATCGATTGCCTCCAGGCCTGGGGTTAAACTTTCTCCCTGTCACTTGCAAAGCATGCAGGTTCTCAAGAGGGCACCACTCCTACAGGGGGAAGAATGGTTTTTGCTCTTTGCCTCTAGAAAGCATACGTGTTTTGAGGGTCCTCCACTTGCCGCGGCACAGAGAACCACCACACCAGTTGCTGGTTGACCCTCCTCAACCCAGCTTCACCCAAGACATGAGCAGGACTCTTAGAAATAGCCATTGAACGGCTCTTGGAATGAAGCTGACCTTTCACTGCTGGTTCTCCCTAAGCCCAGGTTTGCTTTATTGCATTTCTGCAAATCGAGCTTGCCTCGTTCCCTAATTTTCCTCTTAGTACTCCCCTTGCCCCACCCAGAATTTTGACTTCATCTCACATCTTTTTTTTGGAGGGGGGAGGAATGGTTTCTGCGTTTTTTTTATAGATTTTTTTTTTTCTTTTTGGCCGCGCTGCGCGGCTTGCAGAATCTCAGTTCCTTGAGCAGGGATTGAACCCATGCCACAGCAGTGAAAGCACCGAATCCATCCTAACCACTAGACCACCAGGGAACTCCCTCACATATTTGCACAAATGTATGAATTTATATATTTCTCATTATCAGTGAATTTTTATTTGCTCACTGTATACATGTGGTCGTGCCCATAACGTTATGTTCTCCTCAAGGAGCTTCAGTCACAGGACGCTCTAAAAAGAATTAAAATGAGAACAAGTAGAAGGCAGTGTAGCTTGCTGGTTAAAAGCTTGGTCCCTCTGGTCCACCTGCCAGCCAGGCTTCAAGTTCTGGATATGTGACCTTTGGCAAGCTCCTAATCTCTCTGTGCCTCAGTCTCTCGTCTGTAAAATGGGTAAATTAAAGTATTTGCCATCTTCACAGAGTGGTCGTAAGGATGGAAAAGGATAATACATAAAAAAAGTGCTGAGCCTGTCGTTTGATGAATAGTTAATAAACACTAGCTATTATTATTCAAAGAGATTTCTCAACCAAGTTGTTTTTGTTTTTGTTTTTTTAACATTTCCTGCTCTGACTCAGTTTTCTTTTTTATTTTAGGTTCCATTTTTTGGACGGAGAATGCATCACACGTGTCCATGCATGCCCGGCTTAGCCTGTTCACGGACTTCGTTTAACCGATATACTTGTTTAGTCCGAAAGTAACCACTTTAGAGGAGAAACTTTAAATGTGAACAGCCACACGATGTCCGTAGAGTCTGTTTACCTGTGATTGTACCAAACAAATAATATGCCAGAAAGAAATGCTATTGCTTCCTCAACTTTCCAAGTAACATTTTCCTCTTTGATTTTTAAGTGATGTGTTACTTTTTTTTTTAATCGAAAGCGGACTTATGTTTTGAATAGAAATGTAAAGTGCAAGGCATTATGGAACCAGTTTCACTTCCCTGTTTGTGTTTTGGTTTGGCTTTTTTTTAATGCCAGTAACTTGTCCATTTTCACAGAAGTGCGGAGAATAGGAATTTGATATTTTGTTACAGAAACTTTTTTTTTCTTAAAACACCCCCTGCCCCACTGCGTGTGCGCGCATGCACGCACACACACACACACACACACACACACACACCTTGGTCTCTTTCCCTCACTCCTCAGTGAGTTTTAAGACTCTCATTTTATTGTTTGGCATTTCCCTCTGACCCTCTAGCATTTTAAAGTGGGGATCCACATCCTTGAGCTTGCCGGCAGAATCACTGATGAGAAGCAAGCTTTTTGCCTGATACTTAAACAGTGAAAAGAATGTGTACTTGAACTAGACCCCAAACTTCTCTTATATGGAGTGGAGGCAGGGGTGCTTCTGAACTTTAACTGAACCTGCTTGTGCAAGTGGGTTTCAGGTCTGTGGTTTGACTAGTATGAGGACAGAAAGAATGGGAAGTCAAAGTAATTTAGTCCAGATTTCTAGATTTGGGATTTTTTTAAAAGACTTTTCCAGTACAATATTACATTTATTTCTTTTCCTTTTGATTAAGTTTTTGTTTTGTTTTTTTTTTAACGAAAGTCTCCTAGTTAGAGATGTTCTAGAAAATGTCACTTGAAGAGGAAGTATTGATTTTAATCTGGCGTAACACTAGTTATCATTTTTAAATCGGTATTAAGTTGTCATTTAAACTTTATTTGTAACCCAAAGGTCTGTTGTAATGGATTGCCTGATATCCCGTCATTTGTACCTGTATCAATATTGCTGTGTAAAAATTCTGTATCAGAATAATGACGGTAGTATATATCATTTGATTTATTTTTAATATCATATCCTTATTTTTGTCACAGCTGTCAGTTTTTATTACAAGCGGATTTCTATATAGCCCACGTTCTAAAATGGGTAAAGACTCCAAAGTTGGTAATATAGCACTAACAGTGTGTAAGTTTTCATTTTATGGACAGAAAAGTTCTGTTTGCATGAGTTTTAAGGTAGTATGAAAATAATGTGTTAAATCATTGAGGTTTTGGAGCATGAAGGAAAATCATGACATGCAAAACTGACTGTTATCAGGAATGGACTCACGGGATTTCACTGTCTTGATTCAGCAGATAGTAACAGGGTGTTGATCACGGGTGGTTAGGCAGGGTGCTAGGTGCTGGCCGTACAGCGATGCCAATGTAGCCTGGCCTTGAAAAACCCACCAAGTGTTGTAAATGGATTCAACGTTGCAAATAAACAACTTCTGGAATGTGTTTAACTGACTAAAGTGGCCGTGCTAACCCACTAAGAGTTGCAAAAAAAAATTGTCCATTTTGTAGTTATTTATTCAGCCAGGGCTTACAAATGCACACTATGTGTAACTTTACCTCTGGAGTAACGTGTCCCATAAGTGTATGGGATTTTGCTGTACTAAGTGCCATACTTGGTCATAGAAGGATTATTTTTGGTTCAGTTTAGTTTGGGTTCAAGAAACATTCCTTGGTCAGTTTGTTGGAAAAGAAAAATAGACTTCAAGTGGAATTATGGGTAATTTTGCTCAATGCTCTTTTTATATAATGTTCAACATGTCCTTTTTCATAAGTGGTGAAAACTTGATGGGGTCCATCATTCGTTTCCCCCCAGGATAAAAGACATACAACTTTTATAAAATTTTGCTTTTACATATACCAACTTAGTATTTTAAATCACTACCTAAAAACTTAGACTACATGTACACAGCCAAGAGAACAAATGTGGAGCTTGTGTAGAAAACTTAGAACTGTACCTACTGACTCACTACGATCCAAAGAAAAACAGAACTTTGTCATTTGTCACCTCTCTCCTTCGTTATTATTTTTATTGAGGAGTGTACCCTTCTATTTGGTTATTATTTTTTAACTTGTTACCAGAGTTAGCACCTATCAAACCATTGTTTCAAAACCCTTGTGATCATGCTTCATGGCAAGTCTTTAAAATAATTCTGTGCAAAGCACACAAAGTCTTGGGCCATAAAGATGGTGGTGCCGTTTCTTCCAGTCTCTAGGACAATCTCTCACTGAAGCTGGAACTTCGTAGGCCGGAATTTCTAAAAGTAAGGTAAAGTGAGAATTTATGCAAGAAAACTTAAGTCAACTATCTAGTCTGATATAAATATTGTGAATGGATTCCATCCTTTCTAAGGTAGAAATAGACCTTATGCCAGAAGCTACTGACCAAACTCAAATGGACCTTTGGATTTCCTGGCAAACATTGATTTTCATGAAAACTGTCATGTCTGACTTGAGCCTTTTTTTAAGAGCAGCATTTTTTTTTAACTGTAGAAAAGTGTGTGCCAAAACTGTGCCCTTACAAACCCGGTTATCTAACTGAAGACCTTCATCCGTCCCAGCGTATCCCTGTAGTCTTTTGTTGGAGCTTTACCAAACCAGACCAGTGATAGATGAAACACGTAGACAGACTTTACTCATCATTGTTTCTCTCATCAGAAATCTCACCCCACTCTTCTCTCACTTCATTTTTCAGAAGATTATAAAGTCAGGGACCATTTTAATGGTTTTCACAAGTGGCGTTTTCTCACGTGACTGGGAACAGGCCTGTCCCCTAGAGACAGTACTGAGGCTGGCATGAGTGTGTGTGGTTCATTCTCCAAAGCAAACAAGCAAAACAGTAACTTCTTCTTATGGACATTTTTAAACATCCACAAAACTAAACAAAATTGTATGAGGAAGCCTCTGTCTCCATCATGCAGCATCTTATCAATAATGATCATCTCAATGCCAGTCTCATTCCTCCTCTACCCATCTCCCACCCCATCCTCAAACCTTCACCTCTCCTGTCCTGTCTCGAATCAAATCAGTTTGGTCCCTTCTCCATAGGGTCCACTGTGAGATGGACAGGCACAGCCTTGTGTGTTGGTAGTAACATCAATCCTTCTTCTTTTATGATGGCTCTCTGCTTAGATGTTGCCAAGGCCCTTTCACTGATCAGTCTGTCCTCCTGAACATTTCCTCTTAAGACATATTTTTGAAATCCCAAGTTGGAGTTCAAAATGGAGGAGTGAAATATTTTCAGACCCAGGATGTGCGTATATGAATGAATATTTACTCTTGTATAAAATTTTAAAAGAAAATATTTGCTGCTCAAAGTAAGAAATTTTCACAATAATATTGCTAACTACGTATTGTGATTGGGTTCTGGGAGTTAAATGTAGTCTGCTATCGTTAGTCCGTTGGACAACTGATGTTAAATATTCTCTGTTAATTCTGCTGGATTCGGTTAAGGAGGGGGAAAATCCCTGAATGGAAGGTATGGCTGGTAGACTCCAATTGTCTTCCACAATTCATTCATTCATTCTCAAATTCTCTCTCTCTCCCCGCCCCTCCCCCGTCCCTCTCTCTTTTCTCTCTTTCCTCCTTCCCCCCTCCTCCCTCTTTTCTCCCTTCTTTCTCTCCCTCCCCTTGCCCCTCCCCCAAGAGGTTTTACCTGGGTACCCGGTCACTCATCCAGACATCTAGAGACTGCATTTACCAGCAACCCTTAGCCAGATGTGACTTAGCAGTGGAGCGTGGGCAGAAGTGATATGCCTCACTGCCTTAAAAGTAAATTGCACTCCCCTTCCTTTCCAGCAGGGAGATGCAGCAATGAATCTGGCTCCTTTGGACCCAGAGAGCGAAGGTAGGGCTAATCCACCAGTGGGTCACTGAACGACTTCCTGAAGCAGTCACCCAGCAGCCCAGAGAAGCGGTTCAGCCACTCCGATTCGAGGGCTCTGTTAAAACACTTCCGCTTCTCCCCTAATCAATACGAATGGAATCATTCTTTTCAAAAGTGCGTCATTTGGTTAATACTTCTTTCTGTGATCTTAAAAACTTTGTCTTGGTGTTCTTGCACAGTGGTTGCCCTGCAGAAGGGGGACTCAACCCCCCATCCCCCAAATTGGTTTGGATGTTGGGACAGATGCTGCCACACACACTGGGAAGACGTGACAACATGGATGACTCACGTCGTGGGATTTTCTGGTGAGAACAGAGCAGGTGCGCGTCAGCCCAAAGTGGCAACAGCGAGGCAGTTTGGTTGGTTTTAGTTTTTAGTATGGTCAGGAGGCAGGGCTGGGTGAGAATTCCTACCTGCTGGGGCTGTGGGGAGGAACAGAGAGGAGAGTGTGAGGCTGGAGCGTGGTCAGTGCTCAAACATCCAGAATGGAGTTTTCATCTTTATTGCAGTCCTGAAAAAATATCATAATGAGAAACTGATAACCAAATGGAAGAAGAATCTTCAAATCAGAAATGGTTAAATTCACATTCTTTGGTTACAAGAGCATTCCTGTTCCATACACTAGGAAAACGTGTAAATGTTTTTTTAATTTATTTATTTTGGCTGCGTTGGGTCTTTGTTGCGGAGCGCGGGCTTTCTCTAGTTGTGGCGAGCGGGGGCTACTCTTCGTTGCGGTGCGCGGTGCAGTGGCTTCTCTTGTTGCGGAGCACGGGCTCCAGGCACGTGGGCTTCAGTAGTTGTGGCGCACGGGCTTAGTAGTTGTGGCGCACGGGCTCAAGAGTGCAGGCTCAGTAGTTGTGGCGTACGGGCTTAATTGCTCCGCGGCATGTGGGATCTTCCCGGACCAGGGATCAAACCCGTGTCCCTTGCCTTGGCAGGCGGATTCCCAACCATTGCACCACGAAGGAAGTCGCTAAATGTATTTCTTGCTTCTACTGTTTCAAACTCAAATATGTCATCTCCCCACGAATTAAGAAATTTGGGAGACAGGGAGAGTCACTGAGGCTCATTACAACCGCACGTTTTCTTATGATGTTTAAATGAATTTTAATCTCACCAAGAGGTGCTAGAAAAAAAAGAATAAACTTCAAAAGACAGACTTTCAGTGAACGAAGGTGTTTTTCCAACTAGCAAAAAGTAAAGTAACATGCCGTTAGCAGAAGACTAATCACGCCTTTGTATAATTGTGTTCCTTTTAATAGAGGCAGGTATTAAATATATATCTAAAGGTGTTTAATTATAATATATTTATAAAACTTATACAGTAACTTACAAATTAAAAAAAAAATCTTTTGTCAGACCACATGTCACCCTACTCATAAAGGATTAGAACAATTATGCAAATCAAATTCTAGAAATAGCTTTGGTATCCCATAATTCCTCAAGATAGATATGCAAATGAACTGGATCGTGCCTGTGGGTTAAAAGAATTACACACTATACAGTTAAACTCTTTAGTATGTCACTCTCCAGAATGAATACCTGTGACGGGTTCTTTCCTATCTGTTCTGCCTTTTTTCTTCTACTAAGCACATTGCAATGCAAATTGGTCAGGACTCAGGGACTATAGGGGGAAAATATAACGGGGTGGGGGGGTAAAAGGAAAAAAATAAATACGTTAAATGAAAAAGGCGAGGACAAGTTTCATCCCCTCATGCATTTTAAATTTTATGATCTCTAGAGAATATTTTAATAAGGCATGTATTAAGTCAGCGTTGCAACTTTAATAAGTTTTCAAAGCCTTTCAAAATTACAGCACATCTACATATCTTCAAGAAAGTGAAACCATTTATTGCACCCTCCAGGTTCCAACACAGATTCTAACCGAAAAACAGTGTGTGCTTCTCAGATATCACATCCTGGCAGAAAGCAAGATTTCCATCCCAGAAAGCTATGCAGACTGGCATAACTCAGGTAATAAAAATATCTCGAGTGATGTTTTCAAATATACACTTTCCTACCAGTTTACATCTTCTCTACCGTAGAATAGGCTGGCCAGTTAAAACTTCATTTGTAAATGACTAAATTATTCCTCCTAGAAGCCAAGTGGTAAAATAGCTTTAATTTACCTGTCTCCTTAATGTTACTGAGAAATAAGACAGTTGCATTTATGCCTTGACATTGCAGCTTAAAACATTTGTGCATGTTTTCTCTGTGTAATTTGAAGTGACTTTGAGTCTTCAGGCTTTCAGATATAAATTTCAAGCTATTTATTTATCTTAAATGCCTGCAACCAGTATATAGGGTGAATCGAATACTTACTAAGACTTTTCTTCTCCTTTTCCCTTGAACAAAAGCACAAAATACCTTTTTCTGTAGCGTTAAGCCTGCTACTCCTCCTTTCTTTGAAAAGCGAGGAGAGTGGTCTCCTGGAGAGCGACCTGTTTGATTTCTGTTCGGTTCTGACATTTCTAATCTGATTTGCTGGCTCTCCCTGCAAAAAGATTTTAGGTAACAAACTTTCTCCATTAAAACGACCATATCCCTTACTGGCACTTGAGCATTCACATAGAGTTGGAACAGAAAACTTTGAAGAGAGAATTATGTGGTTTTATTTCCCTTAGAAACACTTATTTTGAAAATGGACCCCAGAGTGAGGAGAATGTGGGAATCAGAAAGATGGGGAAGATGGAAACTGGACAATTTTTTGTTCCGTCTTCTGGTTTTTCCTGCTTCCCTCAGTAGGGCAACCAGAGATAGTCTGCCTAAGGGCCCTTTCTGGGCAATCGGCTGTGAGGTCTGTTCTCCTCATTATCCCGAGCTCTTTTTCTCGATCTCTCTTCTGGCGTATCTCATGTTCTGCCTTGATTTATGGTTTGGGGTACATTTGCCAGGTTTCTCCAATTACCTTGCTAACTCATCAGCAAGAGAACTGGACCTTTCTTATCCTCTGTGTTCCCCTGCACTTCCCAACATAGAAACTGGCTTCTTATTCACTTAAATACCTATGGATTAGACGGATTCATTCAAGTGGTTTTCCAGATTCCTATAACTAAATTTATCATACTAAAAGCTTAAAAATACACTGATCATGATAACAGTTTTTATAAAGTGCAATTAAATAGAACCAGCCTTGTAATAGTTATTTTTTAAAATCTTCTAGATTTATTCCAATCTAAGAAATCAAGTCAAATCTATTTTATTATTTTTTTCCAGAGCCAGGTTAATCTAACAGTTAACAGCAGGCTGAATGATCTGATAACTGGAAATGTGAATTGAATTAAATAAGCCTAATTTTTAAAAATTTGTGACTACAGTTCCAGGATATCAGGCATATCTGTCAAGGGAGTGGAGAGGATGGAATTGTTTTAAGTATTGTTGCAGTTAATTGTTGCTTCAAATAACAGGCTTTCTGAAAATATTAGTGGCTGAAGCAATAGCAGTTTTTATTTCAAGACCAGAAATCTAAAATCTAGAGATATGAGGTTGCATATTTGGGTAAGTAGATCAACAATGTTAAAACAGATGTCTGCTCTTTTTATCTTTCTGGTCTGCTATTTTCACCATGTTGACAATATCTCTTCTCATGGTTGCAAGATGGCTGCTGTGGCTCCAAGCATTACAACCTCATCAAAAATATCCCAAAAGGAAGGAAAAGGGAGGGCAAGAGGGCTCTGTTCTTAGGCTGAGGTAGATCCCAAAAGTCTTGTCCAAGTTGGAGAAAAAGCATAAAGAACCCCGTGGACTCAGATCAAGTTTGCTTTTAATTTTGTTTACTCCAGAAACAGCTAATAAACAATGCAAAGGATAACGATATGGGTCTAGAATATGGATGGGTGGAGACAGTTTCCCATTACCTCCTTTGCCCCTCACAGAGCGGGTCTTGAAGTCCAGTGGTCTTGGAGGGTCACACAGAGTGGCACGTCTACCAGGTGAATGGAGAACAGTGTTTTGAGTCCACTGCATTTTACAACCTCAGCCATCTCAATTCACGGACAACTTGAAATGCCAGTAAGCCGGCTACTCAGCCCACTGTGGCACTCAGATCTAATGACTGTGTTTGGAGACTTGGAAAATTTTCAGGACCTGCACGGGGACAATCTCCCCTTCTCTGTAGAGGTTAGTTCACCCTTTATGTCTAAGAGTTCAGCCTGTATGTTTGAAAGCTTAACAGCAGTTGAGTTGGGAAAAGAGGAAGTAAGGACTTTGGACGTGAGAAACAACGCAGCAAAGGCATGTTGGTGTGACCCAGTATGGTCTGTTCAGGGCACTGCCAGTGACTTGGAGTGGCTGGAGCACAGAGCCTGAGTAGGGAGAGGGAGGATGTGAGACCAGCAGGGGAGCCAGGAGCCCAGGTGTGCACCATGAGAGCCCAGCAGAGGGGTGACTGGGCCAAGAAGGCCTTCCAGAAGTCTTGGATCTGAGTCCAGCACAAACCTGATGTTCAGCCAAGACCCAGGGGTATGGCTGTACAGGTTAGTTATGCCCGTGCCATCCCAGTTATTACATATTGTGAATATTGCCTCTGCTCTAGAGGAGCTGGTGAGGGATTCCCCAGGCAGAGGAGGGGGACGGGCTTTCCAGGGAGAGCTTATACAAAGGTAACCAGAGAAGGGAGAGGTGGAAATACAAGGGGAAGATGAGGCCAGGGTGGTGGAAGGGCCGGACCATAAAAGGCCTTCTGTGGCAAACCAGAAATTTGCACTTGTATGGGTCATGGAAAGACAGTGAAGGGTAGAACCAATCCTGCCAACCCAATGATCCATCCTGACTCAGCCCCAGGACCTGGGACCCTGTTAACCTCTTAGGGGCAGGGCATTTGAAAATGTAGATGGCTGATGGTGAGCCCAAAGCCTTGGCAGAAATGATTGTGTTGTATTTTCTTTCTTTCAAAAAGAGGAAGAAAGAAAGGAAGAAAGAGAAAGGGAAGGAAGAAAATAAAGAGAAGGAGGGAAGGAGAGAGAGAAGGAATAAGAGAGGGAGGAAGGGAAGAAAGAAGAGGAAAAAGGGAAGAAAGGAAAAGGAAAGAAAAGAGAAAAGGAAAGGTAGAAACCAATATGGCAAGACTGACAAGATCTGGCAAGGCTGAATGGTGCATATGGAGGTTATTCTTCATCATTGTGGTTATTGATTTGTTATTCGCTTCCCCACTTTGAGATATTTCAATTTGTAAAAAATGAACATGGTCAGGTGGAAATCTAAAAGTAGATATGTCTTTCTGCAAAGCGATTTAACATATGGTGTCAAAAGACCTAAAAATGCTCATTTTTCACCCAATAATTCCATGCCAGGACATGCAGAGATTTATAGACAAGCAATCTATTTTCTTTTGCTTCAAGTATAGACATAACCCATTTATTTCACCTGGGGAGGAGTGGCGGGGGAGTTGTGCTAAATTAACTTTTCGATGACAGAAAATGAGCTATTTTAATGGAAGTCTTCCCCAAATACATTGTTCCTGTCCTGGTACAAGGAGTAGAGTATTCTGAAATACAAGTAACCTTCTCTTGATGATTCTTTATTAATATAATTAACAATCAAAGTACAGGCTAATAAATTCAGTGATGAAAGTAGCTGTTGAGGTGCAAGGGGAGTTTTGCTCCTGCACAGTATTCCTCTGGACAGCTAGTTCCTCTGCATCTCTTGGTTCTTCTTTTTCCTTTACAGTTGGCCGTCATTTCTCATTACTTGTCACTTGAATTCTCATTAGAAATCTCCCATCCAGTCAGAACAAAGCAAAACAAAAAACAGGAGTTAGCCCTGACAGCCTAGTTACTATGCCATGGCAGGTGCTAAAAATTCTGCTGATCACATAGGCTTAGTGACTTCTATTTTTTGAACTTCGATCACTTGTGGCCGGTGGGGGGATGTTGGATGAGGAGAGATTTACTTCCTGGGCCTGTCTTTAGATAAGATAAGATTTCTGATGGGTGGCCCTTGGATAATTAATGTCTACCCGGTCCTATGATCTGGGAAGAAACAGGCTGATAGTTACTCGTATTTTCCAAATAGGAGACTGTCTGCATAGACAGATTGACATTTACGGACAAAATAAAATAATGCTGACCATTCACCTGTGATAAATTGGCCACACCCTCTTATTATGACTTATCCATCTTGGACTGAATATTTAATAGTTTATATTCTGCGCAACTCAAACTTCAATATATTTACTGTACCCACTTTAATTATTATTTTATCAAAATGGTTACTTTGCTTACATTCATGTTTTATGTGTTCATAAAAAAGTTTTGAAGCAGTATATATATATATATACTGCTTCTTCCCTTGAAGAGAAGATCTGCAGATTTTTTATCTTGCATTTTAAGTTAACAAGCCTCCAAATGTCTTAGAAATTATGGTCAGCTAAACAGCATGCACTAAAAGGATAATAAAAACGTGAGTACCTTACTTAGACGCATATTACCACCTGTCACAGCCTCAAACAACAGGAACAAAAACCCACTCCAGAATGAAAATACTGGTATATTTATATAATGCAAAGAGAAATACAGATATAAATCCTCAAAACGGAAGATACGTTAATAAAAATGTAGCATTATAAGCGAAAAAATACAGTACTTGCAGAATTTAGTCTTTCAACTTAAGGTTACAATGCGTCTAACAAAGAAATAGTATTTAAAATTATAGTTCTCATTATTAATTTAAAATAACCATCAGGAGAACAGCACAGCTTAACCTAGCAAACATTTTAAGGAAATGCTTTGTCTCATAGAAGTAGAGTATCATTATATTCCATCCATTTATACCATGAACAAAAGAAAAACAATTTTCAAAATGGCAATTAGTTTCATAAGACAGAATAAAACTGGGCTCTTCAAAGCACAAACTGTTCGCCTAAAATTATTTTAATTTTTATTGGCAAAAAATACCTAAACAGTTTTGATTTAGTACTCTGCTTGTCTCCGAGCCCTCCCAATCCGTGAACCACCACAATACGAAAACATGCAATACTGTATCTTCTCCACACCATTACTAACCAAAACACTTTTTACTCTTTTGAAAGGTACAGTTTTACAGAAATGTTTCCACTCAAGATTGGTATGATACAAAGAGCAGTTGTTGCTGACGGGCATTTCCTAGTAGTATGAAGCAAGGTAGGAAACAAATCTTGTGTTACTTGTTACTGACTAAAAATGTCTGCCTTGCTACTCGTTCCCATTTCTGCTCTTTAAATTCAATATCAATACTGAACAAAATTCTCAGCGCCTTCAAAGAACCAGAGCAGTCCAACTGACCCCACCGATGGCAATTCAGAGGGAACTTGAGACAACTTTCCCTCTTTCTCCTGCTGCCAACAGAAGACCCTCAAGAAATCGAACTTGTGAAGTCCCCCTGGGTTCCTCTACCTCACTGCAAAATGTAATGCCACTTGAGGTTGTCAAAAATAGCTTCTGTAGAAAACTGGCCATGGTCTTTAGGAAAGGTTGCATGAAGAAAATTAGTTTAGCCTTTATTGAAAAAAAAAAAAAAAAAAAAAGTAACTCATGGAATAAAAGACATCAGTGCCAGTACCAAGACTCCAGGGCCTACTGTCAGGATGAAAATATATTTAGGTGGACAATCGCAAGGAGCGGGGGTGGGGCTGGGACTTCAAAACCCTGCCCAAAAGGGGTCTGTACAATCCTAGTGATGATGCACTTCGAGAGCCGTTTTGAAGGCAGCTCAGAAAATTAAACAGGGGGCAGAAGGGGGAGAAAAGACGTCACTGTCCAAGCCAAAGGGAGAGGCCGGGTTGGGGTGCAGGTGGCGGGAGAGCCACTTACAAACCGATGCCTTTCAAGTCGCAGGGGAGGGTGGCCTGGGTGGCCTGGGGGCTCTGGCAGCAGGGGAACTGGGCCCGGAAGCAGTCCCTGAGCTCTCTGTTGAAGAGGAAGCACACGACGGGGTTGATGCCGGCCTGCGCGAAGGTCAGCCACACGGAGGCCGTCAGGTAGGCCTGGGGGACAGCGCCGGGCCGCACCAGGACCCGCAGGTAACTGGCCACGACGTAGGGCCCCCAGAGGAGCAGGAAGAGCAGCGTGATGGCATAGAACATCTTGCACAGCCTCTTCTCTGTCTTGAACTCCTCGAGCACGAGGAGGCGGCGCGCGCCGCGGCCGGGCCCGGCCGGCCGGATGCCCACGAGCGCGGGCGGCGTGGGCCCGCGGCCGAAGCCCGCCGTCCAGTTGGCGGCCGCCTGGCCGGTGGCGCCGGGGCCGTGGAAGGTCCAGTCGTGGCTGACGGCGGGCACGAGGCGCGCGGGCCGCATCTTGCGGCGATCGTGGATGAAGAAGAGCAGGCGGAGGTAGACGAGGTGCGTGGCGCCCACCACCACGGCCAGCAGCAGCAGGAAGCCCAGCGCGCCGGGGGCGCCGTCGGGCCGCTGCTCCAGGGCGCACGGCGCGTCCTCGTCGTCGCCGCCGCCGCCGCCGTCCAGCACGGGCGGGAAGGCCGCGGCCAGCGCCAGCGCCCAGGCGGCGCACACCAGCATGGCGGCGCACGGCCAGCCGGCCAGGCGCTCGGCGTAGAAGCGGTGGTGCGCTATGGCCAGGTAGCGGGTGACGCCCACGCCGAGCAGCAGGAAGGCGGCGTGGAAGCAGAAGAGCGCGGCCAGGAAGGCGAGCAGCTTGCAGCCCAGCGCGCCCGGCGGCGCCCCCGCGGCGGCCGCTGCCCGCCGCGCCGCCAGCATGACGGCCGGGAGGCAGGCGAGCGCGCGCAGCCCGTCGGCCAGGCACAGGTCGAGCAGCAGGTAGTAAGGGGCGCGGTGCAGGCTGCGCTCCCGCACGATCAGCAGCGCGAACAGCACGTTGCCCGCGAGGCTCACGCACAGCAGCAGGCTGAGCGTGGCCAGCTTGAGGCCCAGGGCGGCCGCCTCACCGCCGCCGCCGCCCGGCTCGCTCGCGTTCGCCATCGCGGCCTCCCCGGGCCGGGCGCCGCGCTCCGCTCCGGGGCCGCCCCCGGCCTCGCCGCTCCGCAGGCCTGCCGGCCGGCTGGAACCCCACCAAGCGCGCGGGTCCCCGGCGAGCTCCCGGGCCGGCGGAGCTCAGCCCGCGCCCGGCTGACCCCTCCTCGGCTCCCCGAGCTGCCGCCGCGTCGCCGCCATCTCAGGAATGGTGCGCGCAGGAGGCGACGGCCACTCCCTGCGCCTCGGGCGCCGCGGGCTTCACTGCCGACCGGGCCGCGCCGCCGCCCGCAGCCCCTGCATCCTCCTCCTCCTCCTCTTCCTCCGCCGCCGCCGCCGCGCCTCTGGGCTCTGCCCCACGCCGGGCCAGCCGCCGCCGCTGCCGCTGCCGCTGCTGCTGCCGCCGCCGCCGCGGAGCCCCCTCCCCTCCGCCGGAGCGCGCCGCGTGGCCGCCGCCGCCAGCCCCGCCGAGGCATCCCGCGCCGCCCGGGCCGGGCTGGGCTGGGGGCGCCGCCGCCGCATCTGCGGGGCCGGGAGGGAGGCAGGGCCCAGGACGCGAGGTGGCGGCAGGTCGCGTTTGGCCCCAGGTAACGGGGGTCCGGCGGCGGTGCCCGGCGCCCGCCCTGGGGTCACTGAGGTGGCCGTGCGCGGGGGGAGGTTGCCTGGGATGGCAGGGTCGGGAGGCCTAGGGGCGTGGGGGCGGGGTGTGGGACCGGAGGATCTGGGATGAGCCCTCTGCCCGCAAGCTCATAGTAATTCAGTCATCGTCGTGATCACAGCCTCGTAACCTCTAGTATTCAGGTCAGCACTGATGTGGGTGGCAGTGTTCTGGGGAGCTTTACGCCCTCAGCGTTCACAGTAATGACAAAGTTGGTTCTATGCTTAAACCCGCTTTATATCTGAGGAAGCAGAGGCTTGGAGGTCAGGGGAGTTGAGAGCCGGTAAGTGGTAGAGCTGAGATTCAAATTTCACTCGGTCTGATTTCCACGGCTGGACTCACAGCGACCCTGAAGCATACCCTGCTCTCTGCCCCTTTCGTGGTCCCAGTGAAGGCATCTGTCAGGGAGAAGAAATTCAGCATTTTCCCTTGATTTCGAAGGTGAATCCCATGTCACCTTCCTCCCAGGCTGTCAATCTTCTGGGTAAGCCCGAAAGGGCAGCCCCTGTTCTGAACTTCAGACGCACCAAGTTCTCTCTAGGCTTTGCGTGTGCTGTTCCCTCTGCCTGGACCAGCCCCTCAGCTGGCTCCGCAGCCTCTGGGCCACTCTTCTGACCAGTCTAGCTGACTCTGTACCATTGCCCATTCATTTCCTTCTTAGCACTTAATATTTACTATTATGTATTTTTATTGCTTTTGGAGATCCTGTCCTTTCAACTGATCTCTAAGCTCCAGGAAGGCAAGGGACTGTGTCTGGTTTTTCCTAACACTGTATCCCCAATGCCTAGGATGGAGAAGCCAGACTTAAGAAATATGTTCTTTCTCAGGTACACTCATTTTTTGCTTTGTTTTATGCAGAATATTATTTATTGGCATGGCAGGCCCTTTGATGGGCATTTTTAGGATGGCACAAGATCATAGAAAGACTTGTCAGGCTGAGGAGTCTAAACTTTAGTCTATAGGCAGTCAGGAGCCCTTGGAGGTTTCTGAGGAAAGTGCTGTGATTAGAAAACTACTGATGTGCGTCAGGAAGATTATTTTGACAGTAGTGCTTAAGAGGAATGACAGAGCAGAGTCTGGAAGTCTAGTCCAGAGCCTTAGCCTTTAATGTGCACAGAAATCACTGGGGATCCTGATTCAGTAGGTCTGGATGTGGCTGGAGATGCTGGCTTTCTAATAATTTCCTAGGCGACACTAATGCCTCTGGTCTACAGACCACACTTGGAATAGCAAGGACCTTGAGGGCGTTTGGACATTTTGTAAAACTCTAAGTGATGGCCAATGAGGGCCTGACTTAGGGCCCCTAAGTGGCCAGGGACAAGTGGCTGACCAGGCAAGTCTACAGATATTTGTTGACAGAAAAGAGAAGTAGATTTTGGAGAGTATTTTGGTCAGGAATTGCATTTTGATAATAGTAGCTCAAAAATGTACATGAGTTTATTTTCTTCATAAAACAAGAAGTCTGGAGGTTAATGACATTGAGTTATTGGCTGAAAGTCCGAGTCTCTGAAAATCTTTTAGCCCTTTCCTCATGATCAGTAGTAGGCTGCTGACACCCCAGCCATTCCCTCAGCATTCCAGGCAGAAAGACGGAAAAGAAAAGAAGAGCAAAAGTGTCCTTGCCATCTAAGTGGGCCTCCTCTGAGGCGTTTTCTAGAAGGCCTACATGATAACAGACACATATTCATTGGGTACCACTATCAGCAAAGGATATTGGGGAGTGATTTCTTACTTTGATATTTTAGAGCCAGGCACATAGCCACAGACAGTGAGTTCCAGCCTTGATGTGGACCTTAGCACTTGGGCTGCTTCTGCCCAGAGGAAGGGATGCCTTCTTTTAACGCACACACAGACACCAACTCTGGTTCCTTTATGACAGTGTTAAGGGCAGCCTGTGTTCGCTCAGCACTTGCTATGTGCCAGGCGGTGTGCTGAATACTTGACATGTGTTATCTCGTTTCATCATTCTAAGGGCCTTAATGGGGTGGGTATTGTTACAATTTCCATTTTGCAGATGAGGCAGAGAGGTTAATTTGTTCAGGCTTTCACCACAAGTAAGTGTGAGAGCTGGGATTGCAAGGCGGAAAGTCTGACTCTAGAGCCCACGCTCATAACCACCATACGTATTGCCCCTTCACCATAACTGCAAAAAAAGGTGCTACCTTTCTAAAAGCAAACAACCAAACACTACTGATATTCACAGAATTAAAGCTGCTTCAAAGAGGGGAGAGATTTTCAAAACCATCTCATCCAGTGCTTTCATTTTGTGAACATGGCTGAGTGGGCAGTAGAATCCAGGTCTTCTCACTCCTAGGTCAGTACCCTTCCCACTTAGATGAAATCTTCATATTATTTGTTCTAATGACCACTTGACATTTCGCTTAACCTCTTGGAATCTCAAATGTTCCCATTTACAAAAGGAGAAATTGGACCAAATGATTTCAGAGGGTCCTCACCTCTGAGGTTTAGTTTGTATGTGAGAAAATGAAAGGTAAATGGTTATACAATCCCGAATGGGGAGAGATTTATTCTGCATAAAAGGACCCAAAAGGAGAGACATTAGTTCCTTATGATTTAGGTTTCTCTATGTTTTCTACTTCTCTCCATCGCTCAGTATGCTTCTCTTTGGGATTTGGGATTTGGTTTAGTCATCTTCTCAGGATCAAATAGCAGAAGCAGCAATAGAAAATATATAAATCATGGCTCTCACAGCAGTTATATGCCTGCTTCTTTAATTGTCACCATTTGTTCAGAAGATTAATACTTAAGGAAAAACTATTAACATTTCATTGCCAGAATCAACTTATTTTCCCTTTATTGTTTCTAGGAAGCTTCACTGAAGAATTTGAAATAGTTTCTTAGGCACCAATTTGAGTGCTAGCGTCTCAAAGCATAACAGCTCCGTGGGATTCTTCCCTCTAAGAAAAATTGCTTCCTTTTGCACATAGATAGAAAAGTTGGGGTTTCCACCCCACATTAGTTCTGTTACTTCTTTGCTGCACATGTAGGTGATGTGAACGGTAATGGAAGTCTGCTGTTTGGAAGACCGGTTTACAGACCTTGACCTTGACTGACGGATTCAGTCAAGGGCACGGTCCCCATAATCACGGGAGCCAGTTTGGCTGATGTCTCCTGTCCAGCCTCAGGCTTCTGGTTAGTCATCTGCCAATGGGTATGTTGAGCATCAAGTTAGAGAAGGTTGGTTTGACTTAGTCTCATCCCAACTCTTAGAAAACATGAGCCAAAATCTATGTCCAATGGATGCTGAGTTATCCAAGGATATTACTCAGATTGGCCTCTCCATGGGAGGGAGTCATAACTTCAGGACTGCAAATGGACTTGGAGTTAAATATACCTTAGTTCATATCCAAGTCCCATCAATTACTAACATGTATCCTTAGCCAAGTCCTTTACCTTCTCTGAACCTCTGAACCTCAAAGGCCTTTTGCGAGGAAGATTCCATTAAATTCAATCCATTTACAAAAAAGAGTGTAACACAGGGTGTGCACCCAGGTGGTGTGTAATAAATGGTAAATACATTTTTTGCTCTTACTAGGCTATAAATACCTTGGCTAACCATGGCTTGACTGACTTTTATATTCTCAGCCTACCTAGGAGGATGCCACACACACACACACACACACACACACATATGTGTATATATTTATATGTCTCAATATTTGTGTGGCAGGTGTGAATGTCAGTCTATAAAATCAAGGGTGCCAGAAATATAACTGCTTCGTAGAAACTTAATTTCTGACTGAGTTGCCATTTTGCATGGATGGTGAAGAAAAACATGTAACCTTGGTGCTTCTGGGGTTTCATTATGGACCTTTGCTTCTTTGGGATGTGCCGTAATTCCAGGCCAGTGCCCAGATTGCCCAGCACGCAGTCATTCAGGGTAGTGTGTGCATGTGTATGGGAGGTCAGTGATGTTCGGTCAGTTGTTGCCATGTTGTTTCTGTCCTTATAAGCCATTGTGGTTTGGTGATTCTTAGCTGCCTCATGCCAGACTTGGGGTGTGAGAATCGGGGCTGAGGATGTGTATCGTATTACATGCTTCTCAGCACTATGTCTGGGAAGCCCGGTGCAGATCCCCTCTCTCTCAGTACCCTCTCGCTCCTCCCTTCTGCCTTCATCTCTGGGGACTGCCTGTCTACTCCGGCATTGGGGAATACCGTTCTTTCTTGTTCTTCTGGATAGTGTAATTGGTCAGTTCTCCTGGGAATCGGTGGTCCCAGAATTTAGGTGTTTGGGAGAACAAAAGTCAGGAAGCTACCTTCTGTAAACCTCTGCTTGGCGAGGAAGCCTGGACCCTGCCATCTGCTTCAGTGTGGGGAAGGAAAGGGAAAAACAGGGAGAAAAATTATCAGGTCATGTCTCAAAATATTGTCCTTGCTGTATATATTTATTGAATGAATGACTGAATATGTCATTTATGTGTACATGCATGGCATACTGTCACACTTCTAATAAGCAAAATATGGTTTAATGAAAACTCTTTTAACAGTTTTCTCCATGTGCAAAAAAATGAAGTTGGACCCTTACCTCACAAATATAATATACAAAAATTAACTCAAAATGGATCATAGACATAAATGTAAGGGCTAAAACTGTAAAACTTAGAAGAAAACATAGTGAATTTTCATAACTTTAGATTAGGCAATCGTTTCTTAGATATGACACCAAAAGGATGAGCAAAAAATGGAAAAGATAGATAAATTGGATTTTATTAAATTTTTAAAGTTTGCACTTAAAGGAACACCTTCAAGAAAGTGAAAAGACAACCTACAGAATGCGAGAAGATATTTTCAAGTTATATATCTGATGAGGGAATTGTATCCAGAATATATAAAGAATGCCTATGAATCAACAGTAAAAAGCCAAACAGTCCAATTTAAGATTGGGCAAAGGATTTGAATAGGCATTTCTTCAAAAAGATATACAAATGGCCAATAAATACATGGAAAGATGCTTACCATCATTAATCATTAGAAAGATGCAAATCAAAACCATAGTGAGATACCACTTCACACCTAGTGGGATGGCTGTTATCAAAAAAGTAGACAATAGCAAGTGTTGACGATGATATGGAGAAATTAGAACCTCATACAATGCTGGTGTATAAATATAAAACGATGCAGCTGTTTTGGAAAATGTTAGGAAATTTCTCATAAGTTAAACATACAGTTACCTATGACCCAGCACTATATACCAGCACTATATACCACTCCTAGGTATATACCAAGAGAAATAAAAACATGTCCACACAAAATTTGTACACAGATGTATATAACAGCATTTCTCATACTAGCCAAGGGGGGAACAATCCAATTGTCTGTCAGTGGATGAGTGGATAAACAAAATGTGAATTCTCCACGTAGTGGAATATTACACACTCATAAAAGGGGATGAAGTATTGACATATGCTGTGACATGGACGAACCTTGAAAACATTATGCTAAGTGGAAGAAGTCAAATGCAAAAGGCCATGTATTGTACGCTTCCATTTCTATAAAATGACCAGAGTTGGCAAATCTATGGAGACAGAAAGCAGATTAGTAGTTGCCAGGGACTTGGGGTAGAGGGGATTGAAGAGTGACTGCAAATGGGTATTGGAGCATTTGTTTTGGGGGTGATGAAGTTGTTCTAAAATTAGGTAGTGATGATAGTTGCCCAACTCTGAATGTCCAAAGCAAATAACATAATTGTGAAAAAAAAAACCCATATTTCATATTAAAGTCAGGTCACCTCTGTAACCTTAGGAAGTATCCTTATCAAAAGAGTGCTGCCGGCCTAGAAAGTGACATGGACTCCTCATTGCTTCCTGAGTGAATGTAAGCCTTTAAGGTGTGAACTCTTGGGCCCTTCCCTGGGTTTGGTCACAGAAATCAGTATGTCTTGCCATATGGTTATGTGTACAAGGGTTGTGTCTTTGGTTTGCTTCAGTATTTACATGCTTTGATGCCAAAATGAACTTGGGAGGAGGGATTAAGAAATTCTTATTCAGTTAGTAGCTTTACAGTACAGTGTCTACCCATTGAGAAAGATTTTTTTTTTTTCAGATCCATTAGTACACCACGGTGTTTTGCATACACTGTCTAATTTACTTCTACAAAACCCTGTACCCCCATTTTACAGATGAGGAACCTTGAGTCTTATGTTAATTACAGCAGTTAATTACATAGTCTCTAGTGGTAAAGCAAGGTTAAAGTCTGGTCTACCTGGCCTGAAAGCCTGAATTCTTAATAAGTACACATACAGGGCTGCGTTGACTAATACATAATTGAGGGGAAAAAACCTATCAATATCTTATAAATAAATACTAAACTGAAGGTTGTATTACTTGGTGCAGAATTGAGAAAAACCATTATGCTGTAGGCGGTATTTTAATCGTTTGAAAATGAACACTTCTAACATTTAGAAGAAACAAAAATATACACTTGTCACCACTTAAAATCTCATTTTTGATATTTTGGTAGTATGTTTTTTTCAAAGAGTTATAGCCATGGCTCCAAGTGAGAAAAAAGCCTTCTTTTATGTGGCCCCTCTCTTTTCTATTATATAATATTTAATAGCCTCTTCGACTCCCTCTAGGGTTAAACCATGTTGTGATCCTAAATTTTGCTTTCGAAAGATGGAATGCAAGTGTCAGGACAACGGTGCTACTGTGGGTGCCAAAGATGATAGGATCAACCCTGTTGCTTAAATGTCCTCTTCCTGTGTATGGAATCATGATATAATTAGTATATATCAGAGCTACTACTTCTATAATCCTCTCCTCCCCCTCCTCTCTTATTTACTCAAAAATCAAATAGTGCATTGATTGTTGTTATTTTCTATTCTAGAGAATTATAGAGACTATAATTTTTAAGATACAGATGTTTGGAGCACATCCTTATATAATGGTCTAAGCTATGGTACTGAGGCCCATAAGACACACCTTTAGGGATGTACCTACTCTTTCTTGATTTTCTGTTTTACCAGTTATCCAATAACTTTCTTGTAATGAAAAATGAAAGTTTAACTCTTTAAAATACCCACCCTCTATACAGGTTCGCATCCACACACATAAATTCTTCCTCCGCCCGCCCCAAGCTTTGCACTGGGTTTTGATTTAGATGAAGTATAGAATCTTTCACTGGCCAGAATTCTTACCACTGTTAGGGAGAGTATCTGCAAAAGTAAAAGGTGGGCTTACCTCAGAGGCAAGGCAGACTGATTTTGATGGTGAAACAAGCCACATAAAAGGTATGGCTTTGGCACATTTCTCCTTAGACTTCCATGTGATTTTAAGAAGGTCTGATTTCAGTGTCACAGACATTATGAGTAAACAGCTACATTTCTCAGAACCACCCCACCCCCCTGCTGCCACCCTTCTGCCACTCTCCTAACAGGCATAGAACTCTAATGAATACAAGTTAGTTAGAGTCAGCTTGGCATCAGTGAGCTGTGGAATTGTAGAATTCCATCCTGTGTAGTATAGTTCACAGCTGAATCAGACATGATAAGTACATTTTGTGAATTGTACACCTTTTTTGTTTTCCTTAGAGCTAATGATTGTGGTTTTTCCTCCCCGTAAAGTGATGTGTGCCTGTAACCCACTCAAACTTTTTGACAGAACCATACAGTTCCACTCACTACAGCCAAACTCATCATCCAATCAAGTGGTTGTATTTTTGTCCTTGGAGACATCTCTCCTGGAACCTTCATTCTCTTCAATCTGATCTGAACAGACATCTGCACGACTGTTGCCCTGGCACTTCCCTTCAACATCATGTTTGTCTCTTCCCTACTTTCCTATGTCAGAGCTCCTGTTTCCTGTAGCCCACATCTTTTTCTTCTTCTTTCCTTCTCTTTCTTTCTTTTTTCATTTCTTTTTATGTGGGGTATATATCTCAGTAAGATTTTACATATCTGAAAATGCACTTCTTTCACCTTCATGCTTGATTGATAGTTTGGCTGGGAATAGAATTCTCCTAGGTTGGAAATAATGGCTAATGATGTTGAGCATCTTCTCATGTGCTTATCTGCCACCTCTGTATCTTCTTTGCCGATAAATCTGTTCAATTTTTTGCCCTTTTTTCATGATACCATTTGTATATATTTTTATTATTGATTTTTGAAAGTTTTAAGAATATATTCTGGAGTCAAGTTCTTTTTCAGATATATGATTCACAGATATTTTCTCTTGGTCTGTGGCTTCTCTTTTTATTCTTTTAATAGTGTCTTTTGACAAGCACAAGATTTTGATTTTCACCAAGTCCAGTTTATCATTTTGAATTATTTTATGAATCTGATTTTGCTGTCATATCTAAGAAATCCTTGCCTAAATCAGGGTCACAAAGATTTTCTTCTGCGTTTTCTTCTAGAGGTTTTATTTTCTTAAAATTTTATGTTTAGTTTTATGTTTCATATTAAGCTAGGTCTTATAAATGGTATGAGGTACAGGAGGTATGGATTGAAGTTCTTTTTTTTTTTTTGCGTATGGATAGCCAATTGTTCCATCCCTCTCTGTTGAAAAACTACTATTGTTCACTCAATTGCCCTTGCATTTTTGTCAAAAATCAATTGTTCATATATATGTGTGTCTATTTCTGGACTCGCTATTCTGTTCAGTTTATCTACGTCTATCTTGAGGGCAATACTACACTGTATTGATTAATGTGGCTTTTCAATAAGCTTTTAAAATCAGGGAGTGTTATTTCTCCAAATTTGTTCTTTTTCAGAATGTTTTGGCTATTCTGAGTTATTAGCATTTATATATAGATCTTAGAATCAGTTTGTCAAATTCTACAAAAAAGCCTATTGGGATTTTAATTGGGATTGTGTATAGATCAATTTGGGGAGAATTGAAATCTTAACAATACTCCATCTTCCTATACATGATCAAGGTATATTTCTCCATTTATTTAGGTCTTTAATTTCTTTCAGCAATATTTTGTAGTTATCAGTGTACAGTTTTTACACATCTTTCATCACATTTATCCATAAGTATTTCATATTTTTATACTATTATAAATGGCATTTTAAAAAACTTCCATTTCTCATTCTTCAGTCCTAGTATATCAATATATTATTGAGTTTTGTATTGATCTTGTATCCTGAGATTTTGCTAAACTCACTTGTTAATTCTAGTAGCTTTTTGGGGTAAATTCCATCAGGTTTTGTACATAGGTGATTGTGTTGTCTGTGAATAAGGACAGTTATACTTTTTCTTTTCCAATGCTTTTTATTTCTTTTTCTTGCCTTATTGCACTGGCTAGAACCTCAGTACAATGTTAAATAGAAGTGATGCAAATGGTCATCATTAGTCTCTTCCCCCATATTAAAGGAAAAGCATTCAGTTTTTCACCATTAAGCATGATATTAGCTGTAGGTTTTTGTAGATGCCTGTAGATGAGGAAGTTCCCTTCTATCTGTACTTCCCTGAGAGTTTTTTTTTTTTTAATCAGGAATGAATGTTGGATTGGCAAATGCTTTTTCTGCATCTTTTGAGATGATTTACTATTTCAGTTTGTTAAATGATGAATTACATTAATTGACTCCCAAATGTTAAACCAATCTGCATTCCTGTGAGAACCTCTAGTTAGTCATGATGTATTATCCTTTTTATATTCTACTTGCTAAAATTTTGTTTGAGATTTTTGCATCTATATTCATGAAGGTTACTGGTCTCTAATTTTCTCCTCTTGTACTGGTTTGTCTGTTTTTTGTTTCAGAGTGGGGCTTGCCGAATAGAATGAGTTGGAAAGTATTCTCTCCTTTCCAGTTTTTTTTTGTGTAGTTTGTGTAGAAGAAGAATTTATGTAGTTGGTATTATTTTTTCCTTAAATGTTTGGTAGAATTCACGAGTGAAGCCATTTGAGCCTTGAATTTCCTTTGTGGGAAGGTATTTAACTACATATTACATTTCTTTTATAGATATATGGCTATTCAGGTTAGTATCTATTTCTTGAGTAAACTTTGGTAGTTTGTCTTTCAAGGAATTTTTCCATCTCATCAGTGTTAATTCATTTTCAGAGACTTATTAATCAGCCCTTTGTTTTCTTTAGAATTCCCTTGCTATCTGTAGAGTCTGCTTGATACCATCTATCTCATTCCTGATTTTGGTAGTTTGTTTCTTCTCAATTTTTTCCTGAACAGTCTGGCTAGAGGTTTGTCAGTTTTTTAAAATCTCAAAGAACTATATTTTTGTTTCATTAATTTTCTCTGTTGTTTTTCTGTTTTCCACTTTATTGGTTTCTACTCTGATCTTTATTATTTCCTTTCTTTTACTTCATTTGAGTCCAGTTGTCTCTTCCCAGTTTCTTAACATGAAGCTGAGTTCATTGATTTGAGACCACTATTCTAAGCATTCTTATTATAAAATTTTCCCTCAGTACTATTTTAGCAGCCGCCCACAAATTTGATGTGTGTGTTTTCATATTTATTCATTTGAAAATACTTTCTAATTTCCCTTTTGATTGCTTTTTTGAACCATGGGTTATATAGAAGTGTGTTATTTAGCTTATATATATTTAGAGATTCTCAGGGATATTGCTGTTATTAATTTTTAATTTAATTCCATTGTATCAGAGAACATACTCGTGTGACTTGAATTCTATTAAATTTATTGCGAGTTGTTTTATGGCCCAGAATATGGTCTGTCTTACTTAAATGCTCCATGTGTACTTGAAAAGAATGTGTATTGTGTGGTTGTTAAATAGAATGTTCTATAAATGTCCGGCCAAGTCAGTCGATAACGTTGTTGAAATATTTTATACTCTTAGTGATTTTCCGTCTACTTGTTCTATCAGTTATTGAGAGAGGGGTGTTGAAATCTCAGACTCTAATTATGGATTTTCATATTTCTCTTAGCACTTCTAATGGTTTTTTCTTCGTGTATTTTGGAGTTCTGTTATTGTCAGGAGCAACATGTTTAGAATTGCTGTGTCCTCTTGATGAAGTAACTCCTTTACATTATTCATTGACCTTTGTCATTCCTGGTAATATTCTTTGCTCTGAAATTTAATTAGTGTGATAATAATATAGCCACTCCAGTTTTCTTTTGATTAGAAGTGGCACAGTATATCTTTTATCTACTCTTATTTTTTTATTTAAAAAATTATTTCATGGTAGGGTATGCTCATAAAATCAAGCTAAGGATCAATGTAATGTCTAATTTTGCTTACAGTCTATGCCTGGGATTTCAGGATGTCTGCTTGTATGTTTGTGTTTGCATGTGTACATGGGTGTGTGGTTTCGAATGAATTCTTGAAGTTCTTTTGTTTTCTTAACAGTTTTTCTCATATAGTCTTGGTTCATGGGAGGTGCTCAGTAAATATTTGTTAAGTTGAAAGTTTTTGTGTATTACCTGCAGAAAGAAAAATAGACTTTCTATCCTTTTTACTTTTAACCTGCTTCTGTCCTGTTGCCTTTCTGCTCTTTTTGTTGTTGTTGTTGTTAAGGTTTGTTTTATGTCCAGGATGTAATCTATATTAGTGAACATTATAGAGCATTTGAAAAAAATGTGTATTCTGCTAAAGTGCGGTATATCTCAGTTAGATATTGTTGACTGATTTTGTTGTTCATTTCTTCTTTACCCTTGCTGATGTTCTGTCTCATAGTTCTATCAATTGCTGAGAGTGGAGTGTTGAAGTCTTCAACTATAATTGTGGATTGCCTTTCTCCTTTCTGCTCTTCCAGGGTCTGCTTTGTGTATTTTAAGGCTCTTTTGTTTGGTGCACACATATTTGGAGTCATTACGTCCACCTGGTGGGTTGATCCTTTCATCCTTAGGTAATGTCGTTTGTCTCTAGTAAACTTTGCTCTGAAATCTATTTTTTCTCATATTAGGAGAGCCGCTCTTACTTTTTTTTTTTTAGATTAATATTTACATGGTATATCTTTTTCCATCCTTTTCCTTTCAATTTAACCATGTTGTATTTGAAGTGAGTTTTTTGTATATAGGATATTGTAGGATCACGGGGTTTTTGCTCGTGTCATTGTTTATTGGATCCACTCTGCCTGGTAAAGGTAGAAGCCTCAGCTCCCCTCTTGGCCTTGCTGGCTTGGGTAGGTAGGGTCACAGTCTCTCCCATGGTGTTTGGTTGGTGTAGAGTAGTTCTTGTCTAAAAGTTTTTATCTTGCTTGGCTACTCCTTTCCGTGTCCTTTGGTTAGGGAGAAAGGCTTTTGTTGGGGCTTTTCTTGTCCGTACCCATTGTCATTTCCAGGTTGTCAGCTTTTCCAGCTCCAAATCTGGGATGTACGTGGCCAAAAAAAAAAAAAAAAAGAAGAAGAAGAAAAATCCCAGGGAACTCGCCATCATGTCATTCCTTGGGTCCCAAGGTCCCTAGCTGGTGTGCCACCTTCTTTAAACCTTCTGTTTGTTTCATATATAATGTTTAGGATTTTTCACTGTACTCCGTGAGAAAAACTGAGAAAAGCATTTCTACTCCATTTTGCTGGAAGCATATTTCTTCTCCATTGTCTCTGAAAAGATGTGTTACTGGACATAGAATTCTAAGATGGCATTTTTTAATTTCAGCACTTTGAAGAGATTGCTCCATTATCCTCTTGCTTGTATTATTTCCCGTGAAAAATCTTCTCTAATCCTTATTTTTTTTTCCCTGTTCATGGCGTATCTTTTTCCTGGTATTGAACAATTTGATTATGCTCTGCTTTGGTGTGATTTTCTTCATGTTTTTGGTGTTTGGAGTTCATTGAGATTCTTGGATCTGTTGGTTTGTATCTCGTAAACAGTCCCTCTCTAGAAGCAGATGGTTCAACCAGACTTACAGCAAATGCTAAAACAGCTGTTAATTTGTAGTTGAACTCTGATGTTTACTAGTCCCATATTGTTTATTTAATAAGCATATATAGTCTTTGTACACTTTTTCCACAGTGTTCTGTTTTTAGCATTTGGGAGCATAACTCGAATCCTTCCCTAAGTCAAAGGCCGAGCTCATTTTTCATATGACAGAGAGACGTCTTCAGGGAGGTGAAACTTGTCCTCAAGTGAAGAGTTTGTACATATTAGGAGCACAGGCTTGGAACCAGACTGACTTGGGTTTCAACTCTGTATGTCTTGCTGTGTAATTGTGGGAATGTTCTTTAACCATTTTGAGCCTCCAGTGTGTAAAACGGGGATGATAATTGTTATCTACCTCATAGGGTTGATATGTGGAATAGCTGAGATAAGTAAATGTGGAACATAGTTAAGCAGTCATGAAATTGTAGCTATTATTGCTGTTGGTATTTTTTTTTAAGTAGTCTGTATTTTTTAGTGCAGCTTTAGGTTGACAGTAAAATTGAGAAGAAAGTACAGAGACTTCCATTACTCTTACTACCCCTACATATGCACTTCCTCCCCCACTGTCAAAATCCCACCCAGAGAGGTCCATTTGTTACAATCCATGAACCTACATTGACACATCATTGTCATCCAAAGTCTGTAGTTTACATTAGGATTCAGTCTTGGTGCTGTACATTCATTGGGTTTGGACAAATGTGTAATGACACGTATCTACCATTAGAGTACCGTACAGAGTAGTTTCACTGCCCTAAAATTCCTCTTTTCTTCGTCTATTCCTCCCTCCCTCCCTGCTAACTCCTGGCAAATACTGATCCTTTTACCGTCTCCACGTTTTTCCCTTTTCCAGAGTGTCATATAGTCGGAATCATATAGGACGTAGCCTTTTCAGATTGACTTCTGTCACTTAGTAATATGCACTTAAGCTTCCTCATGTCTTTTCATGGCTTGATAGTTCATTTCTTTTTATCCCTGAATAATATTCCAGTTAATGGATGTACCACAGTTCATTTATCCATTCACCTGCTGAAGGACATCTTGGGTGCTTCCAGGTTTTGGCAATTATGAATCAAGTTGCTATAAACATTTATCTGCAGATTTTTGTGTGAACATATTTTCAACTACAATACTTTGGCTAAATATCATATAATATGATTGCTGGATCGTATGGTAAGAGTACGTTTAGTTTTGTAAGAAATCGCCACTGTCTTCCAAAATGGCTGTACCATTTGCATTCCCACCAGCAATGAATGAGAGTTCCTGTTGCTCCACATCTTCATCAGCATTTGGTGTTGTCAGTGTTTTGGATTTTGGCCATTCTAATCAGTGTGTACTCGTATCTTGTTGTTGTTTTGATTCGTAATTCCCTCATGACACGTGATGTTGAGCATATTTTCATACGCTTATTTGCCATCTGTATATTTTCTTTGGTGAGTTGTCTGTTCAGGTCTTTGCCCATTTTTAAATCAGGTTGTTCATTCTCTTATTGTTGAGTTTTAAGAGTTCTTTGTATATTTTGGAACTGTTGGCATTTTAATTTGAATGATCATCGTCTTAAGTGCTTGGACAAAGGCTTTGTTGAGACCTCAACATTCTAGGCTGCAAAACATGAAAAATCTTTTTTTTCATCTTTTGGAAGGAGGTAGAGAAATTATCTTCACCTGAAAACAATTACAAGATGTTCCCAAAGGAACATCTTGATCCAAAAAGAATTTCCAGCTACCTCTTGGATGTACTGTGACTTCATGGGCCTTCCATGCTGTGACTCTTTCCCCACAAAATTAGCTTGTACCATGTGTTTCTTGATGATTGCCTTACTAAGTAGTGGGAAATGACTGCTCATCACAGCCTTGCCTTTCTTCTGTGTCTTTCTTACATGCGTGTCAACAAGGGCCTGTGCTGTAATCAGCAGCAGTGACAGTACACCTGTTAACAAATCACCCCAACTTCCAGAGAACTGGCCTAGATCATTCTGTAAAAAATAGTCACTAATGCTATAGAAGAAAAATATGTCCTGTTGTTAATGAAGGTGGTATTATATTGTCTGATTTCCATCCTTCACCCCTTCACTGTGCGTCAATAGATTTATATCATGGGATTCATTTTCATTTTATGCCTTTTATTTATGCCCCAGTTCTTTTGAAAGTAATTTTAATTCTCCCTTTTATGAGAGTGAGGCTCTGTGTCTTTGTAGTTCTATATAAAATAAAGGGAATGATTGTTTTTAATGCAGATTTGAAAGAAATATAATGGATTTCAGCTACAACAATTTCTCCCCATTTAGAGGAGATGAACACCTAGTTAGATGAAGAACGTCATTCCTAGTATAATTTGAATACATCCTGTTTCCATGACAACATGTACTTACCAGCTTGCCTGCAAAAGAAGTGTTTGAATTCTTTCTTTGATAAATTATTTGACCAAACACTGGGGTTCCATTTTTTTAAATTCCAATAATTTCATTCCAGTTTGGGACTATTTAATTTTTGACGTGGGCTGCTTCTGAGGGAAAGAAACCTAAAGACCATTTTGGAGGTAACTTCACCTTCAGAATAAAAGGAAGGGGACTCACAGGGCAAACGTTAATGAGCATGGGAAATGAAGATATTTTTGCAGGTCATAATCATTTTCTCCTCTCTTCCAGTTAAATTAAATCAACAGAGATGATGCAACAACTTATTAAGATGCTATTTGATTTGACAGAGAATGATTCAGTTATTCATTTCCATCTGGACATTATAATCATTAGGCTTGTTTCCTTACTGCTAATGTATGTCTTGCCTTTATGGATGGTTTGTGCCTTCTTACTGCTAAATTTCGATTCTTGCAAAGAGTATGGTCTTATTAATGTTTTTCCCTCAGAATGAAAGATAGGAGATTATTTGCATCATTGACTATGCTTTTGCCACATATGAAAGAAATGATACTGTATTTTATTGACAAGATTATGTTTCATACAATATAAAAGATGACCCTTGGGTATTTTAGGAATGATAGAGAATCAACTCAAAGTTAGGATAATTCAGAGTTTAGTTCTGAGGGATCTAGAAGGTTTTGAAAGGACAAAAATGATTCTTAATTATCTCCAAGATCATTGTCAACATAGTAAATATTTATGACGTAAGACACACGTGCAAGGTGACCTGTGGGCTACCATGTTGCTCATAACTCCCACTAGGGACCACATTTTGTAACACACTTTGTGTAAATAATATGTGCATATCCTTCGCTTCCCAGAAAAAGGCACCATCTTACCATAAAAACCAAGAAACTTTTAAAGAAATACCATAACGTGCAAATTAACATTATCTACAGCATATGTAACAAATGAAAATCAACAGGAAAGAAGTAAAAAACTGACAATATCTTTCTTTATTGGGAGCATGCAGTTCCTGCTGATGGTAAGAGATTAAGTGACTGCAAGGTTTCATTGGCCTAAAATGCTGTTTGAAAGCATCTTCGTGATTCCTAATTTAGCACTTTGCACACGGTAATTATTCTAAGAATTTTATACAATTACAGGTTTTTTTTTTTTAGAAAACAAGTAATGTGGTTTCATTTCAAAAATTGCTTATTTTCCTTTTCTAATCGCCCATCAGTTGATAATAGCTTCTCAAATTTTAGACTACTCAGCTCTTAAGAAGTAAATGACTTATAAAACATTTCATGAATGTTTTAATCACACAGGGATTCGTCATCCCAATATTTATTGAGTATCCGCTACACGAGCCATCTGTTCTGTGGAGACCACAAAAGTAGGCTTGCCACCCTCAAGGGACTTAGGCTAATGTGGAAAATAAGGTACAGGTGGTCATTTCGTAACATGGCTCATCACCTCCTAATAGTTTGCCGAGGAAGTTGACATGCTCTATATCAGGATTTCTTAAGCCATAGAATGATGTGATTACTTAAGCTTAAACATAAAGCTGGGGAAAGCACGATGCCCTTCCTCAGAATACTGGCTTGCAGAATGCTCCCCTTAGTGATATCTGAGCCCTAACTGACAGCGCAAAACGAAATCGTATCCGTAAAGCAGTGAGCTTCTTAGCCGTGAAGAAGTGACCGGCTGGTTGCTGGTCACTCTACCAGCAATACACTCCCACTATACCAGCAGTTTTCAGCCGCTGTGGGGACTGGAGGCCTCCGTGATGGACGTGGCAAGCCACGTGCAACAGCCCGTGCTCCGGGGACGTGCTCCTAGCACGAGCAACCGCCCCGGTTTGCCGAGGACCGAGGAGTTTTCCAGGACTTTCCGTGCCCCAGTCCTGACCGTCTCAGGCAAACCAGGACAGTCAGTTGCTCTACACATTCTTCTCTAACTCTCCAGAGTGCAAAGGAGCACACCCGTGTTCAAACCAGCACAGGAGGTGTGCGGCTCTCCCTGCCAGGAGCGGTCATCAGGAAACAGCGCCCAGCACTCGGGGGGCATTTTAAGGGCTCTCGCAGAGCCTCGCCTCCAGACAGCTCTGTGAGGCAGGGACTAGCGCGGCACTCACTGTTCTAATGAGAGAAAAGGAGATGCAAAGGGCTTGACTCAGTTTTCCAAAATCACCCAGCTGTTAAGTGTGGGCAGCTCACCTTGCCTCTCTACTGTCCATCTTTTCCTCTCCTTTAAAAACTTCCAAAGACCATGTGGAAGCTCGCTGGCCTTCCTCTTCAGGTCCAGTTTCTTATCTGAGTCATCCTCACCTCTCTGGTTGATTGATTGGCCTGGGGGAGCATTAGTAACTACTCTTTGATAAGGAGTCAGTGGTTTGCAGAGTATATTTATTGCAGGGAGGGGAGGGCACATAGTGGAGACAGACCTTGGTAACAATTTAAATGCCCAACAGTAGGAGTTGCTTTTTAGGAAGACTAATGTGCCATCCCCACAAAGGATACACTGACCCGGGGGAAAGTCTAGAAACTGGGAGATGAATGCACAGACTGTTCCCTTCAATCAGTAGCTGTTGCGTACCCAGTTCATTTACTGAACAGATCCTGGTGATGTGTTGTCATACACATGGCCGGCCGTGAGCACAGCAGAGCAGAACAGGGGCCTGGCCCTCTGGGACCGGATGTTCTGGTGTGGGATGCGCTAGGTCAGTGCGGCTGGGACACGTGCTGGGAAGGAAGTGATCAGGGGTGGAGGCGACTTGCTGTAGAGCGGGAGGCTGTCCAGGAGGCCTGCATGGGAGAAGGGGCAGCTGTGCAGAACAGAGGGGCTGGAGGTTCAGGAGAGGAACCAACAGGGGCCGATGCCTCGACGCTGCCACGGACTTGGAAAGGCAGGAACGATCCAGAAGATGCTGAGCCCTGGTGGCCACCGGAAGGAGTCTGAGCTTTCTCCCAAGAGCTGTAAGAAGCCAGTGGAGCCCTTTAGACATGGTCAAATGGGTGTTTGGGGACAATTGCTCAGGCTGCTGTCCCACAGCGGGTTGGAGGGGGGCTGGTGCCGGAAGCAGGGAGACTAGTGTGCTTGGCTGGACCTCAGCAGGTGAGGCCCGGGAGCGGGTGCCACCCCTGGGAGTAAAGAGGAAGACCAGTGCAAGGGCAGGAAGAACAGGGCAAGGACTCTGGTGCTGATGGGTGGACAGGAAGGTGGAAGGTGGGACAGCCAAACCTCAATGCCGCAATTTCCAAGCCCAGTGACAGGGAGGACCGCCATCTCCTCATCTCAAGGGCTTTAATAAGTGCTCTTTCCCTTACCCCTCTCTCTTCCACTTGCAACCCTGAACCAGACCTTCAGGGGTCTTTTAGATTCTGTAACATTGCTTGAGCTTTTTCGATGTGCAGCTTGCAAGGTGCCTTAGACATGTTTTCTCATTGCATGCCTCAAAGCAGCAACAAGAGGGAGCTCTTGTTATTTTTGTTCCACAGGAGAAATCTGGAGCTCAGCAAGGTGAATAAAACTTCCCCGGGTCACACAGCTTACCTGGGGCAAGGTCTTGGTTAAGGCAGGATTCAGTCTCACTAAAGCAATCACTCTTACACCACACTACAGTCTCCCCTTACACCCCCAGTGTCCCAGAGGCATTTCTAGTCTCCCCCACCCCTCCTAGCCTTGCCCTGGGACGGACCAACTGCAGCCCTTGCCTTTGCTGGAAGTGTCTGTCAGAGTCTGTGCCCCTGGCCCGTGCCTCCAGGCCCAGTATCTGGGGAGACAGGTCTGCCATCTAGTGGCCACTGCCTTCCTTTTTCCTCCGAGCTTCTAAAAGAAAGGAAAACGACGGGAGTTTCCACATACAAGACAGGCCTGCATATTTATAGCATCACGCCCTGTAAACAGGAAACTTCTCAGTCTTAGAGAAGGAGCCCAGTAACATAAACATAGCATATTGCCAATGAGTTTCTCCACCCATTCAACAAACACTTAAATAGATATATGTATTGTGTGTGTGTGTGTGTGTGTATCAAATATTCATTCCACTGGAAAGTGTGCTTCCTGAAATAGGGATTTCTTTTGTCTGTATTGCTCGCTAATGAATCTCAAGAGCCTAGAACAGTGGCATTTACATAGCAGACATGCAACAAATATTTACTGAAAGTGCAATAAATGACTACTTAACATTTACTACATCTTTACTGTATACCAGGCACTTGATGTGTACGTTTTCTCATTTAATCCTAATGACATCTCGAGAGGGAGGGACTATCAGGATGCTCATTTCTTTTTTTTTTTTTTTTTAATTTTTTATTTTTATTCATATTTATTTTTGTCTGTGTTGGGTCTTCGTTTCTGTGCGAGGGCTTTCTCTAGTTGCGGCAAGTGGTGGCCACTCTTCATTGCTGTGCGCGGGCCTCTCACTATCGCGGCCCCTCTTGTTGCGGAGCACAGGCTCCAGACGCGCAGGCTCAGTAGTTGTGGCTCACGGGCCCAGCCGCTCCGCGGCATGTGGGATCTTCCCAGACCAGGGCTCGAACCCGTGTGCCCTGCATTAGCAGGCAGATTCTCAACCACTGCGCCACCAGGGAAGCCCCGAGGATGCCCATTTCTTAGATGTGGAGACAGAGGTGCAGAGGGATAAGAAGCTTTCCAGGTTTGGGGAGAAGTGGCTTTTGACTCAGGTGTTCTGACTTTAGAGACCCTGTGTTTCATACTGTGTGGAGTGCCCCTTGTGTGCCAGGCCTCGTGTGCAGAATTGCCACCGTTTAGACAAGCGGTAGAAATACCTCCTGGGGACCACGTGCCATTCCCCTGCCACGTTTTGTCTTTACTGAGTGAAGCTTCCCTTTCCACAGTGCTGTGACAGCAATAAATGGAGTGAATTCAGGAAAGACTGGCTGACCAACGAGTCCCTGTCACTAGCTAGCTCTGTGGCTGTGTCACCTTGTACAGTGGCCCCGAACCTCAGTCAAAGGAGGAGACTGAGTTCGGATCCCTGCCTTCCCTTCCAGCTCCAACATTCTACTGTTCCTGTGACTCCCAGGGAGCCGGATGTGAGTGGAAGACAGAGGACCACTTGTTACTAGGCAACCAGTACCCACCTCACCCATGTTGCCATGGTGATGATGAAAGTCGGGCCGATGGGATTACCAGCTCCTGTTAATTGCATATGAAAGCTGAAGGTCTCTGTCTCTTTCTTGCTTGCTCTCTCCATCTTACTTTCTTGTTCTTCTAGGAACTGTGGAGAGATCTCCTCTCCTCCATCTGCAGTGTCCCTGAGGCAGCCGTAGTGCAATGGAAAGCAACTAGAAATGGAGACTGGCTGTGCCTCTGAGTAGCTGTGTGACCTTGGGCAGGTTACTCGGCTTCTCTGGGCCTCCATTTACCCATTTGGAAAATGAAGGTGTTGGAGTAGTGGTCCCTGTCTAAGGCTCTTCCCGGCTCTCAAATCCTTTTTGATGCCTAGGGAGCATGTCAGGGGAGTAACAGTGTGGTTACTAGGCAACCAGCAGGCACCCTGCCCAAGTTGCCTTGGTGACTGGATGCTGGAAGGGAGGGGAGTAGCTGCTGCAGCTAATTGCTTAATTATTTATGAGTGCCTCAAGTCTTTTTTGTTGCTTTCATTGCTAGGGGCTGTGGGGTCACCTTCTCTTCCTCCCTCCTGCCGCCCCAAGCTGTCTGAGTTGCGTGTTATGCAGTGGGAGAGCACATTGGCCTGGATCTCAAGCTACCCACGTTCTAGTCCTGCCTGTGTTATTTCCTAGAGCTGTGCCCTCGGGTAAGTCACCTCACCTCTCTGGGCCTCAGTTTCTCCATTTGTAATATGATGGGTGTGCGTAGGTAATCTCCAAGTTCCCTTTCTACCCTGAAATTATTGGAATTCCTGCTGCCCAGTTGCAAAGTGGGAAAGATGAGGGGAATTTTCCTCATTATCGTCTAAGGATGATTCTGAAGAGTGATAACAAGAGTGAAGTCTCTTACACGTTTCAAACGGGAAGGGAACGAAAGTAATGCCCATTGTTCCCTCCTTGCTTCTCACCTTAGTCATGTTGCCTGACTTCTTTTATTAATCTTAAGGTGATTTAAATTTTATATTGTTTGTATATCACCTGCTTCCAAAATAGATTTGAGGGGTTCACGGTATAAGATGCACACGTGCAATTGGATCATTAACATAAAAATAGGAATATATTAACATAAAAATAGTGATGCTTCTTCATTGGTTAATATTGATGTTGTGATTGAACAGCAGATGTAATTTCGAGCATCCTGGAAGCCAAAGCAAATAGAGAGGGAGGTACATAATTGATATTCAATAAAGACAAATTGCCAGACTGTTCCTAGTTCTAAATGCTGAAAGTAATTTATCATGTGGTGCATACTCTCTTTTAGAAACTGCAGATAAAACTTTTAAAATATCCCTTTCTTGCTGAGAGTATTGTCACAGAACATAAGGAAGAAGCTAAACTTGACAGTTTGACTAGTTCTAATCAACAGAAAGCAAAAACTCCCTTTCTACCAAGCCTTAGAATTTTATATAAAGATTAAAGATGTCACTAAGTAAATATAAAATTTCAGAATCAGCCATTATTTATAAATCAATTATATATAAATGTATGTAACCATTTGCATGGTAATTTAGCAATGTAATTTAGCAATTTTAGACACAGGCAAAAATTCTTCTTCTCCAAACTTATTCTGAAATAAACTTGTGCAGATGAGGAAAGACATTAAATATAAAAATGCTTATGGTAGCATTATTTATCAAAGAAAATGACTGCAAACCAAATAAATCTTGAGGGCTATTGAATTAAATTACATTACTTCTTTAGAATGGATTACTTTGCAGTCCTTAAAATGAAGTAGATTTATATGTTTTGATATGAAAGTCTTCAAATATATAATGTCAATTAAGATAAGGAGGTGCAGCAATGGTATAAAATGCTTCTATTTCCTTATAAAAGATATAGGTAGGTATACAATTTATATATGTAGATATATGCCTTTACAGGCATACTTGCACTTTTCTGGAAGGAAACAGTGGTTTCCTCTGGGCAAGAAGATTGATAGCCTTGGGAGGGAAGGAGACTTACTATTCATTTTCTTATTTTTACTATGTGGACCTGTTAGTTTTCCAGTTAGAGAGGCAGTAGAGACTGGCAGTTAGAAGCCTAGACTCTGGAGCCTGAATACGTATGTTCAGATCCTGGCTCTCTCACTAACTGGGTGACCTTGGGGTTAATTTAACTTCTCCACTTCTCATCTATTAAATGTGCTAATAATAGTATCTTCCTCATTGGATTTTGTGAGGATTAAATGAGTTAATAAGGATAAAGTGCTCAGAATAGCTTGAACACTGCCATATATGCATTTTCTGGAAAAAATAAAAGGAGAAATTAACCAACCCCCAAAATGCATCTAACCGAAAGCGCCCCTTGTACCTCAGAGGTGGAAGGGCTTTTAAATATGTCACTGCTTCCAGCATCATACGTTGTATAAAAATTATGTTCGAAGCAGGGATAGCAAAGCAGCGGTTGTGTTTTCATTGTGGTCATTTTATCTGAACTTGAATACCTTTTAGGGAAGGCACCTACCCTGGGATTCATAACAGGTGTTTACCATGCCTGTGAAACCCCCAAACCCATCTAGTTTTGTAGCTCCTCTTCTAGTCCATCGCAGAGATGCTCAGGCTAAGAGCGGAATGTATGCTAGGCCACGGAGAAAATCTTTGAGGAGACAGAACTCTACATCCACAGCTGGTAAAGGCCAGAGAGGCACTATCCAGAAATTCAAGTTTAAGGAGGGTGTCCATGTCCATGCCAGTTATGACGTGTGTGTTCACATGCCCTCATGCGTCTCCTTTTCTTTTGAAAGAGAGAATGATAGACACTTGCCAAGGGGTGGTGCTAGGAGGCTCAGGAATCTTAATGGCCCTAGGGGCTTCCTCTGTATTCAAAGGTGCAGAAAGCGGAGGGCTGGGGTCCTGATGCCCAGTTTCCTCCTCCTTCCTTGTGGGTGCTTTGGGGCAAGTGTGGAGACCTTGGGCTGATTTTGGGCACCCTCATTTAAAGTTGGTCATACTCTGGGCACCTGGTGGCTCCTTCAAATCAGCTGAGTTAGGAAACATGCAAAACTGACCTGTAACAACTTCATCCCCCGGTCAGTGGTCCTGGTTGTCTGTCTGACCCTTTCTTTCTGCACTCTTGGGCACTGCAGTCTCTATTCATTTGGCCAGCGGTTCCCTGGGCATCTGTCTCTCACATCCAACTGTGCTTCCATCTGCCCTTCCATCCCTCCACCCCTCCTCCAACCATCTGCCAGCTTTCCCACCCATCCATCAGACTGCTGGTATGTCTGTCCACCCCTCCTCCCCTCCCACCATGTGGGTCTGAGACTCCATCCACTGGACCATCCATCCATCCATCCCTCCATCTTTCTGTAGCCACCCATACATCTTGCTCACCTCCTGTCTGGCTGCAGAACCCACCGCTTGACCCTTCCTCTGTTCCCCCCACCCCTGTAGCCTGGAATCCGTCCCCGCCGCTGCTCTGCCCTCCCCCAGACCCGCGAGTCCGTCAGTCCCCGCACGCTGGGTCGGTGCCTGCGCCGAATCGGTCCCCGACTCGCGTGGGCCGTGCTTTTGTTCGGCTGCCCCAGGCGGGCCGGGCCCGGGCGGCCCGGCGGCGCGGCTCCCAGGCCGGGCGGGCGAAGGGCCGGGCCGGGGCGGGGCGCGCGCGGGGCGGGGCGGCCGCGGCGGGGCGGGCGGGGGCCTGGGTGACTCAGCCGCCGCTCGCTCCGCGGTCCGCGCGTCCGCCGGCCTCGCAGGCGGGGCGGAGAAAATGGCGTTGCCCCCGGCCGCCGCGCCCCCCGCCGGGGCCCGGGCACCGCCGGGGCCCCGCGCTGCCGCCGCCGCCGCCGCCGCCACCGCGCCGCCGCTGGGCCTGCAGCAGCTCTCGGAGCTGCGGCCCGAGCCGGGCGGGGTCCCGCTGCACTCGCCCTGGACCTTCTGGCTCGACAGGTGAGGGGAGCGCGGGGCTCGCCGCCGCCACCGCCGCCGTGCGCCCGCCGGGCCTGCGCCGCCGCTTTGTCTCGGGGCCCGCCTCCCCCGCCCCGGGCCGGGTGCGCTCGGGCGGCCCGGCCCCCAGCCCCGGGCCCCGGGCGCCGGCCCCGCCGCGCGAGCTCGCGCAGAGCCGGCTCGGAAGCCGAGGGTTTTGGGCCGGCGCGAGCGGCTGTCGGGCGGCCTCGCCTCACGGCCGGGAGAGAAAACACGCAGTCCCCAAAGTTTCGGCAGCACTTTTCCTCTTTCTTTCCTTCCGAAGAAGAAACGCCGGCGGGCGGGTATCCTGGCTGGGCAGTGGGAGATGCCGGGCCTGGCGGGGGTGATCGGTCCTCGCTGTAAAGTGGGGCGAGTGATGCTGTCCTGGTCACCCCCCCCCACGGGGCTCTGGGGGAACTCGGGACACGACCCTCGCTGTGACAGCGCTCGGGAAAGTCGACCAGTCCCCTGGGAAGTGTGCGGAGGTGGTATTACTATGGCACAGCGGGCGCCTACCCCCGCCCACCGATGCTGCCTTTGAATTCTTTCTCATCCACTGGGCAGCTGTTTCTTGAGCACTTACTGTGGACCCACACGCCTGCTAGGCGCTGGGGATTCAGTGGTAAGCCTTGCCTCACCTTGTTGGTCAAGTGGGCACAATTATAGCTTTCTCAGGGGACAGCTCAGGTACCTTCTCAGAAATGCCTACAGGACTGCCGCGTCTAAATTAGCACCCCTCCTCCCTCCCATCACTCATGTCCTCCCTGTTTTTCTTCATAAAGTTTATAATGTTACCGAGTTGTGTTGTGTAGAAAACTGTTTATTTTTCCTTCTGTCTCAATCCCTCAACATTACCCTCTCTGTCACGGGCCAGTGAACAGGAACTTTGTGCCTGGCACCTAGTAGGAGCGCAAGAAATTTTTGACAAATGAATAAATGGATGAATTGCAAAGTCCCTTCGTAGTATCTGTCACCCAGCCGGTGCCCAAGGATGACACTTCAAGGTTGTCCCAAGAGCTTATGGAAGTTTTGATGACGCTGTATCTCTATGGTTAAGTGTTAGGGAGGCATGGATGTGTCAGTTTTCTGTGAAATTTACTCAGTAGACGCCAGTCTGGTTTTTAAAAGCCTTGCGTAAAATACCTGCAAGATTTTTAAAAAGTGATATTCATCTTTTCTTAGGGAGACAAGCTCATTCCTTTCTTCCTGTTGGAATTAGCACCCATCTACAAGAATTGACACTTGGAGTCATTGTCTTTTCCGGGGACACAGAGAAGTTGGGGGGTGGGGAAGATACAGTGAGTCTCGTTTTTTGTTTTTTTTTTTCTAATATTTTCACTTTCGTTATGAGATGCTGAGAGAGCGTTTTACTGTCAAAACAAGAATGGTTTTGGCACATTGTAGCAGAATGAAATCATGTGTATCTTTGTTTTCAAAGGTGTGTTGTAATTGCTGTTACCTGGTATCTGTTTTCAAGGCGTTAAATCTGGACCTCTGGACCATTGGCTACCGGTGGGCTGCTGGAAACAGTATCAAGGGAGTGTGTTTATAAACAGGTCAAAGATTAGTCTCCTTACAGGCACAACATTTTTAAGAATGGCCTAAGATACTAATACTATATAGCAACACAACTTTTAAAGAATATCTGGTATCTTTTTTTTTTTGGAAGCATAGTTGGTATACAATATTATGTAAGTTACACAGTGTACAATATAGTGATTCATAATTTTTAAAGGTTATACTCCATTTATAGTTACTATAAAATATTGACTCTATTCCCTGTGTTGTAAATATATCTTTGTAGCTTAACACAACTTTTAAAGAATATCTAATATCTTTTAAGTTAAGACCATGGTAACTCCAACGAAGACAGACTGTAGCTTTTCTACTGTGTGTTTGCACATTTTTGTTCTCTGAAAGCCAGTAATCAAATGAAACATGTTACTGCCACCACGTCCAAATCTTCAACAGAAGTGGCTGTATTAATTTAGAAATGATACTTAGTTCCAGCATTGCACATACGAATTCATTTTGCCTGATCAGTCATCTCATAACTACTATTGAACTTGCTCCACTTCCCTGGAGATGCAGGGTACCCCTGTTTCCCTCAGGGTTGTGAACACATTGTCTTCTAGAGGTTCCCTTGTATCTTTTTTCCCCCCAGACAAACAAGATTGTAGAGAGGGTGGTAAGGCTCTCAGGAGAGCCCTCCAAGGGCAGCCTTCACCTCAGGTAGCTGATGTCTGCTGCCGATGACATCAGTCTCGAGAACCACACCATCCAAAGGTCTCCTGCTACTTGAAAGTCTTTGGCACCTACCTCTTGGCCTGTCCTACCTTCCAGCCTACTCTCTGTGATGATGAACAAATGATCTAGCCTCACTAGGCCTCACTTGCATGGTTTGTGAAATGGGGATAAATAATCATAGGATATTCTGAGGGCTACATGAGTGCTATGAATGTAAAACACCAACGAGTGTCCTAGCATAGACTACGTGTACAGTAAATGCTAACTACTAAAATTATTATTCATTGCTCCCTAATTACCACCCATTCGCCCGTCAGTGGTTCCCCAGAGCAACTTGTCTGAATTTAGTGTTAGGAAACCAGCATCCTAATTTATTCCCATCATGGATGAATTTGAGAGTCCCCCCAGTAGAGTTATTTGCAGTTTCAGTAGTAAACTCCAGTAAGTCTTTTATTTGTTTTGTTTTGTTTTTTAAAATAAATTTATTTATTTATTTATTTATTTTTGGCTGTGTTGGGTCTTCGCTTCTGTGCGAGGGCTTTCTCTAGTTGCGGCGAGCTGGGGCCACTCTTCATCGAGGTGCGCGGGCCTCTCACTGTCGCGGCCTCTCTTGTTGCGGAGCACAGGCTCCAGAAGCGCAGGCTCAGTAGTTGTGGCTCACGGGCCTAGTTGCTCTGCGGCATGTGGGATCTTCCCGGACCAGGGCTCGAACCCGTGTCCCCCGCATTGGCAGGCAGATTCTCAACCACTGCGCCACCAGGGAAGCCCGTGTTTTTTTGTTTTTTAATTAGACTTTATGGCTAAGGATTCAAACATTTGGGGGATAATTTTGGCTGGGGGTATAGGATGAAGAGTTTTCCTCCCCTTTTCTCAGTATGTAAAACTCGGACCTGTCTTGATTCTTGGAGGCCACTCTTGGTTGTGTGCCTCTGACTGCTTTGTTTTCATCGCATGGTGACCCCCCTCTCCTCTAAGTTTTATACATGGGCTCAGTGCTCAGGCCTCTTCTCTTGTTCCCATCCACACCAGTGATCTCATCCAGTCACAAGGCTTTCAGCTCCATCTGTGCGCTGGTGATTCCCAAAACCTTACACTCATGCATCCAACTCCTCCTCTCCGTCTCCATGTGGATGTCTAATACACATCCTTACTCAACACGTGCCAAATCGCTTCCTCGGCTGCCCTCCCCATCTTGTCTCCTTCGTCTGTGTCATCTCAGACCAGAGCAGTTAACAGCAACTCCATCCTTCCAGTTGTTTGTCGCCCCCCTCCAAATCTTGGAGTCATCTGTGATTCTTCTGCTCTTCCTCCTTACCTCCCCCCCTTTTCCATCCCCTTCCCCACCCTTCTTCCTCCTGCTACATCCGTTAACAACAAATGCTATTGATTCTACCCTCAAAATGCATCTAGAATCCACTGTATTCTCACCACCCGCATCCCAGACCCTGGACCACACAACATCTGTCACCTGGATGAAGGCAAGAGCATCCTAACTGCTCTCCCTGCTTCTGCTCTTGCCCCATACAGTTCATTCCCATCACAGCAGCCAAAGCGGTCCCTTTAAATACCACAGTTAAAACGTGTCACTTCTCTGCTCCCGGGTCCTCTCCGAGCAAAAGCCAGAGTGCTTATCATGGCCCTTGAGACTCTGCAGCATTTCCTGGCCCCGCCTGGTACACCTTTCTCCTGCTGTCTCTCTGTCACTCTCCCTACTGCACGTGCCCTTCTAGCTTGCTGGACCCCTTGCTGTTTCTCCATCATCCTAAGCATGGGCCTTTGCCACTGGGGGGTCCTTCCTCCTGGGATGCTCTTCCCTCGATCATCTGCTAGGTCTGCGCTTCCCTTACTTCCAGTCTCTGCTCGAATGTCATCTTCTCAGCAAGGCCTTCCCTGACCACTGGTACAAAATGACCCGCATCTCCTGACACGCTCCCCGAGGCCCTGCTCCTACTTTATTGTCTCTGTAGGGTTAACACTGTTTGTGTGTCTGCTCTTCACCAGAATGGACACTTCCCAGGGTTCTTTTCCCCACCACTCTGTCCTCAGCTCCTAGATCAGAGCCTAGGACAGCTCAGCCCACACTGAATATTTAGGGGGCTGTTGAATTCTACCCACAGTGACTTTCCCTTCTCCTGTGGCGGCTGATTTTACTCTAATTATCAGTTGCAAATCTGCATCCTAGCCCTGACCTCTCTCCTGTGTTCCGGACACACACGACCTACCCTGTTATGGTCAACACCACCACCGTCCTACCTGGAATCCCCTTCTCTCTCACATACCCTTCCCTGTCCAGTTCTGTACTTGACGTTGCTCCAAGGCTAAGCCGTCCCGTCTTCTCCATGTCCCTCCCTCTGCACATCCTGGGCCCCTCCAGCCCCAGTCACACGCTATAGCCTCCTGCTCCCAAGCTTGTCCCTCCCCAAGCCTCCCCGACCTGGGCTCACAGGTTAGCCTTCTAAACTACGCGTGGTCTCGTCGTTCCAAAACTCCCCTGCCCCTCTCCTCTGGCACGGCAGTGGATTTTGACTTTGTGTCTCTCACCACCTTAGGGTGCCTCTGTTGTGGGGTTGTGTGCTCCAGCCAGGTGCAATTGTGGGTCTGCACCCCTACCTTTACCAGCAGGTCTGATTGACTTTTGTGGTACAAACTTCTGTATTGCTGTTTTTAATGTGAAACCCACCTCCTTTTCAGCTTCATCACCTGTGTCTCCCCAACTCCATTATACCGCTCAGTCTGCCCATTCTCTCTGGTAACAACAGCAAACGCCTGGCCCTTCTGCTGGATAAACCATGGACTTGCCAGCCTCTGAGATTTGTCTTGTGAAGTTCCTTCTGCTTGGGTTGCCCTCCTCCCCTTTGTCTACCACACATCCTTCGAGGCCTTCCTGAGTTGCCACCTCTATAATTGTCCTTAAAAGGACTTGGCCCAGGCATGATTAAGCCCACCTCCTTTGTGGTCCTACCGCATGTTTATAGCCTGTATTTGTATTAAGGATCATTACTTCCTCCTCCGTCCCTCCCTCTTGACCATGAGACACATAACTGCCTCGTGTCTGCTCCCGGAAGTGTGCCTTAGAGTGTGCATAGTAGGTACCTAGTGAGTGTGTGTGTTCTTGTGGTTTGAATCGCAAAGGTGGGCCCTCACTACATCGCCCACCAACCCCACCCCATCAGGATTTAGCTCCACCCACAGTGTTAAAAGATACAGCCTCCCAACCCTGCCCCAGACCTGCTCCATCAGACCTCTGGGGTAGAATGTGCATCTGTAACAAATGCCTCAGGTGCCAAAACTTCACAGTTACTGCTCTGTTTGTTGGTGAGATTAACCAACATATTAGTCGCCAGTCACTGTTGTAGGTGCTGAGAATGCGAAGATGACAGCATGGGCCTGGGCCTCCCAGGAGGTTACACACCATCTGCTTCAGTGGCATCAGTTCAGCCAGGTACTGAACTCTAGAGGGACCCGCCTTCCAGGGTAGAGTACGTTCAAGTGTGTTCCAATGGTGTCTGCATAAGAACACGTCTCATGGAGGCGGGGTGGGACCAGGCTTGACAAAGAGGATCCGCAAATCATCCTTGTTCATCCCAGAGCGGCCTGCTGGGTGTAGGTGAGGGCAGGGGGCTGCATGGAAGGCCGTAGGTGACAGGGAGAAAGTGGCTGGAGTGTCGACTTTTCCTGTCCTTTTTCCCCATTCTTGCCTTTCTGAACCCACAAACTCTCTTAATGACCAGGATTTTATTTTCTGTAAGAGGCAAAGGGGTCCTGGGTACTTCAGGCAGGGAAAGGCCCTGACCTAGGGGATCCCAGCCTGTCCAACTGTGGGTCAGTAGCTGCTTCCTACAGACAGGCCTGAAGGCCCTAAACGTCCTCACTCAGAAAGCTTACTAGTCCTTACCTGGTACTAGCTTCTCGAAAATATATTTTCCTGTTTTCAGGATTACAGATGCCATTTCCTTATTTCCAAACCTAAGACAGCTGGCAGGACTTCAGTGACCTGGCCCTTCTTAGTTCCGTTGTCAGCTCTGTAACATTATTACACTTCTCTTTCACCCAGCCTCCGTGTACTAAAGGATTAATTAGATATGGAGATGAAAAGAGTCCCAGTTGCTACCAGCAAGGAGCTCATAGGCCAGGAGTGACAATAGACAAGAGAAGGGGAAAAAATCAAAATCAAATAAACCTGCAAAAATAAAGCATTTAGATTATATAGATAGTTTCAATAGATGCACTATTAAGTGTTATTAATAGGCCCTGGCCCATTTTTGCAGGTGACTCTTTCTCAAACAGGAAGCTGGTGTAGCCACAAGCCACAGATCTATTTAAAAGTGATTAAAATGAAATCATCTTTAATGGAGTGAATGATATACAAGGGATCCCCTTCATCAAGTATCTGGGCTTGTGCAGATTTTCTCTCTGGCAGCTGAGCCTGATGTTAGTAAATTCAACAAGACGACGGGCTTTTAGGAGACATATCCCTGGCTTTGAAATTTTCCCCGTTTAGGTTATTCTCTTGGCTGAAATGAACTGATCTCTCATATAAGGTGAAGTCATCATTCGTTTTTTCACCAAACGTTTATTGTGTGCATGTCCCCTGGGCATGTCTATCCATAACTTGGCTATCCTGTAACATATGTAAAGTTGTAAACATTTTTTTTTTCACTTTAACCTATTAATGTTCACAGCTGTTTACTTCAGTGCACTGGGCACTAGACTGGAGCTGTACATAATTATCCACAGAATCCTCACAATACTGAAGTAGGCTGTACCAGCAACATTTTACACATGAGACAGCTGAGGCGCGGACAAGTACCTTGCCTGAGGTCACACAGCTAACATAGAACAGAAGCGGGATTTGGGGTAAGGACTGTGTGACCCCAAGCACTGGCATCCCTCACCCCACTGAGCACTGCTTCCCTGTGCGTATGAACAGTGAATGGGACACAGTTCTCCCGTATTTCATATCCTCGAATATGGGAGCTGGGCAGGACTCGAGAGGTCATCTGGACCTGCCACTGAATTTCTCAAATAAGGAAACTAGGGGCCAGTGTCACAGGAGATAATTAAGCCAAGGACTCCCTGCTTTAAAATTGGCAGAGAAAAAGAAGAGAGCCCCACCTAAAACCCATATTTAAGTGCCTTTATAGGATTGTCCTTCACATTTAATGATAACCCCGTCTTAGTCATCTCTTTGGGTGATGAAGAAAATGCATCTGTGAAAAAAGATGATATTTTTTTACATTTTTCCAATGATGTTGTCTGTATTCCATTAGCTTTTATTTCCCATTTATGGTGATTTGCTTTACATGATATAAGTCAACAAACCTCAAACTTTAATGTATAGACAGATCACCTGGGATTCAGCAGGTGTCAGGTGCGGCCTGGAGACTCTGCAGCTCTAACAAGCTCCCAGGTAATGCTGCTGGTTGATGGACTATATAAGTGGCAGGGATGTGGGCAGGGTTTGGGGAAACGTTTTCAGCTTCTTTCCTTTGTAGGAAGCATCTCCAGAAATCCAGGTCCCTGGTAAGTGGTACTGTGGTCTGCTGAGAGCTAGCCAAGGAATGGTTAAGATCATTTCTGAGGTACTGACAAAGGCATCTGTCCCCATGAATTTTATTCCTGAGCTTAGCCTGCAGCAACCAGGCGGGGTTTAATGGAGAAGGCACATTTGGACTGCTGGAAAGTCAGGGTTGAGTGTTGCAAGGTGCAGGAGAGTTGAGGATGTATTTGGTGCAGCGTTGTGTTTGCAGCACCAAGCAGAGTAGGGGGTCATGCTGGAAGTGATTAGTTTAGGCTCCTGACAAAGAGCCAGGTTGCCAGGGACCCTTGGTTCAAGTACCAACTCTCCTATTAGCCAACTGTGAGCCTTTGGGCAAGTCGCCACCCTCAGACTTAGTTTGCTTATCTGCAGAGTGGGGTTGCAACCGTTATTTACCTCATGGTGTTTAATTAATAATGCATGCATGTAGCACACAATGTGTGATCTTTTCACCTACTGGGAGCACAGTAAACATCTCTTGAATAAGAGGGAGTATAAAAATGCTTTGAAGCATCTCAGACTCAAATTGAGCTAAATGAGTTCTGTCTTGTGAAGATTCTCAGGAACCTGCTTAAATGAATTGATAAAGATGATTTGTAAATAACACATTGAATTATTGCATGTAAATGGTGGTTATGTGCCTGGAAACCATTTAAGTTGAATAGTTGGTCCAACTTATTGAACTTCCTGCCTTCTCCTAATTCCCCAAATGAAAAGTGATTTTAACCAGTTTTACATAGAGAATCTTAAGATGCATTTGCTCTAGTTCCGTGATTAAGTTGAAGACACACAAGGGCAATATAAAGCTGGACTTGGGGATTTTGTAACATTAAGAGTTCCCCTGACATCTTACACTAATCGTCTACTTGGCAGACCTAGGAGGATCCCTTCCCACTCCTGCCTTAACCATAACAGCTTCTGGATTCGCCAGGTCCAAGTGGAAGCAGCTCCTCGAAGCTGTGGCCTTAAGCCCAGAGAGACTGGCACCGGATGGGCTTTCTTTCCTGAGGATGGACCCAGGAGTTTCTCAGCTCTGTGTCACTCTCACAGACTTCTTGGGATTTTTGCCCTCGGTCCCACAGATTAGAAAATGTGCTCGGTGTCTCTTAGTTGTGATGGGTTCCCCCTCTGTTCCTCTTCCGTTCTTGCTGCTGCTGCTGGTGACGACAGCAACTGTTGCTTGTTAGATGCCAGTTGCTGTGTAAATACTTCATGCGCCTTAGCTCTTGCAGTCTAAGTAGCAGTCTAAGTAGGGGTAGAGACCATTCTCAGAAAGGGGAAGCGAGGGTCAGGAGAGTCAGGCTTGTCACACAGCGGGTGGCTAGCAGAGCTGGAACTCAGTTCTGTCGATTTCAAAGACCATCCTCCTAAGCCCTCTGCTTTCCTGCCTTCCTGCCACAGCCCAGCTTGGCTTTTGTTTGGTAAATTATCTTCCTCTCATGTCCAGCCTCCGAAAATGATGACCTGTAAATGCGTTCTTCCCGAATTGTGTTCCTTGTATCACGTTTTGGGGTATCGTTATTGCCAAGGGTTCTGGTGGCGTCTAACCCTGTCCCACGTCTCTTCTTCCCCCTCCCCCCAGCCCCTGCCCCCCAGCAGTGTGGCTAAATGGGTAGTGGTGGAGGAGGGAGTGAGTGGCAAGGGCAGTGGGTGGGCCCAAGGATGGAGGAGATAACGTAAGAAGGGCTGAGAGGGGGATTTGGCGGAAGATGCGCTGTCTGTGACCACCCATGCTGACAGTGACTGCTTGGTGTTTTACTGAGAAGCGTCCTCCTCCAAGAGGAAGATCGTGGGCCTCAGAGCCAGAGAGACCAGGAAAAGAACCCGGATCTGCTCCTCAAAAACAGGCTCACTGAGTTTGTTTCCTAGTCTGTAAATGGAGATAATGATACCAACCTGGCAAGCTTGCTGTAAGGATTGGAGATCTATATGCAAACCCCTCTCATATAGTACGTGCTCAGTAAAAGGAAGCCATTATTATATTACTGTCATTAAATTAAAGGGGAAACTCCTAGTGGAACAATTCAAACTCCTTAACCTGATCCATCCAGGAGGCATTTCTTGTTCCATTGCTGTGTTCTCAGCTCCAGCTGTATACTGTGAGAGGGTGACATAGTATTCAAAGAATGTGAAAGTAGGTCCTGATTCCTTGGTTCTGCGATTGTCCACATTCAACGTTATATTACTGGTATATTCCTCCCTCAACTTTTTCTCACACTTCCTGCCTCCCAGGCCAACAAAGAGGAACCTAAACATTGTTTCTTTGCCTTTAGCAATCTGGGAAATTCAGAGAGGCAGGGGTGCCAGTTCTAGAGCATACACTTCCTGAGGACAAGGGCTTCATCTCGAATGAGCACTGCTGTGTCCTCGTCAGCTAAAAGAGGTGTGCAATGAATCTTTGGTGGTTAAATAAATTATAGGTCTTCTTAGGCTGTTTGTTGCACGTACACGGCAGGGTTTCTCAGCGTGGACTCTTGCCATTTTGGACCTGATCACCCTTTGTTGCGGGTGCTGTCCTGTCCAGCCCTGGCTTTGCCCACTCGATGCCAGTGGCACCCCTCCAGTGGTGATAACCGGAAATGTCTCTGGATATTGCCAGATGTCTTCTCCTCAGAGGCCCCATCACCTCTACCTAGATGAGCGCCCTTGGTCTGCAGAGAGAGGGTTTGGTTAGGGTTCTGTTGAGAGGTTTGGGTTTGTAACATGAAGGAAGTCAAAAGATTTTTTTAAAGATGTGAGAATGTACTGTATGTATGATACCAGTAAAAAAAAAAAAAAGTTTCTTTCATTGAAATCCACTACACACACTTCCCTTCCAGTTGCCGCAACTTTCTGTTAGAGGAAAAGGGAAGAGAGGGTTGCCGGCTGCCTGCTGCCGGGGCTGCAACTTTGCCAGCAGCTGCCCGCACTGCTACTTTAAGAAACAGTAACTGTAGATGGTACGGCTTCCAGTTCAACTTTGAATCAGCAAGTCCAGTACAGACTGACCTGTTTACAAGGCAGATCACTTACAAATCTCGGCTTGTTTTCCATTTTAAAATTGATTTTGTGGATATGGCCCAGTTCTGTTTGCTAAAGATGGCTGAGGTTCAGGCACGAGATATAGGCTTTTTAGTGTCTTCTAGTGACTGTCTGGATCAGATTTGGCTTGCAGGAGAATGGCTTTCCTTGCGCTGGCCAAGCCAGCCAACCATTCACTACTGTCAGAAGGTCCGACAGCATTTTTCTTATTTTGACACCTGGATATTCATAAAACTGTCCAGCATCTGGAAGGAACCTTGAAAATTAGAGAATCCAACCTCCTTCATTAAGAAATTAGGCAACTCATGGCACAGGGAGATCAGCTTGGTGCTTTGCGACCACCTAGAGAGATAGGATAAGGAGGGTGGGAGGGAGACGCAAGAGGGAGGAGATATGGGGATATATGTATATGTATAGCTGATTCATTTTGTTATACAGCAGAAACTAACACAACACTATAAAGCAATTATACTCCAATAAAGATGTTAAAAAAAAAAAAGACATTAGGCAAGTCATTTTCCATAGAAGCTGACACGTTTCCTTTCAGACACCAATACATCAGCATCCTAAGATGTTAAGCAGAATAGAGCTGTTGTTGAGCGTGATCCTGTTGGTTTTAGCGAGGACCTTCTCTACCTTGATCTGATGGAAAGACTATTCGAAGAACATAACGTGGACACAATCTTGTATTAAAAGTAGGATTCAGCAAAACGGCAGCCTTGATGAGAGCACACCAAGAGTCAATTATAAACCTCCGTTAAAAAATGTAAGTGTGTAGGGGCTTCCCTGGTGGCGCAGTGCTTAAGAATCCACCTGCCAACACAGGGGACACGGGTTCGAGTCCTGGTCCGGGAAGATCCCACATGCCGTGGAGCGACTAAGCCCGTGCGTCACAATTACTGAGCCTGCGCTCTAAGAGCCCGCGAGCCACAACTACTGAAGCCCGCGTGCCTAGAGCCTGTGCTCTGCAACAAGAGAAGCCACCGCAATGAGAAGCCCACACACTGCAACAAAGAGTAGACCCCCCACTCGCCACAACTAGAGAAAGCCCGCACGCAGCAACGAAGACCCAACGCAGCCAAAAATAAATGAATAAATAAATAAATTTATTTTTTAAAAAAAGTAAGTGTGTATATGGCTTGACTGGACAGTTTAGCAGTGAGGGGTAAAGAGCAGGAAGTCTCAGGTCACCTGTATGCAAATCAGGTTTCTGTGGCCTGAGGCACCTTATCAAACCTCTGTAGGCACCGGGCTGCTCAGCTGTAAAATGGTAAGAAATAATAATGACAGCTGAATACGCAGGCTTGCGAGGATTCAGTGCTGTGATGAAGGTGACTTGCTGAGCACACAAGCAAGAATTCAGTCCATGCACGTCAGCCCCTGGCATTGTTGTCGTATGAAGCGCTGCCTCCTTGTTTCATGCTAGAGCCCTTCTTGGACTCTGGAGACTATAGAGGTTTCTTCAGAAACCTCGTGCAGTGAAACTGAACAGACCTAAATGACTTTGTATAATTGTCTCCTGCTAGAATATGAGTAAAAGACCAGAACGTGGAGACAGAGGCATTTAAAAAGAGGCATATAAAGCAAAGGTTTATCAGTGATTTTTTTTTCTGGGTGAAATGGTGGTATTCTCATGTTGTATTTGCTTAAGTTGACATGTTGTATGAGGTGAACACTCAAATTATACTCATGCTAAACCGTCATAAATTGAATGGTAGTTTTAAAAATTAATAAAAATTCAAAATACACAGTTTTAAAAATGAAAAAATGCAAAGGACATTTCCTACCTTTGGATCCTTATACCACCCCCTCCCCCAGTCCCGCTAGGGAAAGAACCCTGTATATATTCTGCTATATGCTTTGGGCAGCCAGGGGTATATCTTCCGGGCACATTTGGTGGAGAAGTCAGCTAAACTCTTCAAAGGAAGAAAAGTCAGTATTAGAATAAATGCCAGTAGATTTTCATAGAAAGGCAATAGATTGTTCATGTGAAAACCTACTCAGAAAAGGTTAAGGTTTTGGGGGATTTTTTTAGTTTTTTTCCCCAATCCTTTTGTAATTTAAACCCCAAACAGCATAAAACCTGTATCAAATAGCAAATTAGTATTTATCTAAGTCAATACAGTCGTACCCCGGGCAGTCCAGATAGAGCGACGGATGCATCGTGGGTCAGACGCCACCGTCGCAGGTGCTGATCCAGTGCCTTGCTCTTCATCACGTCCTGCAACGTAGCTATTTGAGGCTTCGGGTCTGGCGGCAGAATGCAGTCATGGTGGTTATCGTGGATTTGCGTTTGTCAAACAAACAACGTCCGGCACACTCATAATAACTAGAAAAGAGTTGTAAACCTGGTGCTTTGGGGAAGATTTATTTATCAGACTCCCCCCGCTCAACAGGGTCCCTTGTTTGCCTCCACACTAGTCCGTAATCATGCTTCCTTGTGACCTCCAGGCTAGGGAGCTGTGTTCAGAAGTGCGTCTTTTATATCAGGTTCAACACCCAGGTCCATATGACTGGTCCATAATTCCAGGACTGTAGTCTGCAGAGCTGTGCCCCTGGTGCCTGATGCTTGCCGCACACCTGGGCCTCGCCCTCTGCTCTGCCATCCCCTCCACCTCTGAGCGGGCTCAGTTTTGTGCACATGTCTTGCCAGGAAGTTCACCATCTTGAGGTCCCCTGGGGACTGTGTCTCGGAGGGTCAGTGGCTGGTAAGGAGCATTCCTTTTATAGATTCCAGATCCTGGTGGGTCAGCTGTGAGCTGGTGCTTGCTCCACACCGCCAGCCTCTTAGTTCTTACAGCCAGACATGGGGCTGTCAAGCATTACTTGAGTTTTTCAACCTTAGGCCTGATGTCACTGGACCCCAACATTCCTGAGCGAGACCTGCTAATTCAGTGTAGGGAGAAAGGAGAGGTAGCAAGGATGGAGAGGCTTCACTTCTGCAGATTGATGAGACCACGTCCTGTTACCCCCAAACCCAGGACATGGTGCTGGGTAAAGCCGGTCACAGTGGATGGCTCTTCTGGTGAATAAGCTGGTAGTATGTTGCCATCTAGTGGAACATACGGCAAACTAAAGATGAATGTATTCTGACCGCAGAGTTCAGCAGAGCTAATTAAATCCGCCAGAGAAAATAACTGAAAGTATTTTCTAAAGGCAGGTGTTTTGGAAACACGTGCAAATTCAAGTGAGGCGAAGGGTGACTTTTAGTAATCATGTTTTCTTGAAGTTGGCAAAAGGTCACCCAAGAGTTCATGAATATTTACCACCAAGGAACTAACAAATTTTTCAAACATATAACCAGGTCAGGACCCTGCACTGTCATTGTCATCTATACAACAGGCCCAGTTTCCTATCCAGAGTCCTAGGCCAAAAAGGCTTGGTTGCAACATGGTTATTTTTGTATTTTTTAAAATGTGATTTTAAGGTTTCCAATGTGTTTCTTACATTTCCAGTTTTCCTGTTAAACCTCCACAGGATAAATATGCTTATTTTTAGGAGACGCGAACACCTGACTTGACAAAGTAGGAGTTTCACATTTTAAATTCTAACCAGCATCCCAGAAGTGTCCGCGTCTGTGGTTTCAGACCTGATTTGTGTGAAGACCTGCAGACTTACATTACACTGTGGAATGTTTCATGAACACTGAAACATTTTCCTTGTTTCTTTGCTCTTTTGCTTCTGTTTGCTTAGATCCCTCCCTGGTGCCACAGCAGCTGAATGCGCATCAAATCTGAAGAAAATCTACACAGTACAAACGGTACAGGTAAGATCAAGAAACCTGCTGTACGTGGGACAGTTAATCATCCAACCTGAGACCTGTGGTGTGCTGGCAGCGCCCACCCGGGGCTGTGCCCTGACCTCAGCTCTCATGTCCACTCTGGCAGAGCAGTCCTCAGCCACGTCTACCCCAAAGGCCAGCTGAGCACATGCCCGAGTGGCCTGCTCTTCTCTTGGTGACGTGTGGAACCTTATCATCTCCCAGACCCTCGTGCCTCTGGTGTGGGTTTGACGATATCGCTCTGTGTCCTCATTTAAGCACCAGCTCAGCCGCTCCCTCTCTGGGCTCTGTTTGCCATCGGTGAGAGGCCCTGGCACCCACTTGCAAGCTTACTGAAGGTCACACGGCAGGATAGTGTTGAGCCTGAAAGTGGAAGGTCTCAGACCCGTGTCCTACTCCACGTTCAACTTCCATCATCCTGAACTGGGCAGGGATCAGCCCTTTAATTTGTGTAAGACTGGTGTGATGGTAGCACCTGCCTCCATGGGTGGGTATGAGGACCGAACGAGATGATGTCTTTATCAGGCTTAGCAGGAGACCTGATACATGGTAGGTTGTCAGCAAATGTAAGCTCTTAGATCTCTTAGTTCTTTCTCTACCCAACTCTTAGGATGAACATTAAAAAAAAAAAAAAAAAACCTGGTTTATTTAGTTGATCACATTACTGTTTTCTTCCAAAGCAAATTCTATCAAGTTTCTCCCCTTCCTCTAGTTTAATACATTGTTGTACACAAGATAAGTCTTTTAAGGCTGCTTCATACTTGCATTGACTGTGTGTCCTGAATTTTCTAGAAGGTCCAGTTTTAAATCGTGTGTTCTGCCCTTAAATCTTTTAATGTCTTAGAAATTCCAATAGATCGGTGTCTCTTTGGCAGCCTCTCACTTGCACAGGAGTTGTGCAGAGATCTTTTTTCAGACACTTCTCCCAGTATCTGGTTCAGGAAATTTAGTACTCACGGTTATGCAGCCCCAGGAATCTGATTGTAAGGTGCCTCGTGTGGCCACAGAGGGCCCTAAGCCGGGTGTAAAGACGCAGTCCCTACCACAGGCTGTCTCTGAACTATTTGAGAAAATGACCTAAGCATGTGGAGAGCAGAATAACAGTGCTGTTGTAAATAAGCATTCAGTGCCAAGTACAAGCAGTGTCACAAGACAGCACGTGGGCCACCGTCCAGAGGGACAGATGCTCTCAGAGTCCCGGAAGGGGTCCCCTTCACTTCTCCTCGTGGTGACATTATGGACCTTGTTACCTCTTCCCAGCACCGCTGTGTAAACCTCAGAGCACTTGATTCTAAAGCCTGTCCTCATGTAGAAGTTCTTAGAGCCCACTGAATTTTTTTTTTTTTGAGGTCCTCATTAGACTTTTCCCACGCTATTGTGACATTGGATCATCAGAACTGTGCCTGGGATTCCAGGAAGACATTGGTAAAGTTACACCGAGGGATTAGTTTGTTTCCCTGACCCTGTGTGATGACAACAGAGCATTGGTTGAGCCTTGGTATCTGGCAGCAAGCGACATAGGGTCTTCAGGGACCAATTTAAAGTACCCAGGCCGGCACATACTAGGAAATACCTTCTTAAAAACTTCATTGGGATATAATTTATTCAGTAAATGCAGGTTTCTTAAGTGTAGAAGTTTGGTAAATTTTGACAAAGATACGCAAACATGTAACTGTCACCCGGATCAAGATTAAAAAATTCCATCCTGTCGGGAAGTCTTTCTTCATGCCCTCTTCTTACCAGTCCTTCTTTTCCGGAAGCAACCACTATTCACATTTCTGTCACCGTGCATTGGTTTTGTCTTTTATTGAACCTCATATAAATGGAGTACTATATTGTGCCTGGTTCCTTTCACTCCATACATACTGAAGGATCCAATGAATGAATGAGAAATTAATAAATGATCCACTTTCCTGTCACAGCAGACTGCTCACATAACGATCTGTTAAGCTGTAACCACACATTCTCAATGGCGACAAAAATTGATGCTTGGTGTGGCCAAAAAAATCATGCTGTTTTTATGTAGAAAGCACAGATAGGCATACAGTACATAAAGAGATATATAGTGGTGGTATTAAAGTTTCACAAGAAAGTGTTTAGGAAAAGGACTCCTTCAACATAGGGGGATGATAATGAAACACTGCCCCAAGGGGTCAGGAAGTTCTGTCGTGTCTCCGATGTGTCTGTCCTCCTCCGTTTCTCCATCTGTAAAACAGGTGGTAGCAGTTCCTCCTCCCTAGGGTTGAGCGAGGGTTAAATGAGATTGCGTAGTTCTTACTAGCGCTTGGTACTTAGTAAGCCCTCAGCTGTTGGCAGCTTTTACAGAAGGTTGGATTCTACGCTTCAGCTTCATCGGTTGACCGGGGAGGTTGTGGGCCTGGGTGTAGGGTGGTCACACTGCCTGGGTTGGTATCTCACATCTGCAACTTAGTAGCTCAAGCAAGTTGCTTAACTCCTCTGTATCTGTTTGCTCATCTCTAAGATGGGAATAATTGTGATACCAACTGCATCATGAGGTTGTGAGAATGAAATGGCACAAGGACGTAAAAATCACCTAGTAAGTGCTGGATGATAATAATGAATTCGTCTGCCGTTATTGGCCTGCTTCTATTGGAACATCTTCTTGTACATTCCTCAATCATGTTTTAAATCACAAAACTGTGTACCACTACTTCTAGATGATTTATTTCAAGCAGTCATTCCCCAGATTATACCACTGCAAATACCTCTACTTACGAGAATGTATTTAACTTGTCGATGAGTTTGGGGATTTCAGCCTGTGTCCTTAATATCTGTGAATAGTCCTTAGTATTTGAGAACTAGCCTGGGTGCTGATTTTAAAGTCATTTGAGGATATCCTTTTGCCCCACTGTCTTTTTATTTTGTAGTTATATGTTGATTCCTGAACTCTCGCTCTGTCAGCACTAAAAAATTACATCCCTAATCATGTCTGTTTTTCCCTCATCTGTGTTTAGATTCAGTGTAATTGTCATGTGGTATTAATGATTGCTTTCCGTAAGGACATATTGAATAATATGTCTTTTTGTACTTTGAGGCCCTCAGCAAATCAGAGATGCTGATGGGGGTGGCAGAGGAATTGTTATCCCCGTTTGTTAGCTGGAGGGGCTGAGGCTGGGAGGGAAGTGGCCCGAAACGTGGTAGAAACAGCCAATCACGCTGTGCTCTGGGACTGGAACTCCCTCCTTTTCTAGGTCCGTCCTCTTGCTTTTGGTCCACCCTGACTGAGGAGTGAGGGAGGCCTGTGTCTCCAGCTGTCCCACTGACCCCTGCTGAGGGCTCTCATCACAGCTGCCAGTAATGTCCTCTGCTTGGAGTTAAATTTATTCCCTCCTTACCTGCCTTTCTTGGAAAATCCCATGTTTCATCTAGATGTGTTTTCCAGGCACTTAATGATTCCTTTTACCCTTTTGTAAACATTTCCAAATTTTCCACATTTCTTCTGTGTTTTTAAGTCCTAAATGCATGCAGCGTGGAATAGAACACAGCTTCTGAACAAGCCTGATTTTACCTGTGGGAGAAGGCAGTTACCGGCCAGATACGATTTGCAGGGGAGTGCCCCCTTGCTACCACAAGACCAAAATTCCAGCCCTGAAAACTCATTCCTGTGTAGCATTCTAACCCACCTCAGGTATCACCTTCAAGGTTTTGCCACACTGCGTCCTGTTGTTCTGTGTCCTATGCAGTGGTCCCATAAATTGACTGACTTTTTACTTAAATTTACGGAAAACAGAAGCTTCATATTTCTTCTGTAAATGGATATCCAGCATCATTTATCATAAACAGAAGGTCTTCAGAGAAATATAGATACAATCTCTTAAAATGAAGAGACTCTTCCTTCTATTACCTGTGTATGGCCGGTGATATCAAGGCATCATCCCTTATCAGAAGGTTGTGGAGCTGCTGTGCTCTCGCAGGTCATTAAGGTAGGACAGCAGATTGCTTTGCAAATCATTGGGAAAGGGGGGCTGTCCCTTTTGGGAGGAGAGGCTTTATAGGTCAGGACCGATCATGGAGAATGATAGAAAGATTGATTCAAAGTCCTCGCTGCCCTGGAACACAGCAGGGCAGCCCACGGTGGGTGGCATCCTGCAATAGAATGACCTGCAGTGAACCATTTGGGTGAAGGGATAGGGTCGAGGGAAGAAAGAGAGAAACTCCCTCCTGAAAAAAGAGAGGGAAAGCCCTGCAGGCAGGTCTACTTCATAGTTCTGTTTAGTGAAGCTTAGTATCGAGAATAACAGGATTATGTAGCTGTCATTTAATTTATTCATGGGGTGCGTGATGGGATCAACATTATAGTCACAACCCAGTTGTGCAGAGACAGAACTGAAGTCAAAGTACCTGGGTCCTCTGTCTGCTGGCATGTTGGCAGTGGCAGCCGTTGTGCAGGTGGGGTGGGGTGGGAGGTTAAATCTTGCAAAGTGAAAGTGATTCGGTCACTTCAGATGTAAAACTTGGTCTCTCAAGGGGGATCAGAATATGCCACCCCAAAAAATGTCACTTTAACTTAAGAATTACTTTGAACTGAAGGCAGTTGAAAAACAGCAGACCCAGGAGGAGCTCTCTGACCTCCTCTATCTGCCTGAAATCAGGGCATAAATTACCCTTTTAAAGGTGACATAAATTTACATTTGTAAAGGTATCCCTTTTTCTTACCACTTGAGTCTGCATGACAAACCTACTAAGCCAATGTATGTACCCTGTATTTCCTCAGCACAGTCACACCATATACCACCTCTAGGGGCCCCAGACCCCCTTTCCTTTGTCTGGTCACTCTCCACAGTTTATCATCCTTTGTTAAAATGGCGTATAAGCTTCTGAGTCCAATCACGTCTTTGGGTTTTCACCAAAGTGAAAGCCCTGTGCACTGAAAAATATTAACATCAATAAACATATACCTATGGGCCTTACCCAGGAAGCCGAATACACACTGCTCTGCTGTTTCCCCCAACTTTTCTCCTGTTCTCTCAATGTGTGAACCCCACTTAGCTCCCTAATTCGGACTTTGTTTTTCATTCATTGACTTAACTGCGTGGTGAGAAATTGCCCACTCCCCCATCAGTCCTCCAAACTTTGGTTCTCACTTGAAGTCAAGCCCTTTGGAATGCAAAGCAAAACCCATTTCTCTCTCCACTACCTGGCTCTCCCAAGTCAGAAACACTTGGCTTTCAGCCTGTTGTGTCTGCTGTGAATTAGAAAACATCCATTAAGCTCTTCCTTGGTGTCCACACATGTTGACTGAATAAGTGATGCCTGACTTCCCTCCCTCTCCTCGGGTTGTCATTAAGGCTTTTGAAGAAAACGCTTCATTATTAGTAATAAACATTGTGCTTAGTTTTACTGAAATCTACTGTTTGCAGACCACTTAGAATTAATTATAAGTCTAAGGGCTTTTGAAATCTGTTTGCAAGGTTCTATCTGTAGTAAAATTTAGATGCTTTAACAAACATAAAAGGATGTTACGGAGAATATGACCAGGAATTATCACGTTTCCAGTGAAACCGCTTTCGCTTCTGCAGGGGAGGAAGGAGGTCTAAGGAGCTGTGTGATGCTGGGTTCCTTCCTTCAGCTCTTTTGCCATCATACATGCTTGACGAGTATTCCACACACTGCGTGAGGTTTGCAATATGGAAACAGACCGACTTAGTGCCACGGACTTTAATGGGGCTCTTTTCAATGAGGTCACCGCATATTTCACTCTCATTTTGTGTTCATGCAGAAACATGCAAATATGCACTTGAATAAGTACGTTAGGTCAGGGTGAAGTCTCTCACTGTATCTTCTTGGGCTGTAATCTCCTCCTCTCAGATTTGCCAAGACTAACAAAATCAGTTGTCTGTGTTTTCAAGAGAATCTTCTAAAGCTACACACTGTAGCACGATCCTTAGTGTGATTTTCTCACCTTTGGAACGGGAGAAGCATTTTGTTGTGTTTTCCAAGATGCTTCAAACACTGGGTGAAAAGTTAGGATTTGAGAACTTTGGCAAGGGTGTGAGGGCAGGTGCTTTGGCCTGGTATGCCTTTTAGGAGACTTGAAGTTTGCTGGCACCAAAGTCCTCTTGGTGGAAGCAGAGATGTATATTCTAGCATAAGTGTGTCCATAAATTCTGCACAGGTCATTGCCACATCATTGCAGAAGTCCTAGGCTAGAGCTAAGGCAGTGGCATAATCAGTGTGATGAAGGGCACGTGCTGGTGGGAAAACATCTTCAACAGGTGCCCCTCACTCTGTGACCTCATCCATGACCTCGTGACCTGGTCCATGGCTTCTAGGACTGGAGAAAGATGTGCCGAAAATATGTAGTAATATCTGCAGAGGAAATAGCTTAGTGGTTAAGGATGCAGGTTTTGGAATCCAACTGCCTGGCCTCAAATTCTAGCTCTGCCTATTCACACCCACACCACAGGCTATAACTGAAATATTGGGGTAATCTTATCATTTGCACTGATAGCAAACCATTTATAAGGTGGGTATCTCCACAAAGACAGATGTCTGAGGTCTACTGTTACTACAGAGCTATTTTCAGTTACTTCCTACATTAGCACCATTTTAGTATAAGGGACCCAAGGTATTCTTTTTGTTTATTTTTTGTTTTTTTCCTGACATTAAAAAAATTTTTTTTCTTGTCATATTCTTTTTTAAAATAACTTTTATTGGAGTATAGTTGATTTACAATATGTTAGTTTCAGGTGTACAGCAAAGTGAATCAGTTATACATATATCCACTTTTTTTTTTTTTTAAGATTCTTTTCCCGTATAGGCCATTACAGAGTATTGAGTAGAATTCCCTGTGCTCTACGGCAGGTTCTTATAAGGTATTCTTAATAAATCTACTGTCAGGTGGTTTGTCTTTTTTTTTTTTTGCCTTCAGTTTTATCTGATCATTCCCTGGTGCTGGCCTTGCAGTTAATTTGGCTTCAGTTTTTATACAACGTGGGCTCAAACAACCCATAAGGATTATCATTCAACATCGGTAAAATTTCCTTCCACCTATGCTGCTCCATTCATGATGCCCTTGGATTCATGTTTCTAATTGTTCTATTGCTTGTTCTGGTCTCCTCAGATCCACTAGGAGACCCAGACAACCACCCTTGACTTACTTCACCATGCAGAGTGATGTTTTTCATTTGCATAGTAATTCTATGCGTAGAGTTCGTAGCGTAGAGATTCTTGGTGCCATTCCAAACAAACTGGGAAGGGTTTTCTTCTTCATAAACTCACTTCTTGTCCTAATCCTGATGGTCATACCACACAGTGGTGCTTGGGAGGATGAGTCTGTGTGCCTCAGTTTCCTTATCTATAAAACAAGAATAATAATTGTACCTCCGAATTAGGTTGTCGTTAAGATAAATTACATAAACATGTAAAAGTCATAGACTAAATCCTGGCCCTATTACTGTTGCTTCTGTTACTCTCATTGTCACTATTACTCTATTATTTTTATGTAATCTGTTTCTGACTACCAGCCACCCTGTGTCTTAGTTCCAGCTGTTATAGCAGAATACCATAGACTGGGTGCCTTCAACAACAAACATTGATGTCTCACAGTTCTGCAGGCTGGAAGTTCAAGGTCAGGGTGCCAGAATGGTCAAGTCCTGGTGAAGGCAGTATTCCTGGGCTTATAGACAGATGGGCATCTTTTCATTATATCTGCACATGGTGGAGAGAGAGGGCTAACTCTCTTCCTTTTCTTATTGGGACAGTAATCCCATCATGGGGGGTGGGGGGCCGGTTCCATCCTTATGGCCTAATTATGCCCAAAGACCCCACCTCCTAATTCCATCCTATTAGGGGCTTGGGTTTCACTCTATGAGTTTGGAGAACACACAATCATGGAATTCCTAACACCGTGTATCTTGGGCAACTTGTGGCTTTGGCAGCTGAGCTATTCCCTTTTCCTTCTGGGAGAGGAAAAAAAGGGGGACAGAGCACTTGAGGTGATCCCTCCTTGCTTCCTCTGTACCCCATCCCCCAATCCAAAGTGTAACACACTCTTTCTAGGCTTAGGAAGAAGACAGAGTCTGTGTCATAAGGAAATATGGTTCAGTACATATATTCAGCACTACAGGCTTTATTAGATGCCATATACCTGTCAGAAAAATCATTAGCAAGATCCTTACCCTGTTTTATGTGGAGACACATTGCATAGGGATGTTTGCTAAACCATAGCTTCCTGAAGCATACAACTTAGCCTGCCTTCAGAAAAGAACATTCTTTAGTGTTATGTTACATTTTCTAGCAGAAAATTACAAGGAATACTGAGAAAAATCTAGTTTGAATGGATAGGACTTAATGAGAATCTGATTTTTTTTCTTTAATGCATTATTAATTTTATAAGCTAGAGGCACAGTAAGTCAATACTGGGTGTATTAAACAAAGTGTTTTTCTTTTAAAGATATTCTGGAGTGTGTACAATAATATTCCTCCTGTGACTAGCCTGCCTTTGAGATGTAGTTATCATTTAATGAGAGGAGAGAGACGACCACTTTGGTAAGTGTCTTCTGTATAGTTTGAGATTAAGGTGGGAGGGAAATGGTTGTGAACGTAACAAAATAACTTCATGCCAAATTGGAATGCCAAAGTAATTTTCTCCTGGTGGCGTTGCAGAGTCATTTTAGCCATGATTTAATTTTGAAGTAGACCCCTTCCCTCTACCCCATTCCCCGTGTGCTCCAGAGTGATGACCAGGTGTCTCAGCCTCTGCCCATGGAGGACCCCATTGCAGTCTCACAATACATAGGTCCTCATTAGCTCGCTGCAGGTGCCATGCAGGTCTTTGTATGGGGGTGTGGCATCATTTGCGTTTCTTCTTTCACTTGTTCAGTGATGACCTGGACAGTGGAGTGAAAAAGCTTATAGGCTGGAGGGGAGATGAGGGAACAGATGCGGTACCCACATCTATTATATGAACAAAGATTATATAACCTCAGACATACCTCATGTGGACCACATAGAAAGTATATGATACCGATCATGGCCCAGGGTCAAAGGGAAGGTGTCTTTCTTCTTTAATAGCTGGAGTAGTGTTGAGGGTGGAGGACAGTAAGCCAGTTTGCCTAGGCTGGAGTCCCAGTTAGTAGTAAATCCTTGCATCATGTCCCTCAACTGATCTAAGCCATTTACTGATTAATAAAATGGGAATATATCTTAGCTCTTTGGTAGCAAATGGTAGAAACGTAAACTGAGCCAAAAAGAAAAAAAGGAATCTTTTGGCCTCTGTAACTAAACAGTCTACCGGGAGGGCTGATTTTGGGCAGATCTGGGTGCTCAATTCTTATTAGGAATCTGACACTCTCCGTCAGACTTGCTTTGCTTTTCTCTGCCTTGTTTTAATTTTCAGGCAGGTTCTCCCGTTTGTGGTGACAAAATGGCTTTTATAAGCTCCAGTCTTAAGCCCTACAAGTTTGTCAATGTCAGCATTCACCAGCTCCAATAAAATGCCAGGGCAGGCTCTCATCGGCCCAGTGTGGGTTGCCTTTCCATCCCTGGCCAATCATAAAGACTAGGAAGCAAACCTGGGTCATAAGCCCACCTTTCAAGCTAGGATATGGAATCAGCCATATCAGAAAGGGTCTGGCATAAGAGTAGGGGACAAGTAGCTCCTTAAAGGGAAATTGGGGTGCTCTTGCCAGAAGAGGGAGCAGTTACTACACAGGGAAACAGCAGATGTCCTCTACCGGGGCTGAGTCCCCCATTAGTCTTATGACACAAGATTGAAATGCGAATCAGATGAGGCGATGTCAGGAACATGACATTGAAATGTAAAGGCCTTCACACATGTGAAGCACTTGTATTAGTTTGTCCCCCCCGGGTGGTCTAGGGAACCTCTCATCACCACCTCCTTGCGGATGAGAACCTGGTGCCCCATCACCTTCCCTACCCTTTTGGCTCCTGAATCCCACTTTCTTCCCTCCCCATCTCCATCCCCTTCCTTTTTCTTTCATCTGCTTCTGTTTCCAGTAAAACGAACCGGGGAGAGTTTATTGCAGAATGCCCCATTGTTTTTTGTTTTTAATGTCATCCATTGTTAAACTAGATGTATGTAGCGCTACTTAATCCATGAGTGTAACTGTGAACATTGGTCTTTGATCCAGGGAAGAGGAGAGTAATGCAAAGGGTGGCGTATGGAAGATGAAAGTTCCCAAGGACAGCACGGTAGGTTTGTTCTCATCCTTTTCTAGAAGCTAAGTTCGGGGTTGTTGACTGCTTATGATGAACCTCTTGTGCGTTTTAGACAGTCCGCCTGGTAGACTCAGAACGGGACTGGGGGTGAGAGATTCTATTCTGACCTTGGTGGTTTTCTGCCTTACACTGTCACCTTGAAAATATATTGTGAGTCTCTGTAGAAATGCTGTAATAGTGTGACTGTATCTTACAGTTCTGAACAGCGACATGCCTATAAACTTGACAGAAAAGCTGATTAGGGCTGTCACGTCCTCCACAGCCGTAACCGACATGTGGAAGTGGGTTTACGTTGTGAGAAGCAGGATCCTTCCCAGCAAAGGCTCGTCGCTTCCCCACCGGGGCGACAAGCACTTCTGAGAATGACCGTGGCGCAGAGAGCGGGGATGCGTGGGAGGCCTTGAATCTCACCGCTCTTTGGGGTTTCATGCGAGGCTGTGTCCAGTCTCCCTCTGGGGTTGATGAAACCCTGGTTGATGGCACGGCCTGCTCAGGTGCTGGTTGGCAGTGGTCAAGCCTCAGAAACCTGGGTTTCCCAGGAGTGGGCTGTAGTTCATTGTACTGACTGAAAAGAGCATTCAAGTCTATTCTTAAGCCGCCTTTGAAGATGGATGAAAGGACACATGCTGCCCAGTCTCACCTTTTCATGGTTTCTTGCATGTGGATGAGCTCAAAGGACTGAAACATCTCCAGGGACCCATAGGCTTGACCTTGCATCGTTTCCCGATAAGCACAAACCTAAAGACATGACCCAGTTTGTTTGTTAAAGGTGCAAACTATCGTTAAGATGCGTAGCTACGAGATTTGGCTAGTATTTGGCATATATAATTTTTAAAACGTCAGGGGAGCAAACAGAAAACCAAGCAAGGCCTGTGAAGCTCTTCCTGCCCCCCTAAAAGGAGAGAAAGCTGGTTTGAATTTCCATAAGAACACGTTTCCCTTGCCATGTTCTTTATTTACTTGCAGTAGACATTGACTTCTGGTAGAAACAATCATGATGTCAGCGTTGGCTGAAAGGTAGCTGAAAGACAAGTTTGTCCTCCCTCCTTGTCAGCTCACTTGACCACATTCAGTCGCAAATAATAACGCTTTCACATCTGCACAAGTGTCCTCATCCCAAGCGGCTCAGCCCTCTCTTTGTTGCTGGCCAGTGGGAATCCAGTGGGTCAACCTCCTCGGAATTCACAGCAGGAGAGGGAACGTCCCCTTCCCCTAACTTGCTCTCAACACTCATCTTTGTTCCTAATAGCGTAAGAGACTGCAGACGAGACAGATAAAAAACAGAAGGGATGGTTTCTAGGTGGGAGACAGGTAGACCAGACGGAGGGTCTAGGAAAGAGAAAAAACCCTCCTTGAGAGTGAAAAGTCATGCTGGTTAACTGCTGTGGTCTTGGTTAAAAATTCAACGAGGCTGCTTTGAGCTCATTAGAACTTGATAATACATACTCTTATCATAGTTAATATATAGTGGGCACCTGGTCCAGAGCAAACACGCAGCTGTTTATGGAATGGATCTTACATCTCCAGTGCTGTTGTTGCAATCACAGTACTGAGCCCGTCGAACGCAACATTTGTTGACTAATTTGATGGTCACAACAGCCCTGGGAGGTCGGTCCTATTATTATTCCCTGTTCGCTGAAGGAAACTGATGCTCAGAGAGGCTAATAGCCTGCCCAGGGTACAGCTCTAAGCTGGCTGTCAGGATTCAAACCCGGTTCTGGTGGAGTTCAGGGCCTGTGAACCATGACAAGGAAGAGATACGGAACCAAGAACTTTTCGAGGAGGAGTAACTAGAAAGAACTTGGAGGCCTCCAGTTACCTGTGCGTGGATGCTGGCTGTTGATTGGACGGCATTAGGGGATCTTGGGTAGAAGAGGCTCAAGGTTTTCTCATAGGGAAGAGGTGGAGTAGTGCGTGCACTGATTCTTCCAGGGAAATGCACATGTGCGCGCACACAACACACACACACACACACACCACAGTTCAGTCACTTAGCAGAAACAAAATACCTTCAAGTGAATGGAAATCTGCAAATCTCTGGTAGTCAGTAAACCAGAAATTTCTTTAAGTGTTCTTCACTTGTGTAACCTTGGAAGTACCTTATAAACTGCAGGAAAAGCAGGAAAGGGTTTTGAAGAGAAGGATGGTCCTAATAGCATTCACTTATAACCAGCTGATACATTTTGAATCAGTGAGAGGCAAAGAAATTGGAAAAGTGTAGGTCATTTGAATGCATTTTTCCCACGTTGTTCTCAACTTCATCAGAGGTGGCACTAGAGATTAGCTTTGTGGCTTCGGACCCCACAGTTTTGTGGACACAGAGTTTGTGACTTGGGATCCCTTGTATCTCTCTGTGCAAAGCAATGTGTAAAACAATACAAACATATGCCACCACGTGGGCGTTTACGCCTGTGATTCAGCGATGTCTGCGGGCTCCAGATACGGGCGTGGAAAGGGCGTGAGAGGTTAAAGAAAATGTGACTTGGGTAGCTCCTGAAGATAATTGTTTAAAAATGTGTATGTGTTCCTTTTCTTTGGTTTTCTTTTGTTTTGCTTTTTATTCTTTTCCCGCACCAGTCCACAGTTTGGAAAGAGTTGTTGTTAGCAACTATCGGGGAACAGTTCACAGACTGTGCCGTCGCAGGTAATGAGACCCTCAGCTCTGGCCGTCCCCGCTCGCGCGTGCTTGGCTTGTGCTTGTTCCTTGCTGAGCTTTGTTTCTGTGTGTTTGCCTTTTTTACATATTTTGGAGTTGCTTATCTTGTAACTATGAGGTTACTTAGCTTTTTCCCATGTGATCGTGGCGTTTTCATGTTATATGTGTATGTGCATATGTATATTTACATAAGTGTATATTACGTGGATATACATATGTGTATATGCCTATATGTTTTTTTGCACTTATAGCTCATCTTCATGGTATCCATGACCATCTGTCTAAAATAAATAGGCAGAAAAGAAGGAAAACTTTTTTTTTTTAATTGAAGTATAATTGACATACAGCCTTATATTTGTTCCAGAAGAAAATGAAATTTGACATTGGGCTCCTAACACCACTGGTGGTGGGTTTCCTTCATCAGTTCCAATTCTTCCAGAAGAGCCCAGTGCCTTTGTTGTCACCTGAAGTTTGTAGTTAGGTCGGCACAGTCCTTTCTGCCCCTCTCAATTCCTCGCCCCTTCGTGCTGTCCCTCTCTTGGTCCCTTCTCCTCAAAGTGAGAGATAAAGGGGAGGTGGGGATGAATCACAATTAGTGCCTGTGATCCGACAATAGGGGCTAAAATGTTAAGTCTTCAGGACTTTACTTTGAAGACTTTACTTGAAGACTCACTCTGTTCTCAAATACTGAGTGAGTTTCTGAGAGCCCTGTGAATACATTTATTTTGCTTTTTTTGTTTGTTTGTTTAATTGAAGTATAGCTGATGTACAAAACCCGTAAATTACAGGTGCACAACATAAAGAGTCACAATTTTCAAAGGTTATCCTCCATCTGTAGTCATTACAAAATATTGACTCTATTCCCCAAGCTGCACAACACATCCCCGTAGCTTATTTTATACCTAATAGTTTGTACCTGTTAATCCCTTACCCCATTTTTATGTTGCTTTGTTTTTGTCGTGAAACCACTGAAAGAGGAAAATTGAATTTCTAGTTTAAAATTTTGTTTTCTTCTTGGGTAGTTCCTTCTGAGTGCTTCTGAGGTAACATTTAGAATGACATTTTTCCTGTTCAGCTTTCAGCTACAATTTTTTTTTTTAACTATTTGGTATTGATTGATTTGCCCTCAGGCTTCTTAACTGGTTCTGTCTTTGGGAACCCTTATAGGCCTAGCCAGTGCCAAGCAGGTTTCAGATTTACCTCACTAACAGTTTCAATCATTCTACTTTTGTTTTCCTTAATTCTTACACCTCTTTTTATTCATTGAAGACAGAACCTGGGTTAAGATGAAATTGTCTTAAAAGTACAGATTCCTTCTGTTTAAATAGGGGGTAGGTAGCAACTTTACAATATGTAGTCAAAAATGCATCTTTGATGTAACTATAAACAAATAAATCCCTGGGAGAGGAAGTTTTCTGTATGAATTATTCCTGTTTCCAGAACCAGGGAAAATAGTCTAAGTAATAATAAATAGGCAGGATTGAGCAAAGAAGACCTATTGTTCTGCGGTTGACTTTGGAACGAGAGCACCATTAAGTATTAACTGTTCGCTCTTAGTTAACCCAGCTCCACCACTGCAGCAGGTCAGCTCATCTCTCTGGTCCTCACGTCCCCCATCTTCAAACAGTGGCTCCTCCTGGCTCTGACGTCTTGTGCTGCCAGTACCCTAAAATAATCAGGGTTTTTGCTGGTTGATTCTGCTTATGAATATTACACGTTTGCCGGTGGATCTCCTTTTGCATACGGGCTGCAGCCTTTTTACCATGCCCTTTCTGAATGTGCTGTGCTAGGAGGTTACACGTAGGTACCAAAAGCCAGGCCAGACTGAAATATTGACAGTTCAGCGTTTTCAGCACCCGTAAAGCTACAGTACCCTCTGACCAATAGTGTAGAAATGGGCAAAACAAAAAGACTGGAAAAGGCTGCTCTTTTCCTGAAAGGCTGAGCTAGTGTCTTCATGACTCTTCTTGAAAGTGGTAAATGCCAAAGCTTCCCTCTTCACTTGATGATTTTTTTTGTTCACATAGAATTTAACATTGAGCTGTAGCAAATATACTTTGAAGATAAACGAGAAAACAAGAAACATGTACTTATATAAGACACATTTCTTGATGGGATAATCAGTGTCTGTGGATAGCCATGATCAGGTACTGTTTACTCTTTTGGAAATTTTTGTTTAAATGTGACATGTATACAGAGAAGGACACAAACTATTATGTGTATACCTTGATACCTATTCTCAAAGTAAACAGATCCCTGTAAGTGGCACCCAGATCAAGGAACAGAATGTTACTCGCCTCCAGATTCTCTCTCCACACCCTCCCTTCCCGCAAAGGTGGCCACAAGCCCAACTTCTGACACCTTCAACTGACTTTGTCTGCTTTCAAACACTTCTATATAAGGAATTATTCAGTGTCACGTCATACACATTTAGCCAGAGTCAAATTTATTTACAAAGGAAAGAAGGGAGAGAGGGAAAAAGGGAATGAAGGAGAGAAGGGAAGGACGGAGGAAAGAGAGGAATTACTTTACCGAAGATGAACTCCTTTAGTAATTGGACAGGTCCTCATTTAAATTATATCTAAATGCTGGAACATTTTAACTTCCAGAAGACACACGGAAAAACTGATAGCAGAAATACTGAGAGGTACAGATTTATAGTAAATAAGGAAAATTAGGCAAAACATATTAACTGAAGCAAAATTTCCTAACTTTGATAATGCTCATCTTTCACGTTTTACTCGTTGATGTTGAGTGTGCAAGGGCAGAGGGGTGACCCTAGTTCAGTAAGATGCCGCAAACATGCATACCAGGAGTCAAGTCTTTACTCCTGTCATTTTGCTGCAAATTACTATACACAAAGTGGCTCCGTAGGACAGTACACAATCCTACTTACGCAGCCAGCGTTCTCGAATACCTACAGGGCAGCCCCAAATCCAGAATTTAGTTAAAAACAAAAACAAAAAACAACCTACATTAATCAAAGTAGATAAATGCTTTCCTGCCCATTTGCCGAAGTGCTCTAATGACACGGCCACACTTAGAAGATACTTACTTTATACACAGGGCCAACAGATGGTCATTGATTCTCTAGCCCACAGTTAAGATGCCCAAACCAGAAGGGGAATGGCTAGGGAGAATCAGGCAAGAGCAGGGATGATTAATAGGAAAGGAGCAGTCAAGCAAAACCACAGAAAGCAGAATGAGCAACTCAGAACACACAGTCTGGGTCCAGTTAGTGTTGGGGCCTAGAGCACTAACCACCCGAGATCTCTGAATGGTTGGCAGGAAGTCGGGAGAAATACTTGCTGTTCTTAACAAAGACAGCCAAGCATCGAGGAAAAGTTCATGTGAGTTCAGTTGGCTTTCAGAGGGCCGATCATTATGCAACTTGAAAAAGTCTCATCAAAACAGAGTAAGAAATAGTCCAAAGCTTCGGTAACATGTTAAGAAGGGTAAGTTACTTGTCTGGAAAATTTGTTTGGCCGGGACACTCTGTTTATCTAAGTCGCCGGATAAATGTGATGTGACTGCTACAGCTTTTGCCCACTAACTTGCTTTTGTCCAACGACTCCCCTTAGAAACAGTATTTATCACGGGTTCTCTCGTGCCACCTTGTCTTGATCATCTTCTCTGCACCTTACAGATAAAATGATAAGTGCTAAACAACCGACTCCAGCGGACTTGAAATTATCACTCATTTCTTTCTTCCCCCTTCCTTCCACTCAGATGACGAAGTAATAGGAGTTAGTGTCAGTGTCCGGGACCGCGAAGACGTCGTCCAAGTCTGGAATGTAAATGCCGCTGTAGTGGGGGAAGCCACCGTTTTAGAAAAGATCTATGAACTCCTGCCCCACATATCTTTTAAAGCCGTATTTTATAAACGTAAGTGCTTCATTTCCAGTTACTACTTTCTAGCTTATTCTATCATACTTTTAAAGCCAGAAACCGTGTTGCCAATGAGGTGCAGGGAGAATCGCTTGAAATTCTATAATCCAATAAATAATTCAATAAAATACATTTTAAGGGCGTTTAAAAAAAAACTTTAGCCTCAGAAATTAAAGTGAGATTTCAGTTGTCGCCTAAACACACGGATCAGAAAAGGAGATACTTACTGTTTTTGTTATTTCAAAAATTCAAACCTGATCTCAAACTTGTCACTCTCAGAAAAAATTACCTTCAATTTGAAGCAACAATAACAAAAAAAGTTGTTATATGAGCTGGCAGGTAGATTTTCAATCATCCCTTCATAAACAGGGATTTATAATGTATAACATCTGTATTTGTGGAGGAACTCGTTCTGCGCACAGGCATGATTGAATGTTCTACTGAAATGCTAATACGTCCTCATTACGGATGACTGTGACACAGAAGAGAATGCACGCATAGTGGTGAAATGTTAACAGTATGAATAGGTGTGTGGACCCATTGTTTCCATCATGATTCATGTTCATTGCTTTTGTGTGCTCTTTTGAAAAAGTCATCTTTTTCATAATGAAAACAGCTTAGTGCTATTAAACCAATGTTTGGTAGATCAAACTGCGGGTTACAGTTTTAACAGTGAGTTAGAGAGAAGGATTGACAACCCTACACGTATATGATGAATTTCCTATTCCCCAAACTATTCCAAGAGTCAGTAACCCAATTTTTTTAAACCACGGTATTTCATTGAATCTAAGATGCCCTTGATGATAAGTATTATTTTAGTATTACTAAGAAAGAAAAATACAAGGCTCTTAATTAAACTATGGCACATTCTTGATTCCGGGGGTCTTCATATGTGCAGTGGGGAGGCAGGGTGGGGAGTGCATCTTAGTATTAGTGAAACATACTCTATTAGCGTTTCACTTTTCCCAACCCCTTGTCAAAAAGGAGAAGAAAAAAGTCAAATTTTGCTTTGTGATTGTCTTACTATGATATGAAGAGTAAGGCCTCCCTCTAAGCAATCATATAATCACAGGCCCAGTGATTTAGATTTTAAGCAGTGGGACAGACCTGCTGCTGCAGATATTCAGGAGATGCTTAGCATCTGAATTTTAAATGAAAGTTTAAATAAAAGAGACAGAGGATGGCACTGCAGAAGTTGCTTATTGATTGTGCCGTGTGGAAGTCGCACATTTGTAGATGTAATTTTGACTCCATAGGGAACATTAATTGTATTTTCAGCCCAGACATTAATTGAAAGTTCACCGAGGGTCTGTTTTTTGTACTCCACGAGACTAACTCCAGCAGAAACTCTCCAAAAGGAAGTATGTTTCGCCGCCATTTATGAACGGGGCGAACACGTTCTTTACCTCCTTAGAACCTTCTCCACATTTGACTCCAAAGGGGAGAAAAGCAATTTGGAGTGGTAAATACAGGCACTCTGGATTTTTGTCCCACTTCAACACTGTGACCTCGAGCAAGTCACGGTTTCTCCTCCTTTCACTTTCCCATCTTAACTATTGAGAAGGTTGGTCTTAAATGATCTCCGAGGTCCCTTCTGCTTCAAAATTCTAACACGCAGGGTAGCAGCAGGCTCAACACATGATAGGAGTGTTTAGGCCACAGAGGCAATCGGGCCACTGAGCGGTTAGGCTAGTTTTTAGGGCAGTGGCAATAATGAGGTAAGACTAAGCAAGGATGAGTCATCACTTCATTGTTGTGATGGCTGGGGTTGGGGGAGGGCGGGGGGAGAAAAAAGCCAGACAAAGGAGGGGACGTTGCAGCTCCCCAGATCAGGAGCCCTTTAGGGCGTCTACATTTATGCAGAGGCCATAGTGACGTTCATGAGTTAGGCAGAACTGGCTGCGGGTCTTAGTAGAAATGCATATTTTAAGGGCATAAATTGACATTTAAAAATTCAAAGATTATTCAAATAAAAATTGGAATTGGAAAAAACAAGCAATTGTCTTTATTTTATATAAAGCAGGCAGTCCTTTACTCAGTAGGGTTATGCACCACATGCTGCAGAATTGATTTGGAAAAATGAGGTTTTGGGCAGAATTGTTATACACAGCTTGATAAAGAACAGATAGGGTGTTAGGTAGGTGGGTAAAGAACAGGTAGGGTGGTAGGGTGAACTAGGTCAGAAATGGCCAACTCCACGCTTTTCCTCAGTCTTGTTACAGGAGCCACGTGACAGGGGAGATTTTCCCGCGTAGAAAGAGCCCTAATGAATTTGGGCAGGGCCTCCAGTCGGGTGGCTGAGGGTCAGGCTGTTGATAAGTTATCTGTGTGTTAGATACAGTTCGGTTACTTGACTGGGAAACTTAAATGAATGGAGACCCCCTCCCCCCGCCAAATTCTGTTAGGTTCTTCAGAGCAGCTGAATGACAAATGTCTTCTGATGGGAGAATTGTTTAGAGCAGAGTTTGGCAAACTACACTGTCAAGCCAAATCTGCCCCCTTCCCACCTGTTTTTGTATGGGCTGCAGCTAAGAATTCCTTTCACATTTTTCAATGGTTGGAAAAAATCAAAAGAAGAACTACGTTTTGTAACATATGAACATTGTATGAAATCCAAATTTCAGTATTTGTATATAAAGCGTATTGGTACCTAGCAATGCCTGTTGGGGTATATATCATCTGTGGCTGCTTTAATGTTACAAGGGTAGAGTTAATAGTTGAGACAGAGACCCTGTGACCTACAGAGCCTAAGCTGTTTATCCTCTGCCCCTTTCCAGAAAAAAGTTTGCTGACTCCTGGCTTTGACCTTTTCTATATTCCCTTTCAACCAAGGCTAACCTAAGGCCCACAGAACTTTTCCCTGTTCCCCAGAACTCTCCCGATTATGAATGTTCTGTTCCCATCTCCGTGACCCATCAGGATTGCACTGTCTTAACTATGACTGCCCCAAACTGTCCCTCACACTGAGAAGTAATAAAAATCTGTGGACAGTTCCTATCTCTTGATTTATCATTTGGGGTCCAGCATCGCTAAGAGGTCTGTGGGCACCCCCACACACTTGACCCAGTAGCAATGATACACTTCATAGAAGAGCAGGCCACATTTTGTTCGATGTCTGTCTTAAAAATCTTTCTTAAAAAGAAAAAAAATATATAAAAAGTGAAATATTTATAAAGTTCTACATGTGAGAAATGTTCAATTAAGTCAGCTTGGATTGCTGGCCACCCTTGGGAATTGGGCCAACCTGAGGTAACCCCGGGAGCTGTAAAGTGTGCTTGTCTCAGTGTTTTATCCAAGTAAAGATCAGGTTTGGGTGAATAACCATGATGATCCTAAAGGGCACATGGTCCTGTTCCCCGCCTCACCCCTACCACACACTAGTCTGAAGAATTTAGTCCATCTTAAAAATACAGACTTAGGAGGGGCTTAGGAGGTGAGATGGGCCAGCCCATGTCTGCCTTCCTAGAACATCCTTCCTAGGGTGGGGCGGGGGGGGACAAAGCATGGGGGAACCTGAGTGGCCTTTGGCTTTTTCAGCCCCAAGTCAGTAACTTTTCCATTTGAGAGAAGAGGATCTGCCCTTGCTTCATGATGATGGATTTAACCAAGTCCAGGAAGTGGATTTTCAAACTTGGCCTTTTGCCTTGGAGGAAATATTTTATATTTCACAGGTCTCCCAATTCCCACCTCCACTTTATAAAAATTTAAGTCTTTGGAAAATATTTTTCATAGCATCATTTTTTATTCTGAAGTTCCTAATTTTAATTAGTCATTTTGCAAGCCAGACAGTAGGGCTGGAAAAAAAGAAGAAAGAAAGAAAAAAAAAAAAAAAAACGTGATTGGGAAAAATAAAAGACCCATCCATTTAATGAAACTTCATTGCCCACAGAGGGTGTTTAAAGGTAGGGGAGGACCTAAGAGAATGGCTACCCTCCTTGTGTTGTTCTCAGCTTGGTTTTACTTTTGTTTTGTTTTATTTTTAAAGATAAGCTTGTGAATGGCCCTGTCTTGGTTCTGTGAGGCACCCCCCCAGCACTGCGTCCGCGGGGCCCGTTTCCCTACAGAATTTGCTGGCAGCCCAGCGTGTCCTCTTCATCAGCTTGTTGGGATTACTCATCCTCTCCGGCACTGCAAGAAGGAACAGGCAGCATGCCCATTGCTTGTTTATTCCTTGTTTTAATTTTCATTATTACGTTTCTCAGGAAATGCACGCCTTAGCTAACAGTTACTGGCACACAAAGGTATTTGAGTTCTTGCCAACATTTGGGGAAACTGAATGAGATGCCTTAGAGGAGGGTTGCCCCATCCTTTGCTTAAAGTTTTCTTTCCTTTTTTTCTTTTTTGTTTTTTTCTGTCCTTTAGCCCATGAAGAGCATCATGCTTTTGAAGGTGGACGCGGAAAACACTAATTGCACTCTGTAAAGAATTCTTTGTCCTTTGCTGATTGGTTTTGGAAACGGTCTTAACAGGAGGGAGAGTGAAGAGAAGACTTGCCGAAGCCCGATGCTGGTCCATTTAGAGTGGGTTTCTGCCCTTGCAGATTGAGCAATTAGGATTCAAAGTGGCAGGTGGGGTGGAGGGAGATTGTGTGGGTTTTTACCGTCACATTACTTGCTTTTTTTTTTTTTTTTGCTTTCTGAATTCTCTGTTCTTTTCACTCCAATTTTTTTTTTTTTTTGCCCTTTTAAACTCCTCATTCGGTCTAATTATTGTTTTCTATACTCCCCTTTCATTGAGGCACAAGAAATTGGTTTCCCTTTAAGTAGCTCTGCTGTACCTAGTTAATGAGAATATGCATAATCGTGACAATACTGCTTTTGAAAACCACACTGTCCTCAGAGGAATACTAGCTCGGTGAAACCTGTCTTTTGATTATTTGTTGTGACACATTCCTACATACTGTGCACTGGGCATTGTTTTTTCTGTCCCAGGGAAAAGAAAAACCTTACTTAATCTGATTTTTCGCTGAGAGCACACACATCTTGTATTTTTCCTTTTTAAGAATTTTTTTTTTCCGAGATGAAAGGAAAATAATAGTTGGGTTGCCAAACATGAAAACTATAATCGCAGTTGAGTATCAGGATATAAATCAAACTGTAGATCTTTGGACCCTCTGTGGAAATATTTTCCAACCAGAATTTCAATTTGGCCTTTTCAGAGGGAGGCGCTTAGAGTGGTAGCAAAGGGTTTGTCTCAATAGGAAACCTTATAATTTCTGATCTAAAGAGAAGGTGATATTTTAATTGTTTGAATTAAGCTGCTTCTAAATTTTGGGTGTGTGTACCCACTTAGGGCTTTCCAAATCAATTCAGACACATTTTGTTAAATGATCCCCTTTTACTCTTCGTATTGTGTGTCGTTTCCAATAATCAATCATTCTCCGGTCTGGGCAGCTTTCCCCTGCCTTTTTCATTTAGGAGCAGAAGTTAAATCTCATTTCCAGGATGAATGTGAACATTCACAAAGTTGAACTCTGAATGCAATTCTGTTCACATTAATTTTTAGAATTGTTGAGATACATCGTATTATGTTACCAAATAAATACCGGTTTTAGTAGAAGGAAATGACCACCCTCTGGAACACTCAGAATGTTCTGATTTCCCTCCCTCGACTCTGCCAAGCCTCCTGCTGCGTCTACCTGAAAAAGGCAGGGCCATTTGGAGACGCTTCCTCCTGCTGGCTTTTCTCTGGACTCAGGGGAGCTAGGGCATGCTTATACATTTCACAGAAGGGCGGTGCATCCAAACTTCATTGCACCCAGGAGTTTTAATTCCTCTTGCAGTATTGACCAGCAGAGAGAGGTGGGGCCACTTCCAACCCGCAACCTGTGTTTGTAAATAAAATCCTCCATGCAAACATTTTAAAGGATTTGAAACAATATCTTTTTACAAAAGTCCTGCCCTTCACTTGCATCAGTAACTACATCAACCATAATAACAATGATCATGGCTTTTCTTTTTTTTTTTAATGCTTTGTTTCTAAACTTGAGTTTCTCCAGTGATTTCAAAATGAGGTATAAGGATATCAGACCCATTTTTCAAAAGCCTGGAACTTTTATTTTTTTAAACATTGTACTAACATCCAACTTGTTTTTAAATTATTGATCAAGGATTTAAAAAAATATTCTGGGCATGAATTTAAATTCTTTTTTATAATATAAGTATTTTTCTGATAGAGTAGAAAAAAGGATATAATTGACTTATCTTCATTATAATTGTCATATATATTTCCATAAGTAAATGGATGTTGAAGTATTTTTATTTTTGAACTTTATTTAAAGCATTGTGATGACGTGTTCAAGTTTTGCATGTATGTAGCTTTTGAAGTAAAAAAATAAAAGGAATAGGAATGTTAGGCTCCCATTAATGTTTTCTAGTTTCTATTGTTTATGATCACGAAACATGGCTTAACACACAAAGTAGGTTTTTTTGTCCCAGAGAACTTGTGCCACTCTTTCTGACCCTGTGGAAAATACCAACTGTGAGAAGGGTTTAATTTGCCCAAGTTAAAAACCTATCATCTAAATTACCCTAAGAGAGGATTTTGTCAGATTTTGCTTTGGAAATTGTTTTAATTGAATATTTAGTTCTTAAGAGACAGTGTATGAACTAAGCTGATGTAATCAGTTTAAAAACCTCTCATTACCTTTTTGGATTAAAGAAGCTAATACTCTCTGTAGATACAAGGAAATGTTTTGTGGGGCACGTGACTTTAGTGTTAGGGTGGCGTCCCCCGCTCGGCCATTGCTGGGGAAAGGGGGCACTTGCAGTAGAATCTGGGTGTCTTTCAGCCAAGCCAAGCCTTTGCAGGTGTAGCCTGGACTCTGCATAGAGCCATCCAGAAGCCAGAGAGCTTGCTCTCTGGTCTTTGTCATTCCTATTAAATAAGGACAGATGGTACTCATTGAAAGTAACTTGTCTGTATTTCAGTTCTCTTTTGTAAGCGCTTTCTGAATGCCAACTCACTCCGTTTTAATGTTCCTCCCACCCACAATGTTTCTGCATTTCTGAAGTGAGGGTGTAGTTTACAGAGGACACGTCCATTTAATATAACGTGCCTATTAAATTCAGGGATACAGTTGATGGAGAAAAAACATGGAAAGGAAAACACAATTCTGGTAAACTTTGAGCTTAACTTGACTCTGACCTTCTCCACTTTCTTGAATTTAGCCGATGTCTACATCATACATATAGTCACAAGACTTTGTACTTGAAAGAAATTTTTAACATAATTGGGCCCACTAGACATAGTGTATAATCTACCAACAGAGAGATTGTCCTTTGTGAAAGGACAGGGGACTAGCCAGCGTGATAGAACTGGGCATTGAAGTCTGCAGGCTACACCGCAGTCCTGGCTTCCTTAAACAGGGAACACTCAAAGTCTGTCCCCCTAACGCCAAAACATGTCACCCCGATCACGCACTAAATATCTGATCCAATCTGGCCATTGATACACTGATACATAATCAGATGCCCTTGTTATAAGCAGCTCTCATTCTCTGCCTGTCACACTCAGTGACCGAAGCAGTGTCACACTGTGGTGTTAGAAAAGAACCTTATTATTCCAGGAGGTGGGCATTTTGCTACACAATGCCCAACTCTGAGAGGATCCCAACTTTTGTATTTACACAAAGCTGACAACGTTTGGAGCGATCACATGGTGGCGCTGCTTTCCCGCCAGCGGTTCTGCCTCAGCAGCATAATGTATCCAGCTCTGTCTGTTTGTATAATCATTTTAAGATTCCACTGCCTGTTGCTCTTGTGGTTTTATAAAAATTTGATGAGGTACTACCAGTAGAAGTTTAGCTCTCCTACACCTAATAAAAATGTGTCAAAGATAGAGCACTCCGGATATGCTTTAAAAAAAAAAATCTCAAATCTTAGGCTCTCATTGAGCCTATAAGCAGTTAGGAAGAGAAGGAATGAAATAAACTAACATATAGGAAATACCAGAAATATTTCATCAAAGTGGGCAAACCTTGTGCCCAAAGGGAGAAAAGTAAAGTTAGAGTTTGATTCTTTTTTCTTTTCTTTTTTCTTTCTAAATATGAAACTCTCCTTTAAAAATGTAAGTCTGCTGTTCACCTTTCCTAGATTGATGTTTCTGTCACGTTTCGCTCGTTACCAATGAAAGTAGAGGACTGCCTGTAGACAGTTTATTTCTTCAAAGAGGATATTCAGACCGATGATGACAAGTTACTTAAGAGTTTGGTGACTCAGGATGGTCAATGCCTGGAGAGCTAACTGCTGCAACAGCAGAGAGGGGTCAGAAGGTGAGGAGGAAAAGGATAGGAATGGAAGTGCAGTGAAAGCCCCCTTGGGGTCTCTTCTCTTATGCAGCAGTTAGAGTGGGGCTCTTCCTCTCCATCTCCCGTGAGGAAAAAAGCCCAGATAGATGCCTCACACATCTGATGATACAGTTCTGTTTTTGTTTTCTGCTTTTACATTTGCATCAAAATCTAACAGCACTTCTTATTTAGGTTAACCCATTCAGGCTCAGAGTCACTCTCTTAGAGTTCTGACTGATGCAACTCTACTCCTAAAACTCACAGACTCTTAGAATTTTAGAGTGGAAGGGACCTTTGAGATCATCTACCAGGGCTTCTCATCCCTTAGCATGCAGAAGAATTTACTGGGGTGCTTCCTTTCTCGACCCCGAACCTAGAGTTTCTGATTCAGATACCTGCCTTTTTAGCAAGCGCCCCAGCGGTTCTAATGTGGATGGTCCTCAGACCCCCCACTTTGCAAACCCCTGATTATATCCAACCCCCTGATGTTTCAAATGGGGAGAGCCTCACCGCCACCGCCCCCCCGCCAGCTCTCTCAGGTGACCTGATTTGGGTGTATGATACCAACAACCTTCTGAAGGCTGGAGAAAGCCATTATTACTTAGACTTGAGAAAATGATGTTCATAAATAAGAACTTTATGGCTAGGACCCCAAGCAGTAATAGGTAGCCCACCTCTGGAAGTGCATAATATAAAACCTTTAATACACAATGGTGGTTTTTCTCTTTTCTAGATACCATTTCAGCCTGTTAAGGGAAAAGAAATTAATGTTCAGAAAAAGTAGGTACCCCATATGTGCAGTAACTCCTTTTCCATAATGTCTTACGGCATCTGGGGTTCAGCATCATTGAACGAGATTAAATGAACGTTATAGAGCTATAAAATTGCATGTAAAATAACGCAAAACTGTTCAAATGACTATCAAAGTAGTCTGGGAGTGAATTTCCACTCAAATTAATTGTCACTCCTAGATGTGGCTTAGCAAAGCTGTTACTAAATTGGAAGGATACTTTGATACATGGAAGTATCCAAAAAAATCAAAGTATTCCCTAAACCATGTGAATGATAAGCAAAAGTCATTGTGAAGTCAGTATTATTTTGTTCATCGTTGCTACTGAAATTGAGAGTCCCATTGTATATGTGTGTGTTGAATGTACCTTACTAGAATATCCAATACAACAGCCTTTTGGATATTCTATGCTCTTGTGTCCTTCAGAAATCACAATGTTGAAGAAATCTGTCTTAAATGTTTTTGTTTTGGTTGCTGCCTGAGAAAAGTGATCCACTCATTTAACGAAATGCACGATCTCTTTATGACAGTTTCAACTTCTCAGGTTGAAGTCAGAGAATTTTTCTGAAACTTCTATTTTGGAACAAGTGTTTGAGATTTATTAACCTGGCAACTTTGCATGAGAGAAACAAACGAAGTAAATATCAGCATTTCTGAGTTCTCTATAGAACTTTTTTTTTTTTTTTACATACAAAGAAGCGACTTTTAACGAAGGTTTAGGAGGTGAAAATTTTTATTTTAGCAGTTTACATAAATGATGAATGGGGAGTATTAAAGGACTTCGAGCATTTAAATTAAGTTACAGAGTTTCTATTTTCGAATAGAGCGATTAGCTTTGTGAGTATACGTTAAATCCCACCCCCCCAAAAAAAATTTCTGAGCCCTTAATCAGGTAAGATGGCTGACAGCCATTGTATGGTTTTTCAAAAAGTTTTAACTATCTTCTCAGTAATTGAGTAATAACAAGTCACCATCCCTTTGCATGTCCCCTCACCGAGATTTCAGTTTCATTGAGATTGTTACACAAAAGGATTTCTGAGCTTAAACTACTGGGCATACTTTACCTTGCCACCTCCAGTACCCTTTGTCCCAAATTTAAAATCTTATCAGTTGCATTCAAAATTATTCATTCTTTTGAACTGTGTTACCTGTGTAACTTGAAGCAGGTTTATTTGCCTGATGTTTTGGATCTGCCTGTGCCCCCTCCTCCCCGTGGTATACCATCTGTGCCCTGTGCATTTGGGGCCCTTTCACATATGGCTACAAGCTGGTGTAATGCCCTTCCTTTTGATCTGGCTTCATCTAGTGATTTGCTCAGTATTTTTAAGGTCAGACTGAAAAGTTTTCTGTTCCAGTTATTTTTGATTTTATATTGTGTGTTGTGTTTGATGTTCAGATACATGTGAAAGTTGCTTCTCTAAGTCAGTAATTTTTATTCCAGCCTTTGGCAGCCATCAGGTAAGACTAGACTGTACTTTTCTTACTTGAAAAAACATAGTGATTTATGTGTTTCGTGCACATGTTTGGACTTTTCATGCAAAAGTTCTTGGCGTTTTCTAATTTGGGACTATATTGCTGTGAATTGGTGCTCCTTCCTTTTTTGAAGTTAGAACTTTGTGGGGTTTGTTTAAGTGTTCATTAATCTGTAGAGCTTTATGTTGAGATCTTTCCTAATCTGTTGCCGTGGATTCTCACGCTGTAATTGGGTTCTATAGTATAGAAATGTCGTTCTACTCCCTCAGGTTTAGAATTTCATGCAATGTTATAAACCACACTGCTTCATCTTGATAAGGTTCCAGGTATACGTGTGGTGATTGTCAAACCCTGTTTATTCCAGCACCTACTGAAACTTTCTATCCACCTGTTAGGATGCGTGTGAAGCTCCTAGCATGCTGTCTGACACCTAGTAGGTTGCCATGCGTCCTCTGGCAGGAAGCAGCTATTCCTGTTTTCTTCTCCTCCCTTCTTGAATGTATTTGGTGATAGGGCTCATGTTGGTGTCTTAGAAAACACATTTTATTTATTTTCATTCTTTTTCTTTACCCTTTACTAAGAATGGTTTCCTTTTAGAATAAGCCAATCATGCTTGTTTCTCTTTTGTCCCCCAATTTGCCCGTAAGATTCAGTTGCCCCTTATTTAGCCACGTAAAGTTGATTTACTCTTGCTTTCTAGCTGACATATCCCTTTAAAAACAAGCAAAATACCAGCACTCTTATTTCTCCCATTCATCTGCAGACTCTTCCTAACTCTCCCTGTAAAAGCAAGCAGTTCAAGATGGTGTGTATGATGCTCAATTAATTTTAACACAGTGAATTAAATGAAATTAATTAATTAAATGAGGAGCAGGGCATAACACTGTGAAGGCTTTAAGATTTCCTAATATCTCCTCCACCCATTTGAGTCTGATTACTGCAGCCATGTATTCAGCGTGTACTTTATCACCTACAGGTTATCCATGCACTTTTGGAATGTGTTCTTGGTTGTTTTATAAGCATAGGCTCTGCCTTCCCAACTAAAATTCAGTTTTTTCGAGGCCAACTAGTGACTCTTTTAGTGTAGTAACCGCTGTTACAGAATTTTTAACTGCTTTCACTAATGAATGTATTTTTTTAAAACTCTCTGGAATTCTACAGGAAGTTAGGTCTTTTGTTATAAAAAGAAAACAGTAGCATTTACAAGGCTCAGCAAGCCTTAAAATGTGTATCATTGAAATATGTATCTATTTCCCATCATCTGGCTCAGCCATGGTGCTGACTAGCGTATTTCTTGCCAGAGAAAATAAGTTTAAATCATAAGCATATTTAACTAGCAAGCATAAATCATAAGCCTTTCCAGTCATAAGCACGCTGAACTCTGGTACCGTTTGTACAGATGGTATGGTTAAATGTGTGTGCTCCTCCCAGCCTCAAAGATGTGGACCAGTTTTTACTCCCCAATTTCCTCTTTCACTGGGGGAACTTAAATCATTTGTTTTTTGTGCACATAGAATTCTAGAAAGCACAGACCTAGAGGAGGTTTCAGGTCCTAGGAAAGTTTTGGGTTTTGTGACTTACTGGAGAATGAAGGAAATGAAGGTTCAACCCTAAAGCAATAATGCCCCCTTTTAAGGCAAACGTAATTGGTGTTTCGTGAAGATAGTCAAGTTCTGAAAGACAAGACTTTGATTTTCAGAGTGTATCTTTAAAAAAAAAAATCACGGACTCAGAAATAAAATTTTAACAGAAGTCCCTTGGCTTTCAAAGAGTGTTCCCCAGGTGGCTGGTTCTACAGAAATACTTGTAGATACTGCAAACAAAGCTCCTATTGTAAAATATATTTTTAAAAGTCTAGTAAAACAATAGCACATCCATACTGACGTGCATTGCGTGGCAAAACGTTAACATTTTGGAAGCCAGTAAGCATAATTTATGTGCTCATTGATTTTGTTTTATGAAACATCACTTTTAAGACCTTTTTATTATAAAATAAAACAAAGATATAGAAAAACCACCCAAAACAAACGTGTAGCTTAGTGAATTGTTATAAGGGGAAGATTCTTAGCTCAGCACCCAGGTCGAGGACTGGTGCCCACTACCCCAGGAGCTGTGCCCACTACCCCAGGAGCCCCGTTCATGAGTACCCTCCTGGTCACAGCCCCACCTTCCCCATTAAAATAACCTTTATCCTAACTTAACAGTAAGCACTTCCTTGCATTTCCTTCTGGTTTTATCACTCGAGTGATAGACCTCACTTTTATCTTTTTATGTAGAAGCTCCTCTACTAATGAAAGTTGAGGTCAGAAAAATTATTTATAAGCCCTTTCAATGATACGTACAGAATGACCCTCTATAAACAATTGCTATCCCCGCAAGTCAACAACTGGACAGACTCTGATGTGCTTCTGCTGAGGTTTGCTGCTCTGGTCATAGCTCTATTATTAACAGCAATGGCTAATGTGTATGGAGTTCCATGCCCTCTAAGCACATGGAATAATCAATGTACTTCTCTCCAAAACTCTAGGAGGGAGATCCTCTCATTGTTGTCCCCATTTTCTGTTGTGTGGAAACTGAGGTTCAGAGAGGTGAAATAACGTGTCCGAGGTCACACAGTCAGTCTGTCTCAGAGCCAAGTTATACCCAAGGTAATGGCTCCGGCCTGTTCTCCCAATGCTGTGCTGCCTTGATGGAAGTTGAAGATTCCGACGCACAAGAATTTTGAGATTCCATATAAGAGTTTACCTCTAAAGGAAAGGATCTACAGCTTTAAGAAAAAGATGGAAAAATTGCTGTCCTAGATCACCTTTTTTCCTTTTACAGATGAAAAAATGACCCAGAGAATATAAAGAATTTGTCTAAAGTCACACAAACAGTTGGTGGCAAAATTACAGACAGATCCCCAAACCTTCCAGCTGTTAAAATCAATGATCTTTCCTTCATTCCATACCTTATGTGGAAAACAGACATTTTCTAATCTGCTTTTTTTGCATCATTTCCACAGAGCAGAGTTGACTTGAAACCAGTTTATAACTAGGCCGCACCACCCACTTGCTTATATTCTCAAGATTTTAACTGGGAATTAAAAAATTTGTATCTGAAGTTTGCTTCCCCGCCGCACTTACTGAGTGCCCGATCTGTGTATGCACGTGCCTCACTCTCTTCTCCAAAGAATGTACAAGAATAACACATTTGACTGTTGTGGATGGCAGGTGAAAAAGAATTACTGGTATAGTGTAGGCCCTTCAGCATGTTCACGGCCAATTCTGGATTATCCCAGCACAGATGGAGTGTGCAGAATCCCTCTTCTGCTTCTTACTGGTGACCTTTAACTATTTGTGTTTGCAAATGCCTCTACCAGGATTGCAAAGGAGAAGAGCAGAGAAGATGGAATCTGATTCCTTGAGCAGGAGGTTAGGCATCCTGGTAAAAGGTTGGGAGGTTTTGGTGGCAGACTGTGGGATCCTCCCTGGGATGCCCGACGTAGCCTTGGGTGTAAACCTTCAGAAGAGAGGCAAACTGGGCATAATGCACGGAGCTTAGTTTGAAATCTGTGTTACTGGGTTGAAATCCCGTTAGCTTGTGCCTTGAGCAAATCACTCATCTTCTCTGAGCCCCGGTTTCCTCATCCTTAGAAGGGAAGAAGGTGGAGCTTCTTCAAGGCAAACGGCATACTTAGGCAGCCAGCTCAGTACTTTGCTCATGCAAAGCGTTTGTAAATGGTACTTCCACTGGTTGACTGTATCCATGAAGTAGGTCCGGTAAACAGAATGAGCCGAGCCAGTGAAACTTGGGCACTTCCCTCTTGAGGGACTGGCCCAGCTTCAGCTGTTTGAAGTCCTGCAAGTTGTTGCTGGCAACACTGGCCAAACCCGCTAGTCTCCTAACTGCTTGTTTACTGGTCTTTCCACCTCATCACACCATATTGGGGAAAACAAATCTACCTGCTTCACTTGTGCTCTGTGTACCTGGCTTCTGAGTCCATTTGCCATGAACCAGTTTAAAACCTGAATGAACCTTCCAGTTAATTATTTTTTAAGGTCATGACTGCCATCATTACTCAGGAATATGTATTAAGAAGGAAGTTTGGTTGATGAAAATATTTCCAGGCCGAGCAAATTAGTATTGAAGCCTGAGTCCCGTGTTGTCCAACGTGGATTGCAGGCACGTAAACGTGACACTGGACGAAGATTGTAGCAGGCTCCCAAGAATTCCCTGAGTTACAGGCATAGTCTTTGAATCCTGGATACCTTAAAGGAACGTTGATAGGCATTAATATAGCTGAGATAAGGTTATATGGGATACTGACTCATTCAGCAAGTATGTATTGAATCTTAGTTAAAGTAAGTATTGTATCCTAGTTAAGATGTACTGGGCACTGGGGATACAAATATAAACAAGACATCATCCCTTCCTCCTGTAGCTTACAATTCAGGGGATTGGTAAATATCATAGAACTTCTGAACTACTCCATCCTAAGAAAGACAGGAAGTAGATCTTAAACATCTCTGCGTTCCAAATGCCTACACATACTGCAGACTCACTGCAGGTTTGAATGAAGGAATGTTTGCATGTTACCCTAAGCAGAGGTGGTTTTTTTTTTTTTTTAATCAAAATATCCTTAGATTTCTAAAGCTGAGTGTTTTCACTAATCTCAGTATTGTTTTAAAATTCTCTGGTAATAGTTTTGACAATGAATTCAGTAACCACAAAGGCTGTTTATAATTTGTTGGTGCTTTTCAAACATCTTTCAAAGCCAAGCGAGCCCCTGACTTTTGCTCAGTAATTCACTGTGTCTTTCTGTCTCTACCTGAGAGGTAACCATCATAAAACGGCCTGTGCACCAACATGTTAAATATGGGCATTCTTACACTGTGGAATGTCTAAAGATTGCTTACTCTGTCATTTTTAAAAGCCCTGTAATTCCTTATAAAGCATATATAGCATCTGAACAAGAAATATGACACTAAGTCTAGGATTAAATAATATCTTGGGGCTGCTACCTTATGCATTTTCAGCAGTTTGGGAACTCCACTAAGTGCAGGTTAACAAGACCAGAGCATCATAAATGAGCATCTGTCCCATGACCCAGCTGGAGACCCCTCCGATTATTCATTCCAGAAGCACGTGCTGACACCGAGTTCAGCCCTCTCGGCTCTCCCACTCTTAGTGGTCTTTTAAGATTGGCAGGAGGTCAAATCCTTCCAGCCCCACGCTTTGTGGCATGACTAAATGTTCTCTGGGTCTTGCTTTGTAGCCCTGATAACTCAATTTTCAAAATTAAAGTAAACAAAAGGAGACCCTGGCCAGGGAGCAATCCAACCCTGAACGTTTACGTGGAAAAGGCTGTGTGTGTGTGTGTCTGTGTGTGTGTGTGTGTGTGTATGTGTGTTTTAAGTGTTTTAAATGAGAACAGGCAGCTCTGCGGAGAAGAACGTGTTCGATTGGGCACCACTGCTGTTTTGCCCGCTGACCTGGGCTTTCGCAAGCCCAAGTTCATCCTTCCACTTCAAAGGCCTGGCTCTGAGCGGATCACACATTTTCCTTGATGACAAATTAATCAAACTTGATTTCTCGTACGAGATGGATACAAAAGAACTACAACTCCCCGAGGCCCGAAAGTCAATATAGCCCTTCTGGCTCTGATTAGAGTAACAAAAGGATATCTGAAAGGCATCTTCCTCCTGCTCCAGGCTGTGGGACGGAGCTGAAAGCAAGCCCGGCTTGTAAAGGAGAAAGGCCTTATTAAAACACATTTCAGCTGCGACTGAGTGCATGGCGAGCCCTCCTGACAGAGAAAATGACTTCTTAGTAGATGCTCACCTTTACTCAAGAGCAAAGTTTCCGCTTAGAAGGACTGAGAGGAAGTAGTATATTATGAATCTGAAATGTTTATAGATCTCTCCTTTTATGTTTCTGCTGTGAAGATGAGGTTAGAAGAAAAGAAAGAAAGAAACGGCTCTGTGATATCTGGCAAGCGTTAGAGATAGCCCTGAGTTTGGATAAGGAAATTGACTTCTACCTGGCTAGAAAGGGAATTCCCCGAGTGCAGGGGCTTTATGTACCTGTGAAGGCAGGCCTAGGACAAGGTGAAGGAATGGGCTTCAAAATGCAATCGCTGTGGGTCTGCGCCGACGCGCACTCAAAGGAGAGAGTGAGAGAAGCCTTCTGCTAAATCGGGGAGCACAGGATTGCAACGCGAAACCCTCTTAGCAGCTTTGTCATCTGCCGCTTCTGTGGGGCATCCAAGGACAGTTTGCATCCTTCTTGTGATTGCTCTGCCTTCTAAATTTAGAAGAATTGCTGTTGCACGGAATATGGTCCCCTAACTGTCCTGGGCGAGCTTTACGCTTCTCCCAAAACGCCTTCACAAAAGGGAACGGTTCATACCTTGAGATCACAATTTTGGAAAGAAGTCCCGGAAGGTTTTTTTCTTCCCCTTTAATAATGTAGGCAAAACACGCACAACTACACACGGCGGGGTCCCCTCCTGTGAGTTTGTAGGGTCCGCTTGCCCAGAGCCCCTCCCGCCGCCCGACGACTGATGGCTGATAAACGTGGGTGGAGGGAAGTGGGGTCACAGGGGTTCATCTCTCACGGCTGACACTCGGTTTGAAGATCCCTCCTCCAAGTATCTTTCTGATCCTGACAGGTAGGTTTCAGAATGTCTGTGGCATTCCAGGACCCTTAATAATTTAAAGCTGTCGTTTAGATTCCAGCAACGGGCAAACTATACTGAGGGTTCTGCCGCCCCCCCCCCCCCCCCGTGAGCTGAAGCCGCCCTCACCCCTGCTCTCTGACATGCAGGCTCCAAGCTGCCAAACCCTCCGCCCCCATCCCTCCCTGCTCACCCCTTTCCGGGGCTCTGGGGGCGAGCCCAGGCCCCCTCCCCCATCGAGCCTGCTCTGAGCTTTCCAGCTTGAGCGGAGGAGCCCTCCTCTCTCTAGGAGACACTTGAGTCTCTTCTACTCCGCACACCCCACCACCGCCCGCCCCCCGTGGCCCTTGGCTCGTCCTGGTGTGCGTGTTCATTTGTCAGGCGTCCCCAGGCCTTGTCACACTCCACGTCACCCAGAGCGCTTCACGCGGGGGCTCTACAGTTGGCTGAGCCGAGAAGCCACCTTGCCACCAGCCCATCGGAGATGCTGTCTTAAGAAACGCGTGCGCCATTCCTGGGGGACTGCTTTTGTGGCTGGAAAGAGCACTGCCTTTCGAGCACCCTACCCCCCCACCTGCTCGTTTTGCGATTTCGAATGAGCCGCCTGACTTCTGAGCCTCCATTTGCTCGTCTGGGTAACAGGAAGGATGAACGCCTCCATCACTGGGTGGGAAGAGCAAATGAGAAAATTACACATGAAGGCCCATTACCAACTGTTAAGCGTTGTTCTTGTGTAGGTTTCGATGTTAATGCCTCATGGGACTGCGGTGTTTTGGTCAAGGTAGGCCTGGGTTTTTTGTTTTGTTTTGGTTTTTCGGTATTTGGCTGTTTTAAAATCACATTCTAAAGTAGAGTCCAGAAACCCTTTATTTTTATAAAAATTAGTTTTTTTTAGGATAAAAGTAGTACATGCTCATTTAAACAAACGTGAACAATAATAATAGTAGCTGGCCGCCTCGCCATCACCTTTTTTATTCCTAAATGATTAGTAGGAAGTAACAGTGTTTATGAATATCTGAAGATATGCAAGAAAATGGGGCTGCTTCAGGCCAGGGTTGGGGCGAGGGGAGAATGCAGAGATGTAAAGAAAGTAAGGGATACTGAGTAGGAAAAAGGAGGGACCAAAGGAATGCGGTGAGCCTGGCGAAGAGGCGCCGCCTTACCTCAGGTGGTACAAGAAAGTAATTTATTAATAACACCTGTCTCTTCCCCGTGTTTAAGAACGTCTTTAAAGGAAGCGTAGCTCCACCTCTTAACTCTGCTTCCGGAGGGGAGGTTTGACGGCAGAGAGAACCTGCAAGAGCCCCCTTGCACTTTCAAGGGTTTAGAACGCCCCCCAAATTAGAAATTAAGTCGTCACTCACACTGATCGACAAATCCACATCATCTTGCCACCAAGAGGCAGAAATTTTTGGCCCTGCAGAAACTTCAGTGGAGGTTTGTGGTCTTTCATTCTTTTTCTTGTCAATGTTGTATCTCGTCTTTAAGAATGGCTTACGCCTCTTGTGTTTATGTTGCTGAATTCTAGTCCCCATGACATGAGTTGTGCGCTGTAAATTGTTTCTGCTGGACGGTTGGCTAGAGTTGGAGAATGTGTCGGATTCTAAGAGGATGAAAATGGGAGTTACTTTGGTCTTCTCCTTGTTTGGTTTTCCTCAGCGGGTTGTTACGTCTCTTTGCCCACGTGGACCCCCAGACAGAGCAGCCCTGGAATGTCATTCACATGAGATGGCAGAGGCTGCAGTGGTGTGAGAACTTTGCCAGGACTGCGTGTGTGTGTGTGTGTCTTTGTGCCATGGGAGCTGAGGAGATGCCTTCTGCCTGTGGAAAGGCATCAGTGACTCCTGGTTATAACATACCCTTGTTCTAACAAAGCTCAGTTGCCATTTCACATATCCATTTCATTTTGTGTATTTCATTTTTTTTACAAAATTTTAAATCTTGTCTTGCTGACAGAAACACCTAGTGAGTTCCTAGATTGAGCTGTTGGAGGACAAAATGTGTTTACCTGGGACAGAACACAGGTTTTGAAAGCAATTTGCATTCAGAGTCTGTTACAGTGACTGGCTTCTTTATCTCCAGTTCTTAGAGATACTTTCTTCATTGAATGAAGTTCAGGATAGATCAAAAGTATCTATTTTTAAAAGCTGTAGAAATTCTAAGGTTAATTTTTAGCAGAATAGGTAAACAAAGCACTCAGCTCATCAGATGGTTTCAAATTCACTACCCATGTGTAAGCCGCCAGCGTCAACCTTGATAAACTACCCAGTGTGGTTTTCTTGAGACCCTTGCGGGCCTCCTCCCAGTTAACTAGATGGAGTCATCAAGAGACAACGAAGACCAGCTGTGCCTTGGAAACTCGTGGTGAGGGTTCGTTCTAGAGAGATTCCACGGTGGTGGAAGGTGAGCCCAGGAAAGTCCTCTCTCTCCGTTCGTTAGGTGGTAAGGTGTGGTCTCCTGAGCCCAGTAGGACTCAGGCAGGTTGGAGACCCTCTCCCAGCATTGCCATTGCAGATTTCCTAGATCCAATACAAGTTAGGTCCTCCGGGGTTGTCAGTTACATAATCCCACCTCTGTGAGCGCAAGAGCAATGATGAACCTTTCTCAGCTGCACCTGCCAGACACAGGTGTGGACCTTGTTGGAAGGAAGATAAACTGCCATTTACCTTTGGATATGAATGGGCTTCCTAAATCCATGCTGGTCATCCTTTGATGATTCAAGAGCAGTCACTGACCTGAATCAGGGTCCCATCTAGTGACACTCCCTTATTTCAGCTGAGGGTGCTGAAACTTAGAGCGGAAAGGTCCCTTGTCCAAGGTCGCAGAGCTAGTGAGCCTCACAGCAGGATCTGTACCTCACTCCCCATATTCCACATCCAGTTTCCTTTTCTCTAGGCTACTGTAATTTTGTAGTTGTTTAAATCACACATCCCTGTCCTGTATTCTGCCTTTATTTTCTGAATTCTGTCTATTCCAAGACTGAAGTTTTCACTGAGGAAAAAAACATGTTTTAAAAGTAAGAATTAAGCAAAACACCAAATTAACTTCAGTAGTTTAAAACATTAGGAGTACAATGAGAGAGGGTCACCATAAGCACCATTGCATTAGGGCTACTGCATTCCAAGTGACAGAAAAACCAACTGAGACTGTCTTAAAGAAAAAAAAAAATTATGAATGACATAACTGAAAAGTTGTGGAGGAATGGCTTTAGGCAGAGTCTGATCCGGAGACCTGTTGTCTTGGTTCTTATTTTTCTGTTGTCTTCATTTTCCAGGTCTAAACCTATATCCTCCCAGTTTTAAGTGCAAAAATACAGACTTTTTCTCTCCTTCTCTCTCCGGAGTCCTAGTAAATCCCAAGGTTGTGTACCATTGACTCTAACTGGTTCTCATTCTTATTCCTGAGCCAGTTACTGTGGACGGGGCACAGCTATGCGGTGACAGGGCCGGCTTACGTCACATACCCATCCCTAATGCCAGAGTGAGGTCATGGCGGTGGTCCCCAGAAAAGTGGGTATTGATACTGAATGACAGAACCCCAAAAGCTCCGCCACAGCCTCCAGTCCCAGTAGCTGCATGACCTAAGGCGTGTTTCCTAACGGCACAGCCTCCCTTTTTTCAGCTGCAGAATGGGGTTGATAACAGCACTGCCCTTATTTTGTGTAGTAGTCTACCCTGTGTCAGGCTCAGTAAATTTTAGCAATTAGCATAAGCTGAGAAGCCAGGGGGCTGGGGCTGGGCAATGCAGTGGCTCCCAGTTGCCATGGGGATAAAGCCCTGACTCCTTGATCAGCCCATGGGGAGCTAAGTCTCCAGCCCTTCCTGGAGCCACTCCCCTTATCTCTCCCCACCTCCACTGCCCCTCCCTGGAGGTGGGTGACTCTCCCCTCCTCGTCTTCTTTTTAGAGCAGCACACCTCTCCCCACAGAGCTCATAGCTACCCAATGGAGATGGCCTCCTTGTCGGTCCCGCCCACTAGACTTGGTGAGGATGGAGACCATGACTGTCACTCAGGAGGCCACTGGCTCCTAGCAGGTGTTCAAAGGATCTTTGGAATGTAAAACAACCAGGGGTGAACACTAGGCCAGCCGATGGGGCATCTCCCAGGTGAAGGCCTGGTTGGTCCTGAGGGTTTGCTGCCCGGTGAGTGAGGGGGCTTCGTGCTGACCTGTAGCTGCGGTCATCACCCCAGATCTAGGCCGCTTGCCTGGCACGGGCTCCTACAGATGCCCAAGGAGAGTGAGCTGGACATGGAGTGAGTGCCCTCACCCCCGTACCATCCCACCGTTGGAACAAACCCCGGGGCCCTGCCTGCACAGACTCTTAACAGTCCACGTCTAGGTCTATAGGCCACAGGTTATTTTGTAATAAATTCTTGTTTTCAAAGGAGGAGCTGCTGCCTGATGCAAAAAGCAGATTTTAATCCACAAAAGAACTTCCCTGAAAGTCAGGATTTACTTTCTGTGTTAAAGCGTTAGAGCTGCTCAAAGTAAAAATGTCTGACTCTATGTTAAAGGAAGTTGGCTTTGGTAGGAGAATCAAAAATGTCAAAGAAACAGAAATTTGGAAATAACACGATGGTTGGTGGGACCCGCCCTCTGCCGGCTGCCCCCTCCCCCTTGTCAAGTACAAGAGCCTACTGTCATCGTCCCATGCGGCTGGCACTTGTCAGGGAGGGTCTTGCCAAAGGTGAAGTAGGCAATATAATTCTTCCTAGTCAGGTTGCGTTTTGACTATTCACAGGCTAGAAATCCTTCCTTGCTGTAAATGCTGGAGGTGAGCTAAAGGATTAGACCCCAGCTGCAAATGCATGCCGTATGTCTTAGAAATGAATCTGGGCAACTGTGCTCGTCAGCTCGGCTTGCACGCCTGCTTCCCTCTCTTTCTGCCGCCAAATTTCCTCTCGTGGAGTTGGTCTCTCTCTTACTGGAGTATTTCCCATGTGTTTGCTAAAGGGAAATCACCACCAAGACATCTGCAAAGTCTCCAGGCTTTGAAGTACCCACAGGAAACTCGGCAAAGAGAAACCCAGAGTTACGTTGAGTCTCCCGGGTGGGTGGACATACTGTTTGTTTGGTTTTGGTTTGGTTTGAGAGCAGCTGGGGGTGAAGCACAAATCCAGGGCGCTGGCACCACCGGAAATTAAAGTGTCTTCATTCTTCTCCTACCTGAGACAGGAGCTTTAAAGAAAACTTGTTGTTTTTTTTTTTATTCAAAGTAATGAAAAATAAAAGCACGCATAGAAAAGTGTTTAGTTTCCCCTTGTTCAAATGACAGTTCAGACCCGCGTGTGCTTTGAAAGTACGTGTTTTGAACGCATAACCGTTGAAATGTATGTAGCATGTAAGAGTTGACAAAGGGCATTTGTGTACATTAGCTCAGGTCACCTTTGTAGCAAATCAAGGTGGTTAGCGTATTAGCATTATTCTGGTGATGAGTTGACTGAGAGGAAGATGGACAGACTTGCCTAGCATCACTTTGCCGGTGAGTGTCAGCCCACGGTCCCTCTGATTCCAGAGGGAGCGCTGTCCTGCTGAGAGACTCTGACTCAAATTACTGGGGGAAAGTGGCCTGACCCTGAGCTGTTTTCCCCTCCACATCGCCCTCAAATTGTGGAGTCACCTCTTTCTTTGGGGGTGGAGGCCAGTCTTCATGGCTCCCCAGATAAAATTAAAGAAATTAAACAATAATCACAGTATGATTAATAACATTTGTCGAGCTCTGTGCCCAAATCTGTTGTAAATTACATCTGTGAAGTTGGTTGAGCCTCACAGGAACCTTCTGTATACGGTGAGGTCAGGTGACCTGCCTGCCTGAGGTCAGTTGGCTCGAGGTGGTGAGCCAGGATTCAAATGCAGGCGGTCCCCCAGCAGGCTCTTCCTCTTAACCCCTGTCTCTGTATAACCCGTACTGAGCACCTACTAATGCCAGGCCCTTTGCACTATCTCATTGACTCATCACCATCCCCATTTTATAGACGACGAAACAGAGGTTCAGTGCGATTAAGTGACCTGCCCAGGTCCTGAGACTTCGGAAGAATTGGAGTCAAGAGCTGAGCCAGGCTGTTAATCTCCAAAACCCGATCTCAGAGCCTCTGCTCCATTCCATGCCAAAAAAAAAAAAAAAACTATCGACACTGCAACGCGTAAAACGTCAGAAGAGCCCACTGCGGGGGTAGGCGCCAGAGGCTGTGCTACCCAGTACAGCAAGAGGGTCCCAGCTTAGAGCCCTGCCCCAAGCAGACGGTGTGTCATCAAGGCATCAGACAGAGGGATGCTGAGGCCCAAGGAGGCTCATTCACTTGCACAAAGACACTTCCACGTGTCTCACTGCGGGCTGGCACCAGGATCTGAGGACAAGCTGTGTGCTGAGGGCCCTGGTCTAGGCAGTGGTGACTTTGACAACATTGAACTTGAGAGCACTGTCCGGAAGAATGGGGTTCGGGAGCCTGGTTTCCATTTCTGCCCCGTCCCCCTTACCCCCGCCCCTTCAACCTCCCTCCATGTCTCCCCTCTCCTCCAGAAATGTAGAGAAACTACCACCCACCTTCTTCCCAGGAATTTTGCAAAGATTAACTGGATCGTTTCAGAAGTTCTTTGAGCGGCACGTAGGAAAGTTGCCATCCAGAAGAAGAAAGTAAAGTAACAATAATAATTATTCTATTTAAATGTATTTAGGGAAATCTCTGTGGGGGCAGTGAAGAGGAGACCGGCTTATACTTGTGGAAAATTCACAAGTTGGTGAAATGCCTGTGTCCCCGAGAGGCCGCTGGGTCGCTGGTGGAGTGACAGGGTCGTGGCACTGGATCTAAAGTCCCAGCACCAAGGGGTGGAAGCTTCTGAGCCAGAACCACCAGGCTTCTGTACAAAAATAACTTGCCTGCCCATCTCAAAGGCCCGCAGGGACGGCGCTTTGCGTGACCCCAGACTGGTTAGTGCCAAGTGCCCACCCAGCTTTTTTCAAAAACTACATTCCCTTGTCATCCGCAAAAGAGAACTTACTTTTGGGGGCTTCAGCGTCTGTCCTCTAATTAATTCCTGCCCGTTTACCACACGGATCCCTGGGACTTCTCCCCACCCGCTGGTAGAACCTATGTTTGTCTTTAGCGGTAAAGCCTGGCAGATAATGAGGTTTTGATGCCACCGAGCTGTTGTGGTGAGTTTATTCTGGGCTCTCCGGAGCCCTTGGCTGCTAACATCTGGTCTGTTCAGATGTCACCCTCTCTCCATTCGGAGGGCCTGGGTTTGGTGGGCAAGATGTTCTCTTTACAGTCGACGTGGCTTTGATCTTGGAGACTGGCTTTCCCACTCAAACACCTGGTCGTGCTTAGGCTGCGCGCAGGTCCACGCTCCTGCACAGTGTTCCTCTTCTCTTGATACGCAGATGGCCACCATGCTGTGTGCAGCCGCAGCGACGGCCTGCTCCGCGTCCCACAGCAGAGGTTTCTCCCCTCCAGCTGATGCAGACAAGGTAACCTCGTAGGCAAACACTTGGGTACTTTCCCATCTCTTACAACTCCATTTCCTGCTCCACGCCGCCCCTGCACCCACTCCTCTCCACCCAGTGTGAGCAGAGACTGGACCCCCTAGAGCAGGGCTTCTCGAAGTGTCTGGGCATCTGATCAGGATAGTGATTCTGATCCGTGAACCGGGGGTGGGCCTCAGATTCTGACGGGCTCCCAGGTGATGTCCACACTGTTGGTCCATGAGTCACATGTTGAGCGGCAGAGTCTTCCATTACTTCTGGAATAATCTCCGCTCTGGCCTCCCCCCACCCCCCAGTAATGTTCCTATCTCTCCTCCTTTCTCTTAATAAAACTTCACTGCCTTAAGTTCTACTCCTGTAGAAGCACCCTCTGGTCCCCAGGTGACTGTTTCATACTCAAGCGATAACAGCTGATAGATAAGCAGGATGTAGACTCAGAAGCCTGTATCTTCGAGAGCAGGGTATAGATTTACGCTGTGATGACTCTATGTGAATCACATGTGCAGTTGGTGAGCAGTTACTGTTTTTAATGTATCCTGACAGTATTCTATCTCAATAAGAATTTTTTTAAAAATCACGTCATTGACAGTATAAAATTAGGTATTTTAATCTTTTTAATGCTTCTTCTCCCTCCATCCTCAAAAACGCAGAGAAGCACAGAAGAACAACTCAGCAGTCACTCAGAGTACCCAAACACAAGGGTAGCATCACGTCACTTGTGGTTGACAAGGCCAGCTGTGTGCTTGTTACACTCCGTTCCCCAGCTGAGATCAGTCTGTTCCATTCAGGCTGGAGAAAAGCAATTTCCATGGAAGAAGTCTGATAATATAATTAAAACATTGTCATTACAACTGGATTCAGGCTTCCCTTTTATCAAATCCTCGAGGATGACATTCAAACTGAGCATGGACATTTGAAATCTAGCTGAAGCAATGGCTTTCTCTAGGAGGGAAGCTCTTTTATACCATCTTTAAAGGGGCTCTTAGGATTCTTCAGTTGATAAGTCGTGGTCAACAGATGTGGAGCTCAGAGTTCAAGCCACCTAGATTCGTATCCTGGTTCCTTGGTTTTCCCCATGTTACTGAACCTTGTTTAGCCTAGCTTTCCGCATCTGTATAATAGGCACAGCTATTGTTATCGATGATGGGTGGCTTGTCATGTGATAGGTTCTCTAGACTCCACCCCTGTCCCTAGGACAGCCCTGGAAAGCTATCTAATGACTGATGGGCACGGATACCCACCAATGAGAGCAAACCAGCCTGTATCACTGGAGAGGCCCTAGTGGCTCTGCTGTGCCCACATGTCTCTTTAGTTCCTGGATTGCAGGGTGGCCCACAGTGGATGGGGAGGTTCCCTGTGGGGGGCTGGTGCAGCCAGGACAGTGGGAGGGTTTGGGCTCTGGGGATTGAAGGCGCTGCTCTGGATGGTCTGGTATGAAAGGATGTCAGTATCTAACTGGTCCGTCCCCACTTTGCCAATGAGAATCCTGAGGATTAGATGAGGCAAATTGCCCAAGACAACACAGCCAGTGAGTGGTGGCCCAGGGGAGTGTCACTCTGGCTCCCATGGCCTTACCCACTGAGCAGCCCTCCTCGACAGGACATGAAATAAGGCACGTGAAAGTGTCTGCTACAGTCTCCGGCATGTGGTTGGTGGGTACTCAGTAAATCTTCGTGTCCCTTGCCCTTTGTCTGCACTTGATTCCCGCCTGGTTCTCCATGGAACCCAGTGCCGTCCTCCTGTTTGGGGCTGGCTGGGGTCGGTAGATGGGGCTTCCACCTTTGACCTCTTCGTTACCCAGCAGGGCCTGGTCGGTGCTGTGACTCACGGTTTCCAGCTCTCCCGGGTGCACGGGAGTTTTCTCGCTACAGGTTGGTGAAGTATTCCAGGGCAGGATGTTTACATCCCCTGGAGGAATGGGCACAGAATCAAGCCAGCCCTTGCTTGGCAACCCCTGGCTGTTCTTTCCAGCCTAAGGCGCCCTGCCAAACCAACTCAGGAGAGGCAAACATAACAAGTGCTGATGTGCTTCCATTTTATAGAGAACATAATAAAAGTTTTCAGGATGATTTATTGTCCTAAACAAGAAAATACAATGGACGCATCCATTATTCAACATGCTAATGATAACCTTTACTCTCTTGTCGAGGATGATCTAAGGTAGCGTTTGGTGGAAGTACAAAGAATACACAGGGAACGCACACACACACACAGTCCCACGACATTCCATGCTGTGACAGTTGGAAAATTAATTGTGGAGCGAAGGGATTTAAAACCGAGTGGAAAGGTAGGTTTCCACGTTTGCAACTTTCCGAGCATCATTAAAATAAAATTAAAGGGGTTTCTTTAATTTTAGGTGATTGACTTGGAAATGTCCCCCACGCAAAGTGAGTTTTGAGAACTCATTGAAAGCTTTCTTGTGATGTTGTTTTTTGCTTTCTTGTAATCTTTATGAAGTATATTTCTTCCAACTGACGTTATTCAAGCCACATGGAGAAGAGGGCCCAGAATTAGATCATTGCTCAAGATCCTCATTCATGGACCAGTTAACACTTAGGCGCTGGGGGTCGGGGAGGTGACCTGGCGTACTGTTGTTCCCTTTTCAGGGGAGAAACTGAGTGCTTTTTTCCCTGAGAATGACAGTTGACTGGAAAATAGAAAAGTTTGTTTTGGTTCCAGGCGAGTTTGATAGAGTGGCAGAATCTTCCATTTCTGATGCAGGAGGACTTTTTCCCAAGTCAAGAGGAAATGGTAATCAAAGTTATTTCCCCCGTGTTTAGTGATGCTCTGTATGTTTCAATGGCTATCAGTAAAAGGTAAATCAGTACAGACAGGTGATTTAGATGCACACCATGACTCAAGTATTGATATCATCAGAGAGAAGTTCATTACTAAATTTCTCTACTTGAAGCTTTTTCACTAGTTTGTGGACCAAAATAGTCTTCTAATGGAGAGGAGAGCCTGGAGAGAGTTGAGAGCTGAGCCTAGGCTGCCTGTTCCTGTCTTTCAGGAGACTGTTTATTAAAGACATTTAAAAAAATAAACAAAACTTTTGCTGATTCCCTTAAATGGTTTTTTGGCTATGAAAATGGAAGCATCCCTAAAAAATGTTCATGTCCTCAGCAATTCTCCAAAAATGTCCTCCATCGTGATTTTCAGATGCATTTCTCAATTCTGAATCAGAGCAGAGCAGGCTGTGTTTGGGAGCAGTCAGGACTTGGGCTCCAGAGTAGGTTGGCTGGGTGACCTAGACAGGCTGGTTAACCTCAGCCAGGTTTTAATTCCACCGTAAGATCTGGAAGATTGTTGGTCATTATAAGGTTGAAATAAAGCAATGTAGCTAAAGTATTTAGTATGGTACCTAACACAAAGGAATCCTTCAAGAAATATTGCCCTTCCACTTCCCTCCCCCAAAAGGAAAAAGAAATTGCTTAAATATATGTCAAAGTTAAAAAATAAAATTGAGAATTTAAGGAAACTTCCCCAAATAAGACATAGTCATATACTTAGTATTAATAAAAGAGAGTCTGTTTTTATTCTTTTATCCCTTTAGTAAATGTTGATTGAGTGCCTGTCATGTGTAGGTGCTAGGAACAATTTCCTTCTACTCAGAAGCTGGTGAAACCCAGCTACGCAAGCAGTCAAGTCAAATTTTAAAGGTTTTTCCAGGAGGTAAAAGTGACTAGGGGCAATGCTACTAAAACCAACTGGATATAAAGTTGAACCACCGGCTCTCATTCTAGAGTTTTCCAAAAGATAGCTCTAAAACTATGTTCTTCTTCATTAAGGGGCTTCTAAAAGTCTTTAGGCTTCTCTCCACCACTGCCTACTTGCAATATCATGTTTAGGATTATTCTGAAGGATTCTGAGACTTTCCACAACTATGTCTATTTCAAGTCTTTTCTCAGAAGATGGAACTCCACAGAAGGCAGTTCACATGATTTTTAGTCCGAATCTATAAATAATTGGTGTATCCATTTTAGCCCCCCAAACTCCCATCTGGTTCTCTGTTCACATGAGACACTAGGCCAACAACTTGGAAGGGTAATAATATCTCGCGATGCATGGACGTCGTAGGATAATTGCAATGATAGTAGATGCTCCTCGCTTCTGATTTTTTGAGGACTGGAACTTGGGCTTTCCCAAGGTAATTAGCACAAGATCAGCAGGCTGGATGGGGGAAAAAAAATCACTCGGAGGAAGGCATTTATTTCATCTTCCCTGTTGACTTCTCCTGCGTGCTTGCAGTCATCGAGACTCCTGGTTCAGGATCAGAAGGCCTGACCTGGTGCCTTCTCCTATGCAGACTTTTTCTAATTCCTGCATGTGAGAGAGGCAGAAGAACACAGCTTGTTTGGGGGATCCCAGATGGAGTTTGCAGGATGGACATAAGAAAATGCATCTCTTTTGACTGGTAAACTGAGACATTTGAATTGGAACAGCAATGAAAAAACCATACATGTTGTGGGGTGGGGTTGGGGTGAGGCAACCCATGATGTTGCTTTTGCATCTGTAAAGAGTCATTTTGTAGAGTGATCTGCACTTTACGAATTCCTAATGGGTACAGGCAGTTTAGACTCTGAGCTCAGCGTGTTGGAGTCTCTGATCATGTTCTTTTGATTGAGGGGTGGCAGGGGGGGCGGGAAGGGGAAACAATAACAGACACACAAACACACGCTCAACAAAAGATGGGGAAAATGTGAGCACCAGGCGTGTCCCTGCTGATTTGGGGATGACAGTTGGAGAGAAGAACATTTCAAGTGCAGGGAGTGAAGCAAGAATAGCCCCCCACCCCCCGACCAGGAGAGGGCAGAAGGGTCAGCAAAGGTAAGTTTATGAGCCAGAGAGAGTTGGGGAGGGGAGGGGGTGCAAGGGGGGATGGGGTTAGAGAATCAGGGGAGCAGAAACCCAGCACACGAAACCCACCATGATATATTGGAGATGTTTGATTTGAAATTGTGATCCCTACAATTACTGAAAATGGAGCAGTTAAAAAGGAAAGCAGTTCCACTGTGGCAGGGCAGGAAGAACCCGAGACACATTGGACATTTGAATGCCTTTAAAAAGAAAAAAAAAAAATTGCCTTTTTGACAAAGTTCTCCTTTTAGATCTGGTGAAATGCGTATTAATTTTGCCTCCTTCCTCATGAATCACTGTGTGCTCTGTATCTTCTTTATGGAGAGAAAAGAAGCCTCCAGAGATGGAAAACTGCCTGGCACCAGCAACTCAGACTTTTCCTCTGGATCCTATAGGAATGATGAGAAAATAAGTGAGGCGGTCTGGGAGGGAGATGGGATGTGAGCAAAGAATTGTGGAATGTGAGAGTTGGAGGTGGATCACTGTTAGGTCTTAGACTTTTTGTCATTAAAGAGGATAGGACATTACTTTAGTAAAACCCTCACTACCACCCCAGATCTCCCCCATCCCCATCCCATTCCGTGAACCCACCTGGAATGGGAGAGCCCCCTCTCCTCCCACCAAACCAACCTGGAATTGAAACCGTCTTTTCCCTTGTGCCCTCCTGAGAGTGACTGACAGTGGAAGCCACAGAACTGCCAAGTTTTGATGAAGGCGTTCAGTTCAGGTCCATTCACGATGTACATTCACTTTGTGGGTGGAAAGAAACCTGGAGAAGAGAGAGGAAACACGGCTTAAAGCCTCCAGAAACTGGCAGGCAGACTTCCAGAAGGAGGCTCCTGCAAGGAATCTTCTCCTCGAATTAAACCTGGGTCTGAAACACATTTGCAAATGATCAGGCTTAAAAGTGGGATTGGGTTTCCTTGTGTCTCGCTGATAGGGGCCCAGAGGCTTTTGTGGGTTTTTTTTTTTTTTTTTTTTTTTGAAGACGAGAACGAAGTAATAAGGCACCATGAGAACGCAGAGCTGAAAATTCTGGGCAGCAAATCACTAACTTAGACCAGCCTCTTCCTCTGACATGCTTCCCAAATACATCATGGCCTTCACGGAGAATACTGCTTCCTAATGTCAGATTATGCAGTAATAGTCGCTGAATGAGAACATAAATGCCTTTAAAAAAATTCATTAGTTGGCTCTAAGGTTTGTATGGCTGCTCACTTATTCTCTGCAGTGTTCAGCCATTAGCAGACCGAAATGAAACAGCTTTTTATTTACAGACCTCCGTTGATGATACATTTACCTAGTGTGATTAGTTAAAGATGATTTTTAACCCCATATCTTTCTTTAAAACGCTGAAGAGGCAGTCCAGAGTTTTTCCATCCATAAATGGTGGTCATAAACTACCATAAGATGGCACTGTAACATAAATTATGGGAAGAGTCAGCTATATGGTGTAAGGACTGAAAGAATGAAAAGTCGAGCGCCAGATTTGCAGGTGAGCAGACGGGAATTATTCCCAAAGAGCTGCATTAACTAGGAAACGTGCTAAAAGCACGTTGTACTCACACTGGATTTTAATCAGGGAGACACTGTCCAGGAATTCAATGCAGACAAGCCCTTTTACATTTTCAGAGAAAATGAATTCCAATACACCCTGAAAGAAAAGATTTCAAAAATACTAAGAGAAATCAGGCTGCAATTGCGGGTACAAAAAAATGGGAAGGTGTTTTCCACTCTGGGTTCTGTCTCAGGAATATAATAACAGGTCAGAACGAAAAGATTGTTGAACCATTTTCCCATTCTTCTGACTTCTCTGTCATCCCGGGAGGGGGGAGAGAGGCAATCTTAGAAAAATGGCCAACCCCACAGGTCCTGGCTGTGGTGTCTGAATGTCAGTGCCAGCACATTTATCCCCTCGGTTTTGTTGTTGTTTTGGGGTTTTTTTGTTTTGTTTTTGTAACAAAGCAAGCATTGCCTTTTACAGATGGGTATTGGGGAATAAAAAGTATTTTGGGATATTGATGCAGTAGGCATCGTTGGTTGGTTTTTTTGTTTGTTTGTTTTTGCCATGCTCTGTTTGAGAGGGGCTCAGTCAGTACTGCCTCTGCCAAAGTGGCCCTGGTTTAGTGGCAATGCCTTAGAGATTATAGAGGAAAGGGGCAGAAACGTCGTCCAAGTTTCTTTGTAGGGTCTCCATAGCTTCAGGTGCAGTGGAAAACAGCAATCTCACCAGTGTGTTCTCTGGCTTCATAGAAAAGCTCTTAAAAAAAAAAAAAATCAATTTCTTGGAGATCTTAAGCTATTGTGATACCAAGTGGGTACTCTCTTTGGCTTGGCATAAAAGCAGGTACGTGCTCTTCTCTGCTTAGCAAGCAGGTATCCAGGCCCTGTTCAATACCGTACACTCTGGAGAGGTACCGAATGCTGCGGGAGCCATGAGATGGCTTTTGGAAGCACTTAGCATCCCTGCAAACAGCGGACTACGCTTGGCTAAGAGAAGGTCATTGGGGAGCCTGGCTTTATGTAGAACATCAAGCTCCTTTTCTTAATGATTTTTAACCCCCATCACTCCAGTAGAGAAAATAGGGGGAATATCAGGCAACTGACAATACTGGTCAAAGACCAATCAGAGATGCATCGCAGGGGATGTTGTAGTCTAGAAAGCCCACGCCTGGTAACGTGGTCTCGGAAGCCCACAGAGCCCAACTTCTAGCTGATGCAAAAACCGATGGGTTTTCTCTCTGGTGGGTTAAGGCTCCATTTGGGGGAAGACAGTCTTGGCTGGTCTCTTGTCAAGTAAGCCCCATGCCAGAGAGTCTATGGCACACACAGGGAGTCATGACCAATCTCACTCTAGTGAGTAGACTTGACCATTGCAACCTCTCAGCTCCCCTTGTAAAATCACTGTGGTATTAAGATGTCTGTTTCTCAGAGAACATTAAGTGGCGGTTTGTCTGGGGATGGAGCAAAGGGAAAAGACTTGCTTCTTAATACGCCAGTGTCCTCTGTTTCTGTTGGCAAAAATCTGTTGTGAAATCTCATACCTGCTTTGTTCCTCTGATTACCTGCTTACTTAAGAATACTGAATTACCCCTCCCAACTCTTGCTAATTGTCTTCATAAATGTTATTTTGAAAATACTGTTTTAGACACCCCCCGAGACATGTTTTTCTCAAATGGACAAAGTTGTTTCTTTGTTCATAGGTTTGTGAAAGTTGATACTTAAGGATCCCAATCCCTTTCCTGAAACACTTGGTGCCAGAATATAGAATCGGAGGGATTTTATAAAGGTATGATGGTGCATGGACCATACATCATGTACCCTGTAACTGGTACTTTAATATTTCTGCAGTGAAATGTGTGAATGTTCGGGTTAATGGTCTAAGTTACATCTATAAAGATCCAGTATCAGGTCAGGTCTTGCCAACATTGAGTTAATTAGAAAAATAAACAAAACTTTGAATTTCTGAATTATGAATAAGGGAATGTGGATCTGTTTTTATATTGTATAAGTGTGTTTATGTTTTAGACGAAATACGGTGTTGAAGTTACATTCAAAATCTGTGGATTATGTAAAAAGGTAGACTTTGAGGTCTGGCTCTGAAGTTGCCTCTAATCATAATTTCTTACATATCCATCACTTTCTACTTTTTATTTCTTACTGACTAATTAGAACCTCCAGCCACGAGGTTGCAAACTCGTGTGTTTAAGGAGACCAGAAAGATACTGTGAACTGGGTGGTAGACAACAGGGAATGGTGAGGACCAGGGCAAAGGAGAGCCCTGCAGTGTCCAGAGGAGGCGCCCACAACCAGGCAGCTCCTGATGTCTGCTGCCATGTGGAAGAATATCCCAGGTCATGCCCTCATCAAGATAAATCAGAAAAAAAAATTATTTGAAATACTCCCAACTTTTAAATCTTAGTAAATAATTCAATTTTTTAAACATTCCATGCAAAACATATCACCTGTGATGTTTTCGTTAGCACTCAAAACCATTTATATACCAAAAAAAGAAAAAAACACCAAAAACCCCCATAGACACACACATAGACACACAGACACACAGACACACACACACAGACACACACACACACACCCCACCTTATCATCCTCACCTTCCCCCAAGCAGTTTCTCCCTGCTTTCTCATGGTCGCTGTCATTTCCACTCTGGCTTTGATGGCCTCCCTGCTCAACCTTGACACCCATGGCCATGTATTTAAACTGTGCGTTGGATAGAATAGAATGACCCCCTTTAGCCTAGACCTTGCATTATTCCTGTTATCCCACTAATGAGATGTTGAGGGCCTCAGTCCTAGGATACCCTTATGCACCCCTGTTTTCTCCTTTCCTACACTTGCCTGTCTCTCCAAAGAGCCACACAGATTATGCCTCTGCATATTGTCCCGTCTCCTCATTCACATTTTTTAAATTGAAGTATAATTGACATGTAATATTATATTAGTTTTAGGCATACAACACGATTCGATGTTTGTGCATATTGCAAAATGATCACTACAGTAAGTCTAGTTACCATCTGTCACCATACATAGTTATAAAATATTTTTTTCTTATGATCACTTTTAAGATACACTCTCTTAACATTTCAAATATGCAATACGGTATTATTAACTATAGTTACTATGCTGTACATTACACCCCCATGATTTATTTATTTTATAACTGGAAATTTATACCTTTTGACGCCCTTTCCCCGTTTCGCCCAGTCCTGGTCCCCTGCTACTGGCAACCACCAATCGGTTCTCTGTATCTATAAGCTTGTTTTTTTTTTTCCTTTTTCTAATTCGAGATATAAATAAGATCATATGGTATTTGTCTTTCTCTGTCTCACTTATGTCACTTAGCATAATGCCCTCAAAGTCCATCCATGTTGCTGCAAATGGTAAAATTTCTTTCTTTTTTATGGCTGAGTAACATTTCATTGTATATATGTACCACATCTTCTTTTTTTTTTAATTAATTAATTTATTTATTTATTTATTTATTTTTGGCTGTGTTGGATCTTCGTTTCTGTGTGAGGGCTTTCTCCAGTTGCAGCGAGTGGGGGCCACTCTTCATCGCGGTGCGCGGGCCTCTCACTGTCGCGGCCTCTGCCGTTGCGGAGCACAGGCTCCAGACGTGCAGGCTCAGTAGTTGTGGCTCACGGGCTTAGTTGCTCCGTGGCATGTGGGATCTTCCCAGACCAGGGCTCGAACCCGTGTCCCCTGCTTTGGCAGGCAGATTCTTAACCACTGCGCCACCAGGGAAGCCCCCACATCTTCTTTATTCATCTGTCGATGGAGACTTACGCTGTTTCCATCTCTTGGCTATCATAAATAACGCTGCAGTAAACACTGAGGTGCATGAATCTTTTCAAATTAAAGTTTTTATTTTCTTCAGATGAGAATCCAGAAGTGGAATTGCTGGATCCCTTGGTAGTTCTATTTTTAATTTTTGGAGGAAACTCCCTACTATTTTCCATAGTGGCTGCACCGATTTACATTTCCACCAATACTGCACAAGGGTGCCCTTTTCTCCACATCCTTGACAATGCTTGTTATCTCTTGTCTTTTTGAGAGTAGGCATTCTAACAGGTGTGAGATGGTATCTCCTTGCAGTTTTAATTTGCTTTTCCCTGATGATTAGTGATGTTGAGATCGTTTCATGAAGCTGTTGGCCATCTGTACGTCCTCTTTGGGAAAATGTCTACTTATATCTTCTTCCCATTTTTTTAATCGAGTTGGTTTTTTTGCTATTGAGTTGTATTAGTTCTTTATATGTGTTGGATATTAGCCCCTTAACAGGTAAATGATTTGCATATATTGTCTCCATTCAGTAGGTTGTCTTTTCATTTTGTTGGTGGTTTCCTTTGCTGTGCAGAATCCTCATTCACTTTCAATCTGACCCAACAGATATAAACCAGTTCCCTAATTAACAAATCCTATGGGCTTTTTCTGTGTTTTCTTTGTTTGTTTTTTGAGTTTAAAAAAACTGTATGATACAGTTTAAAAATGTGTAGTTGATATACAATGTTGTTAGTTTCAGGTGTACAGCAAAGTGAATCAATTATGCATTTACATATACCCACTCTTTTTTAGATTCTTTTCCTATATAGGCCATTACAGAGTATTGAGTAGAGTTCCCTGTGCTCTACAGTAGGTCCTTATTAGTTACCTATTTTATATATAGTAGTGTGTATATGTCAATCCCAATCTCCCAATTTATCCCTCCCCCCCTCCGCTTACCTCTTTCTGTGTTTTCTTGAACTAACTTGAATCGTTTACACCTTTTGAAAGTCCCTCTTCCTGTTGTCTATGTCATTACGTGCCTTGGGTTTCCTCCTTTTTTCCCCATCTTTTCACTCACCATACTCCAGCTTTGTCCTACCAGGTTCTGGCTTCAGCTTCCTTCCTCCCTGTACTCACAGCCACTTTATTCTTTGCCAAAACCTGGACATGACCTCCATCTCGGCCATTACACAATCTAGACTTTTAGATGTGGCTTCTCTCTTCAGAGACAGGACCCCAGCTTCCAATTGGATATTCCACAGGCTACTCACACTCAACCTCTCCACAATGGAACCTCGCACATTCCCCTCTAGTCCAGATCCTCTTCCTCATCTCCGTTCTCCTGTTCCTGAATTAAAATCCGTCATCTGTGACCTAACACACTTCCCATCCCAACAGTCACTGAAACCAGTAGGGTCCATCTCCCTCGTGGTTCTTTTTCCATCCTCACTGTCAGAGCCTTTCTTACTCTTATTACTACTATCCCCGCTCTCGGGGTCTTAACCCACCAGCCCGTCCTGTGAAATTGGAGAGTATGGTTCCTAAATCCCAACAACCACCATGTTGTTCACCTGATTGTCCAATGGCTCCTCCACATTAAGTCGATTCTCATTTCTATGCTGTTAAGACTATCAATAACCCTAATCTACCTGATTTTCAGTCTGATTGACCGTGAGTCCCATTTGTACACAGTATAAATTTGATAAACTGGACTACTTTTTGAAACTTTCTCATTCCTCTGGAAGGAAATGTGCTCTTCCTTATGTAAATTGAAGGCTTGCTTGCTGCCCAGAGGCTAAGGTGCAGTTGCTATAGTTTGACCAATTCATGCGTAGTGCCACATAACGTAAACTTTTTTACCATCTTCGTTGAGACTTCCTTCAACATGTTATGGCTTATATGTACTCCCAATGGTAAAATGGAAGAAGAGGAGTTCATGGCCTCTGAATATATTTAAAGCCCTTTTTATTGCACTGATTATTCCCTGAGCAAGTGCTAAATGGCTGTGCAACTTGGCCAAATAAAAATAACCTGTATGGCTGAGAGTCAACAGATTAGTAATAGAGTATGACATACACTGAGCCATGGCAGCAGGAAAAGTCAAGGTTAAATTTCCTGCTAATAATGGTCATCATCAGCGTCTAATAGGGCCACGATAACTTAAAAATAGTTTAAAATAGGACACATTATTGAAATAAGGTTTTACATTAAAAATACGGTTCATTCAAAAACCCCAAGGCGAGTGAACTTATTTCTTTTGGAAAAGATTTCTGGCTCTAGGTTTTGCAGTGGAATTTGTTAGAAAATGCTCTTGGTGCATTACGAGAGACATGCTAGTTTTTTTCATTGGCTCTCACTAGAAGTGCAAGTCCCTTTATTTTGTCAACACTCAGGCACGGGAATTTAATCATTTATTTGGCTCTTAAATCTCTTCATGATACAATAGCAATGAAAATGCTTTGTTTATATCATCCCTGAGGACAGATGAAGGCTCATGTACCCCAAGGAAGTTTATATCTGGCGGAGCGTAATGACACCACATAGCACCAGGTTAAGAAAGCCTTTTGTGGAATCCATCCTGAGTATCTTGTTCTACTCCAAAGAGAGGATGTGGAGAAATACTTCTTCCTTTCTCCTCTGAGCTCATCAGGAAGGTCCAAACCCAATGATAAAATTGGGCGGAGGAGGTAAATTCATCTTTCCTCATACAGTTGGAGTTGGACAACCAGCCTTCTAAACTGAATAGGTTCTCTTTTTTTTCAAAGTGGGCAAACGTATCCTAGCTTTCAAAGTTCAGATTCCAACTCAAGGAATTGGAAATTCTCACATGCCCTCCAGAAGCTAACTGGTTTCTTAAAATATTACTAATGCCGTATTCAGATACTCTAGCATCCACCAAAACAACCACTGTAAATTGAGAAGGTATGAAGACTGAGAGAAAACACCAATGTGTTTTCACTTCCCAATGAAACACTGACACTGGGGTCTATGAACGCTTGCCTGTCTCGTACTGCTCTATGTTGAGTTTCGCAGCCTGGATTATGCTAACATTTCAATTTAACTTCAGGGCTGTAGCCATGGCACTAGTGGGTGACCAAGCTATGGTTAATTATACAGGTGATGGAAGCAAGTGTCAAGAAAATGTAATCAACAGCTGAGGCTTTTGAAATCTTCCCATACCAAGTTTATATCCTCAAATTTCTGCACTTACGACTGTGTGGCTGGAGAAGATGATTCCAACATTATTATATAAAGATAAATCCCAGGACCTCCCACACCCCAAGGATGTATGACACACCTTGACATGCCCAAGGGTTGCTGCACCCTTAGGATCAGCAGCTCTTAAATGCCTGCATGTGCCTGAGATCATCAAGATCTGGCACTTGAAGATTATTCTATGTAGAAAATGTTTGTTGGCTGAAGATAAATTGCTGTCTGAATCCCATCTTGGTAGCCAAAATGTTACCTTTTTCCACGATCACATTTTTCTTCAAACATCACCAGGGTAATGTGATAGAGGTTGGAGATTTTGAAACACACTTCAAATGCCTGGTTTTAGACAGGACCTCTTCTCCTGCTTTTCAAGCTCATTGATCCTCGCTGTGACACACCACATCTGGTTGTGTCTCTCCCAGTCTGTTTATGTAACATAGCATGGTGTCAAGTGGTACTGGATTCTGGTACAGTTATCAGCCAAAGAGATCAGAAAATCAAATGTTATTTCTGAAAACTGCAATAGCAGTGCCAGTGTATTTTTAAATTTGTTCAGACTCTTTTTTCCCCAAGAAATAGAAGTATTGATTTTAAAGGCTTGTACTTTTAAAATTTCTTGTTCAAAGAATCGCTGTGCCCACTAACTGGTGGGCAAAGAGTTTAGTTGCTCAAGTGAGCAAATATTTACTGAATGGTTACTTTGTGCCAGGCACTCTGTCTGGCACCGTATTCATTTTCTGAGCTGCACAGGAGTGAGAGAAACTAAGTCAGACATTCAGCTCAATAAATGGGAATTGTGCGCTGACGGCTCCACATGATGATGACGCCCCAGTTTATGACTCTAGCTCTCATTTCTCCCTGCCACCCCAGAATCAGTGTGTCTGACTACCTTCCAGTATCTCCAGGGGGATGTCCAGTAGGCATCTTACACTTACGTGTCCACTAGAGACAGAAGGTAGAACAGAGATGACCAGGGCCTGGGGGAGGAGAAATGGGGGTTTAGTGTTGAATGGGTACAGAGTTTGTGTTTGGAATGATGGGAAAGTTTGGGAACTGGACAGTGGTGATGGCCACAGCATTGTGAATGTACTTCATACTAGTAAATTGAACACTTGAAAATGAGTGCAGTGGTAAATGTTATGTTTGTGTATTTTGCTGCAATAAGAACAGTACACATCCAACACTTACCTCAGTTTCCACTCCCAAACCTGTTCTTCCTGCCGTCATCTTTATCTCAGAAAATGACACCTCTACTCATTTGTAGGCTCGTGTAAAAACTTGGTATCATCACCATTGATTTTCTTTTTCTCACATCCAACATTGGCTCCATTCTTTTGTTGTTGCTGTTGATTTATTATTTTTATTGACAAGGTATATAGGAACAAATTAAATATTTAAAACCAAATGCCAATTATTAAGTCTCATTTAGTTGTTTATTCCATTCATTTGTATTAAGTATACCTTTCTCTAATGTCTTAATAACTTTATCAAGAAACAAGTCAGGGCTTCCCTGGTGGCACAGTGGTTAAGAATCTGCCTACCAATGCAAGGGACACAGGTTCAAGTCCTGATCCGGGAAGATCCCACATGCCGCGGAGCAACTAAGCCCGTGCGCCACAACTACTGAGCCTGAGCTCTAGAGCCCGCGAGCCACAACTACTGAGCCCGTGCACCACAACAAGAGAAACAAGAGCCTGCGCCCCTAGAGCCCGTGCTCCGCAACAAGAGAAAGCCACGACAGTGAGAAGCCCATGCACCGCAACGAAGGATAGCCCCTGCTCACCACAACTAGAGAAAGCCCACGCGCAGCAACAAAGACCCAACACAGCCAAAAATAAATAAATAAATAAATAAAAAAGAAAAGAAACAAGTCAAACCTGTGAAAACACCTGTTAACAGTCAACATATATCATTTTTATATATTTCTGTTCTATGATGCAAAGATATTTTAAACACTTAACGGTTTATCAAAGGCCTTATTCTTGCATAAGCAGCATGTTTTATTTTAAAATTAAGAGATTATCTAATAAACTGATTAAGACAGTTAATTTAAAAGACACAATTAGTCTCGTTCAGGAGTGGTCCATATGTTAATCACCTAGAATCCTACATTGGCTCCATTCTTAAAACCAGGTAGGCGGCTCTACCTTCAAAATACATCTAGAATCCACTTCTCATGACCCCCACCTCAATTGCTTGATCCACATCATCTTTTGCCTGGACCTCAGTGGCCTCTTACCTAGTCTCTTTCACTCTTGCCCTTCTTTAGTTCATTCTCCACACATAACTAGAGTGATTCTTTTCACATATATGTTCAGTCATGCTGTTCTTCTGCCCACTCGCACCATTGCTTTCCCATCATAGCACAGTCAAACTCAGAGTCTTTGGCCCCAGAAGGACCCAGATGGTCTAGATTCTGGCTACCTTGCTGAACTCATCTCCTGTCACTGTTGCCCTCACTTTGTTCCAGCCACGCTGGCCGCCTTGGTGTTCCTGGAACACGTCAAGCACATCCCTGCCTCAGGGTCCCTAACTAGATGTTCCCTCTGCCTACGGTACTCTTCTCCAGCTAGCACCAGTATCGGCTCAAATGTCACCTCCTCGGCGAGCTTCTGGGCCATCGTCTAGAATAGCATCACCTCCTACACCATTTTCTCTCACTTTGCCCTGCTTTGTTTATCCATGTGTTCCGTTGATTTCCTTTTCCTCTTCCACCAGGATATAAGTTCCATGAGGGCAGGAATTTTTTTTCTGACCTTAATTCCTCCTCTCTTCTTAGGTGCAAAATGGGCCTGTGATTCAGGTCTGCCAAACAGATGCCTCTTGTTTACTGCCTTATCCCCAGTAGCCTGGGACTTGTGGTTCTTCAGTAAATATTATATAATCTGCAGGGCACATAACTATTTTTTCCTGTCATTCTTAGTACATTAGTTGGGCTATTACAGAGAATTGAGTTATCAAATAAATTCCTGCTTGGGAATGAATTACAGTTTCACTCTTTCTATGTTAAAACCTTTAACTTCCGGGCAAAGGAATTTTAGGGCGTGAAGTTTCTAAAATGTAACATTAAAAAAAAATAGTAAATTTTAGGTAATTTGATTAAGATTTGGGAGAACATAAGAGCAGCTCAGGGCAAATAAATGTAATTCCAAAACACATGGTTGAGTCGATGGTATTCCTCTCGGTTCTTTGGATTAGGAGATTCAGAGATGTTTCAACAAAAGGGAGCTTCTGTCTTACTTTCTCACTTCAAAGTCCAAGGCACAGACCTCAGGTACGGCTGCATGCAGGTGATGGCACAGACCTCAGGTTTGGCTGCATGCAGGTGCTGGAAAGAACTTTTTGTTCTTCTGTCTCTCAGCAGCTCTGCCTCCTCTGACGTTGGCTTTATTCTCAGGCAGTGCTAGGATTCTTTCTTCCTTGTGGCTGGTACTCCCAAGGGAAAGAGGGCTTCTTCATATCGTGAGTCCAGCAGAAGCCCCAGAACTCAGTCAGATGAGACCATTCAGTGGCCAACCTTGAACCCGTATTGTATCCAGGGAGATGGAAGGCGTTCGTTTGGCAGACCTGAATCACAGGTCCATTTTGCACCTAAGAAGAGAGGTGGAATTAAGGTCAGTCCCACTCAGCCACATAGACCAAGCACCAGGAAGGGCTTATTCAAAGGGGCAGCAAAAGAAGGTGAAATGGGTGCATAAGGGCAAAAACATCCACTGTTCACTAGATCAAGAGAAGAAAAAAGATTGCACTTGGCTCTGTGATGTCATACACTGCTCTTTTTCTTTCTTAACAATTTTTTTAAAATTTATTTTAAAATTTATTTATTTTTGGCTGCATTGGGTCTTCGTTGCTGCGCGTGGGCTTTCTCTAGTTGCAGCGAGCGGAGGCTACTCTTCATTGCGCTGCGCGGGCTTCTCATTGGGGTGGCTTCTGTTACTGCGGAGCACGGGCTCTAGGGGCGCGGGCTTCAGTAGTTGTGGCACATGGGCTCAGTAGTTGTGGCTCGTGGGTTCTAGAGCGCAGACTCAGTAGTTGTGGCTCACAGGCTTAGTTGCTCCGTGGCATGTGGGATCTTCCCAGACCAGGGCTCGAACCCGTGTCCCCTGCATTGGCAGGCGGATTCTGAACCACTGCGCCACCAGGGAAGCCCATACACTGCTCTTTGATTTAAATATTTTTGGTTGGTTTTCACATATGGTAGTGGGTTTTAAGTTGATTGTGAGTGGATTCATACGGAGTGTAAAACATGAGAGGGCTGTCCTTAGGACAGAAGAGGTCGCATGTGTCTGTCACCCTATGAGGGACTTGAGCACTGAAGCTAGGGGAATTGGGACAGTTCAGCCAATTCTTTGAACCTGTATTGACTCAAACAATATTTCTCCTTAAATGAGGAAATTTCTATTTAACTGAAAAAGTCATTGAATAATGCAGAGTGTATAATAACGTATTTGGTGGTTGTCCCCATCCCTTGAACTAGTTTAACCCACATGACACTCAACTTCCATTCACTTTTTCTATTTCCTTTTGCCCAAGCTCTAGCAACTGGATTTCTCAGCCCTGCCAGTGAGCCAAGCCCCCAGTCCATTGGAGACTGTGGGCTACAATGGTGGGAGCAATTGCTTTGGCCTCAGGAAGACGTGATTTTCAGTCCTAACTATGCCACTCCCTCTATTGATGTTCTTGGGCAAGTTGCTTAATCTCCTTGAGCCTTAATTTTCTCATCTGCAAAATGGGTATGATACTTTGATAATTGTTGTATATTGTGAATCTTGAAAAGAAAAAGCTGGGGAAAGACTTATTATAGCTCCAGGCTCATAAAGGCACTCGGTGAATGATGTTTGTGGAATAAATGAATGCTCCATGTCAGTGGCTTTGCCTAACCTTAGGTCCTAAGCTTTCAGCACTGATCTGTGTCCCTGTAATTAAATCTTCTGGGTCTAGCCATGTCATGAATGGTACAAACATGCCAGTTAGAATGCAGGGTGATTTGGTGGGCAATACAAACCAATTCTGGTGCAGTTAAGCAAAAAGGGAATTTATTTGTGGGTTAGGGGTAATCTCAGAGAACTGAAGGGAAAGCTGAACCTGAAAAGCACAGGGTCAGGTCCAGGATAGAGGTAGCAGCCCTTCTAAGACACCATGGTCAGGATGAATCAGCTCCAAAAGTTTCTATTCCTGCATAATTCCATTCATATTCCCAGGAGAGCATGATCGGTCTAGAGGAAACACACAGCCAGGCTCGACTAATCAGGACACTTCCTAACCACACAGCTGTTGTAGAAAACATCACATTAATATATTACACATCATATGCTTTGTTCCTTTGTTTGTCCTTCAACTATTTGTTGAGCATCTAACCTGTGCCCTGGGCTAGGATTTGAGATGGATAAAACCAGTGCCTGCGCTTGTGCAGTTCATAGTCCAACAATGACTGAATAGATAGGATCTTTTGGTCCTAGAGTTTAAGGTAGTCTCCTTTGTCCCACCAAAACAATGTGCAGCAGGGAATAGTGGTTCTCCAAAGGGAAACTGAGAACTAGGAGCAGAAGAGGCAGAATGGCTGTTGGCAGGAAAAAGCGAGAGCGGTTCCACTACACCTAATTAGTATAATTACTCCAG